>NC_046223.1:75549203-76174415 GCF_009819885.2 Catharus ustulatus
GAAATGAACCATAAATCCATTCTGGATATGCAAAAAATCTCTAGGATTTTCCCAACAGTATTTAATGTCATTCCGATTTCAGCGGTTTTTTAAACCATCATTTTCACATACTGAGAAGCTAGCAAACCACGCCTCTCCCGGGGTAAAAAAAAAAAAATCAGGCAATACACTAGATGTATCAGCTGCAAACTGTGATTTTTCTGGGGTAAACACCCAAATGTTGACCTTGGCTCTTGCATTCAAGGAATAGCACAGTGTTTCTCTGCACCTCCCATATATATAGCTACTAAAGCGGGCATTAAAACATAGAATTAATAGTCAGAATAAAAAGAAAAAAGAGCACTCTTTTCTATATAAGAAGAAAGCAGAGAGCTGAATTGGATGATAGGCAAAAGCAATTAGTAAGGAAAACTTCATGTTAATTAAGCAGCAGGGCTTGTTAGGTCATCTTAATTATGCATGCTAAATTCTGACTCGAGGCACAGAAAACTGTGAAGATTAATAGTTGAAGAGTAAAAAAATTCTGAACTCATAACACTTTATTTATGCTCTATTTTACTTAGTGTAAATCAGGGTTGTCATATATAAATGTGGAAGTGTATTTATGCTCAGGCTTTTGTGGGTTTTATCTTCTATCTATGTAATACTTGTACAGACTCGGTACGTGAAGTATACCAAAGCAAAGTTTCTTTAAAATAGTATGTTGCCACTCTGTTTTCCAGAATATTTTTTCTACTTATACAGTAGAGATGCCAATATTGCTAGAATTTACTTAATTATTATGACAATGTTTCTATCATCATTTTTCCATTTTGCAGGAAAGTTCCAAATTAATTTTTTTACTCTAGGCTAAAATAAGGATGTACCCCTTAAAATCTAAACTTTTTAAGAAACAAAAAAAAACCCAGCTGAAGCGACACTAATTAAATATTTATATTTCATACATTTTATTATGGTATGTTTGGGGGTTTTATTAACTTATAAGATCATTTTTCCAGAAGAAATCATAATCTGATTGAAAAATAGTGTGGTTTTATTAATGACAAGTCATTTTGTTCAAGCGATCACTAAGTACCGATCACTTTCAAATTTCAGAATTCAGTATAAAGTTGGTGGAAAATAACAGTAATGAGTACAAAATATATCAGAGAATTGTTTAAAGAGCTTCAATCTATTTAGAAGTTGTTTAGTACCGGAGTAACACAAGGTTCAAATGTTAACAACCTACCCTGACCAGAGTCTAACTTTCTAATAGTGGTTTTTGAACTGTGAACAGGTAAAAATAGGTGGTGAGAAACAGGGAAATGTATGTATGAATTGATGTTTGTCCACTTCATTTTGGCAGAATAGCCATCCTGGGTTCTACCCAGAAATAAGAAGTCAAATTTTGAAAAAAACTCGTTTATATGTATTGTTGAATTAAGTCAGGAAATGCAGGATTGAGTGACAATTAATTAGAAAGCTTTCCTAGACTGAAAAAACTCCCCAAATTTGGATCTAAAATGGACAAAAACGTATTTTTTGTTTCCTCTGGGCTTTTTTGTCCAAGTAACAAGAAGAAACAAGAAGACAATGATAAATAGATACTGAAATGGTAGATACAGTTGATTCTTCTAGCAAGAAAGATAAGGTATTGCAACAGTTTGATCATTGACTCTTCTTCTGCAATTTTCTAAAGGTATGGCTTATTACCTCTGGCAAAATTATTATTAGTGTATAAATTCCTGTAATTTTATTATGAGAAATAACAGCCATGGTATGTCCCAGTTTCATGTGATGTTTACTTTTATAAGCACCATATTTTCTTTGTTTCTGGTTAGTAAGAATATGGTGGTACAAAAACACTGGTCAAAGTAAATACAAGGCTGAGACTACTTGAAATAAAAAGGAGATTACAAATTTGAAAATAAATATAATAAATATATTTAGGTAGCTTAGTAAGCAATATCATTTGTGCACATGCATATCTTCTCAAGTGTGTGACAGATTAGAGGATACAAATATACTTGAATAGCAACACATTTTGATTATTATTTTTATGTTAAGAGGACTAGTATCATTTTGATTATCCTCAGACATTAAGAAATATGAAAGAACTATCAAATGCACAAATTAGATCTATTAGTACATGAATGATGATGAAAAAATGTCATCAGAGTAGACCAGCAACATTTCCACAGGACTTGTGTGTATAATATTTAAAGCATATTCACATTTTTCTGTAATAGAAATTAGTTGAGACTCTAAAAGAAATAGTTTCTTATAAGCATTTACACAAGCACAACTTTTATTTCAAGAAGACTCTGCAAAGAAAGTGCAAATAGTCTGAAACAATACAGCAAGTGATTTTCAACATTTCTACAGATTTTCTGGAGCCATGGAAAAACTACAATTGTATTGTATTTACTCTCCTAAACCATAGAATGCATTTACTTTCTTTGTGGTACCAATAAGTAAACATTTATTACTAGAATTGTCCAATATTATACCATCAATTATACAGTTTAATTTTTTCCCCAAAGTCCATAAAAAGAAATACTTAAGAAATCCTAAGAGGAGAGTGAAATGTGATTGAAAATTTGATTTTGATTCCTTTTCCCCTCAGGTGTGCTAAACTATCACCTTTTTCAGAGTTGTGCTGAGGAACAGCCCAGAAACAAAGGGAAAACTATCATAATTGAACTCAATAGGATTCACACTTCCAAATTTGACTTGGAACATTCCAAGGAGATGAGAGGAAATTTTATACCAACTTTATATTCCATTAGGATAGTAAAACGTAAAATAATTTTGAGGAAAATTATATACTAGTTAGAGAGTTATACAAACCTACAGAAAAGACCTTAAAACAACAAACAATACTGGAAACTCTATGAATTTAAATAAGGAAAAGCAATGTCGGAATTATATTGATATTTCTAACTGTCATAAGGGCAAAGTCAACATGGTGACTTTGGGTAGAAGTACCTTACACAAACACCACCAGAGCTTAAAGACCTTGCAATTCATAACTGTCTGCTTTCACACCACCAGAAAAAAAGTTAGTCTTCACTGAGGCTTCTTAATACTTTATACAAACTTCAGGTTTTTATTTGGAATGAATTTTAGGTGTTTTAAACCTGGTTAACTGGAATTTTGCTGAGTGGTTCAAGCTCAATGCACTCCCATTAAGCACTCTTCTTGCTAATTTTTTCTGATTAAGCTGTAGCCATTATCAACCACTGAAAATCAAACACATTTCCCTTCCAGTCCATGTCAGAGTACTCCATAGCACCAATATCTGTGAAGAGTTTTTGATTAACAAGTCCATTTTTTACTTCAAATAAACATGAAAAACAGTGAAATGAAGGTCAAATTTTACATCTTTAACTGATTTTACAACTTCCCTGATAATAAGTCAATAAAATGGCTTATTTTATTCTGAGCACAGAAAGAACATTGTGCAATGACATCATGATTTGACTTTCTTTCACACCATGTAAATGGACACGCTATGGATGGTTTTTGTAAGGGCCAGATCAAAAAAACTCTGTAATCTCATAATGCTTTCCAAGATTATTGGAAATAATCTTTAAATTTAATTAAATACTATCTGCATCTCTCAGGTATTTAAAGCCCAGGTAATCAAAACACCTTTAAATTCTTAATCAACAAAAAAAAATGACTATCAAATATTCATCACAGTCTGAATGAACGCTTGGTTCCACTTGGAGTATAGAAGGCTCTTAAGGGTCCAAAAGAGATGACACTATGTTTTTCATGCCCTTTTTAATGCTTTTCTATCCTGAGGCAAAGTAATGATGTGAAGTATTATTCTTACAGAGTCATATAATAGAAATCATAGGGTTCTGCTTCCCATCAGAAGGTTTTCTGAGAAAAGTCCTTTCCTTACAGCACCACAGGAGATTAAAAACATGCAACTGGCCCAGAGAACTCTATTCCAATATTTATTATTCCATTATTTTTCACCATGCCACTGTGTTGTCATTAAATAATTATCAGTACTGATCTTGGTAAATATCCAAAGGTCTGAGATCAGTTACATCTTTGATCAGTATAACAAATATACAGTTACAATGAATGAGAAGAAGTGATGCAAATTTTAAATTCAAAAAGGTAAAAATAAAAGAATTTAAAGTATTAATACAAACAAGAAAGCATGAAAAAATGACTTTCAGTAATAAGTAAAAGCTATATATAAATCAGATGCGTACTTCACAGTTTTCAGATTTTGGGGGGTTCATTTGCTTGTTTTAAGTTATTTAGAGAAATGAACAATAAAACTTTTAAACTACCATGTGATGCAATCTGTAAAGTGTAGTGTAAGGAAATTAGTAAACAAATTAAATTTAAAATGTTTCAAATTGTTATGTTCAAGACATTATACACACTAAGTACATTATAAAAGTGTTTTTCTCCAAAAAGGGTAATTTTCTAGAAAAAAATTTACTTCTTAAAATATTGATTGTAATATAGTACTTAATATCTAGAAGATCATTAAATCTTATCGGTAGAGAAAAATTGTTGATTAGTTGTGCTATGTGGAATAATTAACATAATTTAGGCATCTGCTTGATTACTAAAATACCTGGCTTCAAGAATTAGAATTTTCTATTTTTCAAACAGAAGAGGAAAAGCCAAAAAAAAGGGAAAAAACCCCCCAAACCAACAACAACAACAAAATCCCCCAAAAACAATAACCTATGTCAAACAAAATCCAACTACCTAAACTGCTAAGGGGCCAAAATGGAAAATCTTTCAATAAAATTGAAGACTAAAGCAGACCTAATGTAGGATGTCTTTTAAAATTATCCCTTCCTGACATTATAATTCCAGATAGAATTCCAACTAATGAGCAGAAACTCATAAAAACCTAGCAATGAAAGTTTGTTTGCAAGAATATAGTTGTGATTATTATGAACTGAAGTAAGGCCAAAGACTAGTGGCAATAGAAGGAAAAAAAATTAAAATTAACAACCATATTAATTAATCAGATTAATCTAAAAGCACGGAAAGTGAAAAAGATTCTAATAAGGTCCTGTTCAAAATATTAATAAAACATTTAAAAACAAGATTTATGTAAATATTAGAATTTATTTATTAACTTATTACCTTATTAATGAATCTTAAATTAAGAAGACGCAAAATGCAGAGAAAGAGAATTTTCAACAGCGTGATTTTTGTCCCATAAAAATTTTTACCAGCTAATTAGGGAAATTAGGTGAATTTGACATTTAGAATACAGCATTATAAATCGAAAAAAAAATACAGTATGTGTAATTTTGAAAGAAAATTAATATAATAATGTATTCAATCTGCAAAATACTGACAGAAGCATCACAGTTATTCTCTGACTCATGTTCACAATAATATTGAGTTACATACCTGTAAACGCTTTTAATAACAAACAAAATGTTAAATTTTGTTTTAGCTTCACAAACATATAAAAAAAGGAACCAAATACTGGTATTCATACCGTCATAAATCCATCCAGCAAACCTGAATCAGGCTTTGGGGGTGCTTGCAAGCGCTCCATAGACCACTTTTCAATGATCGATGACACCTGGGTATTTTCCGTGTTTAGAATTCTGAATCCAGTCATATTAACCCCACTGTACCGATAGGGCTCCACATCCAAGGCAAACAGGTCCTGAAAAAATCACCATTGTATAAATTCTGTAATACACTGCGGTTGCTATTTCAATTGTCGGACCATCTCCCCAGATAAGAGCATGGTAATTTTTCAGTGCTATTTATGATGGGAAGTATGTTCTGCTTGTCTGTGAGCAAACATTTTTGGCTGCCCTTAAGGTGAGAGTAATCTGATTTGCAGAGGAAGAACAGACTTTCAGGAAATGTTAATCCAATTACAGATCTGTATCTACTACTAGGTAGGCTAAAATATTACAGTAAGGCTAAATATTATTTTCAATTTTTAAATATTAATATTAATGGCTAGTTCTTGAACTTACCAGAAATCAAAAAGACAATAGATAATAAAATAAACAGTTTCCATGAGCTTTCACTCTTAAGTGAAACTTAAAAATGTTAATCTTAGGACCATAAATTGGTGGAGGGGAGTAGGCAGGGAGTAGGGGTGGTGGTGAGCAGGGACAAGGAGAAATGTACTTAGCTTTAAATTTAATCAAAAGCATTTTTCATGGTCATCAACATACTTCCAAATATGTTCCTTATTTTCTTATCAATGTCTTTAATTAGGAACTCATCTTTGCAAGAATAACTTTTGCCAGTTTATATGTTTGCAGTATATCTGTATGTGTGTGTGTGTACAGTTAGCCCTCAAACACACACAGGGGGAAATATAATCAATAAAAAGTAAAATAATTCAAATTTTATCTCAAGAAAGTAAATTCAAAATTATCCTAGTGCTTTGATCAAATCTTAAGGAGAAATGTATAAACACTACTTGACTTCAGGAAACTCAGGTTTAAGATCAAGTTTTGAAGGGAGAAAAAATGTAATCAAGGTTATACATAATATATTATTTCCCTATAACATAATATAATTTAAATTTATTTAACATCCCCATAATTCATAGGTAGTCATTCATCGAATTTTTAATTTAATTTTTGCTGTCAGGTAGCTTTAGGTGCAACACTTGCTTGAATCTATTTTGTTTACTGGCTAGAGCTGAAGATGATTAAATATTGTACTACAGAAAACCCAAATATAACATCTACTGTTACGATCACAAAGTCCACAAAATATCAACCAGTTATCAACCACTACCCATTTTTAATTCTGTAGCTAATAACATGATATACTTTCCCATACACAATATTAAGGATATGCAGGTTTCAAAATTCATTTAAATAATCTAACTCGCATCCTCTTCGCAAAGAAATATTTTATTGCAAAGAAAATGTTGGACATAGCTAGATCTATGTTACATCTTTCTCTTTAAAAAATTATCTCATTTTTTACTGTGCAGGAAGTCAGAACCTTGAATGCAATTTTTTAATCCAAGCACATTCATGTTTACACTGGAATATAATAAATATCCACAATGTTATTATGCATATATTACAAATGCACACAGGTCAGTGTATTAATGAGCCAGTGCATTACATCCTGAATCAATCAAGAGGAGATTATACAGAAGACTGTTGTAAACACTGTGACTGGAAAATTTATTTGACAAGACTTTCACCATGTCAGGTAAGATGCAATTAATATATAAAAACAACTAAATTCCCATTCTGGTTCCGGAGTTACATTACAAAATCAAAATCTATGATATGTTTGTGCACAGTAAATTATCTCTTGATAGCTCCAAGTCAATATAATACTTGTCTCCATAGAAAACCTAATGTTTTAATAAGTAAACAAGAATTACAGAAAATTCTGGTCTTTAAACAGAGCTTTAAGAGTGAAAATTCAATGCCAAAGGACAACATAGTGCTCAAAGAAACAATTTTCATCAATATCAAAATAAAAATTCTAAAAATAAGGAAAAACCTTCAAAACATCTATAATCCATTTTTATGGAGAAAAATCCATTTAGTGAGGAAAATTCTATCACATACAATCCTAAATCTATGAGTGACAGAACATTTTACCCTTCTAAAATAAGATAAGTATTTGTGCAGGGTATGCCTTTGAACTAGGTATTTCATATTAATACTTTCCATGAACTTCTGTTTTGTGAATCTGAGATGGACTCCTACCCTACCACGAAGGATTCATTTTCATAAGAACTTAAACATGTATGTGACTTTACCCATGGTTCATTTAAATCATGGTTTCGCCAAGGCACGTCTGTCACATGTTTGTCTCATACTTTTCTTTTAAAATGAACTGCAATCTAATTAGACAAAATTGAACACAAATTCAAGACAGAGAAATGTGCACAACTCTGGAGACTCTGTAGTCTCTAGAATATTTCACCAACTTTTAAGCTGCTGCTTAGGCTATGGTGAGCAGAAAAAAGGACTTCAGATACATGTTTGTTTTGTAAGAACATTCACATTTTAAATGTTCATTTATGGTGAATGATAGATCCCAGAATGATCAAATTTCTTCTAAGTTACATTTATAGTGGACACCAAAGAATATTGCATAATTCATGCACCTAAAAGGCTCATACGAATTGTTAAATAAAATACTGCCAAGATTCACACCAAATTATTCATGAATCATATGACAGAGAAGAACCACCTTGTAAAGTGTTGGATTAAAAATATGGAATATATGAGTACATTTTAAAATATTTTAATCTTCACACACAAACAACTAAAAGACAAAAAGCACAAAATGCATAAAATAAACAATGAGTTATGAATTATACATTTAACCCTCCTTGACACTTAGAAGCTGCAGTGCTATAGCCAGATGCTTTTTTCAGGTCTATCAGTTTCCAGGGCACACTGTTGAACAATAATTGAACCATCCTGATGAGTTTTCTCTGAAAGTAAGAAAACTCAGCAAAGGAAACCTCTTGCACTTACACCTCTTTCCAGAGAGACCTTTTCCACTTTGTTAAATAATAGAATTAGGAAAGTGACGTATTTGTTGGATGTCATCAATATGTTTTCACAAGCCACTTACCAGTGTGGTAAAGATATAGTGATAATATTCTGTCATCATCCCCATAGCTAAAGCCTTGAAAAAAAATAAACAATAGATTAATGTTTCTGAGGTCAGATAACACATTTTTATCACACTCACATGCAAATGAAATGCTGCAAACGAACACTACTAAGATCAGACTATAGGGCTGGAATTATGCTAAAATTAGGTCAAGCAAGTAATTTCTTAGCAGTTACAGAAGATTACTGACTATTAAAGGAATTTATGAACCAGATCTTCTGATACAAAGAATATTATTAGTCTGTTTAGTGCAGTAAATGTGAAAGAGGCTTGTATTTTTACATACTAATGGATACATTAAGTTACAACACATTATTTGAGTCGGCAATATTTTCATTCATTATTGAACCCTTCCTTTAAAATGAATTACCTAATAGGATTTTTTTTAATATTTTGATGAACAATACCATGCATTTAAAAGAGGGACCCACGCTTATATTATACATGTGCACATTTTCCCAACCATGAAGAAAATTCTCAAGTTAAATTTTGGATAGCAAGAGAGATGCTACTTAAAATGAAGAAAAAAAATATTCATAGAATTACTTTATAAATTCAGGTATCTCTCGAGTACTTTCATCACTCTTGCTCACTATGTAATACCAAGTAATTTTTGATAAAACGTGCATTTTAAAAGTTCATGCTTTTCTCTCAACTGCATTAAAAAAATACTGATAAATAAAAACCTATGTTTCACTATATCTATTCATTATGGGCATTTTTCCCTGAAAAGCATGTATTTTCATGCTTTGCACAAAAGTTGCATTAGTATTTTCTTCCTTTCCAGGAATTATTAAAGTAATTCTTTGCCAGGTTGCTACCAGATGGACTCCTTAAAGACACTGAAGGCCACAATCACACTACTGTGACAATACCAGATTTGTATTAAAAAGAATTGCCAGCATTCTGAAGGCTGTGGGAGCCTTTGTACTTGTGACATTGTCCAAAAAATGATAAAATTAATGGTCTATACGATATTTTCCAAAGGAAAAAATCTAAAACTAATCCAAATATCATTTGTAAATCATATTTTATAATATTTTAAACAAGATTTTGAAAAAAACCACACCATTTTTCCAGAGAATGACTATACTTGTGTACTTAGAATGCCACAACAACACTTAGAACTACAGTATAGTGTTCTAGTAGCAATTAAATTCCCTTAAACACAGGAGAACCACATTCCTGTAAGAAGTATGACAACCTAATTAGGAACTCTACAACTATAAACATTCTTAGCTTTTATAAGAACTCTTTTTTTAATAAAACCAAAGTATCCTCCTCTATATATGTAACACATTTGCAGTCATCTATATCATAACGGCTTCTAATCAAGTCTTTCATGCTCCAAAGGATCCTTACACACCATCCTACACATGTTCTTTATCCTGCTGTATGATGATGCTGTCTCTTTTCCGGGCCTTCCTTCTTCCACCTTCTCGCTTCTCTAAAGATCTCACTTCTTTTTACTTCTCAACCATTGCAATTTCTCTGTTCTCATTATTGCAGTGCTTCCCTAACCTTTTAAATTATGTATGGTTTCCCTGGTTGCCTGGTGATGTAGATAACAACGAGATTCGCCTTAAGTATGTGCTTGTCTGATTGATGGGATTTTTTTTTTTTCGCTTTTTATTAGGTATTTTTGGCCAGCTAAAAGTAGTTTTCATTTCACTGGGTTCTCAAGGTATTTTGATATCTTTATTTTCAACTTATGTTGTCTTCTACCATCTTCATTGTTAATCTTTCCAATCATCCTCTCAAACTGAAACTCCTTGTCATGTTTCCCAAGATTTTTCCCTCCATTACCAGGAAAAGAAAACTGATCAGTCAATAATTCAGAAATGGATATAGAAAGATTTTTTCAATAATCTCTTATAAACACTATATTTGGAACATTAACATTAAATAATAAATATATTCTCAACACCCCCTGTGTCAATTTTAACAGCAAGTGCTCACATTCAGTTTCAAAACTACAAATTTTGGGCATATTTAGAGCATTGCAGTATAGGATCTGAATGGAAAAATAAAAATCTACAGAATCTGCATAAAGATTTAAACACGCATGAAAGAATTTTTTTTTTGTATCTTCCCTCTGTAACCTTTAGAGTGAGCAGTTGATGAAACCATTCACAATTTGATTTAAAGAAGCTGGTTGCTCACTCTTGAGTCGTGGGGCAGGATTAAAGATACAATTATTTTAATTTTTTTCACATTTCCCTCTATTCAGACATTTTTCATTATGCTGTATGTGAAATAAAAGGATTTTTTCACTGAAAAACTTCTAGGTATTGTATAAGTAATGTATCTCAATGTAGTTGTTGTTAGTATTGCAGCTTAATATTGCCATCAGTACATTTTCCATCTGCATTGCTTAGATTTTAATATTTTAAATAATTAAATGTACATTCAATGATTTGGCCTAAAAAACTAGAATAACTAGGCTGGATTAGGTTTAGAAAAAACCACCATCAGAGGTTTAAAATTACTAGGAATTAATAAAAGTTTTTCAATCAATGAACAATAAAGGAAAGAAATTATATTATTCATGTAGGCTTACTAGAGATTTTAATTATACCTACAATAATACCTGTAAGTACCTCTAATGAGACACATATTTCCAACTCTTAAATGCATTTTATTTTCAATTTAGACCCTACAGTTTTCTAGCAAACATAATATAAACATGAATTCAAGTCATTAAAAGCTATGCATTAGAAGTGTAGAATACTGTTTCCGTTTAGGTATTCTTCCTATCCTATTTGTCCTATTTATTAGAAATCATAGCTTAAATAAAAAACCATGGGGAAGATGGTCTCTGAGCCAGTTAATTATTTGGAATTCACTGTATCTCACCTAATCATCTCACTTGCACACAATATTTTCAAAGCATCAACCCAAATGTACTTGGGTGTTTTGCAGTTCCATTATTATTGCAAAGAGAATATGGCTCTAAGACATCAATTTTGTCCACTCAATGGAAGAGATTAACGTGGTCTGTTGGTAACATACTATTCAGATATCACTTTCTGATTAGGAATAGACATCTTAGAGGCCTCAAATAAAAACAAATATGTAAATAAATACGTACACACATACATAAAGATTTGATATATAAAATGACGTTAAGCAAATATTTTGAAACCATGCTTAAAGCATCAATTCTCCAATGTACCAGTTCTTCATAGCTGAATGACTAATATACCTTCATGCTCCTTCTGAACATAAATTAATTAAACTCTTTCTTTGTAAAAGCATAATTAAAGCACCTACCATTTGTGTCACCAATGGAATTACCTCTAAAATCCTTGGCTGATTTTCAGTTGGGTCTCAGTAAAACTGACAGAAAATTTCCCTGCTTGTTCAATACCATTAGGACTGGATAATACTTTTGTTTACTACAGATGAAAAAGATTAAGACATCTAAAGGAAAATGAGGATTACCTGTTTCAAGATGCCTGCTGCCATTTCATGGCTACAGTCAAAGATTACATGGAATTCTTTGCCTCTTTTCATCTCCTTTAGCAATGGCTTTGCATCTTTTGTGTCAGCTGGTAACTGACGGATTTTTAGTCTTAGGTTGTATCGTGATGGAGCCTTGATGAGCTCTTGTAATCGAATGAGACCTTAAGGAAAGCAGAAGTCAGGAGGAAAAAAAAATTATCAAAACAAGAACCTGAACTGCTAGCAGGAGAACATACTATAAGAATTCAAAGTTTCCTGATTTTCCTTTCCCTTCTCAGTTGGAACTGATACACAAAAATGTCATTAAAAACAAAAATTAAGTATCTGTACTCCCAACACTTTAGCACAAGTCTCTTTTCCCGTAATATTAATTGAGAGTAAGCAGCCTCATTTAGGATTACCTTCAGACAAATCTTCCTCTAACATTATCATGCAACTGTGGCATTCCTCTTCGAAGAACATATTACTCTAATTCAATTAAATCCATATCCCAGACTAATAGTTTTTAATCAGACTGGACAGTCTCCCAAATAATAAATCAAGTTTACATACAAAGTTATGAATCATTTCAGCACTGGAGAACTCTCTCACTTGAATCTGTTCTCGTATTTCTATACTGAACCACTTTTCAAGAATAGCAAGAGACAAAAGTAGCTTTACTCTACACTGCCAGTTTTGGAATTAAAACCACTCCAGAACAAAACTTACTATGTTTGTGGAAGCAACTTTCAAACTGATTTGATTGTATGAAACATTATAGTGATTCATGATGTTCAAGTTTTCTGCACAAGTACTGAGTATTTTTAATATATCAAATGTTAAAGGAAAGACTGACTGCTCTTTCTTGACTGCCAACTGTCCTTTCAAAGCATTCTTTACTCAAAAAGGCAGACTCCCTAATATGCATGTTTTATGCATATTTTCAGGTGTTACACCAATCACCTTTGTTACACCTTTGGAGAGGGAATGGACAGTTAAGCTGTCAAGAATCTTTGAAATAGGATAGAAAGAAGGGGAAATGGGATGATGTATTTTTCTGCAGCAAGTTTACATTACAAAATTTTGGTAAACAAATTTAAGAAACTACAAATTGACAGGTCCCTTGATCCATCCCCATTGCTTGCACCTATACAATACAGTTCTGGTCTTTTACTATAGGTCCAGGATTTGTTACAGAATGTCAATAAGTGCTTTCTTGCCTACAGGAGTTTTTGAAGTAAATATTTTCCAATACCCTAATGAAATAAACATATAGTTTAATTAGTTTGAGAATCATAGATTATTCTGAGTTGGAAGGAACCTACAAAGACTATCAAGTCCAGCTCTTAACTGAATGGCCGATACAAGGTTGAACCCACAACCATGGTGCTATTATCTCCATGCTCTAACCAAGATAACCTCAAGAAACGGCAGTGGGTGAAACCCAAGAATTACAAAACTTCCAAGCTTTGTTCTGTTCCAGAGCATTATCCAATAACATCAGTCCTTAAAGGTACTAACTGGGATATTCAAGAATTAAAAACAAAAAAAAAATTAATCTTCATAAATATTATTATTGTACTGCCTCTGAGAAAGAAAAATCACACTAAAACTTGAAATAGAAGATTTACAGATGCAGGAAAAAGAGTAGTTAAAGGGTGACAAGGAGAATGTTAGGATAATGTCTGTCTTCTGGGTTACCTTTGTATCTAATAGAGAAGTGATGAGGAGCAGACAAAGTACTGCATTGGAAGACAGTACAAAAGGTAGAAAGCTACCAAAGAAACCTGAGCATGAGACTATAAGGAAGAAAACCTGTGAATGTATACCTCTTCAAAGTACTGACTGACCTCAGTGCTGGGGCAGTGCACATGTGCAGGCGAGCACGTGAAGAAGCATTTGTGCTTTCAATAACTGTCAATTATGAATAGCAACCAGTGAGATTTCTCAAAATATATTTTAAGATAAATTAAATCTGAGACATAAGCAAATTCCAGGGTTTTCAAAGCTGGTTTTTCTCCTGTTCTCATCAATGTGAAATTAAAAACAACCTTAAACTTTTAACGTGCAGTATTATTAATGGCTTCTACATGTAGCAGAATATTTAATTTTAGTGACAGTTACAGTGAGTACATACTTCCATTTTTAAGATTTTAACATACATATTTCCCCATGTTTCCAGTCACCAGAAAAGCTGTAAAGTTGAGATGGATTATGGCAGGGAACAAAACATGTTCCAGTCTACTAAATGACTCACTTCAGTGGTCCACTTGGCCACCCACTAGAAGGAAAAAATTCTTTACTAGCATATGTTCAACAGCTTCCAGCTGATTTTGGAAAAATAGAACCCCCTCACTTGCAAGGGACTGAAGGAGAGCTCATGGTGTAGGGTGCTACTGTGAAGGTGTGTCATGGGTGGCAAGTACCACTGCCAGTTACCCTACCCTACCCTACTATTTGGGATGTAGCATTTATGTTTCTAAAAGTGTGCAAAGAATAAATTAGTTTTACTGAAAAATAAAACCCACCAAAACTATTCCTGAAGAACAGAATAATTCATCTAAAAACAAACAAAACCACCATACACAAACAAAACCTTTTCTAGATTAAATATTGAATAGTGGGTCATTATTTGTAACCAAATTAAAAATTAATCACTGGAAAGATATAAACCAAAAGAACAAAGTCCTGCATGTAAACTGCAGCACTTGAGTTCATCTGTGGACAATAACCGCTTCCCAACTCCTGGTCGCCACTGATCTTCTCTTCCCCTGAACACCCTAACTTCCTGGCTTCCTGCAGGAGTAGCTTCTGCAGTAGAAGCAGCAAAAAAAGTTCCGGGGGATCAGAACATTACACAATTGAGGACTAATCAGGCAATACACATAGGGTATAAATAAATTGTGCCCCTATCCTTACAGTAACAATCTGTCTGAAGTTCAGTTTTCCACAGCTATCAGACATCATAAGTTAAAGGCTTTTTACAGTAAAACTAATGCCTTGGAGTAACAAAAAATGAGCTCTACCTTATTTAGTCTCTAACATTTAGTCCTGAATAAATCAGGTGAGGCCAGACTAATTAATTGTTTGCCTTCATTTTTAGGTGTTACCAAAATTTGTTCTATTTCTTCACTTTCTCCATCTGGATGATTGAGATTCCTAAGACTCAAAGAAGATTGCCCATTTCTACTGTGTGCAGTTTGTCTGTGCGACTCAATTTCTACCCTTCTATCCTTTGTTTATATTGGTTGTTTTAGGTCAAACAAACATATTTACACATTGGCTAAGATTCTTGAGCTACTGTTAAATACCAAAGTAAGTTTCATTGCTGTTGTCTGACACTAGAGGAAAAGTCATAACAAGCTGCCACATACTGAGAAATAAAAGTTTCTGAATCAGCAAGGGACAGTTTCAAAAGGACTCGCATGCAGCTTATCAGAAGAAGAGGCATCAGAACCTCCAATGAAGGGAGGAAATATAACTCAAGAGCTACAAGGACTGTGAAGCTAAGAGCAAAACAAATCCTTTCTTCATGATTTTGAAATCTAGAATATTTTTTATTGAATTTGTCTAGAATAATTTAATTGATTTAAAATACTGTATGAAGTACAGGCCTCAGATGAAAAGGTGACCTCTTATTTTATTAGGTTTTACAAAATCCCTGTGTAATGAAAAAAAAAACAAAAAAAAAAAACCACACCACCAAACCTCAAAAAAAACCCAAAAGCAAACAGAATACAAACATTTGTGTGTATAAGCCCTTAAAAAAAAAAAACTTTACAACAGTCTAGAAATAATAGCTGCATTTTGGGAATGTACTTCCTGCATTTTCTTTCACTAGGGACACCTTTTTCCTGTCCCTTTAAACTCTCAATCCCTTCTTTTAGCAGCCACTGTGATAGAGCCCTACCTCTGAATGGCTGGGAAGAGTGTGGTGTGAGTAACTCTTTTCAGAAGCTGCCATCAATTCATCGTTAAGGAGAATCCTGAAGGAGCAGTTTGTGAGCTCTCCAGCTGGCATCTTCCTCCAAAGAGATCAATCACATTACCTCCTCGACATGTTCAACTTCAACCAGTCCAGGAAGCAAGAGCCCCAAGTTTGTTTTAAAACCTGTCTCCAGCTCAGCGGTCTTGCGGGCCATTGCTACGCCACCTGGCCTGCTCATCAAACTATTCATCATTTCCATTAATGCTGCCTTTGTGCTGCACAGGAAGAATACAAGCAAATGCACTTTGCAATAGGCTGAACACATCAACCTTTTTCTGTAAGAAAACACTAATGCTCTTTTAAAGGCTAGTCCTTATCTTCACCACATCAAAAATTTCGAAACTAATAATATACTGCTTTGCAGAACCATCAGAAAACAGTCTTTGTATTTTTAACAAGTTGTCTCTTCTCACACCTCTGTACTCTCCTCCTACCCTAACAGACCCCTGCCCATTTTTTTTGGTTCTGTCTCAGAAAAATCACATTGTGTATTGGGCTTTGGAAGAACTGTGCGTGGAAGGAAGGAGAATGCTGGTTTATTGGCATTGATAGAATGTTTAGCATCAACCGGAATGGTTAATTGCTGCAAAATTACTCACAGAGATTACCCATGAACTCTAAAGTTTAGTTTTATCATCTTCAACAAAAAGAAAAAACACCTCTAGTGAAAGGATTAAAAAGAAATTGCATTATCTAGGAGGAGTTCTTGAACAGTGGGCTGTTCTGTTTCTTTGTGTTGTTATATCTAATACAGCAACACCATTAAGAAAAAGTACAGAGGAAATAGACACAAAGGAAAAAGACAGCTTGATGCATCTTCCATATTTATTCATATTAAGCTTTTTTTTTAACTACGTTAACATCATTTCGCTCAATTCCAGCAGTGTAAAGCATCCTTAAAATGATCACCAATTATGTTTAATTCCATTTAGATACAGTAGCAATGGTGTCTTTAATAGAAAAAGTTCTAAGATATATAGTCTGGAGAAAAAAAATGTCTTTTCACTGTAAACATAATTAATGCAGTTTCTTATTAGTAGCTTTAGAGTCCCAAATTTTAGCAGGATTTTTCAATCGTGTAGTTAAAGGATTGGAAAGCAATCGGAATAGTACATGTGTATTCATGTATACATTTTACAAATATTAATGCATTAGAGTCTGATGCCATTTGCAGCTTGCAATATTTAAAATGCACTATGATTAGTGGCAGTGATATGAAGGGGAGTTCAAGGATATCTAGTATTGTGTTGACTTATTTTGCTATTAAATGGGACTTCTACAAGGGAAATGATAGTACTGAATCAGTAAAAAGGAGGAAATGTGTCTGGTGACTTCAAATGAATTTTTGCCGAATAAAATTCTATTTAACAAGCCCTTTGTCAAAAATATAGCTGTTCTGTTTCAAATATCTTTAGCTGAAAATTTAAAAATTAGATTCATAAGGGCAGGTCAACATACAAGAGTCATCCATGACAATAGTATTTGCTCAAATGGATTATGGAGGTGTATTTGCATGACATAATTTCCTTCTGGGGGAAAACATGCAGATGTATAAAGTGAGCACATTGTCCAACTACATACCTATACCTATGTCCCTATCTCTTTATCAAACCACTGTAGTAGTGTGACTACTCACTAAACTCTTCCTCAAAGATACAAAAGGATCACAGTTTATAAATCAGAACAACTTTAGACTATTGACATGTTCTATCATATCTTAAGGAATCCTTTCCAAGCTCCACACTGCCTATATGTGACCTTTCAGTTATACAAACACATTTAAAGAATTTACACTGGAGCAGTTTATGCTTAAGGAAAAAATAATTTGACCGTCAAGTTGGGATTCTTAAGGAGAGGGAAATGAAAGGGTTGGGGTAATATAGTTCTTTCGAGCATATCACTAACTAGAAGTTTTAGTCACCCTGAAAAGCCAGTTCTGGACCACTGAGTATGAGAGGGCAAATAAAAGTTAAATTATTTCCTACTGAAAATATTTTCAAAAACTATCTCTTGGATGGTAACAATGCCAGTAATCAGAGAAAGACTTTCAGTCTATGTAGTTTTCTTCTGAATTTTTTTTTCCTAGGCTATGCAATAGAATAGATTCATAGAAACATTATCCAGGATCATAGAGTCCAACCTTTGACCTAAGACCACCATGTCAACTCAAGTATAGCACTAAGTGCCAAGTTATTTCTTTGAAAACTTACAGGAATGGTGACTCCACCACCTCCCTGGGCAGCCTGTTCCAATTCCCAATATCTGAGAAAATTTTCCCTTCTAAAACAAACAATAAGAAAAGGAAGAACTATATGTTTAATTACATGTATCTGTGTATGTATATGCATTTGAAATGTAAATCTCATTCTTGTGAAAAATTTTTGTGTCTAGACTAGGCCAGTAAAAAACAAACCACCCTAAATCCCAATCCCCCTTTCTTTTAGACTAAAAGAAATAATAATTTTTATACAATTACTTAGTACAGGAAAGCAGAAGTGTTTAAAATTATATTCATGACTAATATTGAATTTACAATTACTAAAATATCATATATAGAATAGACTAGCTTTAGGGTAAAAAAAAAAATCACTGAACAAGAAAGCCATGGATCCAGGTTTAACTCTATAGACAGTCAAGATTTCTATTCCAACACTGTGCATATCAGTTAATTTTTCTGTGTCTTGGGTATTATCATCAGAATGCTAAATCCATTGTACTGCTGTTTCAGCATAACCAGCTGTAACTGAAGAGGAAGGCAATAATCAGCTTTATTGTTTTCCTTAAATGCGCTAAGCAAGCGCAGCAGAGCATGGGTGCGAACATCTTTTATAGTTGCAAATATCCAATCCCAATTCAGCTTATTTCCAGTAACAATTCTTTTCTAATAAAGGCTTTGCATTATTGCAGTGAAAAAAGCCCTCTACCCCATCTCACAGAGCTCCACAAAAGAGAATCAATGTGCTACTAAAGTTCAGAAAAGACCTTCAGTTCAGGGAAGAGTTTTGGTCTGGAGGATCACCATACCAAGACAACGAAAACATTTTCTCATGCCACCTGAGTACTTACAAGATGCAGCATACAACAGTTAGAAAAAAATAAAAATATCAAACTCAGAGTCCTGTCCATCCTTTCCTCACCGTTGCATCTAATGTGTGAAAATATAGGGAAAAAAACCCACAATTGAAGGAAATGCTGAGACAACATTCTACCACCTTAATATATTAGATTTGCCATATTTTTCTGGCTACATTTTATATTTATATATGTCAAATGCTCAACTATGATATGCCTGATTTAAAATGTCGTTGTTATTCTGTTTTCTAAACATGCTTTTTTTGAACATTTTTGAAAAGTTTTAACATTAATTCAGTATTATGATGGTTACAGCAATAAGAATTAACAGTCCTGAGCATTTCACAGTAATTATCATAATTGTACAAAATATGGTGTCTCAAGTGGTGGATCTATGAGCAGTGTAGGTTAATGAGGGTGAAGAGTGAAAAAAAAGAGGTATACTATAGTCAAAGGAAAGAAGATTTTGTCAAAGATGTCAGAATCAATGACAAAATAAGCAGTAGAACAAGTTAGCAATTCCTAGATATACAACAGAAGTATTACTATTGTATCAAGCTATACAAAGCTAAATAAAAAACAGTCTGCTATAAATCAAAATGGACTTAGCTTGAAAAGATGCATAAATTAACATCCTCAAATGGAATTTACACCAGCTTAGCACGTTTATTCTTGGAAGCAAAATCAGCTTCATTTTTGCTTTAAAAAAAAATTAATTGGTTAGAAGTGCAAGAGAGAAGAAAGCTCTGCAACTGAAGCTGAAATTAATTAAGACAATAATATTTTAACTGAGAGTGATGCAGAGCAATTCACAGAGGGACTAGTATCACAAGTATATTTCAGAGTGCTCTCCCAACCAGAGGACAAAATATGAAATACTGAAATAAGAGTAAAACTACTTCAGTTTGCATAAATCTTAAATGCATGCCCCATGCAAGAATGTGAAACTGATCTTGACCCAGTTTTCCTCTTTTCATTTTTCACTTAGTTTTGCTATCACATATTTCTGTATTTGGGCATCATAAAAATTTCCAGTGTTCATGGAAGAAGTAATTATTTTAATTAGAAGTTCCCTAAAAAATTTTCTGTAAGATTTAAATTCTTAAGTTTATTTAAATCCATGAAAGCAAAACAGTTTAAAGCACTATTTGGAATATGTTCACTTTTACAATTTCTGGAAATATTACCCCGACTTCTGTTCCTTAGAAAAATAGAAAATAGAAAAATACTATAAAGTACCTTATAAACTTTTAAAATTTACTTATTTTAAATCCATAGGTTTTTTTTGTTATACTGAGTCTTGTTACTGTAAGTCCAATTTCAACTATTGGCCAAAATATGGGTGCGAGTGGTATTAATATGTTTTCCTGAAAAATGGGCTAGAATCATGCATTTTGTTAACTTGTTAACATTTGCTTTCCTTTCCAAAAAAAATTAATTAAAATCTGTATAGAATTATTCTCAAAGAACAATTACAGGCCCATTCACCAGAAAATAATAACAGAATTTAACTCTTTTTCTTCAGACAACTAAACAAATTAATTGCTAACATATGCATAAAGACTGAAAGTACTTGAAAATGAAACTTTAACTTCACAACATCCTCCATACTGCTGATATATTCATATGACACTGGAAAAATATCTCTGAACTTTACAGAATAAATGTGCAATAGCCATCTTAGTAAAGGAATACACTAGCCAGTTTCATCCAGATACCACAACTAGGTTTGGCACATAATTAATAATTGAATTTTCACTTAAAACTATTGTGTAGAGCACTTGAAACACTCTGTATTTAAAATACACTATGGAATATGTAATCATTCAGGATAATATTTCTTCATTTGCCAAATTTTTAGTGCTATTAATTATTCTAATTTTATCAAATTTGAATTTATTTTAAAAAGGCTTAAAATTCTATTTTCTTCAATAAAAATATTAAATAAAAGTTTTATCAATGCTGTAACATCTCTGAACCAGTGACCAAAAAGATGTTGAACAGAACTACATGCTTATATGCATGGGAAGATTCAAGTCTGCTTTGTTCTCACTGGCAAATATAACCCTTCTTTAGATACTCATTTCATTCATTCCACTAAAGCAACACAAAATAACTATGAACTGATAATGCACAACTTAGAAATGAACAAGCACAGTTCCATTTAACATTCTATTCTAAGCTATACCACCCCAATCTCTGTCTTTGATATGATTTATACATAAATGTATTTATTTGCAGAAAAGGTACCCACCTAGCCCTTCATAAACAATCAGTAACCTGAATTCTGCATCTGCTTCATAGAACCAGAACAAGTGCTAGTTGGAACTGCACAAGTCAAAACATTATAACTATACAAAAGTACAAACAGATGAAGTTTTCATCTATACATAATATAAATATAAATAAAATTTGAGAAATCAGTATCAATGACAGTGGAGTAACTTAATATTCATTTATAATTTAATGTTTCTGCACATTTGATAGCAACATTTTCCAGCACCTGTGGCAGTTGAAAGTCATGATAGAGACCTTTGAAGGTCACCCTTACCTGCCTTTTCTCTCTCTATTCTGTCTAGAAAGATCAGTATGAAAACAATGATGTTTAAAAAAAAAAGAATAAAAATTAATAATAATTTAAATAAAAAGCCAACACCACCCAGAAAAAACATCAACAAACCACTAAACTCATTTGGTGGATTTTCCATAGCCTTTCAAGGACACCTGTTATTTTGTTCGAACCTAAATATTCCTAGCTGAAGTCTTTCTGCTACAGTTTTAAACATGTGTCTAATTATTCTCTTAAATGAAGGATAGTTTCTGTGTCTCCTTTTGCAAGACTTTTTTGTCCATGTCTACTACAGAAAAGTAATGCCCTTAGAGTCTTCTCCTCCCAGGTCCTATTTTCCTTAACCTCTGATCTGGAGAACCCTCATCTTTCTTGAGATATGCTGCAAAGAGCAATGTAAGAAATGTGACACTTTTTTTTTAATGCAGATGAAATTTTAATTACCTAGGAATCTTTTACACATGGAATTTCAGAGCAGACACCTGAGTTCAATGTTATGTTTTCTTTCTCATAATGCCATTGTTGGCTTATCCACGATGTGACCAAGTCTTATGCTTGAGAGAGAACTATTAAAATACTTCAGCACTAATTATCTTTTCTAGAGTATTGTAACTTCTGAGATTGCCACCTGTTTATGCAATTTATATGCTCTTCACACCAGAAAATTAACCTTGCAAGTCTATCTTTTCAGTAAGCTGTAACCAATCTATTTACGTTTATTACTCTTTGTTTGCATCCATTTGACACTTGCATAAAGTACCTGTGGTTCTAATTTGCATATCTGAATGTCAGCTTGAACAGTTTGGCTTTCTTAACTCAATATGTATTGTATCAACTATTTTTTTTTTTTTAATTTTGCCCACAAGGCCCACTGACGTGGGTAAAGAAAGAAATTTTACATTATTTGCTCTTGATAAAAGAAACCTCAAGTTTCAGCAAACTTAACACTTTGAGAATTTTTTAGTGCTTACAAGTAAACAGGATTCTTTTTCCCAGGAATAGAAATTCAGTTAACTGGTCTATTTAAAACAACAACAACAAAAAACAAAACAAAAAAGACCAACAAGAACAAAAAACCCCAATCCAATCAATCAACCAGAAATAAACAACAAAAACCCCAAAGAAAACAAAAAACCCCAAACCTACAATAACAAAAACAAACCAAAACCAACAAAACAAAACCTAGTTAACAAATTCATACTGCAACTTCACTTTATTCTACTCCATTCTAGGCAGGTTCCATGTCAGGAAGGAAGCTGTTTGGAATAGGTGGATGATTTAGATGTTAATTAAACATCAGGAACGAGGATAAGTGTACTTCAAAATCTGGACAAATATCAAAGTTGGGATGAGCTGAGTTTGCCTATCTTACCCAAACTTCTCAAGTTTTGTTCTACTATCCATATTTTCAAAGGTAATTATTAACTGAAGATCACCTAATTTTACAGTTTTTCAGAAGCCTCTTGCTCCAATAATTTGAAAACTTATGTTCCTTGATAATTGTTTCTTCTTTTGAACCAAGTGTTATTTACGCTTCATTTTAGAATCCACCTAATTCTTTTGGGAGAAATTACAGTTTTAACAATATTTACTTAATCATCATAGACTCATAGAATACTCCCTAGGAAGGAACCCACAAGGATCACTGAAGTCCAAGTCCTGGTCCTACAAAGGACAACCCTAAAATTCTCACCATTTCCTTGAATTCTGTTTAGTACATTTTGCTGCTTTGCACTATCCTGATTATAAACCATCACTTTTTATTCCCAAGCATAGAGTCAGTATCAGAAATATCACAATATTTTCAGTATTAAAAAAGTCAACATACACTGTATCTTTCTAACAGCTGTTTTAACAGCTGTGTCCTGCTATACTTCCTTTCCCAGCGAACACCTAATTTGAGGTATCTGTTGATATTAAAGTACTGCCTGTGGTTAATTTTGTTAGATGATTCTAGAAGGATAGGAAGTAAAAGCCTTGTCTGGTCAATTTTAATGGTTTAGAGATTGTTTTGAATCTTGTTCCACAGCAATGCAAAACACTAGTATTCCGTTGTGCTTTCTTTCACCTGGTCCCAGCAGATGTCTCCTACTGTACTGTGGACTGAGCATCCCAGATTATCTTCAAGAAATTTCATCTTATTTCTGCCAGTCTTCCATTCTTTGCCTTTCAAAAATATCAAAATTTCAAAACTGAAATACATTATACTTCATGCCAGCCATGTCAGTTCATAAGTTTCTGTTACAGATCACCAAATTTAAATCTTATCTTCTAAATTGCGGTGAAATGCACTGTTATTAGTACAGTTTCAAACCTTCAAATATAGTATTCTCAACTCTCATTCCTTCTCTCTCAGAATAGACCACTGTTATATATGTATTTATAAAGGAGAACAACTTTTAATGTAAATTGACATGTTGCTTAATTCATTTATCTAGAAGCAGAGACAACCAGGCCTTTTCAGACCAACCCATTTCTTTGTCTTCTCAGTTGCCGGTTCCCTCAAGTATCTCAAAAACTTTTTCTCATCTTTATAGCTCACTGCACATATTTTCCTTAAAGAGAAATTTTGCCCCTAGCCAAAATTTACTTTGAATCACTCTGAAGTTTTTTATACTTAACCCTTTAGCAGTATTGCCCACTTGCCATCATCCCACATCCATGTCCCCCACAAGATATTTCATTCCCCTCACTTTAAAATTATATTAACTACAAAAGGGGCTGTCCTTTCAGCAATCATAGGGTTAAAGAAAAAACCCCAACTGTAACAAACCACAAGATGTAAGATACCCGGAAATAAGATAATATTTCTTATTTAGAAATATAGAATAGAATAATTCAATTGGAAGGGACATACAACCATCATCTTGTCCAAATACCTGACCGTTTAAGGGCTGAACTAGTAAAAGCAAGTTAAAGTCATTGTCCAAATGCCTCTTTAATGCAGACAGCCTTGGGGGCATCAACCACCGCTCTAGAAGGTCTGTTATGGTGTTTGACCAACCTCTTAGTAAATAAATAAATATTTCCTAATTTCAAGTCTGAACCTCTCCTGATGAAACTTTGAGCCATTCCTACATGTTTTGTCACTGGATATCAGGAAGAAGAGATTGGCACCTCTCCCTCTGTGCTTCCCCTCCTCGGGAGGCTGCAGAGAGCAATGAAGTCACCCTTCAATCATTTTTTCTCCAAAATTCACAAGTACACAGTCCTCACAGGACATCATGCCTTCCAGCCCTTTCACCAGCTTTGGTGGCCTACTCAGGACACATTAAAGTACCTTAATAATAGTTTTAAATTGTGGGGGCCAGAATTGCACACAAAATCAAGGTGAGGCCAAAATAACACCAAATACAGTAGGAATTGGATAATAGGAATTTTAGTACTGGTCCCAAGAAATGAATTACCATTTTATTACAAATCAATGAGACCCGCATACTAGAGTGAATTTATCAACAAAATGATGCCTTTCAACTTCCTTCACTTCAGTTAAAGCACAGGATTCAGTACTAAAGATCAACACAAAACATTTTTATTTCTGAAATATTTTTTCAGCAGTTACTTTGGCTTCTGTTCATAGATGTAACAGATTTTTGGTGTCTATACTCATTCACTCAAGACCAAAACAAAAGTTAATTTAGAAAAAATATCCAGAACCCTGTTTATATCAACTTGTTCTGTTGATATATAAAAGTATCAATATACTGATATCCATACAAGTGCCACTATAATTTAAAAGCTCATAATCTAACTATTCATGTATTTTTTCCTTTTTTTTTTTCTGTCTGAGATTCACAAAGTTGTTTACAGTTTGTCTAGTCTGTTTGCTTTAGCACAGAGATTAGAATATGTACTTGAAATTAAGTTACTGCTTTGAGACCAATTAAATCCATTAGGACATGCAGCTGATGAACATATTGTCATTTTTTCACATTTCTTTCTTAAAGACAATTGACTATAGCAAATCTGTAAATCTGAAAGGACTTAATTAGTGTCCAGGGACAGTTTAGCGGAATTTAATTAACAAATAGACCAAAATTACTTTAAGGGGAAAAAAACAGTAACCAACCTCTCATTACATCTTGCAGGGAGGTTTTTTACATTTGGGTTTTTGGGTTAGTTTGATTTTTTTTGGGGGGGGAGGAGAAGGGGGAGGATATGGCTGGGGGTTTGTTTGTTTCTGTATTTGTTTTTTAACATGAAATACTAGTTAAAAGGAATATACTTTCCATTTAAAATTATCGAAGAAAGCAATGTTTATCTTTTCCAGCATGAAAAAATTTTTAAAGCCCCATTACAATATTTTTGCCTTTACAACAGATGGACTGTATTAAAAAAAATTCCTGAGAGAAAGAAAAAAAAGGAAATTAAATCATAGAAGGAAGCAGAAATTAGGTATTATTCAATGGGAAAAAAAATAAAACAATGAGAGTGAGTACAGGACTATTAAAACAGAGATCCATATAAAAAAAGACTCACACATTTCTAATTCCTGAAAGAAAAAACTCATCTACTTATTGTCATTTTACCCTATAAAATGCTACCAGGGCAGAGGCTTTATTAAAATATTAAAACCTTTCTCCATTCTATGTTCATTTTTATTGCTATTACTATACTCTCACTGTAAAAAACAGCATCTCTTCTTACTGAGTCCGGGTAGAATTAACCTTTCTAGTTCATTCATCAGCTTCATCTTATTTGTACAGTCTTGAGTCTTCCTTATTACACTGTACCAAATCTGATCTTTGCTCACTCCACTGTTATTGATCACATCCCTCCAGAAGCTTCTCTGTACCTATTCCAGCATGGCACAACCTCTATTTTCTCCTGAGGCAAGCTATCTTGCATTCCTCATTACAGACCCCTGAACACGAGGCAGGTCTGATCAGCTCAGAACAAAACAGTATTCTGAGGCTCAGTCTGACATGAGGAGCAATAGCTGGACTGCATATGATGAATATCTTCTCTGACTAAGCCACTTCTGCATCATAAAGCATGGATCAGGCTCTGGTTGCTAACCATAGTGCATTAAAAACAACTTATGCCTCTTCTCAAATTAGGAGTAAGATGTACAGCTATTCCTCCTCTGAGAATATAGGGAGAATGCTTCAATGAGGGAGACAACAAACTAATGGCCCCTCTCAGTAGTAATCTCTTAGATTACTACAAAGGGAAACTGGGATTCCAAATTTTCTCTTATTTTGGACTGGGCTCTGAACAAGCACTGACTTTCCCTGTACCACCTTCATACTGCCTGAACTCAAATTAAATTAGATCCAGATCAAATACCAATATCCATTTTATACAGCTTATAGAATCATAAAATAATTAGGGTTGGAAGATCCCTTAATCATCCTCCAGTTACAATCCCATCCTCAGAGGCAGGGACACCTCATTAATTTTTTGAAGGCAGCTACTCTGTAGATTGATAGGCACAAAAAAACCAGTATGGAAGACTGCATCTACACTTCCATGGACCAGTCACATAAATTCCTTTGCACAAAGCAGAAACATGGGGGATTGAATAGAGTTGGATGGTGCTGTCCAGGGGCAGCTGTAATGTGCACTTGGAGTATTGGTCTCTAGCATAACTCTGGGAGTCACACCAGAATTAACATGGTCTTTTACTGGCTGCAATATTAAGTAACCACAGAGCTGTTTTTACTCCAGAAGATGTATCCCACACTGAGGAGCTGAAGAGCATGGACACAATTTATTTTTTTTTTAGCTCTGAAGTAGATGAGATATCTCTTCTTTATTATTGCAAAACTTTAACAATTCCTTAGAAAAATCATAAAACCGAGTCCTAACATTTAGGACATAAACACATTTTTAGAAATATAAATAGTTAAATAGATACATGAAATCATTCTTTGCCTCAGAGTCAACCTACAATCTCACGGGACTTTAAAATAGGGGAAAGCCCTCACAATTTATTGGAGAAATATCTAGACCAGTTTATGCATGCTTTATACCTCTTCTTCCGCTCTATAATAAAAGTATCAACTCCTTTCATATCCACGTTCACAACAGTAATAAAAGTACATAAAGCAAATATGAATCTCTCAAACAATGTTAGTTTAAGCAATTATCATTGTAGTTGCTATACCAACATATGTCTTGACCAGGATGCCCTCTGGGGAATTGTCCATTCAGATGAAGGAAATCCATAGCTCTAAAATCATCTTTAAAAAAGGCATACATTATCATCCTAAGCAACTATTCAATAAGGGAGTGTAAAATGTGGGTGATTAAAAGAGAAACAAAGGAGAAAGGAATGAAGAATTATATCCATCTTACACCAAGGAACCACTGATCAAATGGAAGAAACACACATAAACAGTAATAAATATTTTTTCTTCATTTACTTCATTTTAACAATTTGAAATTAAGTCTTAAATGGCACAAGTCATACAACACAATTTCTAAATCTTAGTTGAAACATGATATTCAACTCCAGTCCTAAACTCACAGCTGAATATTTGTCTTATCCTATGACAGGAGAGAACCTCTTCCTAAGGTCAAGCAACTACTTCCTTTCAAAAGGTTCCGCTCTCTGCCTGCCTCAAAACCCATCAGTTTGCACTTGAACTCCAGCATATATAAAATCTTAACAGTCTTTAACAAGTAGAATTTAAATTCACTTACACAAAACACCACAAAAAAAGAGAGAGGATAACCTTTCTAAAACTGATTGATTTTTTCTGCCTCTTCAGAAATCGATTTCAAGGGAAAGACAAACAAGATGTTGTAGATGAGATTACTGTTTATCCATGGGAACAACTAGTATCATAATATGAAGGGCCTGACCACTCCAGAAAGAAATATCATTTTAAAGAGATTACATCCACGAATAATTCTTTATGCTTTTCAAATAGACTACAGTAGTTTCATGAATACAAGCCGCACGGATTATAAGCCGCACCCCCGGTGCCTCGACAATGTTGCTGTCTTTGTCAATAGATAAGCCGCACCCCGAATATTAGCCGCACTTTCGTTCGTCGCGAGAATCCGTGCGCAGCTTTCACAAATTGGCCAATTAGTAAGAGGATCGCGGCATAGCGGGCTTTACTGGCTCGGGGCGGGGCCAGGCAGGCTCGGCCCGCTCATGGTTGCCGACGGGGCCGGGTAGCCCAGCTCAGCGCCACGGCTCGGCGGGGCTGGCCGGGTGGTGCTGCCGCCGCCGCCGGGCTCGCTGGCCCCCCTCTCCCGTCAGCACCGCCCCGCTGCCGCGTTCGCTCGCCCGGCTGGCAGGGCTGCCGCCGCCGGGCTCGCCGCCCTCCCCGCGCCGCTTTCGCTCGCCCCGCGCCGCGCCTCGCGAGCGCCGCGCCCGCCCCGCGGCGCTTTCGCGGCTCGCGGCTCGCGGCTCGCGGCTCGCGGCTCGCGGCTCGCGGCTCGCGGCTCGCGGTTCGCGGCTCGCGGCCGCGCTTTCGCGGCTCGCGGTTCGCGGCTCGCGGTTCGCGGCGGCGCTTTCGCGGCTCGCGGTTCGCGGCTCGCGGTTCGCGGCGGCGCTTTCGCGGCTCGCGGTTCGCGGTTCGCGGCTCGCGGTTCGCGGCTCGCGGCTCGCGGCTCGCGGCTCGCGGCTCGCGGCTCGCGGCTCGCGGCTCGCGGCTCGCGGCTCGCGGTTCGCGGCTCGCGGCCGCGCTTTCGCGGCTCGCGGTTCGCGGCTCGCGGTTCGCGGCGGCGCTTTCGCGGCTCGCGGTTCGCGGCTCGCGGTTCGCGGCGGCGCTTTCGCGGCTCGCGGTTCGCGGTTCGCGGCTCGCGGCTCGCGGCTCGCGGCTCGCGGCTCGCGGCTCGCGGCTCGCGGCTCGCGGTTCGCGGCTCGCGGTTCGCGGCTCGCGGCGGCGCTTTCGCGAGCGCCGCTTTCGCTCGCCCCGCCGGCAGGGCTGCCGCCGCCGCCACCAGGCTCGCCGGCCGCCCCCTCCCGTCTGCACCGCCGCCGCGTTTCCTCGCCCTGGCCGGCACTGCAGGCCCCCGCACCGCCGGGCTCCCCCACGCTGCTGGCCCCGATTATGCTGGGCTTCCCCCGCTGCCAGGCAGCCCCACCCGCCGGCCTTCCTGCTTCTGCCATGCTCCCCTGCGCTGCTAGCCCCAGTTCTCCCGGGCTCCCCCGCCCTGCTGGCTCAGGCTCTGCCGCCCGCCCCCGACACTGCTGGCCCCGCCTCTGCCAGGCTTTCCCACCTCTGCCGGGGCCGGCCGGGCTCCAGCTTGGCTTGGGGCTGCCGCGGGCTCTCACTTCCGTGTTGGCAGCTTTTAGAATTTTGTTAATAGATTAGCCGCCCCGGAATATTAGCCGCACTTCCGGGTTTCCACCAAAATTTTGGTCAAATTGGTGCGGCTTGTATTCGTGAAATTACTGTAAATTATCTACTAATTCGTTGTGAAATTTATTTAAAAATTATTATAAGAGAGTTTATGTTTGGGGTTTTTTTCTCTTTTAAATATTAACGGTAATAACAGGTAGGACAAGTAGATCAAAATATATACAATAATACCCACTTTTTCATTTTAATTCCCATTTCTAATTATGTCATGGCTTCAAAACATGCTTTATTGAGATCAGGTCTATCAAGGCTGTCAACAACGTATCTTTGAATATGGAGAGATCATTAAACAAGAAATATTTTTTGCTGACTTTTTTTTTGGATGGAAGAGAATTATTTGAAATTGTTGAACAAAGCGGTTTCTAAGTATTAAAACATGAATTTTCTAACTGAATTGATTGTTTTAAGGGGTAACCTGTTCTTGAAAAAATAATAAGGTTCTAAAATATTTTAATCAAGGTGAATATTTCTAATTTACACAAATCTAAATCAATAACTGTCACCACAGCTCTCTTCTTTTTATCATCACATGGTTAAAATTTGAAGCTTTAACTTTCTTTCCTGTTTCAGAATAATAATTTAGAAATTTAGAAAAAAAGATAAAGAGAAAAAAAGGAAACAAACTACATATTACTTGCCTTAAATCTATAATGTTAAAGTGTTATTTTAAAGCTTAAGTCAAAAATTTTGTTGCCTGAGACTTTTGGTAACATCAGCCAACAAACTTGTCATAAGGTAGCCTCTAAATGTCACTGCCTTGAATTTTTTTTAAAAAGCACAAAGAAAAACATCAGTTATAATGACTTTTGCACACAGTCTTCTCCGTTCCCTCCTCCTTTTGGTACATACATCTTATCTGAGCGTGAACAGCAAGCAGGTGTTCTGTCCTGCTGTAGTAACTGCTGTTCATCTAGCAGAGTAAGCCTTCTCTACAGGTAGTTTCACATTGTTTCTTGACTTCATATTTTTAATTTCATATTTGGATAGACAGTAGCATCGTGTAATGAGCACATCAACAGCCTTCTGGTTCAATGAACCATGAGAAGAATTTGAGGCTCACTATGCTCTTTTCCTGACAATGATGGATCAACCAGTATAGAAGAAGGTAGCAGCATTTCCAATAAGATTTAATGCATCTCCTTTGGCCTACTATCTGCCTTGTATCTTCCATTACAATGATATTTTCCTCTTAACCGAGGTCTTATTTCTGACCACCGCTAGACTTCAAATGACATGTAAGTTGTACAGCAATTTTCAAAGGTGCAACTGTCATGGCAAAGCTGACAGGGAAAACAAATTTTAGGGTGACTAAGGGAAAGGTAGCAACCTAGTATATTTCTGCTGGAAAGTCAGGAGTTCATTTTTAACTCTTGTAATTCATCTGCAAAACAAGCCTGCAAACTTCCTTTTGTTCCAATTGCTAGGAACTGAGACCAGGGGTCCTTTTTCACTTTTATCTGAAAAAAATGATACTAAAATTCCAAACAAATATGGCATCTGTTTTAGAACTCAACCAACACCAGAAGCAGAACCAGAATGTAGGCTTTCTACTTCACTGGGCACAATAGTGTATCTTTCAAGTTACCGTATTTTTCTTCCAAGTTTAAGTTTTAAGTAAAATCAAAAAACATAGCTGTTAGCAAGTGTTAAGATACCACAGAAAACACAGAGTGTGACCAATTTATTGGCAGCTGTGAGCTCAAACACAGAATTCAGCAACTGAAGCATACTTAGGAGAATACTTATGCTAGTAGTCCACATTATTTGTTATACACTACCTCACCAATAAAATTCTTGCAAATTATTAAAGATTTCTTACATTATGAGTAGTGACACCCTTCCTCCCTCTCACTGTGTATGTGAATAGATCTGCACACAGTCTGATGCTTTGGGCTTACCAGTGCTGTCATCATAAACAACAGTAACTGTCTTCCACTTGAAGAACTGCACAAGGTCAAGGATGGCACGGCTGAGTGAAGAGAAATCCGGATAGAGGCTGACATAGAAGGAGTCCTTGTTGTCTGACACCTGATGTTTCCAGCGGGTCTGGATATGTGGAACTCCCAAAGCGTTGCAGATGGACTGCACAGCGTTAGCCGAGGAGCTGTGGGATGGTCCGAAGATGGCTGCCACCCCAAGGGACAGCTGATCGCAGGCTGAAGAGGAGACAGAAGTCTGTCAATGATGAGAGGGAAAAAGGCAGTGTGCCAGAAGGTATTGCACAATTCATATTAAACAAAAGGCACCCCATGAAACATGACTGTCTTACTGACAGAGTTCCCTTCTTGTGTAACACTTTGACTTACACGTTTCAACTTCAGAATATGCTTCCAAGTTTTCATTACAAACTGCCGTATACTGACTCTTAACATCTAAATGGTGCTCAGCTGTGCTTATTAAACATTTCTATGTCTGCTGTCTAAGGCTAGCAATTGAATGTCTTAAAAAGTACAGACAAATAAAACAGGTTTGTGCTTAGCGGCATCTTACATCTGGAAAAGGGTCGAACAGGACAGTATCCTAATCTACGTTGTTTAAGTCATAACTTCCTCCTCGATCAATCAACACTGAGGTCCTAATTACTCAGAAATTTTACATGTGAAGTAGTTCACAGTTAAAGGCACAATTAATTTCATTAAAATGGACATTTGAATTTCTGTATCTGAAATAAGCATATTAGTCAGTACTATTTAAGGAGTAATATTTTCCCTACAATTTAATTGATGTCTGTTAGTGAAAAAAAAATTAAGTGTCCCTTCTGAAAAACTGGAAATGCTCAGTTTTGCTATACTTGTATGAGTATATAAAACTGGTCCTGAGAGTCACTCCCATGGTACTGTTATATTCAAGCGGTTCAGCTTCCTATTTTCTGATACAAGGTGGCCCTACCTGTACTGTCTATTAGTACAGTAATTTCATGACCATAAGGCACACCAGACTATAAGGTGCACCTCCGGGAGTCGGCAAATTTCGCAACTTTGTACATTATGTAAGGCACACCGGACTATAAGGCACACTTCCGGGTTCAGGCGAAAATTTCAGTCAAAAGGGTGTGCCTTATAGTCGTGAAATTACTGTAGTCTTTGGTCTGTATCATCTCCCACAGCATACTCCAGTATTATCTTGCTGAATATTTGTTAGGACATGCCAAAATGAAGGCAGGAAAAAGTAGTCAATACTGAAGACCAGAGATTTGGCCAATGGCCTTGCTCCTATCTCATTCACTACCACAGGCATAACCTTTATGAATATGCAGCTCTGTCTTCTAGGAAAACAACTCATTTGGTAAAGAGAAGTAATGAAAACCAAACTAGACATGAGTATTTATATGGGGTTTGATTAATTTTGTTACTCCACCATCAATGTTCTTGACAGCTGAGGAAACAAGCAGTAGAAACACATCTTGCTGCATTGCTTTTCTCATCAATTCAAAATTAAGTGTTGTGCACACTCTTTTCAACTGGATGAAAATATTGCCAAGTCTTTCAAGTGCATTCTATGCTGGCACACCTTGTTATTGCTGCAGAGCACCAGTGGTCTAAATAAACTTGTCAGACACACAGGATCTTCATTGCTATTCGGTGTGTTGCCTGAATGACTAGCTCAATAAAAAAACATTTATGCTAATATTGCCCTTCCTAAGAGTAATCAACAAGCTTTATGCAAATGTCAGTAAATGGGATCACTAACAACAGCAATAGCTACCAGATGGCTTTTCAATGGACTTTTTTTTTCCCTCTTTCTGAAATTTGAATAATGCAATGCTCTCACACGTGATTTAATATGGCACTGGCTCTATCAGACGCATACCAATTTTCCTAGAATATTGAGGGATATTTTGTTGCATTACATTATTCTTCACTGAAACAGTAGAAATATCATATTTGGAAATATCATCTTGCCTTCAGATTGCTTATTCATATAGTACCTTGAAAAAGCCATTAATATTTTATCTATTTTCAACTTCAAAAGTATGTGTTAATAAGACATCTAAACAGGCTATTTTTGATGCAGTGCCTGCCTACTCACTAATGGACATGATAATGAACCACAAAAATGAGTCAAATGCTTTAACTCCATTGTTAAAATTCTGCTTTGGATCCATCACAATAAAATGAACCATTTTGTGTTAACCTTTAGCCGTTGATTCTGAACTAAAGCACTATGAGCACAAATGCAGTTGTCTGTATTGTGAATTGATGATGCAAAAAGCTACTAGTACTAGAAGATTACACAGATTTTGATATAGCCTGAGCAGTTACAAATAAAGTGTTGCATTCTCATCCAAGATGCAAGTGGGGAAAAAAGAATATATGCAATCTATTCAGTATGTCTAATCAATAGCATGTTACCATTCTAACTTCAGCTATTATAGTCTAACAAGAGCTAGCAACATAATATTCAGGCTAGTAAACCCCAGGTTAGGGCTAAAAGTAGTTGCATTTTCTCAAGAAATAATTCAAGAATTAAAGATCTCAGGAGAAATTTCTCTGCTGTCAGCATCTTCCCTCAGGAATGGCGAGAAACTGTCCCATTGCATTTCACAGGTCAGCACGTGCAGGAGTCAGGAAGCAGTTGAATTTGGAAGGGGAGAAGGAAAGGAGAATGAAAGAAACAGAATCAAGATTCAGCCCCTTTATTCACTGTTGGTTGAGATGGAAAGAGTAATCTCTCTCAAAACCTGCTTTAATCTATCATCCAAAACACTAAAATAACAACTCAAAAATACCCTATTGAAAGTGTATTTTTTGCCTCTTTCTTCTACCATAAATGCTATTATGTAAAGAAATCATCTTGCTAGGCATAAATACTTAGCCTATAATTTTTCATAAATGAAAAATGACCAATTTTCATGACAATTTTTCATAATCATCTTTCAATGATCCAACTGTATGTATTTCTGTACAAATAAAGATGCTCTCTTTTCATGCCTAACAATATTCTATATTTGAATAATTTATTCGTCAAATAAACAGATAAAACAGGTTAGCAAGATTAACTCTGTTGATCTGTTAAAATAAGTGGTAAAAATTTCCTCTCAGTTCTAAGTTGAACACTTAATTAGTATTAAATTCCACATTTAAGATGTCCTTTCATGTACACTAATCACGACCCAGAAGATTTTCCTTATGTATAATTTCTAATATTACATCAAGTGTTTCTCTCTTCTTAGCCCACAATAACACCAAAATTCCTTTACTGTATAAAGCTTTTTGTCTTTAATGCTTGGGAGAGACATGTTGGGACCAGATCACTTGGCAGATTTAGTCTAGAAACCTGCCATAAGACACTCACGATGTCCTCCAATTCTTTCACCCTTATTGTCTTGTTGTATCTAGCATTCATATGAATTGTCCTCCTCAATTTATAAAAAAGTGTTTTTAAAGAACATGTAATACAGTGTAAAATTCAGTCTAACTGAGTTTTGACATGAGGTATTGTGCTTTCTTCCATAAATACTTATTGAAATTTTTGGTGTTTGCACTTTCCAGGAAACAGCAATGATGCAGACACTTGAGCCTGTTGTCCCCGACTTAAATGTAAAGCAATCTGAAAATCTGATTTTTAATTTATTTTTTTTTAAAGCAAAGATTTTAAAAATTAGGAAAAATGTTCAAAATTAATTTCTACTCTTAATTCTTCTGTAAACATATCATTTGTACTTAGGAGAAAAGAGCTTAACTCATACGAGACATGAATCTGACTGTGATAGCCTTAAGCACAGACTTAATACGTAGGCTTATTTTTATGTTATGCTGGTAAAAGATGCACAAAATTACAATTATTATTTACCTTTTGAAGTCCATGATTAACTAAATAAAGGCATTTGTGAAAATGTACTTGAAGTGACTGAATGCTTAAAATTGAATCCCATGTTCAGTAGAATCTGGGGGAACTTGGCATTTTACTGGATAAATTTTGGAGATAGTGAGATTTCTCACTCCAAAGGAGCTGTTCTCAGAAACACCCTAGTCACAATGTTCAGTGATTTATTTCAGATTTTAATATTTAAGGGAATAGCTTTTAGATAGGGTTAGTGGGAGCAAAGGTGGCAATGTAATTGTTAAGCAGTTGCCATTACAACCTTTAATAAAGCATTTTTTTAATGTCAGTGACAAAAATGTCAGTCTCATTGCATAAGGCTTCACCAGATAGACATTTTTTCAGGTAAGTAAACTAAGTGAGCATTAGCTCTTACTTTAAAAAACTAAATATGCAAAAGGTTACCTTTTTTGGATGCTTCAAAACTGTCATAGAGATTTATCTTTTGTGTGTCATATGTTAATGTGGTGTTTGGCAGAAGAGTTCTGTTTCTGTTGATTGTGTTCACAGCAAATCTGAAGGCTAATTCTTCTGCTCCCATTGGACCAGATTCCACACACTCAAAAATGCCTCCTGGAAAAGGGACAAAGACAAAACAAAATGAAAAAAAAAAAGACACTAGTAAGCAAAAAGAACATAAAATAACATCTTTAATAATCCTTTCGGAAAAGATTCATCAGCATGAAATATTTAATTTCATAAACCTGATACAGTGCAACTCCTGATTTTGATGAGCTTTGAGTCAGGAAACAAATAAACCAGCAATGATTAGAACTTACCTTAGGGAAAACATGTTGGTTTTTTCCCATTCAATACTCATTTTGGTATTGGGAATTAAAAAAAAAAAAAAAGTGTAGCATTACATATTAACCACACAAATTAAATTAGAAGACAAATAGGAGAGGGATGAAGTATATTTTATTATTACATAGTTACTACCACTAGTGTTACTATTTTATGTAGTTGAAGTTGAAATGAATGTTTGTCCCTTCCAGATCTTCCACGACCTATGTGTGTGTGTCAGGTGGAAGGGAGACTTATGGGTTCTTGCTTTCTACTTATAATACATTAATAATTAACTCAACAGTTCACTGAAAATACAACATACAAAAGAGTATAGAACTGGTTTGCCTCAAATTGCCTCCAGAAACTAAAATCTAAAGCTATTTTAGCCTGACTGTTTGTCTGAACTGGTAAATATGTTGAGCAAAAAGTTCAGATTTTGCACTTTCACACTGAACTGCATGTAGATGCTAACTTCATTCTCAATAAATAGAGGAATCCAAAAAACTACATCCTGTATAACCTCTATCATGCAAAGAAAGCATCATCAAATAAGGCATGCTACCAGAGTAGGACATGCCCCAAATAATAAACAATTTCTAGAACACTTTTGAGCCAACCTTCATGTAAATGAAGCAGATATATTTGTGAGACAGTGCTGTGCTTCAGCTTTTCTCATTAATGAGATATTATTGTCCATAGAATGTAAATTTATACGTACTTTGGGGTAATAAAATTTATTCTTGGATCTGCAAAGCCAAGGATACTGTGACCATGAAAGTAGTTTTGAGGTTGTGTCCTTACTGTGGTGACATGGAATGCCTCAGAAAAATGACCAGCATCCTTATGGTCCCTTCAGCCCTCTGTTAAAATGAGACCTGTCGATACCAATGGACAGACAATGGCCATCATCACAGGATCACTAATTACAAGCTAGGTATTGTGCCTTTGAAAGAAATGTTACTCATTCACTCTTTCCTTGCTTGTATTTATTAATTTCCAAAGTAATGTTGCTACCTGGACTTGTACTGTCTAAAAAAAATTATTCAACACTGCTACTTTCTCAGCAAGAAGCTCTCACAATATGAATATCCAATAACTGGATCAAATCAAACTTCAAGAACTGCAGTCAGTTTGTAAACAGTCTTGTGAGTAACCAAGCATCTGAACTGTTGTTAAAGCAAAAAGATGTGCATTTACCATTTACTGGTAGTATCAAATATAAAAATTAAAAATTTGCAAATCTTCTTCCTCTTGAAATCCATTTCTCACTACAAAATTGAGGCATTAACTTTTTTTTCCTGCAGATCAGCCTTTTAATTTCTGGCAAAAGCCATAAGAGTAGATGCTTATATAATATTGCAGTAATTCCACGACTATAAGGTGCACCCTTTCGACTCAAATTTTGATCGAAACCTGGTAGTGTGCCTTATAATCCAGTCCATCTTATATATGGACAAAGTTTGGAAATTTGCCAAGACTCGGAAGTGCGCCTTATAATCTGGTGCACCTTATAGTCATGAAATTACTGTACTTTAAAACCACAAGCCCTAGCCACTGATAAGATGTGACTAATAATTATTTAAACATTTGTCATTTCAAACTGGAAAAGAGGCAATGATGGGAAAGGCAGACTCTTTAGAAAAATTAAATATCTAGGGAAATCCAAAATGATTGAGCATAGAATATATATATGTATACGTGTATACAATCAGTAACCAATATTAACAAAACTGTAGAAGTTAAAGCTAAAGAAATGTAGACAGTATTCAGTAAATATATGTCTAGTACACTTCAAAACAAAAAAAGACCATGTTTATTTACACAATAATGGAATATGAACATGAAAGGTAACCTACTGCTTCTGAAGATAGTGGAGTGCTTTGTTCAGGGACACAGATTCTAATAGACAAGGTTTTGTGCTGCTAAGACTTAGAGAATCCAAACACTGATATTCAAACAGTGACATAGGAGGATAGTATTTTGATTTGGGGAAAATATTTTTAAATTGTTGTAGAAATCTAAAAATTAGTTAAATGACAAGTATAGATATTCAGAGAATAAAAAGACATTTCCATAAATAAAATGAAAATTAAGATAGATCTCATAGGCTTTCCTAAGGCATCTGGAGGGCAGCTATTTAAATACTTTTGAATAAACCAGTATCACACAAACAATTACAAAATCCTAATTATATCCTAAGCTAAATGGATTAATTAAAAGAAATAAACATTATAGTTTCTTTGTTCTCCTGAAATTTTTACATTGGAAGTTTTATTCTCTAATTTACATGTGTCTGAAGTTCAGTACAACCTTCCTTCTGTACTCTTGCATTTTTCATTATGCTAATTTTTAAATCCTCGAGGCAGGGAATTCCCTATCAGAGATTCAGTCACTACTCTCAGAAAAGAAAAAAAAAAAAGGAGAAATAGAGAAATTTTGTTTTGACCTTGTTTATCTCCTCTGAATGGCCATGATATGTAATTACCCACATACACCATTCAGTGATTTGTTCTTTCACTCACTTCACTGACTTATTCTCTATTCCTGTGGATAAAAAATACATCCCAAAACCTGGCATCATATGGTCTGTCTGTTTCAGGGTATATTTCCACTCCTAAGAAAATGAGAAGTAGAATAACCTGCTTCTGTTGTTCTATGATTAGGATATTTCGCTAGGAGGAAGAAAAACTTATTTTCTGCTCCTGAATATTTTCACATTTTGCAGTAGGTAGACACTTAAATTAAAAATAAGAACCCTAGAGGAATATAAAGTATACCATGTATTTGAAGATGCCTATCTATTTTCTAAACTGTAGGTTGTGAAAAATCCACTAGAGTCCTTTCATTTCAGTTTAGTAAAATATATAGTAAAATATTTTGGATGCTGACGGGTGTCATTGTAACCTTACACACTAAGAGACCCAAATCATCTGGTTCTCAAAAGTGCTCCATGTCCTACTAATATGCAAAATGACTGAAAATGCCAGGTTCCTCAGAATATAGCTTTGGTCAAGCTTATGGAGCACACAGGGCAACCCCATTGTTTAATTCAACATCTAAATAGTTTAAATCGAACTCAACCGCTAAGAAGACCAGGAGCTCAGATAGATATGTCTGAATTCTGAATATCAGAATACATTAAAAAACAGATCCTCATTCTCCAGATGTAGAAACCTTGTCATTTTGCTTGGAAGTCTATGCGTTAGATGTTTCCTGGATGCTCAGTAAAGTCATATAAATGAGTTCAAGTATTGACAAGAATAAGAAGTTTTAAATTGAAGTTTTCCGTTACTACATAAGAAGTAGAAACTTATTCATTAACTATAAATTTACTATTATATTCCTATATTTGTCACTGAATATGTGAATAATAGCAAAAAAACCACCACCAACAACAAAAATTATGAGCACTTTTAAAGACTGCATCATGCAAATCCACTAGCTTAATACTGGGAGACAAACCATTAATTACATTGCATTTTTATCAAATGGAAAATAAAATAAAATAATTTGCTTTCTAGTTCGGATATACTTAATTATGAAGGGATGGTGGTATCCAGAAGCTGTCATAGCATATTGTGTCGTGTTGTTCCCTCCCAGGCAGGCTTTTCTTTACTGCTGCTTTACTTTGTATTCAAGATAGTCTTATTAATAGTCAAATTGAGGAATGCACTGCAAGCCTTCAGATAAGCAGACAGAAGAGTCATAAATCTTGCCATTCATATGTGGACAAGCAGCCAAACCAATGCCTATCTCTGTCTAACAGATTGAAAAATGCAGATGTTAAGATTTGGGGTTTTTTTAAACAGTGTTTATAGACCCATGGTAGGCAGAAACATTAGTTCTCAGATGCAATCAGCAGCACATCCTGGAGGAATAGCCTGAAATTCCACTGCTACCTCAAAACAGAGAGAGAAAACTTAAAAGTAGTAAAAAAATGTTTACATTATTCTTAACGTGAACTCATGCAAATTTCCTTCATTTACAGTGTTAATGATGAGATAGGTTGTCTCTGTCCTGTATTAGTTACATCAGGGAATATGGGATCATGTATCTACAGCTCAATCTGTAGCGCATGAAGTTTTATAGGCTGTGTACAGTAGGTGATAGCTGTATAGCTGAACACTTCCAGTTTTTACTGTCACAGTATCCACTTCGACAATGCTTACAAGATTTTTAGGAATGATCAACACCTGAAGAATCATAGTGATGAGGATTATTTCAGACATGCCAACCCAAGTCAAATAATCCAGAGAAATTAAAAAATATTCTTTAAATACTGCATCTTTGAAGTGACATCTGGGGTAATTCAAATTTCCTATTAATGTTGTTATGAAAGAACTGATTCTAATATACTTGAAATCCACTTGGATTTTTCATCAATTGTCTCTATTGAAAAAAACCTTTATATGGCCAAGTTCTTTTACCAAATAGATAAAAGAATGTGGTCATATAATAGGAAAAAATAGGAAAAAAACCAATTATCAATGCAATACTGATGGAATAACTGTTTGTTCAGTAACACAAACTATTGGAAAAGGAAAGAGTAATATTGTACCAAAAAGGATATAATGTAGATGTCTTTACCATTTTCAAAGGAAAAAGAAAAATCTAAAATAGTTTAAAATCATACGAGTCTAAAAATTTTGTCTTAAAATTGCTCAAATGAAAAAACCTGCATTTTCCATCAAGAAACTGTAGTAGAATTGACATTTATTGTTTACAAGTTGTCCTGTTTTCCCCATTTTTCAAATAATTTTCTTAAACTCAAAATCCAAAGAAAAAAAAAAAAAGAGTTTGTTATACATCTTGGCAAAAATTATCCCCCTGGTACTCTGAAGTACCAAATTTCACAAATAATAGATTAGCCTTATGAATGATTCAATTTTCCATCTCAGTTCCATAACAGAGACCCTTTTGAAGGGGACTTCTTGTGTGTTTTGCATTATCATCTCTATATAACTCCTAACAAAACCCAACAGAAAGAACAAAGCTGGTTAACTGCATGAATCACTAGATAACTAGAAGTTCCAGAATGAGTTATTATGAAATCTCTTCTCTTACATGCAGAGAACCTTTGCAAAAGCAGCATGCCATGGAACCTGAGCTACTGTCACCTACTTGAAAAAAACTTTATTCAAGCAAGCATCAAAAGTATGCAAGTGAGACTCCAAACAAGTAATAGAAAATTTGGCTAATATTACAGAATTTCTCCTTTGTTTCTAGTACAGTCACAGTCACCTGTTTGTTTCATGAGAAATTAATGCCATCTGATTACAGCTGCAGGTTATTTTGCAATCTGTGCCCTGTGAAAAGCGAAACCCTTAAACATGTAACAGAAGACCTCAGATCAGAGCCTATCAAATCTGTCAAAATTAAGCTTGCAAACTACTTGAAATTACCTAGCCTAAAATAACTGGTTCTAATGATATTGCAAATGCATGAACTATATACACAGAATTAAAACTTTCATGGTTTTTAAAAACGAAATCAGGATACCTAAATTCAAATATCATTCACACAACATTTTTCACATTAACAAAGTTATGGGAAAATGAACACAAATCTTAACTTTGTTTGAAGATATAAAATATTATTTTTTTCTAATATCAAACCAACAGGATAGAGGTCTTGCACACATACACACACTAGTTTTAATAGCTACAAATTTAACATTTTAGCCAAATTATCAACATGCACCAATCTGCACAAATTTACTGAATGTTATGAAGGTCTTTATTAATATACTATAAAAATTAGCATTAGACACATGTGACTTGAACACTATTTTTTTTAAATGATACAGTAGATTTTTAAATATAGCAATGTAAACCTCTTTCTTAAGTAACATTAGAAATGGGACTAAGAGCCTGAAGAAAAATTTATTTTAAAGCCCAGTAACACTTCTTCCCACCACTTGACTTTGGAAGCATACAAATGTATTTAAATTTTACTACTAAATTTATATGAATTTCCCTAGGAATTTTTTTTCCTTGCCTCAGGTCAACACTTTGAATCTATGATAATTATACTGTCCAGATTTAATCCTGATGTGACAAGTTGAAATCTCTTTTTTTGAGTCATTATTTCAGGTTAAGGAAACATGAACTCTCAGACAGGCTTTGTTTAATAAGTTGCAAAATTTGGGAGAAAATAGTTAACTGCTATTCATGATAAACAACTTTTCTAAGAGGTGTTTCAAGGCAAGATGCAAACAATTCTGTCAGGTATTATACTATTAAAATATATGCTTATACCTGACATGTTCCAATTTCAAAATTGGCCATTTGGTAATTGAAGTAAATGATTGTGCAAGGACATACCACATGGAGAAGATAATAAGTCAAAAAGAACATTATTGAGAGTTCAGAGGATGGTATTACATCATTGACCTTTACAGAGATTGAAATGATGGCTTTTTGTCCAGTAAAGGTATAGCCAGAAGGCACTGAAGAGGCTCATCCCAAAAATATAATATCACTGACATGGCATATATGGTACTGCGAGGAGGAGGCGCAGCAGGTGCTGAGCTACAGCAACTGATAGAGGCTGCTGGCTGAAGGCATTTTAGGCTTAATCAAGTGTGCCATGCACTGTACTGATAATCCTCTTTCAGGTCCTGTTATGGATTTGAAATCTACAGAGGTGGTTCAAAGAACTCCTTAAAGGTTGACAGCTTAGACTTGTGCTTGCTACAAATACAGAGCAAAATTACATCTTAGCCACTTATTTCTGTCTGGAATAGGATTTAAGAAATTGACTCACTTTCAAACAAGATATTAAAAATGAATGAAAAATTTTCTTCCTTACAACATTTTTCCATAAAGTAATGCAGTTTATAGAATTATAGATTTTGAATACAGTTGTGTGAATCTGAACAATACCACATTTTTATTACTTCTTTTCAAAATTATATTGAAAGCTTTCTCAATCTCACAACAGGAAAGAGTTGAAAAGGATTACTTGACAAAGAAAATGCTGGTTATTTGACTTTGAAGCTGGTTTTATGTGGATACAGCACTGCAGAAAAAGATAGCACACTTCAGCAGAAACCTTCATCCATTCTGAGTGCACATATGGTTTGGAGGAAGGAAGCAGGATCTGAATTTTCAGGGGTTTACTTTCATTCCGGCTGATTTCCTGAACAATATTGGACAAGATTATTACCTTAAAAATAAATATTTCATCCCAAAACCTCTCTGTGCAGACACAATTATTGAAAAATCTAACATGCTTTGAAATGAGATATAATTTCTGTTAAAGTCATCCACAGAATCAGTGTATGAAGCCATGATCACAGGATCCTGCAAATTTTGCTGTATAAAATGCATAGAACTCTTAGATTCAGCATCTAAGTGATATTTGGATGGACATTTTAGTGTCAAGACAACTTTCGGGCATGTTCAAATCCTAAAAGGGTTTGAATTATCCTCTAATTTAAGGCAAATAAAACTATATATTTTCTGATTGCACAATAAGGAACAGGCTAAATAGTCTGTCAATATTATGTTTATATTGTAAATGTTAATATGAAGAGAAAGAGTTTGGTTGGTTTTTCTTAAATGTAGGGAAACAAAAAAGAATATTATGAGAAAATAATTACTGTGGATCTCATTTGAACAATATTTTCCTTGCTTTATAAAATTGATGGAAAAGTTTTTAAAAGTTAAGTGCGTACAAATCATAAGTATCTTCAAAGTTCTTTTAAATGTAACTGAATGAATTCTAACATCTTCAAGTCAGATGTGACAAACAGTACACATCACAATCTTCCCTTTCATCAGCACAAATATGCTTTGAAATTTAATAAATGAAATATAGCTTAAAAATATTACTAGGCTGAAATATGCAGTATACATATAAAATACTGCTTTTGATAGAATCTCTACAAATATGATTCCTTTCAGTCAGAATATCAATAGAGCAAGAGTAAAGATGACAGATAAAATAACAATACCTGAACACATTCTTCTACTAGAATGTACTATCCATAAGATCTCTTCCCGCTTTAAACAACGTACATTACCTTTCTCTGACATGCTAAGCAATGTATTACAGAAAACATTTGATAATATCAATGCAATTATCACACTCACATAATAATTAGTTTCTTATGATTCACAGTAACAAAAGGAAACAAAGTAATAAATTAAGTCTGACTGCAAAAATGGTCTGGGGAGATTTTGCTGAAACGTGTCTTTCCTTCCTTTGGGTTACAAAATGTTTTGAAACATTAAAACAACATGCCTTAAAACATGTTTCTTTCCCTTGTATTTTTCTAGAGACAGTCAATATCCAGATGAAAAGCTTCTCAATAACCATGAAGAATTGTTTTTTCTCTCCAAAACTTATTTAAAGAAGATAGTATGCAAATTTAAATGCCTAAATTTTACAGAGATAGTCTTACGCTGGTCCTCGTGAAAGTTTGATATCTGTTTATAGGGTACTTACTGGGCAGTTAGCATCTTCTAACTTCCCTACTTACAGGTCTAAAGATATACAAATCATAAACCATTTAATTTCATTCTAGAAAGAGTAATAAAATACATTAGAACCCTGACACAACCAGTTTTCTAACCTCATCATAAAGACCATGAAAAAGGCTACTAATAATGCAGCCAGGTCAGAATTTTATTTTCCATTATGTTACATGCTACTTGTCTTCACAAATGCTACTTTGTGTCTGGAATCTCATTTGAGAGGCCAAACCATACACAGTCAATGAAGACAATTGTATCCAAGTTTTCACTTGCTTGTAAAATTAAAGTCTCATATCTAATTTCCTGGAAGCAATTCACAGAGAGCATGGTTCAACAGTTACCAGAAATCACTTCAAAATTCCTGGAAAATGGAAAGTCTGTCCAGGAACGAAAGACATCCAAGCAGGTAGAAATTATACTTCTTATACTGCATTATAAGAAGCTCATGCTTGGGTCTCACAACTTCTAAAGATAAAACAGAAAAGGGCTTAAATTTCAAAGTCAGAAGACAATTAGTAAAAGCTAAATATGCAGCTTACATGGAAAGGCAGCTTCAAGAAAATATACTGCTTGTGATTATTCTTTTTTTTTCAAGTAAACTGTTTAAAGCATCTGCCTATAAAGCAGAAAACAAAATCCATTATACACAGTGTTCAGAATGTCTTAACCAGCAGACAGCACACTTACACATAAGACGATTTCCAATTTTGACTGAAGATAGGTTACCACATAGGAATTTTACTTTTATAAGAATAAAAAATCAAGAGCAACCCTAAAGTTATCATAAATTTCCTTATGCCTCTACTACTTATAAAAGGGGAGCCCAGCCCACAACTTATAGATTATTTGTTTCTTATCCAACCAATGTCTTGCTTAAATAGAGAGAAATTCAGGACTCAGGGCCAGGACTCAGGTTTTCTTCCTGAAAAGGAATCAAAAGTCCCAGCCTGCCATTTCCAACTTCTCTTCTTGCTTAATTCTTTGATTCCTGCCACAGTACCAGTGCACCTCAAAAGACTGGTGTCATATTGTCAGGTCTCCTTCTGCTTGCCCTTTCTGGTTAGGTAACTTCTAATGCATCTTCAACATCAAATATCAGCATGTGCTAGCCAGAAGTACCTTCAGGGTCAAATCCCAGTTATCCAGATAATTTGATTCATCCTGCTAAGACCAAGTAGGTAATTTAAAAGCAACAAACCAAACACTGAAGGATCCAGCAAATGGGAATCACAAAACATGCAATTTTTTCAATAGGAAAAAAAAACCCAAACCAAACTCTCACACTTAAGCCTATCTAAAACCTCAAAATAAATAAGGTTCATTTCCTCTTTCCAAAAATATCAAGAGACAAAAGCTTTCTTAAAAGTATTACAAAAGCTTAGAATTGGAAAACACCATAAAAAATTCATTTCTTTCTTAAACTAAACTTTAAGAATACTCATTGGCATGACTTTGGCCACCAAAGAAAGCCAATAAAAAGTTCATTTGCAGTCACAAAAGACAAACTTGAATCTTGCAAATGGATAAATAAAAAAATGCCCAACCTAAGGCTTGTCAGAAGCTGTGACCATCAATAAAGTAAGAGAAATTTTAGTAACTAGACCCCTGTGTAGAATTTTCTTCAAAAACTAAATGTTTACATGGTTATTGCCATATAGTTTCAGAATGAATTTTTTTTTCCTTTTAATGCTTAATATTTAAATGTTCAGGAGTTTGTAGGTATTTGTGTGATTTAAACAAGTTCAAAACCTTCATTTTCATGTTTTTCTTCATTCTCACAAAATTTCCATGAATAGAATCCTTCAGTAACCTGAAGCAATTCTTATTATCTAATTTAATCAAGAGGAAAAGAAAAAGGACAAAAGACATATCTAGACGACATGCATATATATGTATATATGCACGTACATACATCTGTGTAACAGACTATGAGAGGTATGAACTTTAAATATGAGCAATCCCCCTTTTTTAGTACTTTTATGAAGGGAGAAAAGTTTTTCAAATTATTTTTATATTTCAGGAAAAGAATTTCCAATTTTTAGTTTGCTGCATCATGTTTCCTTTACTTAATAGTAATTCGTTACTACTTCCTACTGCTGCTATATTACAATGCATTTACTGGAACTGGAACTGTTTTTTGTTTCCATTTCACCCTTAAAGCCACTGAAACATAGATTTATTTTCAGTACTGCTTGAGGTAGTTTTGTTTCTTTCCAAACTGTTTTCTGACTGTATTACAACTGAGCAGTTTAAAATCATTGCTATAGAAATGCTGTGAAATACCAGGAAAATTTATAATAGTCTTCAAAGATTAATAAAATCTAAACAAAAATAAAAGAAAACCCTTCAAAATCAGACTGATGGATGAGTTTCAAATGGGACAAACGCCATTAAAATTAATAATATTTCACTGCAGTACTCAAATGTTCAGTTTCCAAAAACGTTTACATTAGAGAGTTGCTTAGAAATTAAGTCATTATCTTTTCATCTTATCAACAATCTCGTCAAAATCACTTTTGTCAACCATACTACTACCCTGGTTAAAATATGGTTGTGCTACCATGAGTGTAAGGTTCTAGATACTTAGAAGAAATTTTCAGAAGACCAACATGGGTTATTGAATGTTGTTCAGAAAAATCTTCACTATTTCAGTCCCTGATGTATGAACTTGGACTGCAGAAATTTGGTATACTTTTGTATTCTCTCAATGATTATCTTTTTGATTCCTCATCCATGGGAGGAAAAAAAAAAATGGGAGGGGGGGTGGGGATGTACTCTGAATACAGAAACAAGCAAGTAGTACGAGAAAAAAAATATTAGGTACTGATGATAAAAATGCCAAGTAAAAAAGAGGTGAATCTTCAGTGTTACTGTTAAGTGTTACTGTTGGTAAAAGAGAAAGTTGAAAACTAAAGTCTCTTTTCAAAAACAGAGATATTAGTTGCTTCTGTTGCTGAATTAAGCAGATTTAATTTTAAAGTGCTAAAAATATGTTGGTTCAGATTTCTTGAACTTGCCTATTTCACAAGTTACAGCAATAGGGAAGCTTACACATTTTGTAATATGACCCAAGATAAATAAAATCTCATTATGATTTATGCAAATAAGCCTAGCAGAAGAAATTTAGACATGACTCTACAAAGAAAATTAAGGAAATTTACTATATCAATTCCATAAATAAAAGAAATACAAATTTAAATTCTCTTCTAAATCTAAACAACAAATGCATAAATTTTGCCGCAGATTCATATTTCTAAAATAATTTAATTAATGTGATAAATATCAATAAAAAGTATGCCAATGTATATGAAATTTGAGTGCTTAGAAACTAATAATTTATGGCACGCTCCTGTGAAGAACAGATTCCAGTGGGCCCCTGAAGTAAAGAAGCAAAAATATTTAATGAGGCACAAGAGGGTCTGTTTCAGTATGTTGCATATCACAGTTACTGATTCACATCTCTAGTGATAAACCAGCAGTGTTTAATTCAGAGCCTGCATTATTATTATTATTAGAAGGTCTGGGGGAATGTGTCATACACCAGCAGAAGGTAAAAACATTTGATGTGAAGCACAGAGACACTGAATACCTTAAACTCCTCTCTAATTTGCAATAAACTTGACTGTCACTTGTATTTCTTAATAATTACCCGATTAATCTTTTGCCTGAGAGGGAAGGTGTTTATATTCCTAATGACTGAAATGCAATCTAGATGTGCAAATGATTCTTCCACAGTATATACTTTCACTCTGTTTCCATCTATATGCTAAAATTCAGCACTGCAGTTGTCCAAAGTTTGAGTTTCGTTTGATCTTCAATTATACACAGATATTTTGTTTTTTATTAAGAGTCTAGAGGATAAGAAGTAGGTAATATGGTAATTATGCTCTAAAATGCTGTTCATTAATTTGATAATTACATTTTAATTACTGAATTAGAAACCTCTTGAGAAAAATGAAAAGTTGTTTTGATAGAAAACAAGAGTTATGCACCCTACCTTATCTGAACCCTGTATTTGGATTAGATATTAACTGTTATCTTATACAAAGAAACTTTTCTTTTTTATTACCTCTTCTATACATTTTTCTAGTTCATGGCCAAACAGATCGATCTTTGACCACGATACCATATTCCATTACCACAGTATTCACTATTCTTTTTTGTTTACAATGATATCCTTAAAAGATAAATAAATAAAATTCTTTAAACTACCTTGACCACAGTGAAGGCTTGCATCTGTAACAGAAGACTAGGCAGTATCACAGAATTGCACAGAATATTCTGAGGTGAAAGGCCCCACAATGATCAAGTCCAATTTTTAAGTGAATAGCCTACACAGCGATTTATACAGGAACCCACAACCTTGGCCTAATTAGCATCATGCTCCAACCAACTGAACTAATCTCAGTGGCCATGGTTTTTTTCCTAATTTAAATGGTTCTAATTTAAGTAATACATTTAAATTTCTAATGGTTCAAACAGAAATTATTTTTTTCATACAGTACAATCAGCATCTCCCAATGCTGAGGTCTTTTTTTTTCTTTCCCCACACACCTCCACAAAGAACACGAGTTTTTTAAAACGAAAAGGATGTTCCATGAATTATAGATACAATGAAAAATGTGTTCTCAATGAATCTATGTATTACAACTAGATTTATTAGTGCCTAACAAAAAAGTGTTTTCGCTGATGATCATTCTGGTTTAGGCATATGAACATATAGATATGAACACCACCTTTTTCAACTCTCACCTTCACAACCTCTGTTTTCAGGTACTCAAGCGAGGAAGAATACTTAAAAAGGAGGTAGAGTATTGACAGAATCACTCCAACCATTTCCATAAGGAAAACAGTCTAGATATCAGCAATTTAACAGGGGAGAAAGGATTTAAAACAGTAAACTGAAAGATAAACTCTGCAATAGTGTATAAGGTGGAAGCTTTACTTTCATGACAATATCTTGCACACCGCACAAAGTTTTAGTCCCTTCTCCTGGGGAGGGCCTTTGGGCAACGCAGGGAGGGAAAACTGAAGTTCAAGATTTAGACAGCTATGTGTAGGAGCCAATATATGTGGAAGCCAATAGGTGTGCCAGGAGGACAAGTTCAGATACACCAAGAACAGCTGACCTGAACACAGTCAATACTTATGTTCACATATGGGCTACCTGACCCTTTTGAAGCTACCCATCCTAGCCTCTGACATAGAACAGGAATGTGTCTTTCCCAGGTCTCAAGTCTTATCTACATGGGAATCTCCGAAATGCAAATAGGTCCCATTTAAATTTTATCAGTCCTTTCTAAGCTTATTAGTTTGTCTGCTAACTTCCTTTGACTAAAAGGACACCCATAAGTATCTGTACTTTAAACAAAATCCTGTTCATTTCAAAAGTCAAGAGGAAAAAGTAAAGAGGATGGCAACAAATTGTATTAAAAATTTCACATAATGAGTGAACAGGAGAAGATAATTCAAACTGGTAAAGAGATAGCTTGAAGTAAGGTAGAATTCTGCAAAAACATATATGTTGTACAGATGGTGGGTACCATTTTCTTATTCACTGTTTCCTCACTCACAAGAACTAGAGGGACTTACTTGATGCAAGTGTTAAAGTATTCAGTGCTAATTGTCACTTTTTTTGCAGAGGTATGAATTGGGGAAAACAAACAAGGAGATTTCAGTGCTGCAGACAGTGGATATAGGTTGCCATCACCTAAGGTGGCTTAAAACCCAGTAGCATTACAAGATATATATACCTTCTTTCTGGAGCTGGGGGATTTTTCCTCTTTCTGATGGTGTGAACTTGTGATATTTGCATGAGACAACTTCATGTAATACAGGTGGTTTTTATGCTGAGGGAGGATCTCTCTGAATCTGGTATTTAAATTTTCTCCATTTCATGTTTATTGTGAAAAGATGTATTTGCTCACTAGTTATATAGTTTGTATAAAATATTTAGTATTTCTCAAGCACAGCTGACAGATAAAGGTCTTATTAAATTTACCTTTAGTGCCACACAGTACTGTTGAAATATGCTATTAAAATTAATGGAATAAAAAGGTCAAAGAAAATTATACTTAATATTTTGGTGGCCAAACCCCAGTTATATTTTCACATTTCTAGGCCTCTAACACATTTCTTCTATATCAAAGGGGAATACGATTGACTCTCTTTGGCTTTTTTCCATTTAGGTCTTTATATTACCCTGACTTTTGAAGCATCCTTTTTTGCCCATCTTTTTAAAATATTGAAAAACTTTAAATAATTTTTATAATTGAACAAAGTAACAGATTATTGATGTTAAGAAAACACCTCATTGCTAGTTTTTACTTGCAGTGTAACTTTTGGGTACTTCACATCAAAAACAATCAGCTTTTAGAGTACTAAACTCATGTGCAACTTTTGGTGTAGAACACAAGTAAAACCTCAGCGACTATTATGAGCCAAGGGGTTAGTTATGTTGCACTGGTTTAATTGATTGTTTTTATTGTCTTTTACGTTTGGTTTGATTTTTATTCTTGGGTTCATCCACCCAGCAATTCAACTTTATTTACTGTCATAGTTAAAATTTTAATGCTAAGTTGCAAAGAGGGATTTTAGGGAGACACAAAGCAAGATTCAGTTGCCTGAAAACAGGCATCGACTTTTTTTCTGACTTCCTAAAACTGTCTTAAGGGTGCAAACTGTAGAGGGTGGCAGATATGGCAGAGGATTCACTGGAGTTGCAAGTGCTTTTGTAGCTGTGGCTGGAGAAAATACATCTCATAGCACCTACATTATGGCAGCTGAATCCCAGTTACTGAGTTTGATTAAATTTCACCTACAATTAGTTTTCCTTAGGATGGATGCCACTTCTGAGTTTCTTATTGTAAGCAACCTTTACAATCTTCCTGAAAATTTGATTAGTTGTATGCTGAAAGTGCTATTCAAAGATGGTCAGATTTCCCTGCTGTTCCTTGTTAAACACACATATCCAACATTCCTAAATACTTTTGCATAATCTTCAGCGACTTCCTGCAGGTGAACCTCATTAACTGTTTTTCATTTAGAGAAAAATTAAAACCTTATTTCAGCAACCCTGATGATGATACACAAAACAGAGTCATACAAAAAGGTATTAGTCACTTTCAGCAGCACCAACCTGCATCCACGTAAAGAAATAAAAAAAACCCATACATTTTGTCTGAATTTTTTACTTTTCACACATTTCAGAAAACCAAGGCACTGATGTTTGGCAATGACTGCTCAAATTATTAAACAGGTGACATAGAAGTAGTGACTCACTGATACAGCTAAACAGAAGTTACTCCCTAAATTAAAAATGAATTTTCATTAAGCAAATACATACTCATTGTAAAAAAAAAATAAAATTAGTCTTACACTTATGAAAATAATTTCCTTACTTACCTTTTGGAGGTATGCTGAAAATATCTGCAAAGAATTTGCCCACTAAAATTTACAGGGGATTCAGAACACACAAGGACAAAATTCATCCTACTGCAGAAGAGACAGACTGTTGAAGTTAGTATGATAGCTCCCACTACAGTAAAAAAGAAAGGCACATATAGAGACTGATTCAAAGTAGGCTAGAAAGCCCTTGGAATGTCCTTTTTCTTCCTCCTCACTACAAAGCTCAGATAAGATGAATCAAAGACTGTCCTTCAAGCCTCTTACTTATTGCTTCTTCTCTGAGTGGATGTATCTAACACGTGTGCGAGATAAACGCACATGAGCCAGTAACAATAGGAGGCCCTACAGCAAGAGCTTTCTGAGCTGTTCTCTCACACATTCATAATTACCTTTGTGTTTACACACCAATGTGCTTAATTCTTATTCTTTACCAGTTTCCCTTTATTACCACATTGCTACTCAACAACTACATAAATATTTATTCAGTTATTACAGAATACTGTTTAAGTTTTACTGTGGATTATTTACTGTTAACTGCATTTTGAAACAAACGGCTATCATAAAACATCCTTGTTCTTTTATAAGGATTCTTTCTTATAGCTCTTTTTCCCCAAATAATCAAAAATTAAATATTCCATGCAGTGATTTTCCTATGAATAGTGTGTTGCAAAATGTGCTCACAAATTATAGCTTTCCATACCCACTCAGTAGCAGGAATTGCTTTAGAAATGACACAAGCAGAAGCATATCACTCTACAGTAAAAAAAAATATAATCAAATCACACAGGATAAAGTTGTCATATATATAAAGATATCATGGAAATTAGATTTAAATAACATTGTCTTAAATTATTAGCTTGTCATTGTTAGTGACCACCTTTGAGAAAAACAGGTTTTCTGGCCTTTCATATTGATTTATGCTAACCACTAGCCTCAGTGTCTTTATAATTCAATTCAAATCTGTAATGAGTCAGACCTGTGGAAAGGCCTGTTCAGAATGAACAGTGACAACTTAGTTGAAATGCTGCTCATGCCATGGAAACAATGAAGTGTGACACTTTGTCTTTTACATCTGGCACAGGTTTACTGGGAAAGAAGACTCATTTATTCTGTTTTCCAGAAAGACAGCAATACCGATAGTAGAATTAAACATTTACTTTAGGAGAGTGCAAACTATTTCTTTGTCTTTTGCACAAATGTATTAAACTGTTTTCTAAATTCATTTGGTACCTTGAATATTCATTTAGTTTTAGTTTTTCCTGCATTGAAGTCTATACATAGTCCTCCTTGAAGAGCTTCGGTGACATTTAAGATAGTTATAAACATTTTTCCTTCTGTTCAAGTCTATCTCCAAAATACCTTCCAGTTTGCTCTGTTGAGGTATTTATCTATGAATACAAGAAACCAGAAGCATGTGTAGAAAACAAGACAAATGTTTCAAAAAGTTCAATAACTAGTGTTTTTCCATCATATAAATTGATCTGGAGTAAATAATAGCGCCTTATTTCTTTTAAATGTAGCTTAATATTAACACAAAATTGCATACACATTTTGCTCATTTTGCTCATGCTAATTTTTTGATAAAATAATATCCTTGGACTAAATTTGTATGCATTCACTTTCCAGAAAGATTTTAATCTCTGACTCAGATTTCCTCAAACCTAACATATTTTTTATATATGGTGCTGATTTCTAAAGTAATGTAGAGCTCTAGAAGTTCAGATTTCTCCTTAATAAGGGGAAATTTAAAGGATTAGCTTGCATTAGTTTGAATTCTGTATGTTTACACTTTACATTAAAAGATTGTTTTCAAACTTGCAAGGGCCTATCTTCTCTTAGCTCCATGATATAACTTGTCATTAGACATGGGGCAGTAGAGGTACAGCTCTATTCAATTATTTCAAATCAGAAAGCTAATGAAGTGAAATAATTTACGACCACATGTGGAATACAGTATTTTTCATGTTAGAGAAAAGACATGCAGGCAGTATACTGCAAAAAACAATTCATAAATGTATAACCAAACCACTGATCCAAATCAAACAAGGAATATGAATTCATCAGCTGGTCACAAAAGCCTAAAATAAGAGCCTTGTTGCAATCCTCACTTTTATAAGCCATTTCTGGATTCCTCAGAAGAAAAAAACATAACATGATAATTTTGAATTTATGGATCTTCAGAAGCAAAATATATATATATATATTTATATATATTCTAAACATGTTTGAAACCAATTCTCCATTCTGAATGGTTCAGTTCAAAGGTCTTATGATCCATGCTACAATTGCTTGTTGATTGTGCCTTGTAGATGGCTTTAGCAAACGACAGGCAAGTGTAATCAGGAAGGACTCTAATCAGACAGTTGCAAGTATGTTATGCTTATGCATGCTACTGCAGGAAATAACCACATCTAGCATTAGAGAAACCTTCAAATAGTATCTCTTAAAGTCTTGCTCCACTATTCAGTTGCATACAAAGAAAAATAGTCAGTTGGGCTTCAGATATTGCTATATTGTATACTTATTTTTGCAAAATTCAAACTTGATATTCGTAATATTTACTATTTTGATGAAAATATGCTAAATTTTAAAAAAATAGTTTGATTGAAATTACACCTCATACTTTTACATTTCCACTTTTGCTCAAGTTATTTTATACTTATGTCAACTTATGTCCTTTAACAAAAGGCTTAACAAAATAGACATTTCAAATTGAAATTTCAAAACATTCATGTCTTCTTAAATTTGGTATATGGTAGTCTAAGATTAGACCATTCATTCCCTCTGTTCAATGGTGCCAACAAAAACTGGGAAACCCACAGATCTTTCAATTTTTTTAACTGGAAAGCAAAACATTTAAAAGCTTAGAAGCAAAACCACTGAGGATACTTGTTCAGTCATTTCCTGGGTTTGGCTGGGATGGAGTTAATTTATCTTCACAGCAGCCTGTAGGGTGCTTGGTTTTTGGCTTTTGGCTAAAACAGTGTTGATAACAAGCCAACATTTTTGCTATTGTTGAACAGGGTTTTCACAGTGTCAAGGCCTTCTTTGTTTCTCACTGCCCCCCAGTAAGAAGGCTGGCATAGGGCAAGAGGCTGGGAGGGGACAAAGCCAGGACAGCTCGCCTGAATTGACCAAAGCAGCATTCCAAAGCATCTAATGTCATGCCCAGCCATACAGATAGGGATATAAGTTCTTCCGAAGTAGTTTTTGCATGGGAATTGCCTGGGCTTTGGTCTATGGGTGGTGAGTGATTGCTTTTTAATTTTTTTCTTATTTTTTTTTTACTTAGTTTTGTTTACTTTTGCCCTTCCTATTCTCTCTGTTTGAAGAATTTTTGAAGGGCTTGGTTTGACACGCATGTATTTGTCCTTAAAATCAGCCACATGGGGTTTGATTGCAAAAGTTCAAGTGCTTCCAAGGGGATAATTGCAAATTACAAGTATTTTTCTTGGTTCGAAGTGCTTAGCATCTAGAACTGTTGTATTCCATTGATTCACAGATTAGATTATGCTGAATATTCCCTGTAGCTTTGTGTTAATTAAATGTACTATTGCATTTTTAATTTTTATTAATATTGAGAAACAAATTGTCCTAATACCTACAGTGAAATGGAAAATCTAAATAATTGATAGCCCAAACAATGATAAAATATATAAATTTAAGGTTAGATTACCTGGCAAATAATATCACTAAATATCATTATTGATGATCTTTCTTTCTTCATTTCCAACTAATGGTTCCATGGCTCTGCTTTTATTTTCTGTAAGCAGTTTATTAACATCTCTGTTTGCCATACATTGGCATTCCTCAAAGTAAGTTGCCAATAATCACCAATGTCTTTGTTAACTTCTCTGAAATTATTTTAAGAACTGGTCATTTGATCCAAAAGCCTGGATGATATTTGCTCAATCTTTTTGGAAATGAAAAATTATCTGATTAATTATTTTACAACTCCAAAATCCCAAATGAAAGAGAGAATTTAGAAATTTAGAAGAAAAAACCAGACCTACCCAAAACTAATCAAAATTTGTATTAATTCTTCCTACCTCACATTTGTGAAGTTTGGAAAATCTATAATGCTACATGCCAGAGTTCAAGCATCAAGTTAAAGCCCACAGGGGTACATGGCTGTCAGAAGAACCTGCCTGGCACTATGTGCAAAATTAAACACTTTAGAGGAGAGCAAAGGGTAGACAGGAGAAAATTAAGCCCAGGAAGACTTGAAAACCTTCAAAACAGCAAATAGGAAAGTCAAGAATAACTGCAGAACTCACAATTCTACAATTGTGTAGTATTTTCAAAAACTCTCAGAGCACACATTCTTTTTGCTTGAGTGCATGGGATTTGCCTCTCAACCTTAGACGAAGATAATACTATAATACTGTTTGTTTGGTTGATTAAAGAAACCTTCTTGTAATACTCAAGGCCAAATACATGAACTCTGAGTCACAAAAGGGATTTCCTTCCAACACATACATTCATTTTAATTCTTCTGTCTCTTTCAGCTATTGAAAATTTTTAAACTTGAAATCTGGATGTTTACCTCTAATGGACAGATAATACTTGCCAATTGAATCTTACTAGCTGCTTACCTCTGTTGGTATCTGCTAATAGCTCCCTCAGTTCATTCAATCCCTGTCCCAAAACTCCTACCTCAAAAGCTCCACTCCCATCTGCATCCCAGTCTTTCTTACAATCTACTCTGCATTTGCAGTATCCAACATGCATCTTCTAGAGTCAGAGATGATTGTTGAAAGTTGCTCAAGAGCTGTGGAACCTTTTTCTAATATTTACCTCATTACTCTAAGACCCCAAAACATGCCTCAAGTGTTGAAGAATCAGTTATTATTGGGAGGAATAAGTTACATACCATGGTAGCAGACTACAGTTCATCAGGAAAGATTTATCCTCTCTGCCTAGACCATATTTTTCAGAAACACAGAAAAACACTTGTTTCGGGCAATAGTGAATTATCTTTTGGAAATAATACAAATTCAGATCTCAATTTTGCAGAGAAGTCATCATGTCCTGCTCTCTTTTTCTTGTATGACTTAAAAATATTACCCTGGGGGGAACTCAGGTTTTTCTTTAATTCCTTAACAATCTGATGCATATTTTATTATCACTTTTAAAAGAGATACTTAATTATTGTCTTTTATCTCTTAAAAGAAAAATCCCAGAATATAAGTCTACATGGATTTGAGCTAAAAGCTTTTAATAAAAAAAAAAAAAAAAAATAAACATTTTTATTTTCTACTTAAAAAGCAGCTAGAAATCAACTTTTTATGGGTGTTTTGAATTAATCTACAGTAATAATCTATGATTAGTGACTTTACTCTCTAATTATCCTAGTTTAAATTCTCATCCTTATAAATTCTCACCTTTTTATAATGTACAGGAATTTTCTCACACAAAATGTTCCTATAAATGCAGATCTGTGGATCTGTAGCTATGCTCACAAAATACCTTCCAGTCAATGTTTGTACTGAAACGAGGCCATCAGAAAATTAATAAGGGGGTGCTAACTGATAGAAAACTGCCATTTTCAAGCCAAAAAACAGATTTAAGACCAAACCTAGGTTGTGTCTGCCAAAGCAAAAAACCAGAATAGCCTGACTAGCTGGATTTGGATTGATTATTAAAAAAAACCCAAAAAAAACCCCATAAACTAACAGTGATAGTGGCTCTTTTAAAGGAATGTGTAAAAAGTACTGTAAAAATCACTCTGGTAACAGTGGTCTATATGAGATGCTACCAAGCTGGAAATGCATATAAATGCTGAGATTATATGAGAGGGCACATACTCTGAAAATTTGAATGTGTTTATTTTATACAGAACCACTGGCATTTTGTAGTCTAGTTTTTAAGTAAGTGATTAAGATGTTAACAAATTAAATTGATTAATAACTTTTATATTCCATGTTTCCAGCTTTCTCAAGTATTCCAGTGTTAGTTTTGCTTTTCTCTACATCTATTTTCAGTATCCATAGGAGACGAATGTTCAAGCTGATATTAAATTGCATTAAATTACCAAAGTACTTTTATACAAATAGAAATACTGATATTTGTTTCATGAATCTTATTTGGATCAAAGGAAGAAATACTAAGAAAAATTAAAAGCTAATTACTTCATAACACTATCCTTTAGTCACAAAGTGCAGTGAATCTTCATCCTCTGGGAAGATAAACTGGTTAATGCCTTTGCACACTGTGACTGGACACCATAAAAACATTCATCCCAGTTCCCGTGACCCAACAAGAGGCTCCCTCAGTAGCTCTTGGTATTCTTGACATTTTTTATACAATGGGTATACTAACAATTTCTCTTTTACATTCCCTTGCATGGTATCTAGGAACAAGAATGTGACTTGGTAAGGGAAATTTTACAGTGTAAAGCATTTTTTTTATACAAGATGATTGTGATGATCTCTTATTGCTTTGGTCCACTGCTACTGTATTAATAATTGGTTCCCTTTTTGGATTTCCTATGGATTATTAACAGTAGTGGTATATTAAAAAAAAAAAAAAATCCTAAGACAAGTATCTGGTGAAGATTTTTAATAAACAGTATGTATATTTCCTGAATCTATCATAACAGAATGCTCAATATATAGTGTTAATTCCCCAGCATAAGTTTCATATTCCAGACCCAGACAGCATAGAATCATATATTTATAGAGCACCTTGTCGAAAGAGCCCGTTAAAAGTCATGTAGTCCAATGCCTCTGCCATGGGCACAGACATCCTCAACAAGTTAATCAGAGCCCCATCCAAACTTAAGTGCCTCCAGGGAAAGGGCAACCACTTCCTCTCTGGTCAGCCTGTTCCAGCATTTCATCACCCTGAGGATTTAGCACTGCAGCAGTTACAAGCTAAATGTAAACACACTGCTATACAGATATTGCCAGTGTTAGAGAACTGGGATCAAAGAACAAGAGAACTGATTACTTAATATGGGATTATATTTTTTTTCCTCTTTTTACACACTAGGGAAAACTGGAGTGACACAGTCAGCTCAATACAAAATAAGTTTAAAAACTACACTGTGAGATTTCTGTCTGCACAGGAGATTTTTTCCTATTGATGTCACTAAATATAGAAATTTTCTCAAGTACTAAAGGAAAATACGGGCCCTCAACCCAATCACTACCCAAATCCAACTACAGCTTAACTAGATTAAGAATAATAAAGGAAAGGAAACAGTCCTATTTGATTTAAATCTAAGTGAAAAAGTTGATGCAAGAGCTTTCTTCTCAATACAGTGGCTAAAGGAAACAATAACAACGTCCTAATGACTTCCAAGAAGGACTGATATTTTTTGTTACTTTTTCTTTCTAAGAATACTATCAAATAGTTTCTGCCTGGGGAAACTTCCCCTTTTAAGGGTTCTTTTTCTTTCTCAGCTAAATGTAATTTTTTCTTAGGAAGAACCTCCCCTAGGAGGAACCATCACTGTAAGGTAAGTCTGTAAAGTGTCTTTCTCCTTACAGTGGTGTGCAGGACCTCCTAAACCAGAAAAGCTTTTCTAGCAGATCCACAGCTCTCATGATCTCACAACTTTCAGATCGTATTCTTTTCTAGTGTGATATATTTGCCAAGTACTCTCCTCCCCCAGAGGGCTGAAAATGCTCCTGATGCAGTCTCCTGGTACCTGCTGCCTCCCTATATGGAACAGAACATCACACTTCAACCTCCTGTAGGCCTTATTTCTGAAAAGTTAACATGAATTCCTGACTTAAAATGCTTTTTTACAAATAAATATAAAAAATAATTAACAATTAATCATATTAATTTATATCTGGTTGTTATTGTTTAAATGAGCAACACAAATAATATTTTAAAGGCAAAGTCACTGTTCTTTAAGCAAAATAATAGTACAGTGAGTCTCTCTACTTTTGTTACAGGTAGGATGATTCTAAAATACAATGAATCAGTGTCATTCAGTTGCTGAAGTCCTAGGACAGAAGAAAAAATATATTTATATCTCTGAGGATACTGTAACTTCCCACAAACCTCTGACTGCCAGAGTACATAAACTGACAAGACAAAAGCGACAAAAGCATCACTCATCCAGGGATTCAGATAGCAAACATAAAAAGCTGTACTGGGTCAGTTGATAGGTCTGTCTAGCTCAAAATATTGTCCCCAAAAATATCTAATCATGACCATACTGGAAAATAGATATTCAAGGGGACACTCATAGGAATAATTTTATCCTTCTTACATAGTGTATATGTTAAGGTCTTGAAACAAACCAGATGTCCAGTTTGCTAAAGAGGTTTCTTTGGGTGAATCCATTGAATAAAGGCCCATTGAATTCAGTCACTCTTTGAATACCCATGAACTTCTAGGGTCTACAGTGTTGCAAGGCAGGAATCTCCTCAGAATCTGTTAAGCGTTTGAGTCATTTGATGTACCATGGTTCTTGGAGGAGAGAGTGAGAAGTCATTGTGTATTCACTTTTGTATTCACCTTCTCCCCGCTGCTCATTATTTTACAGTCCTATGTTATAAAGGGCCATTCACTGGTCCTTTTTTCTAAGTTAAGAGAAGTATCTTACTAAATTATTTCTGACATGGAAGCCATTGAGCATATTTGATCATTCTTTTCTGAAGCATGCTTCAAACACCACCTTAAAGGTGCATTTACACTCATATCAATGGTCTTGCCATTGTAGCCCCTTCCACCTTTCATTTTTCCTCTATAACAAATAGAAATATTTTTCTGCTACTGCTTTGCCACCACCACAAATCTACCATTCCAAATCCTATCAGTCTCAGTGCATCAGATGATCACAAGTGACTTCAAACCCCTCATGATAAAGCATCACAGAACTGTTTAGTTAGGAAAAGACCTCCCAAGATGACCGAGTCCAACCACGGACCTAGCATTGCCAAGTCCACCAACAAACCATGTCCCTCAGTGCCATAGCTACACATCTTTTAAATACTTTCAGGGATGATGACACAACCACTTCCCTGGGAAGTTTGTTCCCTTTCTCTGAAGAGATTTTTTTCTTAATATCTAATGCAAAGTTTCCCTGGCACAACTTGAATCCATTTCCTCTTGTCCTGTCACTTGTTACCTGGGAGAAGAGACAAACCTCCATCTGGCTATAATGCCCTTTCAGGTAGTTGCAGAGAGAATAAGATCTTCTCCTGAGCCTCCTTTTCCCCAACCTAAAAAACCCTACCTCCCTCAGCCACTGCTTACAAGACTTGCACTCCAGAGCCTTCCCCAACTTTATTGCCCTTATTTGTACACAATTTAGCACCTCCATGTCAGATGTTAACAACAATAATAGAGGTCTTGCCGGCTGTACAGATTACAGAAATCTTCCACATATTTGCCTACTGAAGAGGAACTGGTCCCCAGTTACATCCCACTCCGGGGTCAGAGACTCACAGATGCCACAGACATAAGTCACATGGGCTGCATGGTTTTAGGTGCACCCTGTGATCATCCATTAGTTAATTCTCCTGACTGAAAACTCCACCTCCAGCTGTCAACCTTTTTTTATCTTTTTAAATACTGACAGCAGATGACTCCTTTTTCAAGAATAAGACAAACCCATTTTGTCCCTGACAACCCACAGATTTCTTCTTCAAAGGAGAAAAGAAAAATAAATGCTGCAAAGCATCTCATTGCGGCTTTGTGCAGTTATGATCACCAGCAATAATGTACTGGTTTATTAATTAAACATGTCTATCTTATGTATTTTCCTTTCCTAAAATTCTTTTTATCATCCCCAGCATCATAGACTCAAGACACTATTCTTTGGAACAGTTTTTCTATATTTCCCTGTCACTTAGGCAGGGGGAGAATGCTTATACTCCCAAGCAGAAACCATGGTTTGAGAAAAGAAATTGCTGCTTGTAAAAATTTGTGTAGAAACAATCCTCTTGCCATGTCAGTTGTGCATGTAGGCTTGCTTTTTATTGATCTCAAAGTACTTACATAGGTCATTTTCCTATGCAATTTATGCAGTGGCCTCACACTCAGCAGTGTGTATTAAGAAAGGTCTTAAACTAAGAGAATTGTGGCCTTATTCTTTATGTAAGAGTTGGAGACTTATTTTTTGGACTTCCTATGCATTTTCATCTAGAAGTAATCACGGGGTTTGGGGGTGTTTTTTACAGTCCTGACATATAGTGACACTTAAGCAGCATTTAGATGTTCATACAGCATTGAAGAAAATGCACAAAACTAGTTGCAAGTAAAAGTGGTTCTGGAAGCTTTATTTTTAATTATATTTTCATTACACCAACCTTTCAGAAAGAGAGAAGGGGATGTCTGTATTTGTGCTTTTTCCTTCTACTCTTCCATGAATGGTGTACAGTCTCCTCAGTATGCACTGAGATAGAACCACAGGGTCTGCTACAAATTTGTTTCATTGACCTTTGGGTAAGAGAGAGTAAACATCTGCATGGAAGATGTAGACAGTCAAATATGTCTTAAAATTAGCAAGAGGCTCCACAACAGGTAGAGTTGGCAAACTATGATTTTTGCAAACATGGAGGTATTTAATAAAACCAGCATCCTATATAAATAAGATTTTCTCCATTCCTAAGAGAATACTAAACACAAAAAAAAAGAAAATTTCATATTTAAAAAGGACTTTTCAATATAAAAAAAGCACACAATTGAATAGTGTAGCTCAAGACATCTGTATATGGAGTAGAAGCAGTGCTTTAGAGTTGATTTAGACATGTTTTACAAACAGATTTTTTAAAAAGATATTATTTGTGTTAACATACAACTAATTTGTTTTAAGATCAGCAAAACATGACCAGAATAATCAGATATTTTTTGAATCATACCAATGTAGTAGTGATAAAGTGTTACTAAATAATATTTGCTCAAAAATTATTCAGACATTGGGAGTTAAGCAGACAAAGTGTTTTACTCTACACGTGATCTCAGGTCTGGCTTAAAAAGCCTCTATATAGAATTTCTTAAACATTATTATCCCTTAAATTTTACCCAAAGAGTTATGGACTTCATTGCCTAGAACCTACTAGGAGCAGAATTATTAAAGAAACATAAACATCAACGTCACTTAAAAGACAGTTTACCTACAAGAAATGTCTATTTCATTATTATGGGAGTGAAAATGTATTTCCAGTTTGGAAGATATGGTGCAGCAACTGTTGAATACAAATGGATTATTCTGCTCAGGAAGTCACTCCAAGAACTTACAAGAACATTTTGTTCTGAAGCATGAATAATTCAAATTTTTGAAAAAGTGTCAGTCATCTTCATCTTTAAACAATAATATTTTAAAAACCCTTTTTTTTTTTCTAACCAGTAGAGTATCATTAAACATTTAAACTCTTATAATAATATTAAGATCCATGTACAAGGTAACAGAAATCACGTATATCTATTAGCATTTAAACCACAGTTACTGAAAGTAAATTTAAACTTTAGGGAATAACCTATTATTATTTATTTATGCAACTAAAAAAACACATTGAAATCATAATTATCCCAAAGGTTACACATAGTCAAGATCAGTTAATTGTCCCTTAAATTTCATTTTATTACTCAAGTGCTTTTCATGTCTTCAGGATTTCCTGCATAATATGACTGAATCTTTCTTATGAATTATGAGTTGCTCTGCAGACTTTAATGTCTGACTCATACTGATCTGTCTGAAGAGCTTAATAATTTTTTTTCTGAGCTGGAAAGAGAATGTTTTGCATGAGACAGAATAAAATCCTGCTATCCCAGAAATGGCACAGTTTATATAAATGCATAGCAGTTAAAACCAACACTGAAACAAATAAGATGTGCCCCTATCTAGATTTAGGCACGATACCAAGATCAAAATTCTTAATACATTTTCTTATCTGTTTACATTCTCCTTTAAAACATAACTTGAACTGTCACTGTCAGCAAGAATTTGACTAATTCTCTACCAGAGTTTGAAGTGAAATAATATTAGATCTTGATTTAGCAGATAATCAAAATCATTATTAGAACTAGTGGGCTCTGTTCAAAACAGGCATTTTCTATGGAAATAAATGGGATGGTTTTCTCAGTCAGTCTACTGGAGATAAAATTGCCTGAGATACAGATGCCAAGTTTTGTTTTATGCCAAGGGTTTGAGGTCCATGTTTTTTCCCTTTCATGAGAACACTATCCTACAAGATGATCTAGGCTATCACTACATACATGAGCAGTGTCCTCCTCCTCACAGTAACAGGGCTTCTATAGAAGAACGAAATAAACATGGCCAAAGAGGAGTAGGAGGCAACACAGCTCTCCTAACCTATTGGCTGAGTCAGCTGAGAATAATGAGGGGAATCTGACTGCTGGTCCCTATTCCGTCAACTCACGCAAGTTTGCCTCACTTTCTAAAGGAATGGTTTCATAGTGAGTGTCAGGAGAGCTTCAGGCTGTTGAATCCCATATTAGTCCCTCAAGTCCATCTGTTATAGAGGCCATATTGAAAAAGCAGGTCTGTGAAAGCTGATTTTCACAATTCTCTCATATTTGTTGCTCAACACAACATTTTTTATAAGTATTAACTGTAGCCCTTAATACTTCTAATTATCATTTATTTACTGGGCAAGGAAAGGTTATATGATCCTTACTAATGGCCTCTGAACTAGGTGCCTAAACTTGTCTTAATTTTAAGGCATCCTTTCCCTTTCCTCACTTCACATTTGTCCTACATAACCCAAACATCAATCCAAGAAGAGATGCACTCATGAATCTGAAAACACTAACTTTCTTTGCTCCTGTCTGCCACTACACTGATGACACCCAATCCTATGATCATGGGAGCAAAGCAACCATCACTTGCAAATCCAGCCTAGAGAGCTGCATGAACAAGCCCACTGTGAAAAAAAAATTTGGGTCAACACTAGCTTAGGGAAGTTGACAGTCATTGTGCACTACTTCAGATTAAAAATTTGTTCATCTCCCATGACCAATCCCACTATAATCGCAGTTTTCATTACATGATAAAGTTTTTGGTGAACTTTGAAAAAACAGAGTGACCATGGACATATTATGGCAGAGGTCTTGGAGGTTTAAGCTCCAGATACTAGGAGGGACTCCTAAAGGTATAAGCAAAAACCACAAGTGGTTAGTTCCAGGACATTAAGGAGGGCAACTGTGAGCATTGGTATAACAGATTTTAGATTTTAAGACAAAGAATCTAGCATCTTATACATACATACAGGTTAAACAAATAAATTTTTAAAAAATCTAATATGAACAAGGGAAAAGGAAAACAGCAGGGACTGCCAAAGCATTTTCTTCCCCTCATAACAGTGCTGCATCATATCAACACTACATTTCAAAACAGCAGATTAAGTAAAGAAAGAATGCTGCTAGGGTGACTGGAATGAGCTAGTATCTGTGTTTTCAGTTACAATCTTTTCCACACTTTGAGCACTACTGCAGTACCAAGCCTAAGTCAGCCTGAGTGCAACCGAGTTTGCCATATCCTCTCTAACCCCGGGTCAAAGTGTTGTGTGGAACAGGTTTTGCTACACTTAGTATTTTTGCTGAAGCTGGAACCATACAAGTCCATTTGACATCCTTCGGAATATAAAAACAAAATATCAGAAGTAATTTCCAGTTTAGTAAAATCATGAAGAAGAAATATAACTTCTTTTTAACCTGTATGAGAAGCCACAGATAAATGTTTAATGATGTCTGGTTGCATTCCTCTATTTGTATGTATGGAAAACCAAATGTTTAACCATGTACATCAGTTTGGTGGCTTAGCTGAAAGGGAAATTCAGGCAAGAGTTAAACAAAAGGACCACATGACTGTGCAGAAAACATGGGAAAAAGACAAACATGATACTCAAATTCATCTTATACGTTGCATAGGTAAGGATGTAATATAGGTGTAAAATTTGATTTTGCAGCGCAAAGCAGCAGGAATATATTTCAGCTGCCTGGCTAGCAACCAACTTAAGACAATATTCAGAATTGCAAGAAAATCTATGGCAAAAGTGGAAATGAGAAAGCACTGCAATTAGTCACTGCCCCCATGATTTCATCAGGGTAGTGCTGTGATGAAGCAGCAAGGAGATCAGGCAGCAAAGCCCCTGCAAGATTATAGATTGTAATTTGTACATTTTACAAAGTCAGTTTCTCACAGCTGATTAAGTAATCACACAATTTTTGTTTGCTTGATCATCTGTGAAAACAGAAGGCTTCAAGACAATACAAGAATGTTATGTTTCTGATGAGGCTGCTGTAGATGTCTGTTGCAAGTCTGGCCATTTTTCCTGAAAACATATTCTTATGTTTGCCTGCAACAGCCCAAAAATGCAAGTCTGTCAATGGAGAAAGTCACTTTAAAGATTGTAGAAGACACATTCATTAAAAAAAATTGAACCAACTTCTGCCTGTTAACACCTGCAGATGTCATACATGATATCATGTCCCAAACTTGTAAACTCCTAAGACATTGAATCAATACATATGTTTTACAGATGCCAAAGGTTCTTAAAAACGGAAACTAGAAAAAAAATTAGGAAAAAGTATTCTTGTCTAGAAGGTTAAAAAAATTTAGACAGCTCAGATCTAGTGCTGTAGTTCATGCCCAACAATAGTTTCACTTGCAACAAGAAAATTTTTAAAAATCCTGTTATTTTCAGACATGAAAAACTATCCACTGGGGAAGGTAAATACTCAAATATTCATTTAATGTTAATGAACAACAAAAATATCAATCCACATAGAAAAAGTATACACATTAATTTTGATTAAATACAATCATTTCCTATTTTGGATTTCAGTCCTGAAATAAAACTATTTTGGTTCAAGTACTATTAGTTCTTAATAGAAAAGCATGTCAACTAAGGTAATGTTTGCTTTTTATTCTGAACAGCATATACTGTGTAAACAGTGAAAAACACTGTCTCCCTGGCAACAAGTAATTCTTCTACGTGTATAGTAGAAAATAAGTAACTGCCGATGAAGCCTTTGAGATGTGTGAAAAATTTACTCCACATGAAATGGTTATAGAGAAACCAATATTTTATCAATATATTTACACTAAACTACACTGAGTGGCTATGCCTAGCAGGGCTGACATCAGAGGGCAGAGAATGGGGAACAGAAAAAATTGAAAGAAACAATCCTGTCAACACAAATGTAAGAGCAGCAGGGGACAGGATATTCCAGGTGCAAAAGCAGAGATCACCCAGCAGCCCAGGGAGGACCACATGACAAAGCAGGTACTTTTTTCCTGAAATAACTGCAGCCAATGGAGGACTCACGTAGGAGCAGTTTGTGAAGCACAGTATCCTATGGGAAGGATCCACATTGGGGCAAGGAAACTGTGAGGAGAAAGGAGCAGGAGAGAGAAACTGAAGAGGAATACACCAGTCTATATTGGGATGAATCTCAAAGACAGATGGTTGTTTGTTTTTCTTAATTGCACATCTGGTTAGTTGGTCAGTAGAGGAAGAATTTATGTATGTGTAACATACAACTGAAAAGCTGTTAATCAACCAGCATGACATACTTTCATCTTCAATCACAAGAAGCTACCTGTTACTTAATTGCTGACTAATTGTTGGCAACTTAATTGTTGGCAATTACAACAAACACAGCTGAAGTTACAATTCAACATGGCAAAGAATGAAGAATGGCAGTGCATGATCCATTATGTGTTAGCGAAAAAAAATCTTGTTATCAGGCAAAGTATACCTAATCAAAGATATAAAGAAGAATAACTAAGAAGGAAGAGATAAATACATAAGGATAAGGGAAGGATAAAGGAACTAAGATCAATGGCAATGCTAAGGATGAAACATACACAGGCTGCATCAGGGCAACAGACAAAATCAGTTCTCAAGTTCCGTCTCTCTCCCTCAGCAGAAGGTAAAATAAATAAAATTTCTAAAATAAATGCTTGATTTACAAATAAATATATAGATGGATCTAAAAACATAGTAGAAACAAATTAATTAACAATTGTCTGCCAACTTGATAAAATCTGCCTGGTCACTTAAAGGTACTCTGCAACTCAGCTGATTACTATTTCAGAGAAAATAATCACATACAGGAAAGAATGGGATTATGCTTGAAACTTGAAATAAATTGTCATGTGATGCAAGCAGAAATGTTTGTCTCTGTTTCATGAATGTTGTTCATTTCAATGCAAGATCTAGGGAGTAAATACATGATCTATGGGATTGTTTTCTTTCACTTTTAACTTTGACTTTATAGTTTCATTTTGTAACTTCAGTGCAATTCTATTTTATTATCAATCAATTATCAACATCAATTATTTTATCTCAACAAAATCTACATCACTTCTTTTACAGAGAAAATATAGGTTTTTACACTGAGAGTGAAAGTATTTCAGATTCAGTCATGAGCAATATGTTAATGATGTAGTACAGTGCTCAGCAAAATAATGTCAACATTATCTGCAATCTGCACAGCAAAAATGAAATGTCAGCCAATTCCACCAAATGGCAAATGATTTTACTGTGCAAGGAACTGATTTATAAATCTGTTAGTTCAGACAAGATGACATAAAATAGGAGACTTGGGATGGGGAGCAAGAAAAGTAGTAGCTTTATTGATTTTTTCTTTTAACACTTACTCTACAGTAAATTGTAGAATTTTGTAGGTACTCTTTTTTCAGTAGTAAACTTCATCACCATAATGGGCAAAGGTGGAAGAATCAATACAGTTCAAAGGTTTTGAGAAAACTATTTTTAAAAAAAGTTATTTATTCTTTCCATAAATGCAACCTACTTATATACAAAATAAATCCTGCAAGCATTTTTAAGCTCATGAACTTTTCCCATAAAATCCATCTTTTATATTCAATGACAATAGGAGCCATAAGCTGAACAAGCGTTTGTCTCATCCAGTCTAGTTAGTGTAGGAGTTGCATAGGATTTGCTTCTTATAGTAGAACAGTAAATATGACTGAGTTGTTTGGATAGCAATTACATATACAAGTGGATTTCCCATCTCTCTTTTTAACAGATATTGCCCTAAAAAGTGCATAAATTTGGATCTGTTATAGGGACTCTCACAACTTACTGAAACATCAGTCACACTAATTACAATGATTACTCTACTGGAGTTCAAATATGTCAAATTAAGTCTTTCAAGCTAGGTTACTGAGCTGCTTTTGACAGTTCAGGCAAGATGGCAGAAAGGAGCAATCATTAAACCAAACCAAAGAGATGTTATTAAATAAAACACTTAATATTGAAGTAATACACCTTGGCTATCTAAGCTGGAAACAACTCAGACTATAAATGCCAATAAACAAGAGAACTGTTTTTCACTGTACTACATACATTCCTTGACGCAGCTCTGAAAAAACTAAAATTCCATAACAAATGAAACATAAAATTATTGGGTTTTGTTAAGCCATTCTATAGAACAGACAGATTTTCTAAACAATTTTCAATAGGATTTTCCTTATTCAGTTTTATCTCTTATTTAATGCAAAACCTCCTAGTTTATAGCACTGGAATTTGTGGACTGTTTTATTTTAGTGTTGTTGAACACTGAGAGAAAGAATAAGCACTAAGTCTACATGTTTATGACCTTGCCAGTTTACCTCTTTGCAAAACTGAAGTGACTTGTCTTTGTAGCATTTTCACAGTGCTATTAGATGGCTCACACATTTTTCTATCCGAACATGCAAAAAGAGTCCCTATTCAGCAGTTGAAGTGAAGCCTCAGTCAGAAGAGTCTCTTCTTTATACTGTATTTATAAAAATGAGTGAAAGCTTGCCATAAAATGCAATGGGAGTAAGAGAGGATAGGGAGAAATTCTTATGCTGATACATTCCTAGTACAGCTAAACCACTGCCTTTCTTAACACATTTTCTGCCACTCAGTTGCTCTACCAGTCATTACAGATGCTGCTGTGTGGATTAACTCAGAGCCATTCTCTTCTATACCAGCTGAGAAAATGACTCCACTTTCTCCAGTGAGACTCTGTCCACCTTGTACCAGAAGACCAGCACTTCTTCAGCTTGTGAACTTGTCTTACACCTCTGGACTGTACAATTTCTCAAAAATAAAATCACACAAAGGACATGAGCAGCAACTCTCAAACCCCTTAAAACCTTTTGCCAAAGGCTGTGGATTAGTACAGTAATTTCACGATTATAAGCCACACTGAGTATAAGCTGCACTGCCGAGTGCCAGAAACTTTTCATTCTTTGTCCATACACAAGCCGCACCTGACTATAAGCCGTACATTACAATACAGAGTGTGATAAAAGGTATCTATTCTATCACCATCTGTTGAGGGTGGGGGCAGTGATCCTTATCTCAACGGCAGATATTCTGCTAATGGGCCATCCATTGAAACCAGTCCGGGCATTGTTCTTTATCTTTTCACAACCCATCCTTCCTCCAGCCAGTCATTTTCTGCTAATGGCCCATTGAGTCCCACTGTGTGACTGATAAAATTACTGCATCCTATTGGAAGTTGCTCCAGACAGGGGGAAGAGCCCAACATTTCTCACCAAGATAAAAACAGAGGCTTTGAGACACTAAGGGAGCCCCTTCTCCACTGGACTCCAGAGGAAAACCGGATTTCTCCATATCACCACTGGACCTCCGGAGGGAAACTGCACCTTCTGCAGGAGCACTGCTTCAACTGAGCCACATCGGTCACTGCAAGGGGACTGCAACCACCATTTAATGGGACTGCTACCAACACCCTGACTGATGGGGTGTCAGATTGTACTCTGACTTTGTCAGGGTTTGGAGTTTGTTTCTTTGTAGTACTGTATTTCTAGTTTAATTTCCCTAGAAAAGAACTGATATTCCTAATTTCCATATTTTTGCCTGGAAGCCCCTTGATTTCAAAATTATAATAATTTGGAGGGAGGGGCTTTACAGTCTCCATTTCAAAGAGAAGTTCCTGCCTTTCTCAGCAGACACCTGTCCTCCAAACTAAAACAGCAACTTTTGGTTCTTTGTCCATATATAAGCCGTACCTGATTATAAGCCGCACTTTGGGTTCGGACCAAAATTTTAATCAAAATGGCGCGGTTTATAATCGTGAAATTACTGTAATTGATTTTTCAACCTATACTTTTTCAGCTTATTAAGCTTTTGCTAAATACTGTGTGAGATGTAGATTTAATTCCCTCTTCCACCAATGCACACTGGAACACTGGAATTCCCACTACAATATTCCTAAAGACGGCACTATCTGTATTGCTGAGGAACAGGTGTTAGCAAAATGAAGTTGCTGGCACAGGTACAGGAAATACGTAAGTAATTTAGCTATTATCACTATTGTCCCTCTGTCTATTTCTGTTCTATAAATACATATACTAGATTTCCTACACCATATACTTGTTATAAAATTCTCCCTGGGTATTGAAGCCTATGTACCTATTTCAGAACTATGAATTCTTATCAGCAGGTGCCTGAAAATTATACACTATAATGTTCAGTACTGTAATGTTTCAACAGTTTTTAACTTCAGTCCTTTTATAGTTCTGTTCCTGAATCCATTACTAGGTACCACACAGAGTTCTGAATTCACAGGGTTAAAATTTGGGAAAGAAAAAAGATCCAAAGCAAATCCCCCATTTTCCCAAATATCCCAAAATACTCAGTGGGAAAGGAAACAACAGAGAAACCAAAACAGCTGTGAAGAAACTGAGGTGCTCTTGAAAGTTAGAAGACAAGTATAACACTCATTGGCTCTTTGGGAAGCAGTGATTAATCATCTATTTTAAAGTAAGCAGGGGATCTGCTTAGTGCTAATGTATTTCCCAGGATCACCATCCAGACCTTCACAGTCATTGAGTAAATAGCAGCAGATGTTGAGCTGTAAGACCACATCATGCAGCTAAGATTAGATATTTAATAAAAATAGACATGCTTGACAGAATCTTGCACTTATTTAATAAAGATCTACTGAAAGGGTAGGAGGAAGCTGCTTCCAGAAACACACTGTACACTGTCTCTTCAAACTCAAAAAACAGTGCTCCCTTTTGTGACTACTATTGCAACTATTATGCATTAGACCCCACTCCTCACCTATAGGAAGAAACTTTATCCAATAACAGCTAAAAAATTTGCCAGGTAAAGTCCTTGAGAGACAGTTTCTGTTTGTGTAGACATTCTTTCAAAAGAAAGATAAAATAGTAGATATTTTTCAAAAGCAGGCAAAGCACACCTGCTTATAAATCAGTTTCCAATTACCCTACATCATTCATTATTTCCTTGCATGTAGGAATTGAAAAACACTGTGAACTCTTTTTCTTGGCTTTTTGGGAATTGTGAGTCTGCAGCCAAATGTGTGCAAGCTGAGTGTCTCTAGCTTGGCTTGGACTATGTGGACATGGAGTAACATGAAATGCTATCAGTCCCACTCGCAAAATCAAACAAAGAAAAATATCTGTTTCATTTCTCACCAGAAAAATTTATTTCTTCATTTGTATCCAGAGATCTTTAGTGCAGAAAATTGTAAAATGATCAGATTGTAATATTCTAGAGACTTTCAAAAAGGGGCTACAAGTCCAGATTGCATCAGTACAGCTCAACAGCACAAATAAGGCTGCCTAACAACATTCAAAAAGTAATTGAATGAGGAAAACATACACACGGAAATGCATTTATTCTGTCCTGTCCTTGAGAAATTTAAATTGAAGGTGTAGACCAATTCCTCTGGGATTCCAGTTTAAAGTGCTCCATATTAAGCAGCCCTAGGAAAATACAAAATCAAAATCCAGTATCCTAATGTACCCTTTAATGCAGAAGAACATGGAGTACTGATAAATGGGCAATATGAGAGTGCATAGCTGCCAAAATAACAAACATCATGAAATGGAGATAAACAAATGTTGTTGCCCTTTACAGCTCTATTGTTGCCTTTTATAGCTCAAAGTAGAGAGAGGAACCAAGCAATTTTTTCTTAATGTATAGAAACTTCCTAGAGAGAAAACAGGATACAGGGGGAATTAAAACAAAACATTTGCAAAAATCCTAAACACAAAAAATAAATTTCACTGCACTTTTGAAAACCTATTTAGAATTTAAGCAGTACCTATAGTACAGCAGATTGATCTTAGATAATAAATACTGACCCACACTTCATTTATTTGAAGCCATGTAGAACTTTGTGTCTTTATCCCAAAACTAAGAAATTAAAAAAAATAAAAATCTGGTATATGAATAAGATTACCCTCCAAGTTCAAAATTGAAATTTGTGTTAGATAGGTACTCTGGATCACAGTTTGTCTAAAACCAACTGCATACAGATTCATGTTGAGAAAGTACAAAACTGTGCAAAGATTGCTTCTAGACAGCTTCTACCTCCCACCCCAGGTTCTGTAGTCTAGCCAATAGCTGCTTAGTATTGATTATATAAACAGCCTTTAAAGAAAAACTTGAATTCAGATTAATGCTTTATTTAATGTGAAATATTTATTTCTTTCAAATTACATAATTCAAGAACAAAGCTGTTTAAGAAAATAAAATTAGCTGAAACCCTTCTCCTGTCAAACACGTGCATCCCGCTAAACAAATCAAATGTCTACTCTTTGAGCACTCTCTGGGATTTCTGAGAATTTGGGTCCCCAGAAAAGAGAAGCTCAAACCTAAGATCTGTGGTCAAACCAGTAAATATAATATTCAGTATAATAACTAGAAATGGCATTATGAAAAGAACACTTTCCTCATGTCAGTATGCTTGGTGTGATTGTCACTCCTGTGATTTTCATGTTGTACTGGCAATAGAGATGCATAATTCCCAACCAGACTTCAGCACTAAAGTAAATGCATCTTGAGCTCTCGAGCCCACAGAAGATATAGCTGTATTGCCAGAAAGAAGGTTGCCTAATTTGCCCCATCATTTATTAGCACTTAGAGAAAGCTCAAAAATAACAGTAAAATAGATAATCTCTAAGTGATTATAGATATAGATAATAGATTATAGATACTTATTCCAGCATTGCACACCACATACACAAATACTAGTTTGCATCAGGAACGAATACAGATTTTTCAACAGAATGCCACAGTTATGCTAGTCTATTTTTTTCACCCTCAAATAGCTCAAGCACCACAGCAAAACTCATCTGGTATTGATTTACGATTAGCCAAATCAATAATCTCTGTATGCAAAATTATTTTGCACCCTAAATTAAGTTCAATCATCCTAAGAGCTTCCATTTTTGTCAATAAGGTTTCCTTGGAGAAGAAAAAAATCTGAAATATCACGTATGAAAATTTTGATCTTGTTCGTATACGTCAAAAAGTTTGACCTCAATTCTAAGCTGTCCTAGGAGACAGAATTCCTAAACCATTAATCATTGGTTTCAAAGGATGCAAAATTAGATCACAGCCAAAGAAAAAATCTAGCATGACATGGTTCATATCCACAACCATCTGAGTTATCTTTGAGTATTAATTCCATTACATCTCCACTGAATGTTTTTACCACAGTGTAAAACTAGATAGGAGTTATTTAAAGGTGATTAATCAGATTCACCACTTGCAGCACTGTTTGGATAGTGTTTACTTTGCTAAATTATTATTATTTTGTGACTGTCAAATTTTACTAACTATGAAAGATAAATCGATCAGCCAACAAATCCCTAGAATGCAATTAGAGAAGCAATTAATGAATATTAGATCTTAGTGAATAAAACAATAACCTTTGTGTTGTGTAAGAAAGACTATTTTATTTATTTTTAACAATTCTGAAAACTTCAACCAAAAACTAGACAGAATTGGTTTTTTGTAACTACCTCATCCATCAGCTATGTCCCGGACTTTTGAAGTTTTGTATTCATTGAATGGAATTAGTGCATTATCATAGAATAATTTAACTTTTTCATAATATATAAAACAAGTAGAGGCAAGAGATTTTGATGTAGGCAAGCACAAGCAAATCTCAATAAGAGTTTTCATTGAAAAGAGAGCCCACATCTTTGATGCTTTCAAAGACTGCAGTTGTGGCTCAGATATTTTCCTCTGTTTTCCATAAAGTGCAATATTTTCTGTCAAAGAAACCTAAAGGTATTTGTACATTAGTAACCACACTTTCTAAAAGAACTTGGAGCACCACCTGACTTTCTTTTTATGACACTGTTTTCAAAATGTGTGGCACACTCTGGAACCAATACTTACACAGCTGTTATAAAACTTTAGTCTGAAAATGATAAATGCACTGAATAATCAGATGTAAAAAAGAAGGTCACAAATTAACTTGTCCTTGCATGATTCCCTATAGATACATAATGTGGACATGGAGAAATTTTTTTCCTACTTTAGGAGCACTGTGTGGTAATTTTGTCAATTTCATATATGGAAAACAAATCCCAAAGTGGCAAACTAAAAGCATCGGGAAAGTACTTGAATTTCTAGACCAAATTTTTGTTGTTTGTGTGATCTGTGTCATGGGATCTTGACTTAGTTTGGTTGGAAAGTGATTTGCAGTCAAGACACAGGTAATTTATATTTTACTCGAGCTCTGGTGAGCTACCTACACATATGTAAGGTATTACTCAAAAGGACAATTTTACTTAGACTATCACATACAGAATAAGACTACATTATAAAGAAATTCCATAATAGCCATTATATATTTTAGTCACTATGTGTAAAAGAGTTCAAACCATATGGTTCAAGCCTGTTCAAAACAAAGAAAAAAAGAACATATCAGTAGTTGTTTTATTTTGTCCAGCAATTATTTGCTTGGGAACAATGTTTTCAATGTTATTATGAGAGAACATCATTAGACAAACCTGGCCATGATGATGGCAGCCTCGGAACAGCAAGTCAAGTATATAATTTAACAAATGATAAAACAGTAGAACAAGCACATTCTATCTATATACAGTAAGTTTTGGACAAAAACACTCTAGATGACTGAAATGAAATTTAGCATTATATTTCACAGCATACCTATATCAAGACAATTTTAACAGATGCAAGTTTAAAGAAATCTCAGATGCTAATTTTGTGCCCTTATTACCTATAACCACTTCAAAACTTATATTTTATGCAACAAATGGCCTCATAGGATTTAGTGATCTTGGGGTCATTGTCACAACACCAATTTAAATGTCAATTCTATATTTTACTTTATGGTCTATCATACTAAAATAAGGCACAGATTTGCATTAACTCAGTGCTAGTGAATTTTATTTTGTTTTACTTGCCCCATTAAAATGAAATAATCTAAGTCCATTTTTGCCCTTTTCATGACAAGAGGTAAACCTTATTTTAGTTATTTATTTCTGTCATCCTGGAAGATGACTTATTTGTCCCATACAATCTGAAAAACATTTTGACAAGGGTTTTTAATAAAATTGATACATTTTACTATCAGTTATTCATAATATTTTGGTGATGAAGAGTTACTTAAACTTTTGTCCTACATTAGCTTGCAGCTAGGCTTCAAGATGCCCAATAGGTAAAATTTAAATCTGAAATTTATATTGAACTGCGTGTTGCAAATTTACCAATATGTTTTATATTTCAGGAAGAAATAGACCACTCTTGTATCAGCATTTCTACTCTCCAGAACAAATCCGCTTTCTGGAGTAATTTTGTGAGGTACATCAATTGCACATTATTGTTGGTAGGTGTAGGTACAAAAGGATTGCACGACAGATTTTAGTGCTTTTTATAGGCACGGAGGAGATGCTAATAGGCAAATTTTGTGTACAAACAAAGTATGATGGCTTAAAATAAACATGCATGGGGGGATAGAGGACACACATTAATAGTTTTCGGTGGGAGATTTTATTGCTGTGCTGTTTCTTGTTCGGAAATACAAGGCATAACATATTCCAATAAATATATTTCAATCATGTTAAAGAAAAAGGTGAAAAAGAGATGCATGAATTCAACAGACCAAAGGAGAAAAAGTCTGCAGAGAAGTAAGCATTACAGCTGCCTCCAACAAGGGAAAGAACAAAGCTATGTTTATAAAGTTTCAGTGTAAATTGTGGTATGTTAGCTGTGATAATTTTGACTCAAACAGTAACAAATGTTGTGTTATATACATAAATTATTACAAACTAAAATTTAGGAGGCACAGCTACAAGAAAATGCTTTAAAATCACCTGTAGTGTTGACAGATTAGAGACGCTTCTAGCAGTCATGAAGCCAAAACAATAGTTATTTTCAAAAAATATGCATACCCACAATAGGTAGAATAAAATAATTGCTATCAACAAAACCACAATTATTTTAATAAAACTGTGAATTCAGAAAAAAAAATTAATTTCCATATATGAGAAAATTAAATGCAAGTTTAAAATGATACAGACAGAAATTAGAATTTATGTATATCTTTGAAAAAAGTAACACTATTTCAAAGAGAAGACTGAAATAAACATTTGAGAAAGCTAAACCCTCAGACCTTGAAGATCTCATTTTTTTTCTCCTACTCTACCCTCATGGAAGCCTAAGAATTAAACTGCTGAAATTAAGAGCCTCTAATATCTCATCTGTTCTACATGATAGCAACCCAGGCCAGCTCTGCAGAGTATTTGAGGAGCGGGGCAAGGCCAGGGTGTTGTATCAAAAACACAAGGTCTTTGTGAACTTAGCCATAAAACAGTTCTATTATGAACTGCAAGCTTATCAATTATTACATTCATATCCATGCTGTTGCTTTAAAATCTCTAAATGAAAAGCCTCAAAATTAAAACCAGTGCTCAGTACACTAGGTGGGTTTCTCCTGTCTTGATTTCATAAGAAGAGAGCAAAAATAAAGTGCCAAAAGCTTTATTTACTAACCCACAATTACTTTTCAACATTACTCTTCTTTACTTTCAACATTCAAATCACACAGAGTCTCTTTTGGATATTCATCCAAATGTTGAAGCTGATCCTGACTAGATTTTAGTTTCATTGCAAAAATTCTCTGTTACCTCTTTAGAACCCCAAAATCATGGCATTCAGGTACAGTCTAAGACCTTCAACAATCAAACAAGATCTCATCAACAACTATAGTTTCCTTACCTTCCCTACATACCACCATGCAGTTGATAAAGAACAGATATTTACAGCTATTTCTGTGTAGAACCAAGTGCTTCTTGGGCTATATAAACAAACACATTCCCAGAGGAACAATATCAAGCAGCAGTTGACCCCACAGCACAGCACTCAGTTAATGGACTAAGAACCATTGAGAGCAGTCGGAAGGCTTCAAAACTGCCCTTCGCAACAATCACGCGTGGAACAAAGGTGAATTTTACTACCGTGACTAAGATTTTGACCTAGATCTGTCACAGATAACATTTTGCATTCATATAGCACCTGTCAGCTTTCATCCCTAAGGATTTCAAGCACCTTTCAATATGGCAGTACTGCTGGAATAAGTAATCAGGAAGACATTTTAAGAAGTGTTCCTAACCTTTGACACCAAACAGACTAACTTTATTTTCAAACTGGGTAAGAGGTTTGGGCTGTGGGGGTTTTTTTTGACGAAATACAGCCCTCTAAGGAAGATTCTAAAGACAAAAGCAACAGAAGTTTAACAAATTAATAATGATTCCTTTGAATAATCAGCCCATAATCCTTGAAAAGTATTGCAATAAGAACTGTGTGTTTCATATATTTACTTTTTAGGGCTAGTATTTTGAAATTGCATACTATTTCTAACAAAAAGTATAAAAAATAATGCTCTGAGATGTTCCTTTCACCTCCAAGGAAAAACTATTTTTTTCAAAGCTTTACAAAATGGCTCTTACATTATAAACCATTTTTGAATCTTGAAGGTTAGGTCACAGGTATGCCACCCACATATCAGTACAGGTATATATGCCATGTTTGTGGATGCTGACAAACTTTGTGCATTCTAGCTGTGGCTGGTTTAGTTCTTACAAGGTAAAGGACATAACAGACCTTGCAGTCACTTGAAAGATAAAGCCCACAGGAACCCAAAAGAGAGGCTGAAAATGATCCCTTGTCCTTCCACACCACCAAAGACACATGCATCCACGGTTTTCAACAGACAAGGCAGCTTTTAATGTTTCTTATACCACAGGAACTTGCAGAATTCACACCATAACTTTCCTGGCATTTGCTGTTGCTCTGTTAGAGCTATGTAGAAGTTATTTCCCTTTACAATGATACCTCCCTTATGAGAGGCAAGTAGTGGTAAAGTGGTGAATGAAAGTCTATTATCTAGGCTAGGTACCTTCCACCATAGTCTGCAGGGGTCAGCCCCTGCTCTTTGGCCCTCTAAAATGTCTTCACAGAGTCAGATACCCCTGTGTTTAGCTTAGAGCCTAGAACTCCTAGCAAATGTGTGCACTCACTTAAAAGATGACTCTGTCAAGGGTTATTTTGCTCCTTGGAGACAGAGAACTGGACACACTTAATATGACCCACACTCACCAACATCTAAGGAGATGGCACAGATCTAAGAGAAGTGCAAGGAAGAACCTCATCCATGGTATCCAGCAAAGGAGATATTTCATCTTTCAAAAGTGAGCAAAAATATGTATTCAAAGTCTCTGAAGTCAGGCACAGGTCAGAAAATGACATGAATATCATGTACATGTTGCAGACAGGTAAAAGATTTTATAAAGAAAGCAAGCCTTGCTCTGCTGAATTACCGGCTTGCCTGTCACTTCTAAGTGCAGTTAGCTAGTAGGTGCCCATATGAAACAATCTTGGGAATGAAAAATCCATTAACCCAGCAACCTATTCTTGGGGAGAAAAATAAGTCTGCACCTGCATAAACAATAGATCTGTCCCATGAGAATCAGTAAAGATAATATGTAAACAAATCTAGCGAGAGAAAAATTTATGTACATGTACAATAGCCCATCTCAACCAATGAGCTGAGTTTCTCTGTATTGCTGACCAATTAAGTTCAATATGGTGCCTTCTGATAATCCTATAAAATATGACCTATGCAATAAAGGTTCAGCTTCTCTGCATGCAGAAACTGAATCCCAGCTGCTTTATTGCTACAGGTACACACCCTTTCCCTCTGGTGTTAACTATACTCACATGGACTTCAGCCTTGCAAAAATATCAGAATTAACTTTGTCCTTGTAACAGCAACTACATCAATATCCAGTCCTTTCAGCTTGACCTCTAAAGGCAAATCTGAGGCTGCCTGTGATTCAGGCAGCTTATTTGTACCAAGCAACAAAAAATTTCCTTGATAAAGTAACCAATTACCAAAACACAACTCAGCCAAAAGAGTTGCTTTCTAGCACTTTTCTAGAAACCCAAAGGCTGGGCTTCTTCTGGGGTTACTCCAGAAAGGTTGTTTCTGTCACAGCTATGAAGAGTGCAATGGCAACCTTCCCTAGACTCATCAATAATTACATTTAATGCAGTTGATCCTATGCAGACAATAATTACATCCAGTGCAACCTATTCTTAGGTTCAAATCCCTTGCCTCCACACAGCATAAGAACTACTTTGACCATTCCTCTTACATTCCTGTTTGCAAGCTTGTCCTCCTTCTGGGAAAGGAGACAGGCAAAAAGACTCTAGATGTTCAAAAATTTCCTATGCTACAGCCTTACATAATTTTTTGTAGGGCAATTGGTATGTTTTACTAGCTCAGCAGTGAGTTCAGCCCAGGAAAATCAAGGCAGGCTTTACAGCCTGTGAAATTTACCATATTTTGAAAATGCTTAGAAAAATTTGTCATGTGCTTCTTCTTTTACTGTCCTGAAACAAGCAATTAGAACTGAACACAAGTAAGAGGCAGTAAGGCAACTATTTCCACTCCTGCAATGCTATTGTTAATTTTGGATAGACAGTGTTCAGCAGCACATAGTAATGTTTTAGAATATCAATGGGGTTTTTTCCTTCTAAGTCTTTAGTTCCTAAGCTTCCAAGCCAGTGAAGCTCATTTGAGTGTACATAACTACAACTGAGGGACAGTTGTGGCCTCTAGTTATTTCTTTCACTTAGAAAGATTTAAATCAGACCTTTTGATACAAAAAAAGTCAATAAACATGACAAATCCTAAGAAGTGCCTTCCATAAAAATAAGTAGTACTAGCAGGTGTCTATCAACTGTAAGGAGCTGCCACTGCCTGCAGAGGTGTTCAATAGAAAAACAATCTTTGAAATGGAATTAATGGCCATGTGGAACTTTGCTATATACTTTCGAAATCATTGGTTGTACTGAAATACACTTGCAACCAGAACCACAGCTTAAATCTTTAGCAATATTCTTGGACCTTGCTGAATCAAAACTGATAAGCTACACCTGAGTACCTGAGATGAAGGGAGGAGAGTAAATGTGGTTGGGGTTTTGTTTACTTTTTTTTTGTGAGGGGGAAGGCTTGTTTTTGTTGTTGTGGGTTTTTTTTTTAATAGTTTGGTTTAGGTAATTGGATCCGGTAGTAACCTGGCAGCTTCCCTATCCAGAGAGCAAGAAGTAGTAATGCTTAAGCAAAAAAGATCCTCTGAGCTTAGTTTTAATGAAATATTTTAGTGAGCATTTTTTTCTAAATGAACCTTTCACATGATGACATTGACCAGATATCCTGCTGAAATGACAAAACCTAAAACAGGAATCAGTATCAAATAGTTTATCTTTAGTGGGTCTGGCATGACATTCTATGGAAAGATACCATTAGTGTCTGCTGGCATTGGTTTAATTAATTACTAATCAGAAGCCATGCCAACTGCTTGACACAAGTTAGGGTCAGAGCCAATTTTTTACAGGCACGTGTTCAGTCAATTGCATGTCAACATTTTCTTTTACCCTCGGGTAGATGAGCTGAATATTCTTAATAGTTTATGAATGAAAAGCTAGATGGGTGGACAAAATGGAAAAGAAATTATTTCACTGACAAATTATTTATCAATATTTGAAAATAATGGCTACTAGAGTAACCTCTCAAAATTTCATCAAATTGACAATTTCCCTGACTCAACAATGCACAAATATATTTTATTTCAGTTTTGGAAGGTGCACTACTTTTAAGGAGAATCCAACAGTCCGAAATTTCTTCAGAGTTGCTTTGTTTCTCTCACATCACAAACAGGTTGTAAAAAACAAGTTTCTTTTAAGTCAGTTGCAATTATCAATTGCAGCTATTTTTCCCTCCTACAGTACCAAAACTTTGGCTTCCTCATTTTTATTCCTCTTCTCTACCCAACCAAAAAATAGAAAGACAAATTTCATCATTTCTTTCTCATTTTCACCATAGTGATCAAGTTAATCGTGTGTGAGCTGTTGGGTTTTTCCCCCAATTTAGCCTTATTGATTTGTTTGGTCAGATTTTCAAACAGGAATGTGAGGGTAGAAAAATACATTTAACAGAAACTTCAAACAACATAAAATAGATTGAGAAATAAAACAAGCACAAAAGCAAAAGATGCAAGCAAATTTCCATCTCTACAGAAAGTACTGCCGGCCTCCACAACACACAGAAGTGTTATTAAATGTCACAGTACATTAACAGTGGCTGTTTTCTCACCAAATAGAGTTAAACAAGCACTTGCTATAGCACTTTGAAACTCAACATGACTGATTTTAGAAGGAGGTACACTTTGATCTACAGTATAATTCAGTATTAAAGCTGCAGGTTAGTATTCCAGAACTGTTATATTATACTAGAGTATTCCTTTCAGTATGTTTGTCAATAAAAGTTGACTTAAAATCAGATTAAGGTAGCTGAATCATAAGTGCCCATACTTAAACCAGGAATGACATACACCATTGGGGCCACAGTTTACTGCAGAAGGAAAATACCAAACAGGTAGTTCTTCATGGACTAGAAGAAATAAGGCATTTATGTTATACCAACAGTAGCTGGACACCCAGATCTGACATTTTTCTGAAGTAGTGCACAAAAATATTCAATAGTTCACATGCAAATCCTGCATCAATAAAATTCAACTTGTAATTAAACAAATCTGTTACCAGTTTAATAAAAAATTCTCAGACTCCTATTAAAATACACATATCTCTAGTCAAGGGACCAGAAAATAGCAAAATCAGATTTTAGTATGTACTTGAGATTTAAGACTGTGATTAATTGTGTGGGCTTGTGTGGTAATTAGCATGAAACCAGACCTCCTAATACAGAGTCTAAATAGAGCAACAAATTTATTAACACATTCTGTAAGGAAAAGATCCTTGGAGGGGATACATACAATTCAGACCAGACCCAAACACCTTTAATGCACTTCAGTTCAGCACAACTGTTTTGAATACTTAGTCTTAACTTTGTTAAAGCTTTAAGCAGGGTGCAAGGGCTTCCTGAGTGGGTGCATATAACAAGAATTAACACCTGCTGTGCTTGTAACATATGATCTTTATGGCACCTTACATTATGGCATCCAAGGTTATTTTCATGAAAACTGAAATATGCTTCCTGTTTTTAATGAAAAACCACATAACCACTTTTTTGCATTATATTTGATAGGCAAAATATGTTTAATATTAATACTTCTTGTCTAATTAAATGCTTTCCAAATATAAGCATATACATATGAGCTGAAAATGCACATGTACGTACATTGACAAGAAAGACAGTTTGCTTAGAAAATAAGCATAGAATATTCTAAGCAATTTTTGAATTTGTAAGAAAAGAAACAAAAACCCCCAACGTCAGAAAAGTCCATGTTTGTTTCTATATAACTGAAGTTTAAAGTATGAAGCAAATCTAGTTTTTACCACAATAGTATGGTTTATGGTCAGCTTGAATTTCCTCCTTATTAACTGACTGTATATTTAGGTTCAGGAGCTCATGATTTCTTTTTAAATAAATACAGGAAATGAACTAAGAATTGATAGATTTTTTCTTTCAAAGTATTTGTGAAAGTTATTCTTCTACATGGAATGCAATGCTGAATAGATTCATGGCTATGGAGGGTATTAGAGAGAAATATTTATGATATTTTGTAACAAAGACTGGGTGTAAGTATGATTATTCTTTTTTCAGTTCAATACTCTGAAGTATTTTCCAAACTAGTTTTCCATTTGTAACAGTTTTTATGAGAATAGTATTCATAAGACTAAAATACGTATGGAGATAGTTTGCACTAAGGTAATGATCTGCAAATAAAACCCTGACAAAACAAAACGTTTCTTTTAAATCAGTACTGCTTGTAAGATGAACCTGCTGTTTAACAACTCAGTTTTTCTTCTTCAGCTTTGAATCTACAAGTTTACTGGCTCATTTCCATTTAATGTTTTCTTGACACATTACCTTTCCAAAATTTTTCTTCTACGGTTGTTGATATAGTAAGAAAATGAACATATTCATTATTCTAAGTTGTATACATACTCTGCTATGGCTGAAATTACTTAGCTTGTCATATGATATACTGAACTTGGAGGGAAAAAAGTCTGACCTGAAGAACAGTCAAGGGTAAATAAACATGGTACTCCGAGCAAAGAGGAGGTACTCAATTAGAGACAGTTTTAAGACCCTGTTATTCCTTTTGACATATTACAGATCCAGATGTAAAACTTTCATATCAACCTTTATTTGTTAGTATTACAGAGACTACTAAAACCTGAAATCAAGAATATCTTTTAGTTCTTGTAGTAAAATAACTGCCTCTTTTCAGCAGGAAATCAAAATTTATAACACAATTATAACCAGACATATGATTGCAAAAGCTATTGCTACAGCTCAGCAATATGCTTTTTAATAGTAGGTAAAAGCATTGGACATACATCAGCCACTACTGGATATAGCTTCCTGCAAGTAAGTGTCAGGTTAAATAGCTTTGTTCTGAAATAAGTGGTGAGTGAAATGCTTATAATTCTTTCACTGACAGAGCTAGAAATAAGGTTCCCATTTTTTTCTTGAATGCTTGAATGAACATTGAATGGTATCAGATAGCTTTTCTTACATACTTATGTACAGCAGTGACATACAGTGAACAGGCAATTCCAACAGGGCAGTTTTCTACTGATGGGTTGCCATAAAGAAAAAAAAAGGGAAAAAAGTCCACACCAAACAAAAACGAAACCAAAAAAAGCCCAAAGAAACAAATAACCCCACCACATTTTGTCAACTTACAGGTTTTACAACGAAGTTAATATGGAATTAGTTGTCTCAGAAGAGCATCTCACTAATGAACTACTTAGATTTCATATTTATTTAATATGCTAAATATCTGGCTTCTGGCTAACTTTTTGAAAGGTAACCATTAGCTTATTCCATAAAGATGTCATAAATATATAATGTTATTTTACTTTGTATATGTTTCTAAATAGTCACAGAGCTTATCCTAGGCTAATGACAAGTTGTAACAATTAACAAGTAGACATCTTGAGTCCACTAGGTCATGAGACATTCTGAATATCTTGCTCTCATCAGCCAACCACCAAGGAAAAAAATGTCATTGTTGAGTCTCTCAACTGGCGTTTTCATGCTGGCTGAACGGGACAAGATCAGCAAGATTGCGTGTTGCCCCATTTGTCAAAAGATCTGATTGAGATTTGGAACTCATATTCAGTGCTCCATTTAGGAAGTGAGGAACTTTGCAGCTACCAAATTAGGTTATTCAGTGAGGTAAATACACATTTTGTGCTCGTGTTACACTACTGCCAATTTGAGGAGAAACTTAAAGCATGGGTTTACAAGCCACTATTTACAAAATAGTTTTGATTTTTGAGGCCAGCTAGACTGAAGTCAAGGAAGACTTCAGCTAATGTGAACTTTAAAGAACAGAAGAAAAAAAACTGGTCTAGAAGGACATACAAAAATCGCATACATGCACTTAGCTCAGCAATTGGATTTTTTTGAGCCCAAAGTACAAAAAAATAAGAGCCAACACATTCTTCACTGTGAACTACCAAAAACTGTTGCATTTTCTCCACAAAAGTATGTTAGATGTGAATGAATAATATGCCTGTCCAAAAAAGTTATAGGAAAATGTAAGTAAAAGTGAACGGTTTGACCCATTCACCAGTTATTTTATATCTGCATATTTATCATTCTTCTGCCTCAAACTGCAGCACATTAGGAGATGCTTGTTGACTGCAATTTACTTCCTGTAGTTCCCACCCAAACCAAACACACACAAACAGCCTCAGATGAGTATCTATAGAGAGCTGTCTGCTTTCATGTAGCTTGACATATTTTTCAGCCGAGACCCAAGCGCCATAAACAGCACTGGTAGACAGTACACATGTATCAGCATTACAATAGCTTGAAATTTACATAACTACTATCTTCATTTCCTTGATATTATGTACTCTTATCTAATTGCTGTTTAATAAATACTAATAGATAGCTCCCTGTAAGTAAAAAAAAAAAATTACTTTTTACATGGAAAACCTTCTACTGAAATAGACAGCAATAAAAACAATTGACATGAAATTCTGTTTTGTTTCAAATTCTTGCCAGCAGAATGGAAGCCATCTGTTTATTTTAAGTTAAGTCATATAATAATGGCAATACTACTCTGAAATATTAAGAAAACAACTTATTTTTCTCCCTTATCCTCTATGTGCATCTCTTCAGTGGGTTCAGGTTACAATTCACAAAGAATGGCAATATTAAACGCAGGAGGGGGAAAAAAATCAGTCTAGCCAACTGAAATGCATTTCTTTATAGGCAACTGAAATTCACTACTTGCATCCAGCACAAATAGAATCTCGAATACTAAAGCAAAAAAATTCCTTGCTGCAGACTCATATGACTCTCTTTTCTTACTCCCCATCTCAACTTTCTTAACTTGTTACCTTTTTCTTTCCCCTAGGTATAGAATGTGTTTTGTTCTCTAGGTGATGTTTTGTTCTTTGGGGTTTTTTCATAAACAATAATGTTTAATTTGTAGTCTAAGCAGAAGAGAATGAAATGTTGAATGGAATTCTGGGCATTCTCATTTGCAGTTTAACCCATTGCCCAATAAATAGTTCAGAAATCTATAATTAACCATATTTTTTTGTTATCTTTGATTGTTGTCACGTTGTCTTAGTACTCAGATGGACAAGACTCCATTAAGTAAAATGAGTTTCAGATCATAGAAGAAGGTGTGATCAATATCTGTAAAGGTACTTAAAAGTGCATATCTGTATCATATCAAAATTTTATGCATCTTTGTGGTATCTATATACAATTTGGTGATTAGACTATTACCACAATAGTGCTGTAAGAAGTCAGTTCTTCACTATTGAGTTATTGCTGCTCAGCTTTTAGAATGAAGGGGCATAAGGAATACTCTGAACGTCATCTACAGTTTTGCTTCTACCTTATACTCTCTCAAAGTCTTTCTTGAAAATTATTCTTGAAGTGATGTGCTAGTTACCAACACGGCCATGAAAAATTAATGGTTGTAAAGAAAGTTAATTTCCAGTGCATTGACTGAAAGTTTCTAAAGTGTCAGTGTGGTTTGTATTGTAGATCACTATCTCATATCATGATAGAGAAAACACATTAGCAAAAATTGGTGAAGTCCAGTGGTAGATTCCACTCTCGTCACAATGCTATAAAACAAACTCATTAATGGTGCCAAAATTAGATCCCATATTAGGGTATCAAACTCACAGGTTTCAAGAAGAATGTGAAAAGATACAAACAAAATATGTTAAGATAGCAAGAAAAGACAGGAAGAAAGAGTAGTAATGATACTGGAAAATCACATTTTAGTGAGAATGGCTAATTCAGATATTACCTGTAGTAACTGAATATTGCCTGCACAATCTCATATGAAAAAGGGTAGAGTTTAGGATAGATGGACTACACAAAACCAGACTTCACACATTTTATGATGTGCAGATAGAATTATTCTAACCTTGCAGGAAGCCAGACTGGATGACTGCCCTTCTCTCGTGTTGTCCAAGTCTATTCATGCCCATTAATTGAAATTTTCCCTGCATGGGGAGGCTTTGATTCAAAGCTGGCTCTGGTGTATAGCAGCACACCCACTAAGTAAGGATTGCTAGAATTTTCTACTTTCAGTATCACAAAGAAAATCTGGTAACAAGGTTTTGTTAAAATATCTAATCATTATATGCTCAGCTTTTTCCCTAGTTTGCTATAGCAGTTTCTTGCTCAACTTACCTTAGCAACTTCTATTATTACACACTAACAAAAACTGAGCTCATTCAAAATCAAAATTCAGCATTCTATAATGAATTCAGCTACAACCTTCAGTGTACCTGTGAAGCATGATCTACCATTACAAAGTATTAACATTAACTGAAATTCCATATCCTAATGACACCATCCTGAGTTACAAGAAATAATAACAGACTTTGTTATTGTTTTAATGTACAAACTTGCATTCCAGTGGTAATGTCATGCAGTTATAATAGGAGTACACACAAAATTGTAAGGGTTTGGACATTTTTACCCTTTAGAAAACCTGTAAAAATGCAATAATCACTTTTCAGATAAAATAAACTTTGTCAGGAAAAAAGAATCATGTGCAAGCCCACAGTTTACTGCTTTACCCTTTAAAAAGAGACAGAGCATACACATATCTGTTATATTAGTCAAGCGGAGTTGCAACTTTCATATCGTCATAACTCAGAAAATACAACGACTTGTTCCCTTCAATGTTTATATTTTTCTGACATTATACTATAAATTGTTCTACTGAAAAAAGCTCCAAACTCCATAATAATTAATTTCATCCTCCTGAAGAAAAAAAATCATAATTTAATATTCCACTTTATATAATTCTAAGATATTTTACATATTTACTATCTCTTTTCATTACTTCAATTTAAATAAAATTGAAACTGCTTTGTCAATACTAAGACTTCTTCCTCTTAGTGGTGTGCATGCAAAATCACATTTGCACAAAATGCAGAGTATTTTGAAAGCTGACCGAAGATCTTCAAGAACAAGATGCATGTCATCCAACGTTAGCCACCTGAAGTTTGACATCAAAACTCACCTAGACATTTACTTTATTTCTAAATGCCAGAAAACTACTTCTTTCACCTTCTGTTTGAGATGAGTCTCAAGATAAGCATCTTTCAATGTCTTCTGAGGAGACCCAGAAGTTTGCTTGCAATTAATGGCCAGCTTTATGATGGTCAGAGCTAAGCGAAGCAAACCTCAGTCCATGTTTCTGAATGTCTGATTAGTAGAAACTGGTGTCAGGAACCCACCTGTTGTACCTATCTATTCATTGTATTCCTTCTAACACACACAGTTTGAATAAGCATAGTTCAGACATGTCATAACCAAGAACAATTAAAAATCAAGGTGAGTTCTACAATGGTCATTTTTGTCATCCTCCTGTATAACCAATTGGGACAAGATTAAAAGGCAGCATGTAAAAAGGCAAGATCACTGTCTCACTGTGGAAATTGTATTGAAATTAATGGCCATTTTCTATCAAAAATTAAAGATCTAAAGTAAGGCTGGAGTGCTTTCATCTATAAAAACAATTTAAACAAAAAAAGCCCAATCAGTGCTTGCTTCCCATTTAATATGCAAATTGGAAATGAAGTTGTTTTCATCTAGCAGGTAGAAAAAAGGGTGCAGAAAAGCTAGCCTTATCCCTAAAGTAAGGTTGTTCTCATTTCTGTGCTGTGGTTCCGTGCTGCTGACACACTGAATGGTTTTGATGAATTCAAAAGAACATTTAATGCTACTCCTTCAGCAAGAAGGAATAGGCAGTCAACAGGGAAGCCTTCTCTGAAAAGGATTTTTATAAAAGAACAAAGGTGGCGATTTGAAAGGAAATATGGTGGTATCAATTCAATAATGTATTGCATTGCTGAATTATGTAGTGTACTTAAAAATTAATAAAATAGATTAAGTTTTACTTGCTTACTGTAACTGCATAGGTTATGCAATTGTGCACATTTTGTGAGCTAAATGAAACCCATCTTAAATCATAACCTAAGGGACTAGCAAATGTCACTAGACTAACAGAGATGATCTTTAAGTGCAAGCCAAATTAAGGTTGTATTAAAAACTTCAAAATAGCCTTGTTAGTTTTAGTCATACAAGTAGTCCTTAGTGTTGCTTTTCTCATGGTATTTTCATACTTTGCATTTAAGCAGTAGCATGCCAATAATATGGTAGATGTTTCAAAATAGGACTCGCACATCTCACCCCTCCATTTCTACTCTGCAAAGATAAAGATGTCCTATGTATAAAAAAGCCTCCCATTGCATTTTCTTTTACCACCATCTCAATATTTCAATTTTGCACAGTAGGTATAAGCATGAGATATATATATATATATGCATTCCATTCAGCATCTCTAATATACTCCTTACTCAATGATTGTTTTTTATTAATAAAATGCTACCTAACCTCAAATACACTATGTAGACAAGTTTATCTGCTGAATTATTGATATAGTGATTGGTCAATTAACTCTCCTACATATAATCTGAGGATAGTATTAATATATCAACTTTGCAGAAGTGAGAAACATAACAGGGCAGGTGACTGACATGGCCAGGATCATTGGAAACATCCTTGCCAGACACACTAAAAATTAGCTGGCTTATGCCCTGTGCTTAGACCATGTCTCTCACTAATGCAATTCTATCAAAAAAGAAATCATTTACATCCAGAGCATATGGTGCATCACAACAACTGTCTGCAGTAGTTCCGGAAAGCTGCTTGGAATAACAGTTGTTGCATGGGGTGGAACACACCAGATTCAATAACAGAGAATGAAAGCAACACAATTTGCTTAAAGTACAGTAATTTCATGATTACAAGCCGCACGGACTATAAGTTGCATCTCCGGGTGTTGGCAACATTTTGTTCTTTGTCCATACACAAGCTGCACCTGATTATAAGCCGCTCCGTCGTTCACAGCGAGGACCTGCGTGCAACAAAGTTGCCAAGTAGTAACAGAATCATGGGATCGCAGCGATAACTGGCTTGGCTTGGCCCGCTTGGGGCTGCCGACGGGGCCGGGTGACCCAGCTCAGCGCTGCCGCTTGGCACGGCCACTCGGGGCCAGCCACTGTCTCTGCTAGGCTCGCTCGCCCTGGCCCTGCCCCGCGGTGGCAGGTGGGGACGGAGCGCGCCGGTACCCGCAGCAACAGGAGGGGAAGGAGCCCCCCCTGCTCCCGCGGTGGCAGGTGCCCCCCGCTTCCCACACGGGCCATGGGGATGGCAGCATGGAGCCCCTGCCTCCCTCCCCGCTCCACGCTGCTGGCATGGAGACCCCTGCCTCTCCCCCGGGCTGCGCTGCCTGAAGGAGGGAGCCCCCGCCTCCCCGCCCCGAGCCATGAGGATGCTAGCACGGAGCCCCTGCCTCTCCCCAGGGTTGTGTTGCTCAAAGGAGGGAGCTCCCCACCTCCCTCCCACCCCACGCTGCCGGCACATAGCCGGCCCCACCCACCGCACAACAGAGTAACCAATTTGTAACAATTGTGAAAGACCGGGTTTTATTGGCAGGTACTCGGCTCAGCACCCGGGCTGGCACTTCCAGGGTTGGAAATTTCACAAAATTTTTCACATATTAGCCGCTCCTGAGCATAAGCTGCATTTCCGGCGTGGGAGCAAAATTTTAGTCAAAATGGTGCAGCTTATAATAATGAAATTACTGTCATTAGTATTATCATCTTTGGTTTACCAAAGATCTTCAGCATGAAGGTAGTTAGCATATTTTACAAACAAAAAGCCTGGCATAAGGCAGGAAAAAATGAAGTAATACTATAGAACTGCAGGCTGGCTGCAAATGATAAAATTGCTTCTGGTCACAAAGTGTGTCAGGCCAAGACATCCCCAAACACTTCAGCAATTTGAATAGCTTTTGGAGATGTAGCTGCCTCAAATCCCTGCACATAGGCAGGCATAAGCAAGATAGATGTGATTGCCTTGTCTGTTAGTTATTGCATTTTGAACTCATGTGGACAGACATTTAATTTCTCCTCTTAGCATGGCTGCACTGGTAGGGCTGAAAAGTCCTCAGTGACCCAGGTGGTTCTGCTGCCTGCATTAAATTTTTCCCCAGATCTGGCCAAGTTCCCTATAGGATCTTCATAGGAGCCTGGAGCAAAATGACAGTAGACCAAAATGATTGAATACTTCTTCTAAATAATAACCAGGTTCAAGTGACTGCTTATCACATGATTTTAATATCTGATTATTTTTTCCCAAATGAGGTCCTGGAGTCATGCAAGGCTATAAGAAATATGTGGGTTTATCAATTAAAATTTACAAACTCCAAATTCTCTTGCTGGTAAGGAAAAGTTTGCAGGTATGTCTGTAGCATACTTTCCTAATATCAGCAGGCAGTAACAGACTCAATCCTATTTCTCCTTTTTTGGGGCTGTTGAAACCATCTGCTTGACCAGAGATATCAGATTAATTTCAGCTCAGAACTGTCTGTCTGTGCATCTTGTTCTTCATTCATGTTAAGTGTTGGTAACTCAAAAGTTACAAATAAATGAGAACAGCAGTGCCTGGAGGAAGACAGGGAAGAGCAGTCAAAGTCTGTAGAGCCCACACTGTATGATTCCACTGATTCACAGTAGTGGGTCGTACCCAGACCCACTATCCTAAGCTTCCTTTTTCAGTATGTTATAAACAGATGTAATTTCAACTGCATGACTGTCTAGACCAATGATGCAAAGATCTTGGTTGGATTTGTAGATCTAATTGCATTAAATAAAAAAAAAATAAAGGTAACATCTTGTCCGACACAGCAGATTTTAATATCAGAGGCTTGACACTATTTCATTATTTATGCCATGTTTTTATAGGTTAAGTGGAGTTACCAAATTTTCCTGAATTATTAGTTCACAGATGCACAGAAAAATGCTTCTCCCTCTTTGTACAGGGAAACATTGGTGTGTTTCCTCATTATAAACCCTACAAATAAGTTTAGTAGTCAATTGACCATCTAATTATAGAACCACATTTTCTTCTTTGCAAAAGATTTTACAGTGTTCAGCAGAATAAATTATTTCTCCAAGTATCAGTTCATTTGGGTTTTATTAAGCAACTCTACAAAGCCCTGGATTGAACAGTAAACATGCATGCATTTAAAATTTAGCACAGAAACAATTACATTTGAAGATTAGATGTTCTCCTTGTAGTATAAAGTAAGAAGAGTAAAATAATAAAAACGTATGACATTGAAGAGTCAAGGACAGTGAACGCACCGAGATCACTCTACAAAACAAACAAGACTAAGAAATATATTTCTCACCCAAGTCAGTCAACATGATTCCATGAAAAAGTTCATATGCATGGTAAAGTCCTTTATTTATGTGACTACAACCTAAATTAGTCCCCTCTGAACACTGGTAAAGTAATCCAGATTATAATCTAAATTATATCATAGCGTGCCAAATATTACATATGGTGAAAGAATAATACATTAAACTGCATCTCTTGATGACAGAAACACACAAAAAAGACATATGTCGGGGGAAAAAACCCAGAAAAAATACATACAGTAATTTCACAATTACAAGCTGCACCTGATTATAAACTGCACTCTCACTCGCAGCGAGGACCCAGATGCAACAAAGTAACGAATTACTAAGTGAATCGCAGGGTTGCAGGGTTTACTGGCTCGGCTTGAGGCCGGGTAGGCTTGGTCTGCTTGGGGCTGCTGACAGGGCCAGGTGGCCCAGCTCTGCACTGCTGCTCGGCGGGGCCGCTCAGGGCTGGCTACCGCTGCCACTGGGCTCACTCGCCCCTGTCTGGTGGTGCTGGCAGGAGCCCACTGGCACCCGCAGCAGCAGCAGGAGGCAGGGACGGAGCCCATCGGCACCTGTGGGGTCAGCAGGAGGGAGCCCCGCACTGCCCCCTGCGCTGCCAGTATGGAGCCCACCTCCACCCACCACACAACAGAGTAACCAATTTGTAACAATCCCGGGTTTTACTGGCAGGTGCTCGGCTCAGCACCTTGGCTTGCACTTTTGGGTAGGGAAATTTCAGAGCTTTTTCCATATATTGGCCACTCCTGTGTGTAAGCCGCATTTCTGGTTTGGGATCAAAATTTTAGTCAAAATGGTGCGGCTTATAATCATGAAATTACTGTAATAAATTTTTCTCTTATTAAGTCATAACCGCTCATGGATGGATCTTATTTAGGTACTGTAGTTACTTATCTGCTGAACTGAAATCTGAGCACCTGTGTATCTCTAGATTGTTTGGGAGACGGATGGCACAAATGCATAAAGTGAGCTGAGTTAATAATTGGCTGCTCCCAAAGGCAGCTGGAGTCCTCCTCCTCCTCCCCATGTGTCTTACCCAGCCTTTTTATCCAGACTTCCAAAGTCTTGTTTCTGGCACTTGTTTGATTCTTCACTGAGCTCACTTAATTCATTCATTAGCAGAAAACCAACCACAGAAAGAAAACCCTAAAACTGCTGGTTTGGCAAGCTGCATTGAGTCAGTGGAAGCAGGGACAGACAAGGGCCAGGAGAGGTAAAAAGAGAGAGGATAAGTTCTTGATATTGGAAACAGGAAGCAGAAGTCAGCCATCAGCATCAGGCTACTAAGGTACCAAAAAGGATAATCACAAATGAGCTAGACATAGCAAGTAAATGCTAAGTGATTACCTTACCTTCAAATACAGAACACCAGCCGCCCACTGTGCCAAGCTCTTCCTACTTCAAAAGCATGCTACAAAGCACCCACAGGACCAAGCAATTGCCTTGTATCTATACAGCTGTCTGGCATCAAGGAAAATTATTTCTTCATTGCTAGCTATGAAGTCCTGTGTTGCAGGTGTGGCTTGCAAAAAATTATCATCACTGTCTGACTAACTGAGTGGCATTTTACAATGGAATAACCACATGAGTGGGCATGAGAAGAACTACACATCATCTAGTTAGACTTCTGTAAGGTCTTTAACACTGTCTCTCACAGCATTCTTGCTAATATCTATCTTAGTACTGTGTATTACACTAATAGACTATTCTGAGTTAGAAAGCATCCACAAGGGTCATCTGGCCACACAGGAACCAAACTGACACCCTGGGCATTACTTACAGCATGTTCTAATCAACTGACCTACCCTTAGGCTGAAGTTCTAGTATCTGGAGAGTATCTACTACAAGCTCCTTTTCTTAACTAGACTGAAGGCATACATTCTTTTTTATATGCCTGACCTTTAAAAACAACAATAATGGTTTAAAGATTATTTTGCTTCAAAATCAGAAAATATAGTCTACTGATTAATTTACAACTCAAAGCAATCTATTTCACTCTTTCTAAATTGAGAGACAACTAGATTTATAACATTTCCTGTTTCTTATTTTACCAACCATTCAGGTCCCCACTCCTCAAACTGCTTTATACCAATTATCACAGACTAACACTTTCATTCAAAGGTTCCAATTTTACACTTTAGCAAACCTATCTGATTTCCAGAAAAAGCTGCTCACCTTTTATTCTGAAAAACCTTTGTTGAATTCCAAAGAGAGATGGAGCTGTGCTGTTAAAAAAAATTACAGAAAGAAGAAATTGACAAAGCAACAGAAAAGGAACATCCCTTTGCCTTAGACAAGAAAAGAAAGAGGTTTACAGGTTAGGTTACAGAAGCATGCATGATCTAAGTATTAGCAGAGAGCTTATTATCTGCAATTCTGTGAAATCCAGTCTGAGTTATAAGAGACAGTCAGGATCATTAAGTCCAACTCCTGGCCCTATGCCAGACACCTCAAGAATTCTGCCATGTGCCTGACAGTGCTGTCCAAATGCTTCTTGAACTCTGTCAGGCCCAGTGCCGGAATCAATTCCCTGGGGAGTCTGTTCCAGTACTCCACCACCCTCTGGGTGAAAAACCTTTTCCAGATACCCAACCTACACCTCCTCTGACTCAGCTTTTTGCCACTTTTGAGTCCTGTCACTGGTCATGGGAATGAAAAGACCAGTGTCTGCCCCTTCATCTCTCCCCACAAGGATAGTGAAGATCACAATGGGGTCTCCCCTCACTCTCCTTTTCCCAAGGCTGAACAGATCAAGTGACCCAATTCACTTCTCAAACAACTCCAGACCTTTAACCACCCTCATGACCTTCATTTGGACACTCTATAATAGCTTAATGACTTTTATATTGCAGTGACCAAAACTGCCCCCAGCACTTGAATTGAGGCTGCCCCTATGCACAGCAGAGCAGGACAGTCCCCTCCCTTGCCCAGATGTGATGCTGGGCCTGATGCCCCCAGGACACCACTGGCCCTCCTGGCTGCCAGGGCACTGCTGACTCATATTGCACTTGCCACTGACCAGGACTTCCTTTCCACAGAGCTGCTCTCCAACCTCTCACTCCCTGCCTATACACACAACTAGGGTTGCCCCACACCAGGTGCAGAATCCTGCACTCAGCCTTGCAAAACTTTGTATTGTTGGTGACTGTCCATCTGTCTAGTTTGTTGAGGTCTCTGCCCTCAAAGGAGTCAACAGCTTCTCCCAATTTTGTCATCAGCAAACTTATTAATCCTTTGAGTAGTTAATTACCTGCCAGTTGGTATCATGTGGAGGTCATTAGGATTATCAACAATCACAATAATTTGAGAAAGCTGAAGCCATTTTGAAATTTAAATTTGAGTTGATTTAGAGCTCTTGAAAAACTATAGTGAGTTAAACTTTTTTCTCATTCCACAAAAAAAATACTTAGACCTTCAAACATTAATTAAAGAATCACTTAAATTCTGACATCAGTTTCCAGATATATTCAAAAACAGAATAACCTGAATCCATTTTTTATCCCTTGAGAATTGAAAGACTTCTCTTCATTACCATTTTCCCCCCCAAGGTTAAAAATTGCTTCAAAATTCAGAACAATCCTCATCCTTCTGCTCTAGTCAAGGCCCAGGAAAAACTGTTTTGGCACCTACAGTTAACATCACAATTCCCCAGAATAAAGAAACATTCAGTTCTTTTGCTCTTTCTCTGTTTCATCTGTCTTTTATCTTAACATTGCCAAATCAGATTTTTTTCTTTCTGTATGAGCTAAAAAAAACTAAAAAAAGCCAAAAGGTTCTTTAACATTTTGCAGACTATAATGAATATAAAAGCAAATTAATAAATTTCAGCATAGCAACTCCTCTCTGCAATGCAAAGATGAATAGTAAGGCATAGACAAGCACTTTGAAACAAATTCTTAAAAAAATCCTCCTTAAAGCTACCCCTACAGACATATATTCTGAAATTAATAGACTATCACATGCTGAAGTAATGGAAACCCAAAATACTATCCTCAATTTTTAGGGACTGATTCTGAATTTAGGTTATGCTTAATTAAAATACAAACAATCTACAGACCTCTCACTATTAAATGGTGCATTGAATAATTCATCTTTCATGAACAGCATGATATTTTAGAAATAAAGGTACACTGCTAAAATGGAGATTGTGGGTGTTCCTCATTTCAATTGCTGTAGTAAATTTGAAAGAAATGAAGGAAAGGTAGCAGTAAGAAAAGACATAAAATTGTCCTACTGAAATGGAGTCTAAAAGCCAACACTGGTGATACCTTTGGTATGAAACTAAGACAACAGTGATGCACCTCTGCTATGTGTCACAAGATATTGAAAAGTATTCATTTTTAGATCAAAGTATTTTTTGGTATTGTATTTTGTATTGTAGGTGTTTTTTTGTGTTTCTTTAGTGGGAGAAGATGGAGACTTGCCTGGCTCCTGTGAAGCAGCTGTGGTTGTGCCTCATTGGGCAGTCATATTCTTATACTTTTAAGTCAGTTTATTTTTGCTTAAGTGAAAGCCTTTGTTCAACTACTCTGGAAATATAGGAAAAATATTAAAGTGGAGAAAAGTGCAGTTTTGTGTTTTAAGGTTCCTTTGCACAGCAAAAACAACACAAGGAGAATTTATTGTAAAAATCTTCATTTAACTGAAGAAAAAAAATAAAGGAGGTTATAAAGTATGGTTGTATTCCATTTGTAAAGGGGAATACCTTGACCTATTTGAAATTAGGTTCCCTTTCAAGGAACAAGCTTCTTCAGTGTCTATGTACTATGTTCTAAGCCTATATTGAGTTTGATTCCTTGCAATAACTATCTTCTATATTTGAAAATCATTTTGCTTAACATTGAAATATTTATATATCTTTTTCTTTTTTCTTCATCAAGGTCAGAAATTGAGGTCAGAGAGAGGATGGCCATACTTGAAGAAAATGCATTCTTAACTTTCCATTTTAATTAGTTTCAGAACTCTGTCTTTCTAAGTCATAGATCACTTAATAAAAAATATAGAATTTTTTTCATTGTAACATATTCACGTTTATGAGTATTTTCTTTAAGCCCCAAGTATGTTACCCACACTTGATTTTTGACTTGTACCCAGCAAGTCTGAACTGTGTTTTACATGCAGGAGCAGTGGTGTTGAAGAGCTGTTTTAGAAGAATTAAGCAGCTTAAAAACTCCCTCCAAGAGTTCATAATATTCCCTTAGACTAAGACTATAGTACTGAATTTGTACTAGCATTTTCTGCTACATTATTTCACACAAAGCTGCAGAGATAAAAACACTAACTGGATATGTTCACATCTGAGTACCACACAGTTCACTGGAAGAGGTAAATATGTGGATTTTAAAGGGAAACAGACAGTATTATATCTTCCTGTTAAGTAGCAATTTTAAGAACTTCAAAGTTATAAGAAAGAAAAAATACAGATAATTTCAATTTAAGTCTAGTGTCTATGGAAGCAGATCTCTGATAGTAAAAATTTTGTTCAACAGCAGCTCAGGGTTGATCTCTTTAAACTATTACTGCTTTCTAGATCCCTGTCAGAAATTCATAAACATAGCTCATATAGACATGCCTAAATGCCAGGTCCATAAATCAGTGTAATAACATGGAAGTAATAGATCATGGAACATTTTCCCAACAAATAAAACCCCATAGTAATTTACAGCGTATGTTATGGAAGACATACTCCCATTAAAAGAGGCAAAATATATTCCTCCGGTGTTTGCCTGAAGGAAGCTCATTCCAAGATCTGAGAAGAAAGTAGCAGGACAAAGAACTCGAAGGACAGGCATTTGCTTCAGGAAAGTCTGTCTCTTCACACTTTTAATGGTTGTGAAATGCAAGGAAAAGGGCTTTCACCATGAAAAGAAATCATATTTTAAGTAGACTTTGGAAGGAAAAGCACTGTAAGAAAAGACACTGTAAAAGCAATTTTAATGGATGATATGATGAGCAAATTGGAGGCCAAAGTGGAGCTATAACCAGAAATATGTTAGGTAAGGCCACCATAGCTGCATATTCACAGTTACATGGATGCATTCTCTGTATTAGATTACTGTCCCGTTTTTGTCTTTTCTTTATTGTATTCCTTTTAAGAAACTGAGAAATACTTTTTTTTGGAGGGGCAGATGGGTATTGGTAAAGTTACAGTAATATTAACTCATTATGTTAATTAGAGAATAATTTTGCTTTTTAAAAATTAATTGCATACATTGATTCTTATTTTCTAAATAAGGCCCTTCCATGGTTTCAGATATCTCTGCTCTTTTAACTGGAACAAACAAACAAATTTCTGCTAGCCCCACACAGCGCTAAAAAGGATAAGATTTGAGATTACACTCAGCAGCTGCATTCACATAAATGTATTCCAGGCAGCCAAGCTGCGTTACTGAAGACGATGAGGACACAACTGAAATCTTAATTTGACATTCAAAACTTTTTTTCACTTGTGACAGCACTAGGGAAAAACACAGCTTTTCAGACCTTAAATTAGATGGGTAGGATTAGCAGTTAAAATATTATTTTAAATATTGTTATAGAAGTGAAAGGCCCTAAATATAGAGGTACACCATTTTTAGAGCCCTTTTTTATACCAAAAGCACAAGCAGTGCCGTACAAATGTTAATACATCTTTTTTTGGGTGAAACTTTGCTCTAGTTTATTCCAAGAAGTGGCCTGAAAGGGGTTTACCCTCAATAGGTTTAACCATACTCCTTGTTGAAAAATATATATATAGTTCCCACTTAAATGCACAACCAGGCAGCTGAAGCAAGTCCATTATTTTCCTAAACAGAAGTTGGTTCAAGCCATAATTTTTAATTATTCATTAATGAAAGAAGTTGCTATTTTGAAATGTTGTTGAACTTGAACTAAATTGGAATGACTTCAGCCACAGCTGAACAAAATGAAACAATATACTACTTCATCTCCTAGCACATAACACTGTCATTCAGATATGCAATGGCCACCCTTGACACAGTTGGAAGAAATGTGAATACGAGCAGAGACTAAATTGCTTCTGCAGCCTGCTACTGGAATCATGCTAAACTGGGGAAGGATCTCATTGCATTGTAGGAGGTTGCTTTTGCTGTTCCTGTGAGCAGCAGGACTGTGTGCCCCCAGCCAGTGGTTGTTGCCGACTACAGCATACACACAAGACAGGTAGTAAGTTTGAGTTACCATGCTTTCTTAGAGCAATGCTGGACTTCACTAATAGTCTGCTCTGCTGATAAATTTTGCTGGACTGATATCCAGGCACTTGTAAAAATGTAACCCCCATAAACTGCTGCTGTTACTTCAGGAGACTTGCTTTTTCTTCCATGGGTGACTGAAATGTCATTCTATAGATTCTAAAGTGCCACAAAATTGTGTTAAGGGGAAATACAAAGAAATCTTAACAGTATAAACAGGTATACAAGTGTTCCTTAACATTTCATTGGCAAGTCCTCTAGCCTTATTTTTTCACTGCTTTCTACATTAATATAACATAATGTATTTGATTTTATATAGGTGTTGCTTATTAAAAACAATACCTGTGGTAGTTTCATACCCTTTTTTTCTGTCTTAAGAGCAAGGGCCAGGAGTATCCCTATACATGGTGTTTCTTTTGACAGCACAGTTTATCTACATTTAATGGTGCTTCAGTCCACCCATACTGGTACGTACAAAGTTTAAGATAGCTAAAAAGCCCATCTGTCTTTTCTTGCACACAACCTGTCACCAGGTATGTAGCGTTGCCACCAGAACAGATTGTATGTGCATGACTAATTTCAGACCCAGCCCAGCTGTATACCAGGTAGTGCTTGAAGAGTCAGAGGCAAGGGAACAACAGCATTCATCCATGGGTTTCTTCATTAATTAAATCTTGCCACAAACTTAAAAGTCTCTTCTAAAAATTAAGAAAACTGTAGAAAATGAACACATGCTTTTCCCTTTATCATCTCTGATGGGATTTTTGTACACCATATAACTAAAGGAGAAAGTGAATAGGGTGAAAATAGAACCTTAACACCTCTAAAACCATCTCATGGGAAAAAAAAGGAAGAGCATAGGAAAAAATATTACCATATTTAGAAATTGTACAAGTCAAGACCATAGCTGACAGAAGATTCTGTTTAGTTAGTAACAGACTACAAAGAGAACAGAAGCATACTTGCTTGGAAACTGATCACAGCTATATATTTATTAGTTTGTTTTTACTTGTCAGAATTTATTTTAGAGCTGTAAAGTATTTTAAATAATAAGTATAATAATAATTAGAAAAATGTAGCACCTAGAATTCAACCATGATATCATCTGGAGTATTTTGCTGAACACAGAGCTGCAGCAAGTGAAGTTGGCTTTACAGCAGCTCTAACATCAGAGCCATCAATAAAGAAATTAGCTACTCACATTTGAGATAAAGGGTAACTTATGCTTACAATCACCTGATCCAAAAACTGCTGTGAGAGCAAAGCAAACATCCAGCTCATAAACCTATCAGTATAATTTTTTGGAAATAGTTAGAGGTCAGCATTGAAATTCTGATTACAGCCAAAAACATCAGTGGCTGAGGCAAGCAATTTAAGAAGTGGTGTCAGTTCTCATTGACCAAATAGTAAATCACTCTTTATTTTCGAGCTGATGTTAGGCTACATGATATGACTAAACACAAGTCTAGAATTCTATAATAAGTGAGGTGGAAACAATCTGTCACAATTTTCCTCTGTCCACAATGTATTTTTGTCACTATTAAATGTGACTTTCATCCCTTCTGCTGTCCCCAGGTTGCCAATCACCAGCCTGACTCTGTCCTCAGCTTGTACCTTTGTGAACTGTGTGCTTTGAGAAAGAAGAAACCAGTCAATGATTAAGAGATTTGTTATTTTTAATTCCTGGATTATTTGACTTACCCAAAATGAGAAGATAACTGTATCTTTTTAAAAAAAAAAAAAAAAATCAACATACAACAAATTATTACAGAACTAGTGATTGGATTGAATTGAATATACCTCATAAATATATTCAAACAACCTTAGCACTACCAGACAGTTTGTAAACTAAGGAGATTTAAAAAATAAACAAACATAAATTTTGTTTTCCACTTTGGGAAGATTAAAAAACTCTGAGTATAATTTTGAAAAGCAGATGTTTCCAAATCTAAGTAAGAGAGCTCTTCAACTCCTTAGATGAAGTTGCATTTTTTAATCTCCTTTATTAGAGTATGAACACTCTGGTCATGAAAAGGCCATATTCAATCATTCATTCTATAGTCATTAATTATGTGTTTATTTAGCATATGCACTCGGAATAAATAAGTGTAAGTGTTCTTTATAACTCATAGAAACTGTAGGGTTTTGTAATCTATTTTAGTAGAAAAATATTATGATGTATATAGATATTTTTCAATTGGCTACAATTAAGAGGTTTTTATAGAGACTACAAATTTTTAACAGACTATAAATTTGTAACAGACTTTTTAATCAAGATATTTCAGTGTACACTTATATGGATTAGATAGTCTAAAACAATAGAAAAATCAAAGCAACTATGAGTGCTGAATCACCGAACCTCGGTATGAAAATGCTCTATTGCCTTCACGCTTAGGGAAGGGTTTCCAAATGCCTATTATTTATGGTCAGATATTCCCAAATGTGAACAGAGCTGAAAACAGGAAAGTGGTCTATGAAATACTCATGACACTAAATGAAAAAATACACATCTACAAAACTGAAAATCTGATATCTGAACATTATACTGATAGATCTGATAGATGTCAGAATCAATTACAATTTCTCCTACTAAGTTCCTTCTGAGAGTGTCTAAAAATGAAAGACACTCTCTTTTGACTGCTGCTCATTTGAAATTGGCATTTTCATGTGGCAGATGGTGACCTTATACTGTGCTTTAGGAAAAATTATTTTTATTAAGCCTAAACAAGTGTGAACAGTGCTAATTTCCTGCAGCAGGCAGAATTTGAATGAGAGCATATAATGATTGGAAGAGTCCTGCCTCACCATATGGAAAGATGCACATTATGCCAACACAGTAGATTACTAACAAGACAGTCCCTTACAAATATATCCAATTTCCCATTTTATCAGTAGTCATGGAACGCATATTTATTTTAATATTTCTAGGAGCTGCTAAGTGTTGTTTGCAGCTAGTTCATATCATAAAAGCTAAACACTTAGTAACAGTGACATTGAAATGACTACATGAGACAAACTGTAGTTAAAAATTATCATATGACGAGAACAACTGTTGGTACCTGTCAAGACAGACTTAGTATCTCAATAAAGACTATGTAAAAGCATAGATGTTTTGAAAGTCTGTTTGATATCTGCATTGTAGAGTTACTAGCAAATGTGATACTGTGGATAATGATGTTACCACTGCCTCTAACCAGTAAGAAAGTATAGAGAAAACATGAAGGAAGGGTCTTCTTGGAGGTGCACAGTGACAGGACAAGTATTAAAGTCCTCGAATGGTTAAGAAAAAACATGTCAAATGAAAAGGCACCAATCCACCTGTTAAAATTTGCCCTGCTTTGAGATGGAGATTAGATAAAACAACCTGCAGAGATTCCTTCCAATCTAAATTATTTTGTTTATCTCTAAGGGCAGGCACAAATCATGAAGCAAGACTAGAAGCAGCATGACTTTCCATGAAATATCAGATTCCACTTTAGGGTTTCTGACTAAATCTGAACTGAACGACTTTAGGAATTCTGACTGAATTGAAACATCAATTAACTGATCCCAAGGAAGAAAGGCAATAATTAATGATGTGTCTAGGTCTTCTGAAAATTTCTTGATAATACTCTCTAGACTTGTTTAATAACTAAAAATACACAATGGAAATACAAAATAGGATTTCTAAAAATGGGAAATATTAACTGCAATTAATTTTAACTATTTTTAAAAATAGTCCTTTACTTAGATTTAAACTTCCAAAACTCGAGAATGCCATTGCAAAATCTAATTTTGCAACCAAATCATAACAGTGTTTTCCATCCATTCACTGTGAGTACATGACCTTCTCAAAGAGAAAAGATAACATATTTCTCTCTCCTAACATGCTAGGAAGAGCAGAAGGAATAAAAGTCACATTAGAAACTTGAATCCTTTTGCCCATTCCGTTAAAATCAAACACATTGCCAGTGTTGGTTTCAGCTGCTTAGTAGTTTGTGAGAGAAAAAAAATATTACAAACACACTAATGTTTATTTTTGCAGTAACTCTGTCATGGCTGTGACCTCTAGGTGGGACTGAGGCATTCACTGTTTGATGAGGAAGTCAAGAGCACTCTTGAGGGCATTGAAGGAACTCAGGCTGGATAGAAAACTAAAAGTCACCACCTGACTTTAAAATGTCAGTGAAGATGAGATGAACATTCCTTCAGGGAAAACAAATAAAGCAACAGAAGGGGAAGGTAGAGAGCAAAGCTGAACATACTCACCCAAGGGATTTTCCTCCTATATGATATTTTTATTATTATTTTTATACACAGACATTATTTAGGAAAGGCTTCACTTCCAAGACTGAAAAATCAACCCACTCTTATATCTGTTTCATTGCTGCACTATTTAGGTACGACCACAAATGCCCGAAATATTAAAAAAATATTATTTAGTGACACATATACTGCAATCTCTCACACGATATTCATCTTAGTTCTTTTAGGGAAAGCTCATATAACAGTTTGATTTAAGATTTACACTTCATTCAGAAATATAGATGTTATATGAACATTATTTTTATATTGGGAAATATAAAATCCACATTTTGCTTTTAAAAGAGACACATCTGATATATGTGATTAGTGGAAGAACTAGAAATTATCATTTTATCACCTCACCACACTACAGAGGATATAACTTCTTGTAGCAGACATACCTCCCCCTTCTCTGGTCATTCCCCAGTTTGAACTGAAGCCAGTTCTATCCTCCCCTCACAAATATCAGTCTCCAGTTTATCTCAAACCTTTTCTGCCTTCTTTTACTAGTCTTGTGCCTGTTGTGCAATTCTTCTCTTCCTTTTATAAAAATGGACATCTTTCTTCCCCACCTTGCTTGAAATAGCTATAAGATTATACAAATCAACAGGAAATTATCTCACTGAGACTACAAGAGAAGTTTTGGTTGCTTAGAGAAATCAGGGATTAGATTAAAAGTCAACTGTTTGAGTTTACACCAGGAAAGAATGTGTTCACTCTGTGAAAGAACTGCATCTATTAGTCATCAGTGATTTCAGTGAGACCTGATGATGCCCAAAAGGGATTTTTACCCAGTATGACAATGGAGGCAGTCTTAAAAATAAGTAAAAATAGAACATCCTTAGTATATTTTGGGTTTGTTGCCAAGTGCACCACCTAGCCCCAGACTAATGTTTGTCAGGCATCAAGTTGGCCTAACAAGAAGGGAAGGTCAGGAGTACACAGGAAAAAACCAAAGCACTGAAAGACACTTCCAGAGCTTTTGTAGCAGTAACACTTATATAACAAAGAAGAAAAATTAAAAACTTTGACCTCTAAAGGTCAGTTTTAAAATACTACTTGTAGCTAAGAACAAACTACTATTCAACTGTTATCTAAAGACAAAGGAGTTAAAGAGAAGTTACATTATAGTGTTGTGTTAGGTTGACCCTGGCCAGCTGTCAACTGTCCACCCAGTCACTCTTTCACTCCCACTTCTCAGCAGGGCAGAAGACAATGTGCAAAATTTCATGGGTTGAGATAAAGACAGATATTAATTTAACAATTAACATAAAGGACAAAATAAACTAAACTTGGGGAAAATTAATTTGTGGCTAATTAACAAGCTGAATGGTAAGAAACAAACCCCCCCCCCCCCCAAATTCAATTGGCATTTTCTCCAATTCTCTCATCCCTTTTTTCCCAAATTCAGCTTCACGCCTTCTTTCCCAACTATGTTTCCTCTAGTCCGCACCCACAGCAGCCCAGGGGGATAAGGCAGTGAGGGGTTGTGGTCAGTGCTCAATAGCTCTTCTCTGCCACTCCTTCCACTTCACACTTTGCCCCTGCTCCAGAATTAGTCTTCCCAGCAGGCTCCAGAGAAGATTAATCTGCTCCAGTGTGGGCCCTCAACAGGCCACAAGTCCTTCAGGGAATATCACAGACTGCAGGGAATACCTACACCACAGACATCCTCTCCATAGGCAGTAGGGCAGTATCTACCACACCTGGAGTACTGTAGGTGTAGAAGAAGAGATGACAGGCAACCCTGCCCCTTTTAAGTCACAGTTTTACTAATTACCAAAGAATAGCCTGGCCCTTAATGGATCACAGCTGTGACTTATAAAGGAAAGTGTGATAAAAGGGGTGGCTTGGCTGCTCAAGGGAGTTTGGAGGCAGAGGACCTGGAGGAGCCCTGAGGAATGAGGAACTGAAGGAACAGAGCAAGGTCAGGCTGGGTCTGCAGTTAGACCCTGCAGTGGAGGTGTGCAGTCAGAGGTGGTGAGAAAAATACTTGCAGTCATATTCCAGCAAGAAATAACCTGCCTTCAGAGTCTGCTAAGGAAACCTAATGTAGGAGTTTGCTGCAGTCAAAGTCTGATTAGTTGGCGTCAGGATGGATAATCTGTAACAGGAATAAAATGGGACCCTTCTCATGTTGTTAAATGAGAGCCTGTGTCTTGGCTCATTTCTACCCCTAATGAGAGGTCTGCTGCAACAAGGCACCTTCTTTCTTCCTTCTCTGATGTGTCAGGATTAAGTGGACACACTTGACTTTGCAAATGGACTCTGCTGTTTCATGTGGTGAATCTGCTGGGGAGCAGCCTGCAACCAGCTGTGTTCAGTATATGGCAAGACCCTATCCCAGAGCCCTTCCCCTGCTCACCTTGCCACAAATATGAAGAAGTTTCAAAACATTGGTCATGTTTTGTTGAGTTACAGAACAAAGCTGAGTTAGCTGCTGATAATCAAGCAAATATAGGTAGGTTTTAATGTAAGACTAAAAGAAAAGAAAATAATTATACTGTAAGGAAGTCAAGACTAGTTTGGGGGAGAAATTACTTTGTGGTAACTTATCTTGAGATATTTGTATTGCATTATCCAACTATATTACTTTCCTGTGTACTCTCCTGTGTAGAGAGGTTACATACAAATCCTGTGAGAAATTGCATACAAATATATTCCCTTAGTTCAGCTTTCTTCTCTCCCGAATTCCCTAGTGTACAAATACAAGCATATTCTGACAAGTGTCTATTCTCCATGAGAAAATAGGAATAAGTCGCAACATCCCCTGCAGCCAGGTGGTCTTCTATGCCTGTCCTTCAGTGTCAAAATTAGATGAGAAAGCAATGAGGGAAAACAGATGTAACCCTGTTCCTTTCAAAAGATCATGCACTCAATTCTCAATATTAATAAGAAAGGAAAATAGGGCATAAACTGAAAGGAATTGTGCTACAGCTGTCTGCATGTTTACAGATGCCTTAACCTAGTCTTCCTTCCCTTAATTTTTTACACCTATGATATTCCATCTATTTTCACAGAAATATGTATTTACATTCTTGGCAACAATCATAACATTCCTACATATTTGAAATTTCAAAAGCCTTACTCCCACAGCACAAAAGTTGTTGGTTAGAATTGAGTAGCTTGATAAATTTTTTGGAAAAGATCTTTCCCAGTCATTCAGTCAGGGATTCAAACAAGTTGTCCATTTAGATAGGATTTTTCTAGACCCTGGATATGAGACTATCCTTTACTTGTGTGCAGATCATGTGCTTAGTGAGGAAAGGATAAACTCTACATTCCTAGTATGTTCTTTTAGGCACATTGTAGCTCACTCCTGTTCAGCAGTTTGTGAGATGCTACAATGGCAGCGGCTTAAAGGAAGAAATTCTAGAATGAAAGTAGCACAGATCAATGAGACAGAATGAGGAAAGGCTTTGATTTCTCTGAAATTCAGCCAGGTAAATCCCAGTGTGCTTAAACCAGGGTTGCTTGTTGTTGTGTTTTTTTAACAGTAGAAATATCATCTTAAGAAGTCCTTCCAATACATTTTCTTAGGGCAACCCTTACAGAGGTCAGAGACCTAAAGGCTGCCGTAAGCAAACAGTACCGTGAAAATATTCCAGAGATAGATCCTCAGATAACAGTAAGCAAATCCAAATTGACAGGTTAAAGGGGGGGAGTTAAAGGTGGAGCAATAGAATAATCTCCAACTTCAAATACTGACAGCTACAGTTTGAGTTTAGACTTTGTAAGGCAAAGCAGAATAGTTGAATATGTTACACTGGTATTGTTTTGCACTTCAGTGATTGATCACCAAACTTGCTTTCCTGAAGCTAAAGGACCTAAGTGCTTTTCTCTAAATCTAAGCTGATAAATACTATGTCTAACATACCTAAGGGCACAAAAGGTCCTTTAAAAATGTCACTAGAACAAAGTGTACACTTGGAACTAATAATAGCAGAGAGGCTGAGCTGTTTTAGATGTGCTGCAAGGGCAGTAAAATAAAAAATCTGCAGAAATAGTCTAGGTTACTTGATCTGTAGATGGCAAATTAGGCTTTGGACTATTACAAAGCTTGGCATGAGATTGTCTCTTTGTCTAGAACTAAAAAAGAGACCCAACAACAAAATAACTGACAACTACTGAAATACAAAGAAAGAAACCATGTTAACATAAAATTTAATTCCTCAAGACCAATATCAGAAGACAAATTCTCAGCAGCATGAAATAAACAGAAATCTTTATTAATCACTGAATTATGATCTTTAACAGAGTGGAAAAATTAAGCATGTAAGCAGTTCTGTGAAACACGAAGTTTGCAGAAATTAGACAGAGTGAATTATGCCATGTATTAAATAGCCATCCTCTATAAGCAGGATTTCCAAAATTTGTTTTAATGTAGAAATTACATTCAATTTTACTCCATGTCAGTTCTTAGTTATTCCATCCCATATAATGGGTAGAATTCTTTGTCCTATATACAGACAAACATTCAACAGACCACAGGATGAAAACCTATTTCTCAGTAGGAATAAATAAAAACTTCCCAGGAATAGTCTGCATAAATACATCTCAACCAAATCACTTATAGTGATCACACAACATTATGTGTCAGACTTCTCTGCATTATTCATCATACTCAAATGGCTAACATTCAAGTTTTAATGGGAATGAATACGAATACAATTTTTAACTATTCAAGTCCCTAAAGTATAACATACCACAAACTTTCTTCAAGTTGTCATGTAGCTCTGCAAAGGGGACTGTAGAACAAAATGTTAGACATTGTAAAATCACCATCTGAAGGACTGCCAATCACCCAATTATAATTACATTTTGTGCTTTTAAAAAGGAACCCAAAATAGAAATCTGTCCTCGTTCATACACTAACTATGCAATTTTTAAAAATCTGTAGCTTCATGAATTTTGAACTGATGTACTGTCTTGCCTTGAATCTTAAATTCAGAAGACTGAATTATATAAAGCAAAGTAGAAAGACATAATAGATACATTCTTTTAAAAATACCCATTGTTTGCAGATTAATAGCCCTACCTTGTTCTCTTTCGTAAAGACCCTTGGATTCTTTTTGGTGTATACACTTAGCTTAGGAAAACCAACTTCTGATAGGGTCAAGTAGTGAATATTTAAGTGTAAACACATGCCTGTGGAGGTTTCAAAAATAATATAACAAAACAGGCAGTTCTTACTGTATTTGTTTTTAAACCATCATCTCTTTCTGCATATGCCGTGAGGAAAAGACTTCTTTGAGAGGATAAATCCTCAATGGTATTAAAACCCCCTAACAAAAATACTTTCTCAGTAAGAGCATAAGAAAAAATTGAATACATTTATATTGGGTTTAACAAAGTGAAACAATAATTCATAGATATTTGCCTTCATTGTCCCTCCAAAAAGAGTCCAAACACTAAGGATCTAAACCTATTCAAAAGTGCCACATCCCAAACAGAAAATAGTTGGGTTTTTGCAATTTTATTTGTCAAATGATGATGAAGATGAGGCATGAGGAACAACAAGGGGTTGTTGCTAATCTCTGCCATTGTATTTTCAATACTGCCAGATGTATAAATGACTCAGACATTTATTGGATTAAGATTCGATAGTTATTTTACATAATCCACATCAAGTCATGACTTTTTCAGGGAGCTGAGGCATACTGGAACTAGTATCTTACTCACAAATAGTCAACTAGATGCCAAATGTTTCAGTTGGTACACCAGTCAAAAAATATATATCTTCATCCAAATAACTTTTACTTTCCTTGTGGTTAACACATTACCCATGTTGCAGAATAGAACTTTTTAAATGCTTGCAAAGTAGAAGACAATATAATAAGAGTTGTAAAGCATCTTCAAGTGCTGTATATAGAGGAAGACAATGAACTTCAATGAATATTACTGAAATAAAGATTAACTTCTAGATCTGTCGCTGTCTGACAACGTCTAGTTTGCACTTGACAGTAAACTCTAGTTGGGGTAGTATCAACACAAAGAGTAACTTGAAACTAAGGATACAGAAAGGTCCTAATGTTCAACTTCAGCCTTCATATCAGGATTCCCTCAAATCCATGGGTTCTGCTAGGAGGGAGGAAAAGATATTCTAATGATCAGAAGTTTCAGGGATATGAAGCAATATTTTCTGACAGACTATCTGAGCTATCAAGAACAGGTCCTTAAGACTACACCATCTGGGAAAATAAATTAAAGGTTAGCACAGACTCACATCTGTTACCAATATTAGCAAGCCATTATTTCAATAAAGACCTTCCATGGGTTAATACTGTTTTTCCTGTAAAACTTCCCTCCTCAGTTCTCAATTGCTGCCTGACCATGCAGGAAATCATACCAAAGATGTTACACAATTTTTCATGTTCCCAAACATGCAATATTCATTTTCTTTCCACCCTTAATTTCAGCAAAGGGAAAAATGTCATGCAGAAATAAAATAAAGCATCTTGGATTCATCTTTGTTGTCTGTTATTACCTTATCACTATCCATTTAGAATCAACCACTACAGGTTCCATCGCCATATCGCCTTTTTTTTTTTGCTTTAAACTTACATGACTGTCACATTACCTATGAAGCATAGTATTCATTATTTGTGTTTATAAACATCCCTGTAGAACACCTGCTAGGAAACAGTAAATTCACGATATTCCCCAAGATGCTTTCCAATCAGGGAACTCTTTTTTTTCCCCCTCTAGTGATACAATGAAACATGTCAAGCTGATTAAGGAATCTTTACATCTTGTAGGACTGGTTTTGAATGTCTACAAAGACAAAAATAAACATATGAACATTCATTCTATGTGCATTACAAATCCAGTTGGTCTGATTATTCTACATAGCTTCCAATCATTAAAATATCAACACAACACACAAAGTTGTGGAGAATCACACCTCAATTTTCAAATTATATGTGCCTAAAAAAATTAAAATTATATCTTTTGGTTAACTTTTTCATGGGAAGTGATATCATTACCTTCTTGTTAAATATAATACTTGTTTTTATTATATTTATTTTCCTTTATACTTATAAATCAATCACCAAAACCTAAATACTAATTTACATAATTGCTTGATGATGGCTAAAAGTAGAGCTCTTAGATTTGCTTCTCATTTGTCTATAGGAGACACTTTCATGGATTTTGAATTTACAGATTTAATATGCCAAATAGAAACCCACATATTTTAGCAAGATTAGTTACAAAATGTCAGTGATTTCTATATAGAAGACATAGCTGTCATTTTGTGGAACAAAGGGCTCTTTAAAAAATTCAGTAAAAACCTCACATTTCACACGATTTCAAAAGGCAATGAAACACTTGGTACTGATTTCAGAAGGAATTCACAAAGAAATATTGATCCCCTTGTCTTTAAGTGACATACATGACATATTGTGATTTCTGTTGGATATTTCACAGAAGCATATCATCACATTGTCACTTATTCATTTTGTAGTTTGTGGTACCTATTGTACCCTTTGCTTACTTGGAGATGTAGAAACATGATACTTCCTTTGAGGACTTCTCATTCACTTTCTCTAACTTCAATATACATATTATTTTTAATCAATACCTTCATCTATAACTGTAATCCTTACCCTTTACAATCACCAATTTTAACTTTAAAAATAAGTTCTAAGCTCCAGAAAAGGATTTTTTAAATACAATGCATTTCAGCTACTTCATGTTAAGGAAAAGTAGAAGAAAAAACTTTCCTAAAGATAGTTTCAAAGCTCCATCTAGATTCTCATGATGCAAGGTAACAAAAAGATGAAATTATAGAACAAAACAGATCGAATTTATATGCCAGGTGCTTTAGAAGTCTCTTCAACAATGGATTGAAGTTTACAGAGAAAAAGGAGTTTTAAAGCATGAAGAGGGAAGGGGGAAGCATGAAATGTGTTTTTAGGACCAAGAAGCCAGTAAAATAATGTATTTGTCTTGACAAGACAGAAAAGAGAAAAAGGATTACGTAGGTACTCAACTAATGCCTGGCCAGGGGCCCCACCAAGCCGAGCTCCCATTGTGACTTGGCCTTGCCCATCCCCAGAGAGACACTCGATAACCAGAAACAGAGCTACCCCCAGAGCTCCTACTTGCTGCTCCTGGCTGGGATGAGGGGCTTGGTCCTGCCTGCCTGGCCCTGCACTGACAGGCCCTGGGGGACTCCTGTCGCTGCAGCATTCTGACAGCAAAATGCAGGATAATATGTTGACTTCGTTGAATTTGTACCAAAAGTGTTTGAGTGCTCATTACTTTCCTGGGCCAGAGCAGCCAAGCATTTAATTTTCTCCTCTTTCATATTCAAGTACTGCCATATTTTAGTGATCTTCAAATCAACAAATTGCACAAAAAAAATTTTAAAAGGCCAAAATCTACTTTCAGGTCAGCAATATCAAAATTAGATTGTGTACTTCAAAATGGCTCTGCCAACTTCTCTTTTTAAATTTAGTTTAGCTTATCTTAGATTAATTTACTTAGGGCTGCTTCTTAAGCCAGGTGCTCCAAATGATTTTTTTTTTTTTTTTAAATCTCACTAAAGAAATATTCAGGCTTCCCTTTCCTTAGTAAGGGCTAAACCACAAATCCGTGTTGGACTTATTGTGAATGGATAAATCACAGTTACAATACATGTGCAGCAGTTTGGAAGATTCCAAAGAGCCATTTCTCCAGGTATGTGAAAATCTGACAGGTTTCCAAAGTCCTGAAATTCTGCCTAGACACTATTTCTGTTTAGCAGCTACAACATGAATCCACCAGGATGGACTTAGCACTGCACTGAAATATTAATACCAGCAATTCAAAAATTTGAAGATTCAGGTCTCAAAGAGAAGCCTCATGAAGGTAAAAAAAAAAATACACATGTGCAACTTGAGGCTAAAAGTATCATCACTTCATACCCAAAGCAGAGGGCAAGAACTTGAGTGCAAGGAAACAATATGAATATGCCTACTGCATAAGCCAAAACCTTAGTCTCTCTTACATCTTCAAAGAGCATTAAAAGCAGTGGAATCACGTGCAGCATAACCAATGGGCAAATTTCACAAGGTGAATTTTATCTTGTGTCAAGTTGCACAGCTAATAGGCATTTAAGGAAATTAAAGAAAAACACACTGATCCCACCAAAACTTAGTGATGTATGTCCAATCTCCTATGATAGTCCAGTAGTGAATGATTTTATAAGAACACCATAAAAATGAAAAGATTTTTCTTGGCATATCTGAGAAACAGTTATTAGTCCTCATGCATTAGAGAGAGAAGCAGCCTCTCTAAAAGATCTTGCTTGTCAAATAGCATTATCAAAATATGGGCATTTCTAGGTGTCACAGACACCAAGACAGATACGGCTGGTATCACCACCGGTCCTTTATTCACAAACTCTACATGCCTTTTCTCACAGACCTTTCTCTCATGCTACTCTGACTCCTTCCTTCATAGACTTCTCTTTGATAACTCTGACTCCTTCTCTTATTAGCAGCTTCACACAGTACTGATCCTTTATCTTCCAGGCAGTTCCACATAGCTCTGACTCCTCCTTTCATTCTGCATGGCTGGCTAACTCCAAGCTATCCCCTTCCTGGTCACCTAACCCTGACAGTCACACAACATCTTCTTACCTTATCTGTTCCTTCACTCCTCACAGCACAGCCAGCAGCCTCATCCTTTTACTCCAGCAGTCTCTGGGGCTTAAACTCCAAGTACTTATAACTACGGCCAGCAATCCCACTCCTTTATATCCCCCGAACTGATGGGTAGACACAGATGTTTCCACTCCTTGTAATCAGTACAGTTGCAAGTCATTGGGGAAGATTCCCACCTGCACTATTCTTCCAGCCTAGCACTCCACCTCTAGGAAAATTTTTCCACAGTGGATTTCATATATTCAGGATTCAACCCGATTCAACTGCAGAAGTTGATAGCTGATATTATTTTACACATGACTGGTATCTGATATTATTTTACACATTAATAAATAACAATTGTTATTACAACTTGTATCATTGTGTCCAGGATGCCGTTAAATGTAGAATTTCTCTAATAAATAAAGTGATAAAGTATAAGCAATAACTATAAAGAAATATAATAAATTATTTCAAATACAATGAAGTAATAAAGCCATAGTTTGTTTCCTTCAAACTAAAAAGTTTGTGAAATAAATAAAATGGTATGAGCATCAAATATTGAAGAATCAAGAAATGGCAATAAGGAAGGAAAAAAGGAAAAGTATTAAACAGAAAGATGTGGGTGCATATTGAGATATGTATAGAAGGCATTGAATACAAGAATAAATAAGCAGTGAGAAATGTAATCAAAATGTAATAAAAATTGAAAGCATGCTGAAAATACATTAACAGAATGGAGTCAGGTGGTTAAGCAGAACACACACCATCCTAAATTCACTGTGTTTTATACCTGCTATTGTATTCTTGTTTAAACAGCCACATAAATAGTTAGGCCAGGATGACTGCATATTGTAACAATTTCCTCTTAATTGATTAATAATTTATGCAAAAGCCTTGTATAATGCTGTGTTAATTAATTTTTAAAAAATCCCCTGTGAAATGTTGTATTTAAAGCAAGAGAAATCTCTATTCCAATATCACACTAGAACCAAGTTAAACATGTCTTTTTTTTTTCCTAGCCATCACACTGTGTTTGCTTGTAAAATTAGTAGACTACGCTATGAACAGCCCTGAACAGTGCATTCTGGACTGGGGGATTTTTGTTTGGATTTTTGGGGTCCTTTTGAAAATTTTATATGGAGGCAGCACAGGTTGCAGGCTGAAAAATGCTTAGAAACTACAGTACTAAACACAAAAAATATTTCTTACCCAAAACCCACAAACCAAAGTGCTGGCAATTCCAGCAGACTCCCATAATCTTTCAACAGCTCACTGATAGTTTATAATGACATAAAGAAACATATGGGTACATTAAAAACCCTAGGAAATACAGCTGTGTTTATACCAGAGTATTAAATTACTTTCTCGATCTGTTCAGTGAGGGATCCAAGGCTGGAGCACTCTCTCCATTGAATCAATACAGCAAGGCTTCAAGCACATTTAAGTCACATATATCTGATTTGTGACCAGCTTGAGGTACACTTGAACACACTTATTTTACCAGTTGTATAATACACCCAGCAGAGACTCTTCTAGAATTTGATCTGCACTCAATACATCTTGCATCATAGACACCTAATAGACTCAGTTTGTGTCCTCTGCAGAGGACCTGCCTATTTCTTGCTAACATTCAAAATAACATCCAGCAGAAAATAGTATGTGAGCACCTGAAAGAGAGGCCAGGATCTAAATGGAGCCAAGACTATCCATCTGCCTTGCCCCTTGCCAGAGAGTTCTGCATTCTTTGCTCATTGCTGCCCGCTTGGCCCAATCCAGGATACTCTGGGAAACCTAGTCAAGAGAGAACTTGAAACTCCCTCAGTCTCAAGTGAAAGTTTTATGAAAAGAAATATCTTTTTACAATAGAAAAGTCACTGATTTATCCATGCCTCAGTCTGATGACTTCTAGCCCTACATAGTCAAGAAGCCACAAATCCATTCTCCACAAAATCCTTTGAACTCAATGATAAAGCGAGACACTTCCCCCTCAATGCAAAAGCAACAGATGTGGCAGATGTTTGTAAGAGAATCCTCAACATTTTGTATCTACTAGGGTAATGAAGATATACCCACACAGAAGAAAAACAAAACACCGGACAAACAACAGCTGCTTTATTTTACCCATATTCATGTAACAAAGGTCGTATCACATTTTCTGTGGCAATTGTGAAGGACTTGAGATACATTTCACATGAGACCTGAATGCTGGCTCCAAAGAAGATAACATTTTAACCAGTAAATGGGAGCTGACCTTCCTTATTTAGTAGAAAATAAAAAGCTATACTGATAAAAAGCTTTCAATTGCCCATCACCTATCTGGAAAGGAATATGATAAAAAATATTTTTTGCCTTTACTGAAATGAAGGGAAAAAATACCCCAAACCTGAATCAGTATCTAAAATTATTTCTGTCTTTTGGGGGACCAAAACATCATATATTTCATATCCCTGGTCTCCATCTACTGGGTTTTCACTCCTATGTAATATAAATGTACAACCTTGGCTATGAATTGCAATACACAGATTAAAATAATGACCAGCCATGGGGATCCCTCCTTTTTAAATACTTAAAGTTTCAAGAAGTTTATTACCTGAAAGGCTGACTAGTTTTTCCTCAAGCAAATAAACAGATCTAACCAGACTCATACTGAAACAAGTAGGAAAGAGGCTGCATAAAAATACATCTGTGAGGGTCTAATGGCTGTTTCCAGAACCAGGATATTATCATTATCTCATCTTCTTCCTTAACATACCTTTCAGCCAGACAATAATAATAATAATAATAATAATAATAATAATAATAATAATAATAATAATAATAATAATAATAATAATAATAAAGGCATTCCACCTACATCTTAGGCAATAATGAATAATAAAGAGGAGAGATATGTCTACAGTTTTTCCCACATAATGCAGTACCATAAGCATTTACTCAGAGCCGACAACTATCATTTAGTTCCTCTGCATAACAAACCCTGACAAATACTCTATGCTGGACTTAGGTACCATGGGCGTCCTGTGTTGTTAATGTCATGTGTTTAATTTCTTCTGAAGATGGAAGACCTAGAGACCATATCAGCTGAGGTATAACAATCTAGGATTTACCACACTTTGATCTGCGTTCTTTTATTTCGAGCAGAATTGCATCTTGATTAACCGCGGTCATTATTAATCATCTTCAGTGACTCCTGACACAGAGGAATTAAGGACAATTATATATGGGGAAAAGATAAAAACAAATCAGGTATGTTTTCTAAGGAGAAATAGACTTAGGATTTCATGCTTTTCCCCAATTCTTGTTGTCATAAGTAGAAAATATTTGAAAGAGGATTTTTAAAACAATCAAGAACGTTATTGCAAATCACAATTTTCCCTTCTCAATTTTCCCCCGTCTTCAAGCCTCAGCTTTGTTGGTTGGTTCTGCTTTCTCCAGATATTTCTTATTACCTAGGTAATATGAAAGCCTTTTTGCAGTTCTTTTGCAGTATTTACTAACAGAACATTTTGAGATTACAGAATCTGAAGTGCAAATATGCTAAATTACATATCAACATTTGGGCCACAGAAACATTGAGATTTGTGTACAGAAGTGAGATGTTTTAGTTATTTAATTTCTTAAAATAAACATTTATCAGACTTTCATTAGTAAAAAAAAAAAAAAAATCCACTGATTGAACTCTGTTGTCTTTCTTCTTGTTGATTTTCCTCTTTTGCCACCCCTGCTTTTACAGCTCAAGGAGCAACATAAGTATGGCAGGTTTTTCCCACAGTCTTGAAAGCTTCAGGGAAGAATGGGCAGTCCCAGTCTACCCAGTCCTTTTCTGTTCGTCATGGATTGTGATTATTTGAATTTTGAATTGAAAATATTTGTACTGAAAATGCTTTTTCCCTTTGCAGCAGTTATTTTTTTAAAAACCTTGCTGTCTGGGTGATTTTGGGGACATCTGATTTTGCTTCTTTTTATGACAAAGACTCCAGTTCTGCTTCAGATGTACACTTTCTTACTGATATGTGTAGCTTCTGTCAGTTTTACAAGTCAGACAAAAAATATAAGGTCCAAAATTAATAAATAAATAAGTTTGTTGTACAAAAAAAGCAAGTGTTTTATTGACTTTCATCTTGTGCAGACTTCAATTTTAACAGTGCTGTTCTTCATTCACACTTCTCTTTCTCACTGCTAAGTGTAGACATGGTGTTTAATTCATTCTAAAATGGATGTTGATTCCTTGATGACATGGATATATTTTATAAGTGGCTTTTGGCTAAGGACAATAAATTGGGGGCTATTAAACACAGACAGGAGGAGCTTAAGTACACCTTACTCCATAGGCTGCATCTCTGCAGTACCTGAGAAACTGTCAAAAATCCGATTGCTTTTAATTCCTCTCATGTTGGCAGATTGATATACACATATTCTACTCCTGTCTTGCCCTTCTTGCATAAAGACTAAACTCTTCCCTCAGAACTTATGTCTATGTTTATGTAAAAGCTGATGGATACATAAAGATGTTAAATTGATATTAATTATGATTGATTGGGAATGGAATTCAGTACACACATTTTCTCACAGGACATTCCCAGAGAGTCACTCAGGGTTATTATTATTATTCACATTAGCATGCTACAATGCCAATTGTAACTCTGGGGACTGATTTAACTTAGGAAGCTGTGACCAGCTAGATGAACATCAATGAGAAAAGATTCAAATACTGTCAAATCTGACTTTCTGAGTGCCTGTTGAATGTGTATTTTTTTAAACAGATTATTGACAATACTGCAAAGCTAAGTTTGAATAAGGAGCAAAATTGTTATTAACTTAAAAATAAATATTTTTAGTGTTAACTAAGCCAATGGAAACTGGGCTAGGCCAAATTGTCTACTGATTTTTAAATTCTAGATCAAGAGAAAGATTGTAAAAGCCTCATAAGAAAATGTTGGACTGAGGAAGACTTAAGGAGTCATCTCACAGAAAGGCACAGTATTTTCTACAGTTTTGCATGTGGGAAATATATGTTTTGCATGCTATTTTCCAATAAATGGTGCAAATTTAGAATACAGGAATAAAGTTAAAAACAAAAAGATAACAGTGTTTTTATAGTTACAGTAGTTTCACGAATACAAGCCGCACGGATTATAAGCCGCACCCCCGGTGCCTCGACAATGTTGCTGTCTTTGTCAATAGATAAGCCACACCCCGAATATTAGCCGCACTTTCGTTCGTCGCGAGAATCCGTGCGCAGCTTTCACAAATTGGCCAATTAGTAACAGGATCGCGGCATAGCGGGCTTTACTGGCTCGGGGCGGGGCCAGGAAGGCTCGGCCCGCTCATGGTTGCCAACGGGGCCGGGTGGCCCAGCTCAGCGCCACGGCTCGGCGGGGCTGGCCGGGTGGTGCTGCCGCCGCCGCCGGGCTCGCTGGCCCCACTCTCCCGTCAGCACCGCCCCGCTGCCGCGTTCGCTCGCCTGGCTGGCAGGGCTGCCACCGCCGGGCTCGCCGCCCGCCCCGCTGCCGCTTTCGCTCGCCCCGCTGCCGCTTTCGCTCGCCCTGCGCCGCGCCTCGCGAGCGCCGCGCCTCGCGAGCGCCGCGCCCGCCCCGCGCCCGCTTTCGCGAGCGCCGCTTTCGCGAGCGCCGCTTTCGCGAGCCCCGCCGGCAGGGCTGCCGCCGCCGCCACCAGGCTCGCCGGCCGCCCCCTCCCGTCTGCACCACCGCCGCGTTTCCTCGCCCTGGCCGGCACTGCAGGCCCCCGCACCGCCGGGCTCCCCCACGCTGCTGGCCCCGATTCTGCTGGGCTTCCCCCGCTGCCAGGCAGCCCCACCTGCCGGCCTTCCTGCTTCTGCCATGCTCCCCTGCACTGCTAGCCCCAGTTCTCCCGGGCTCCCCCGCCATGCTGGCTCAGGCTCTGCCGCCCTCCCTGCCCCGCCCTGCTGGCTCAGGCTCTGCCGCCCGCCCCCCACACTGCTGGCCCCGCCTCTGCCAGGCTTTCCCACCTCTGCCGGGGCCGGCCGGGCTCCAGCTTGGCTTGGGGCTGCCGCGGGCTCTCACTTCCGTGTTGGCAGCTTTTAGAATTTTGTTAATAGATTAGCCACCCCGGAATATTAGCCGCACTTCCGGGTTTCCACCAAAATTTTGGTCAAATTGGTGCGGCTTGTATTCGTGAAATTACTGTAATTAAAAAAAAATAAGTAGCACCAAAATAAAATAATAATATTAAGGAAGATACAAGGTGAGGTAACGTTTGCATTCTTCCAAGATTTATAGTTGGGTGATTTTGATTCTAGTTTTTCCTCATCTTTGGGTTTGAGCAGACAAAATTTCTGGCTATAATTTAGGGAAATGAATCTCTACAAAAAGTGTAAATGTAAAAATTGTGTTGTGATTTTGGCCTAAGTTCACCCCACAGTTTGAATGGAATCTTATCTGAAGGTGTCCTAGATAGTCCATTTAAATATATAGGATAACACAGGGGAAACCTTTGTTCCCTCAGAGTGAACTAAGTAGCTGATTGATGTGCTGATACATCTATCAACCTTCTTACACCTCCTTATCTTGAAGCATACATTTTTTTCAGCTGTACAATCCCTCCAGTCCCTATTCTTTTAGCCTAAAGCAGCTGAAGACTGGAAAAACCCTGCAGCTATTTCTTTATTTTGTGTTGCTTCACTTCTCAAAATAGGTCAGTCTTCCAGCAGATAGGAGCTGAAGGTTTAACATAGGTTATCTCACAATTAATTGCACTCTAAAGCAGCAGCTGGAGTGTTAGTGGGTACTTAAGTAAAACAGCTGTGTGATGAAAATATTTTATTTCTGTGAACATTTTGAAGGTGAGAAAAGAATTAGAAAAACTTCATTCAAAACTTCTTTTAGCTATATACTACACCCTTATTGAATATAAAGCAGGAAGCCATGCTACGGTACAAAGACTTTCTCCTCCCTTTCATACGCACTCGATTTACACATTTGAGAGTTCAAATTTACAAAATCCTAGTAAGAAAATCTGGTCACATTCAATGTCACAGAAATGTGTAAGGTAGGAAGGAACATTTATCCCTTCTCTTCTAAGAGGAGTAATTTTTCTCCTCATTCAAAGTACAATATATATTTCTCCAGCCTTCTGAATAAAAACCAGTTGTTTCTGCACATAATTAAACAATACTATTCCAGATAACAAAATTCTATAACTGTTCCAAAGAGTAGAAAGTTTTGAAGAAAACTCACTTTTTCAGGCAAATTGCTGGCACTGTAATTCCACTACAAAAAGAAAAAATGCATACAGTAATATTTTCTTAGCCTGTGGTGTATTCTGGCCACCTTCACGCTGTTCTTTCTTTCTTTTCCTAGATCCAGCTAAATCAGTCACTATCCAAACAATGGTAAAATTTTCAGAAATTATATTATAATTATTCCTAAATCAGTAATAAAGTTTGCATCTATCTTCAATAAAAAACTTCTGTTTTAAATGAAACCTTAGTCTTTTGTATTACAATACAGCCTTTTCATTAAAGTTAATAAAATGGAAGGGGCTCTTCATTATCCAAAGAGAGTGAAATCCGGTCAAACTTACATACTCTCACTAAGAAATTGAAGCAGGTAAAGGAGGGAGGGAGGTTTGTTTATTGGTTTTTTGTTTGTTTGTTTGTTTGTTTTTTGGTTTTTTTTAAATTAGTGTCCCCTTACTGTTCAGAATGACATAATAATCATCTCAATACAGTTTAACCCAGTTTATCAGAACAGGTGTGACTGGCCTCCTTTTAAATTAAGAGAAAAATAATTGCCCCAATGGTTTAAAAGGCAAGAATTTCCATAGGACCTGAGCCTCCACAGACTTTCAACTGCATGTTCTCTCTACTACAATTGTTCCTTTGCCTGTTCCTACTAACCACACTTAAGCTCTGTGTGAACAAGAGCATGAGACTGGACACTTTAGGACATGCCTCTTGTGCATCAGATCCTAGTCACACTCATTTGCCATCAATTCGGTTTGTGCAAGTGATACACTCCAAATAAACATTCTTCTAAGCTCATGACGTCACTTTATGCTGAACTGTGCAGTGCACTTTTATTCATTTCCCACTGGACTTCTCAAGAGAAATGGAGTAAATGCCTTTATTGACATACGATTCTTTGTTTCCAGTATATGAGTATAACTAAGTCTGTAACTCAGACCAGCAAAAAAACAATGTGATTAAAAGAAAAGAAAACCACCCACAGAACCTCAAACAGAGCAGAAATCCCATCAATATACCAAAGTCATTATTTGAAGGGATCTATGCAACACTTCTTCATAATATCAGCTGCCTTCAGGAGAAATTGTGTCAACATATCTCAATCTTCCACTGCAATATTATTCAGCTTTTATTTATCTTTTTATCTGTTGAGGTTTTGCCATAATATATAAATGAAATTCAACAGTATGACATTTAATTGGGAACAAAACATTAAATAACAGAAAAATATATAAAGATATATTTTCTGTATTTTGAAGTGCAACATATTGGTACATAATAACTAGGTTTCTATGGCAGATATTATTATATCAATTTTCTTCATTTTTAGCTTTGCATATTCACTGTGTCTGCAGTTTCTCCCTGTTCTTGAAAAAAGTTATAGTCCAGCCATGTAAAAATTTATGAAGTTATTTATGGTATAAATTTGTCAACATAGTCCCAGACCACCAGCTGTCCAGGTACTATCTTGTTTCCCAGAGTTTAACAAGGAACATATCTATATCCAGCTAAAGAATCCACTACTAATCCATTGCTTGGGAAAAAAAAAAAAAAAAAAAGACCTGAACTGTGAGAAATGAAGATACATGAAGGGGACATAACATGTTGTTCAAAGATCAAATGCAAATTCAAATCACAGGTGCTCATCTCACTTTCACATCACCAAAGACAAAATCATTAGGCACTTCTATAATACTGTAATACAATAATACAGCATTAAGGGTAGAATGATAAAATCCTCTTTTAACAGTATTGTAGCTTTGTTTTACAATACTTCTTTTAATTTTGAAAATACATGTTGCTATTACTACACATTACTGTCCAGACCTAGAAAACCAAATAAAATGCTGTGAAAATTTTCTTTTTCGGTTTCAAAACCTGATATTCATTGATCTCCATAAAATTCATACATTGATAGACCTTGTATCAAGTTATTTTCTGTTTTGATCTACAAATAATATCAGTGGCCCAAAAGTCAAAGCTATTGATTAAACACAAGCACTCAAAGAGGCCAAGACAATGTTGGAGAATTAGTCAGCAGCATACATGCATGAAGTACAAATCCATAGCATTTCCATTTAACTTTGAAAGTGCCACTCAGGTTTGAGAGAAAAATTAACAAAGTAAAATTAGTTCTTGCACTGTCCATGCTAGCTAGACTGCATCAAGGAATAATAAAGCAATTCAGCCTCCATGTCCGTTACTATGGTAACAATAAATTCCCTTCAAATATAAAGAAACAGCCGACTGGAGGGAATCTCTGAAACCTTTTTCATCAAACACAAAAAAACTTGTCACAGATATACTGTCTATTTTTATTTGACTCTGCCTTAAATATAATCTCACGTTTTATTCCACTATTCCTATGGAAGGTGAATCAAGAAACCCTGAAATAGACTCCTGAGATTCTGAGATCAACTGTGCCCCTATGTTAACATTCTCCTTGAAGTTAGGTAACTTAGCCTCCCAAAAATTTTATTTTGTGTGTTACATGGAGATTATAGTCTTATCTTTCCTCAGTAATCTTTTTCATGGATAAGACTATCTTAGTTTCCTAATTAAGGGCAAGTTGTTGTTCACTGACCATTCCCACTTCCTTTTCTTTGCACTGTTTTTTCATTTTCTATCCTTTTTTACAGAATATGGGTGACCACAACAGCCTCTTTCCAAGTGCATTCCTTATACTCTGGCATTCCCATAATGCATCTCATTATTTCTTTTACACACAAATTCATGCCCTTAAAGCATAGGCAAACTACATCTTTCAAATTTCATCTCATTTCTACTATCCTGTCATCAGGATAGTCCTTTTGCTTTACATAGATTTCACCCTCACAGTTCTCTTTTTCTTGATTATATTAGTAATTAGAAAGTTTAAAGCTATTGTCAAACTGTAACTTGAGATACATCTATGCTAACTTTACTCTTGCCCATCAGCATAGTTCACACCACTTCCTCTTCAACCAGTTTCATAATATCATCTCAGGATAATGACCACAATTTCTAGTCTAACTATGGCATTTAACCACTACACCCATGTAGCATCTTGTCAAATCACTCTGCAAATTTAGAAAGATTAGATATACTTAACCTACTTTCTCTAATAAAAATAAGTTTCTCAGACAGATTCAGCAAGTAAAATCTACAGTTCGTAAAACATTTTAATAATTCCTATTTTATGTCTGAATCTAATTTTTGAGGTTTTCCTTCCCTTCAAAAACTTAATTGGCAGTTTAGCATGAGTTATCAGAGATTGTACATCTAGTAGTGCCCTATCATTTGCTAATATTGAGATATATAGTCCTGCTTTCAATGCAGAGAGAGACTATCTAAATCCTTACTACGAAATTATTAAAGGGCTTCAATTTTGTTCTCAATTTGTGGTAATTTTCATTTTCAAGTTTTCTGTATAAGTTATTATTCTTTTTTTTGCTTCACATTGTACCCTGTAGTATGATCCTCAAACACTGAAGGAGGCATTTGGGTTTTTGATCTACCAGAATATGTACTCTTAGACTCATCTTTATTAGAAAACTGTTCCCATCTTTTATTTTTTTTTGTTTTGCTGGGAATTTTTAACTTTATATTTTATAGTTATTATTTACAAACATAAGAAAATTCATTTTCTTCACAAGGTCTATTTCAACTTAACCATGGACAACTTTAATTTTATACTTATGCTAGGAAGACTCTTATTCCAGCTAACTACCCCTAGCCAATGCTCTTATTTTACCAAAGGTTACCCTTTAAAATTGAGAACATTGGTTCTTTTATTTAATCTTCAGCTTAAATGTCAGTCCATGTGAAGTTCCTGCCACTTCTAAAAGAAAGTATAGCAGAAAATTCTACCCTATGGGTAAAGAAATCTGCTGGTCTCTGCTTCTTTCATTACTGGTAATATATTTCTACTAATTATTGCTAATAATTTTCTATGAGAAAATAATGCATTTTAAAATTAGAAGTCCTGGAAATTACTTTTTCTGTTTCATAACATGTCTCTTATCACATCCATACATAAAAAAATCATACCACTGCAATATCTCCTGTGTAATCTATCTTCAAAACTGATTCCAAATCAAAAAGCTCAACTAATGACATCATTTATGCACGTTATGCAGTGTTACACTTCTAAAGTGAAGGAGGATCTAGCCTGTTGATTTTTTTCTAGCTCTTGAAATTGTTCATTAGGCTCGTCTCAGCATTATAAAACTTGAAAAAGGAATAATCATTACTATAAAGCATTCTTAATTTTTTAATTACCTGTATTTCATTTCTGTTTAAGACATTACAACAAGCCAGCAAAAAAAAGTCCTAATCATCAGAGAAAAGTTTATGCTTAAACATTTTCATTATAAGTTTATACTCTGCAAAAGTAAGTACAGTAATTTCACTATCATAAGCCGCGCCATTTTGATTAAAATTTTGGTCCGCACTCGAAGTGCAGCTTATAATCAGGTACGGCTTATATATGGACAAAGAACAAAAAGTTACTGTTTTAGTTTGGAGGACAGGTGTCTGCTGAGAAAGGCAGGAGCCTCTCTTTGAAACGGAGATTGTAAACCCCCTCCCTCCAAATTATTAGAATTTTGAAATCAAGGGGCTTTCAGGCAAAAATATGGGAATTAGGAATAACAGTTCTTTTCTAGGGAAATTAAACTAGAAATACAGTACTACAAAGAAACAAACTCCAAACCCTGACAAAGTCAGAGTACAACCTGACACCCCTCAGGCAGGGTGTTGGTAGCAGTCCCATTAAATGGTGGCTGCATCCTCTTGCAGTGACAGATGTGGTTCAGTTGAGGCAGTACTCCTCCAGAAGGTGCAGTTTCCCTCCGGAGGTCCAGTGGTGATGTGGAGAAATCTGGTTTTCCTCTGGAGTCCAGTGGAGAAAGGGCTACCTTAGTGTCCCAAAACCTCTGTTTTTTTTATCTTGGTAAGAAATGTTGGGCTCTTCCCCCTGGCTGGAGCAACTTCCAATGGGATGAAGTCATTTTATCAGTCCCACAGTGGGACTCAATGGCCATTAGCAGACAATGACTCGCTGGAGGAAGGATGGGTTGTGAAAAGATGAAGAACAATGCCCTGCCTGGTTTCAATGGATGGCCCATTAGCAGAATATCTGCCATTGAGATAAGGATCCCTGCCCCCATCCTCAACAGATGGTGATAGAATAGATACCTTTTATCACACTCTGTATTGTAACCCAGGACAGTTGCAGACAGCCGGACACGCGGTTTATAATCAGGTGCGGTTTATACATGGACAAAGAACAAAAAGTTGCTGACACCCGGAAGTGCAGCTTATCATCAGGTGCGTCTTATAAACGTGAAATTACTTTTTCCTATACTGTACTTTTTCCTATATTGTGCATAATCATCAAATGACATTTTTTTATTATATTTACAATTTTTAAGATATAATCTCAGTAGAGGATTTATCTCACATAGAAAGTTAATTAGATTGACAGAAGATTACTTACTTTAGAATGTAAATAAAGAAATTAATATTTTGTGATTTGTTGAGTGTTGTATAGATACAGCATGCTTTAAATGCTTTTGCTGTTATTGCACTAGTCACCTCAATGAAATCACTCAGTCTCACATACATCTATTATTCAACCAGCTTTGAAATCCTTTCCCAGAAGAGATAATACTGGGATGTCTGTTTTTCCAGTGAAAAAAGGTTTTTAGCTTACTGTCAGTATCATTTTGTATTCATATTTTACTACATACCTGGAATAAACTGCACTGCTCCCCAAAATAATCTTCAGAGTATCAAATACATAGGCAACATCAGAACTTGTGCTCTTGTCTAGACATACAATATATAATTTCAGAGAAGCTGTCGTGTATTGCAGTCATCCGTATAATCTCATTTCAAACATCTATTCAGGCTATGTGAAACTGATCTCTTATTTTGACAATCTTCAGTGCAACAAATCCCTTAAATAATAATAATATAGGATCTTTTATGTTGCACATAACTTTTTCTAAACCTTCACCTAAGAAAAATAATTATATCTTCATTTCTTTATGCTTTTATGTGTATTTCCTTATCCAAGGTAATTATAATTGTCACTTATAATTTTGGTTTGAGGGCCTTTTCCCTTCTGATATTTTAGTAGGTAATTCTTACATGTTTTTTTTCTGGAATACTTTGTAAACCAGGTTCATCCCAGCAACTGATAACCTGTTAGTAAGTATCCAGAAACTCCAGGCACTCCAAAGAATGGGCCCAGGCGTTGACTGAAAGCCATGGAGTTCTGAGGCAAGGGATCATCAAGATGCTGGGAGTCCAGAGCAGGACCATGAAGATGAAGGCTGGAGCACCGTCTCTATGGAGACAACCCTCTATGGGGTTGTTCAGCCTGGAGAAAAAGCTTCTGGCAGACCTTATAGCAACCTTCCAGTACCTAAAAGGGCTTTTAAGAAAGTCAGAGAGGGACTTTTTAACAGGAGTGTGTAGTGATAGCACAAGAGGGAATGGCTTTAAGCTGAAAGGGAGTAGGTTTAGATTAGATATTAGGAAGAAATTCTAAACTGTGAAGATGGTGAGGCACTGGAACAGGTTGCCCAGAGAAGTTGTGCATGCCCCATCCATGGCAGTGGTCAAAGCCATGTTGGGCATGGTTTTGAATAACAGTGGAGTTGGAGCTAGATGACCTTTAAGGTCCCTTCCAAAACAAGCCATTCTATGATTCAATCATGTTGGTGAGTAGGTTGCTGCTAATATTAAAAATATTAATTCATAATATTAATATTAACAATATTAATATTGAACATCTTGAGGGAACACTGCACATGTAAGGCTTCGTGGTTGTTATTGACTGCTGATTACAGTATTGTCAAAGCATATATCAACTTCATAAATTAGCTTGAAAACAACTGCTATTATAACAAAGAAATTATGAAGTTTCTTACAGTAAAAATATCTGAACATTATTACATTTATTTTGCTTTCTTTAATTCAATAAAAACAACACCCTGACTTTTCTTTTTCCTCCTAATATATAGGTCTAGTAATTACCATACTCCAAGTCCAAACGCCTCAATTCTAGTTTTTCCATCTAATTCTATCAACTAATCCTTTAACATCTAATGCCAGCAAAGCCTACTTCTTATTTTAACCTTTCCAACCTGCTAAAGGTTCTGCTTTTGTGCTTGCCTGGAAGGCTCAACAGTAGCAAGAGAGCTCTGTACTCAAGTCAGGCTTAGACCTGCTGGGGTGCATAAATAGATGAGCCGCCTCCTTCTGCTTTGCCTGCAGTGCTTAATCTGATAGCTGGTGTTAGAGCATGCCTATTGGATTTGGTTTCACACAAAATAGCACAACAGCCACAGGAAGAGATGGCTTCCCCACTTTTTGCAGGGTTCAATACACTCACCTACCTCAATCTTGCAAGAATTTAAATCTATGCTTTAATCCTGAATCTGATTGTATTAACCATCAAATTATTGAAAATTCAAAGGTCATGGAATTGGTGAACGCCTTTAATCCCTGCTTCTGTTGAAGCATTTCTGTTGTACATTAAAGCATTCAAGATTCAAAAGACCAGCAGAGGAAGAAAGAGCAGTATAAAACTCAACAGATTAGGAGGAGTCATGGGGCTCAGTCTTTTGCCAGAAGGATTATTTTGCCTTTAACAGTCAAGGGATAAAATATGCTATTTTATATCTAGAAGAGAACTCTTGCAAGCAAGTCTGTTAACTGCTAAGCTAGAAAGTCCTTTTCCTTCTTACGGCGTCTGCCTCAATACATTATAATACAAAAGCTGTAACAGTATCAGCGGTAGGTTTGCAACAGATGTGTATTAAATCCCCATTATTCATAGCAAAAATTTGCCCCAGAATTACAATATCCTCTAGAAATTAATTAGTTACTCAATAATTCTATTAAAAAATGGACACCTTCTCCACTAGTCTTTCAAATAAATGGGATAAAACTGTTTGTAAGGTTGTTTTCTTTTTTAAAATCAGTTTTACAGAAAACTGTAAAAATGGTTCCTGAGACATAAAGCCACCTCTTCATAGCTATGAACAACATCCAATTCTAGGACATGAGTCATTCCCCATTAATCTGCTAATTTTTGACTATTCACTGTTACACACGTCAGTTTTTCTGGATTCCATTCCCTGTATACCCAATACAGATCCTGAGTACCAAACTCAGCATATTGTTTTCCTTTTTAGGATGCAATTCCCCAAATTTAAGTAGTGAAATAAAAGGTCAGATATTGATATGATTGATTAGTATAACTTGTCACAAAATCCAGACACACTGGAAAGAATTGGTCAGTATTTTCATCTCTCTCATAAATCTTTGAAATTAAAACAATTAGAGGCTGTTTGAATTTCTTGCATGTATATTTGGGAACTAAAACTTTCTGTTTAACTGAAAACTTTTACCAGTTTAGTTTGCATGTCGCATCTATTACAGTGGTATAAAAACTCAGACAAACAAACAATAACAAAACCCAAACAAACAACAAAAAATCCTTTGCTGCAGTGTTTAAGTTACTCTTAAGTTTCTAAATTGCAACACATTCTACCCACACAGAACATGACTCAATTTCTTGCCATCACTTATGCTAGAAGAAAAGTATATACATTCAAGATCTAAAGATATACAAAACAATGGAAGAAAAATATAGAGCAATAAGAAGCTTTTAAAATGCTGTTAGAAATCTTCATAGGACTATTCAAATAAAAACAGAGATCAGGTCAGCTATTTAACAGAGATACCATTTTCTTTGTAGTAGAATTGCACTTCAAAGCATCTCCAGGCAAGCTGGTTCCAAGAGTTAATATTGGAAACCCTGCCAATTGCCTCAGCAGGCATCTTACAACCATATGAATTTTGACTTGTTTCTGAAAGTGTCTCTTATTTATCTGGCTGCTCAGACTGATTATCAAAATTTAAGAGTCCCAGACCTGTGTGAAAAAATGTGAGTAAAGCTACATATTAAATCTAAGCATACTATTGGAAAGAAGAATATCTATGACTTTTTTAATGACTTTTCATGACTTGTAAGTCACAATATATACACACATATGATTCATTAGAAGTAGCAATTTATCTAGTTTTTAGATGCCATCAGTGTGGGCTACGTCAGCCATATACACTGTTTAGCATTTCTATGCAGCAACCCAGAAAGGAAATTAAAGATTATATCCAAAAAGTAGTTTTAAAGATGAACATAATGCAAATGAAATAAAATATCCCCTAAAAATGCTAGGTGAGTTTTTCTTTGATTTACAGCAGTGCTGCTGTCAAGCCTGCAAGGACATTACACAGGTATAATGAGGTGAAAAATGTAACCGAGTGAAACAGGGCATTCATTTTGGAAGCAAGGTACAACTAAGGGCTTGACCCATGCAGGGATTTCAGAGCCTAACCTCAGGGTAGAGTCCATATCTAAAATCCCTACATAATTTAGGGAGTCTACTAGGTGATCATGATCAGCAACCTAGTGGTTCTTAAGAGGTAGCTGATGGGATGACATAATAATCTTGCAGAAACATAATTTGGGGAGGCAGACATGCAGATTCAATACTTTCCTTATGGGGAGGGGTTAAAATCTGCATCTTCTATAAGCCTTGTAAGCATATAAATAGAAGATTTACAGAACTCAAAGGACAACAATACAGAAATTTTGCTGAAAATGAAGGGGAGGAGAGAAATCAAAATGCTCCACAGATGGGTTGTAGAAGCTAACACGAGGTACTGACTAGAAATTTCAATTTGCATATATGTGTATGTAATGTATGTATGCATGTATGTGACATCTATATACAGAGATGAAAGTACAAATTCAAAATTTCATCTAAAAAATGTAAAATAAGAGAACATCAAGATACTGGAGAAACAAAAATAAAGTGTTATATCTATATGTGCACATAAGTCCCTATTTGCAAATATTCACATTTCAGTCTTAGGCTCAATATGTCTGTGTCTGCCCTTCTCCCTTCCCTGGATGGGATAATCTACCCTGAGCTGTTTTTCCCTGGAAAGAATCATGGTTTGGGTTGGAAGGGACCTTCAAAGACTATCTAGTCTAACCGCTCTGCAGTGAGCAGGGACATTTTCAACAAGATCAGGTTGCTCAGAGCCCCAACCCAACCTTACCTAGAATGTTTCCAGGGATGGAGCATCTGCTGCCTCACTGACAAATCTGTTTCATCACCCTCACCTTCATCACCCTTCTTCCTTAGATCAACCCTCTTTTAGTTTAAAAATACTACCCTTGTTCTATTGTAAGACACTCTACTAAAAATGTTGTGACTGTCTTTCTTATAAGCACCTTTCAAGAATGTAGGGATCGGCGCTCGGAAGATCTCGCGTTGTTACGGAAAGCTCGCGATAGGGATAAAGTGCAAACATAAGCACTAAAAAGTGCAAGGCGAGGCAGCGGTCAGCGAAACGCACGTAACCAATCATAGAACATATTACCTTATATGTACCGTCTAAAAATAAGCATAAGCATCTATAGTATATAAGACTAATGCACTAATAATAAATCAGCTTTTGTTGCATCCACCACGTTGGTGCCTGTGCTTCATTGCCCCTGGGACGGGATGTCCTTGACCGAAGCCCTCCGGTGTTAGAACTCGGTTGCGGAAAGCAACAAGTGGTGCCCCGTGTGAGGAAGTGTACGCCAGCCGAGAACCGGAGCAGCTATCGGTGGACCGCAGGCGGTCGAGTAGGGATCCGGCCGGATCGATGGAAGGGGTGAGTCAGATTCTCATCCAGTTAGCTCGAGACGGAAAGCTTTCAGTGAAAGCGAAAGATATACAAGGGTGTCTCGAGTGGCTCCTGAAAGATGGAGCGATAACCCATCCGCGGGATATTTTTGGCCCGGAAGGATGGGGGGCATGCACGCAAGCGCTGGCGGAGCATGCGATGGCTACCAAATCAGCCAAACATCTGAAAGTGTGGGGCACAATCTTGCAGCTGCTGAAGCGGGGTATGGAGGAAAAGGAGACTATGTGGGCGGCACGCAAGGCACTGGGGTTGGACTGCCAAGGTCGCCTCCCGTTCACTGAGGAGCAGGAAACGCAAGTAGAAAAAGGCGAATTAGAAATAGAGACAAAACAGGAAGGCTCGGACTCTGAAATTCTGACAGCACAAGAGGGAAAAGGGGAAGAAAAGCAAGTGCAGGAAGAGATAATGGCGCGTGTGTGTTTGACTTGTGGGATTATGAAACCAATGTCTGAAGGGTCGTGTCTGGGATGTATAAAGAAAGCATATCCGGTAACTGGAAAGAGGTTGAACCCTCCGCAGTACCCCTGGGACGATTTGCGGGAGGCAGAGCGTAAAGCACGGTCCACGCAGCCTGCTCCCTCGCCAGCTCCGTTGCCATCCGCGCCACCACAGTTTGTGGACCCAGAGGAATGGTTGCCTGGGCTAGCAATGAAAGCCCCGGAGGATCCGTTGGAGATGGCAGCAGAAATAGCCAGTCCGGAAGCTGGACGAGGAGCAGATAGGCAAAGATGGCGCGAGAGGGAAGTGCTGCGCCCAGGAAAGGGGAACCAGTGGCGGGCCCCTGATAAGCATCCTGACATTGCAGAGGAGGTCGAGGAGCTCTCAGAGCAGCTTGCGGCTGCGTGGGGGACAGAAGAGGGGGGAGACGCGGCAGCGGTCGGAAGCCGGAAACCGGGTCGGGAGCCTGATCGGCTTGGGGGGACCTCTCGGGCCGGGAAGGCGCAAGTTAATGACCACAAAGTGCAGATGAACCTGCAGCAGTTACAGCAATTAGTTAATGAAATAACTGCAGAGGTAGAAAAGCAAAAGCGTCTGCTTCAAACCCGGTCTCCTGTACCACCCTCCCAAACAGAACCATCCGGGATCAAATTCACTGATTGGCGACTTATAGCAGATGAGTGCATATTGGGGGGTCTGACTTTGCGACCCATTGCTACCGCTTATCCTGTAAAGGCAGTAGCCGGGGGGGGAGTGGAATGGGTGGCCCTAGAGCCCAAAGCCGTACAGCACCTCGCGGCTACCATAGAGGCTAAAGGATTGGGCCATCCCCTCACCTCGACATTGTTAGATAGCATTCATGCTGGGGGGCTTTTGCCATAGGACTTACGCAATCTGGGAAAAATGGTGCTGAAGCCCACTGCCTTTCTGATGTGGAAGGACAGTTGGATTCAGCGACTAAGAGAGGAACTAACCCACGCGTGCAGATCAATATTTCCACAGGTACCGAAGTAGTGAAAGAAGCAGACGACCAGCAGAATGACGTATGAAGAAGTACAGTGGATCATCGGCGGTGGCTACTTGTTGTCTGTATTGTACTAGTTATGGTGAATATTGCCTTGCCGAAAAGACAAGCTGCTATGTAGATACTAATGCCTGGCTATTTACTCACTGCAGAAGAAGTAGTTGCCCTATTCCTACTAGCCTGCATATTAAGCTGTAAGCTGATTAGTTGGCGTATCTCACACCAGCCAAGAAATTGATGCAAGATGGGGTTTAGTCTGTTTGGAAGCTTAAATTTCATTGGAATAATGACCATCGTAGCTATATATGTTCCACCTCAACCCAAGACTAACATTTGGGTCACTATGGCTAATCTTACAAATCAAGAATCTATTTTTCTTGCCCTTTCGTCACCTGGTAACCCTTTCTCCACATGTCTTGTAGGTTTGCCGACAGATGTCTGGCCTTGTCCACTCCTGCCGAATTTTGTGTTCTCAATGGCGACGAACCGTATTGTTCAAACAGCGACCGCATCGAGCCAAGTACCGCTTACTGCCTATGACGGCATTTAAGTCATGGGGAGGGGGAGATGTAGGGATCGGCGCTCGGAAGATCTCGCGTTGTTACGGAAAGCTCGCGATAGGGATAAAGTGCAAACATAAGCACTAAAAAGTGCAAGGCGAGGCAGCGGTCAGCGAAACGCACGTAACCAATCATAGAACATATTACCTTATATGTACCGTCTAAAAATAAGCATAAGCATCTATAGTATATAAGACTAATGCACTAATAATAAATCGGCTTTTGTTGCATCCACCACGTTGGTGCCTGTGCTTCATTGCCCCTGGGACGGGATGTCCTTGACCGAAGCCCTCCGGTGTTAGAACTCGGTTGCGGAAAGCAACACAAGAACTGGTAATTCATGAACTGGAAGGGCTTGGTACAAGCGTTCTTCCCCACGCATCCCTATCCCATATTATTTGATTTAGAGTTTCAGCCATCTTTCTCTGTATGATATGGATAGACAGACTAGTAAACAAAGACCTACACAGCCACACTGTAGAATAAATCCAGAGTTTTACAACTCTCAAAACAGAATTTGCTTTTTCTGGATTCTGTAGCAACCAGGAGGCATTTGTCCAAGTCATGGAAGAATAAGTTAAACAATACTGGGCCCAGTACTGAGCCTTGGGGGACAGCACTAGTGGCAAGACTCCAGATAAACCTGATCACAATCCTCTGGGATCTGCCATTCACTTCCAGAGTTTACCTATGAGGATACCATGAGAGCAATGTCAAAAGCCTTGCTGAAGTCCAAGAAGACAATATCCACTGCTCTCCCCTCATCCATCCAGACAGTTGTCTCATTGTAGAAGGCAACTTGGTTGGCAAAGCATTATTTGCCTCTGATGAATCGATGCTGACTACTCCTGATCACCTTCTTGTTTTCCATGAGCTTGGAGATGACCTCCAGGATGAGGAATTCCATCACCTTTCCAAGGATTGAGGGAAGGCTGACTAGCCTTAAGAATACTAAAATTTTGGGTTTGCTTCTCTTACAGGATCTATTTCTCCACAGGATACCATACTTAACCATCATATTTGTAGATATTTATCTTTTTGTCTTACTATTTAAAAATACTATTTTGAATTAGTGTATTATTGAGTTTGATATTCAAAATTTCCTGCAATACATTAAAATGTCATGCATACAACAAATGCATTTAACTGTTCAAAGCGAACGTTTATTATCTTATCTAGTCAGAACATTCCTTTACTCAAAACTGTTTTCAGTTAAAAATATTTTTCTTTACAGCTGTAACTTGCACATTTGCATGATGCCATAAATTCCAAATCAGTTAGGCCCTGAATGTATGATTGCTAGTAAAACTATGAAACCATTCCCTATTAAGCAAAGTTAACAGTAACTATCAATTTAGGCTATATGCCCAATGAATTTTTTGCCATAAAACAGGTTTGCAAGTCTTAAAATGGTTTCACATTCCTCTAAACCATACTAAGAGCATAATATGAATATTTTAAGCAGCTTAGCTTTGATTTAAATATATTTACTCAGGATATGCTGGCAGCATCCCAAAATGCAGTGTAATACCCTTAAAGCTGGCAATCCCAAACTCAATTTAAGAGAGCAGATAATATGGACTAGCAGCATTAAAGCAAATAAAGTCAATTAACAGGAGGTTTTTTTCTTAATTTGTTTTCTCTAGCTTGAAATTGCAAAGGATGGATAAAGCTGTGGGATTAATGAAGAAAGAAATTAATGGAAATGGAATATAAAACAAAAAAGGAACAGAGAAGTCCAGGAGCTATTATACATTACTCCGTTCTTAAGGTTTAAAATTGTATAGCAATATTCTTTTATTTAAAGCAGTCACAGTGCAAAATGGAAATTCCACCTTTGGAATATTTCAGACATTCAGCAGCATATTCTAACAGAAGGGATATGTTAATTTGTAAGCATTTACTTCCACTGAAAAATAAATTATTGAAAATGTATATCTAGTTATGGAAAATAATGTTTACTGTAAGAGCCCTGCCAAATTATCTGTTCCTGAGGTTTCCCTCAGACATAAAGACTAATTCAATTCATTTTTAAATGAGTTATTCAGGCTGCTGTATACGCATGTTGAAATGTTGGCATTTAGGTGTTCCAAGAGCAAGACAAGAGGAAAACAGCCAAAAATAGTCACAGAATAGTAACACATTCCACAAGTGAAAACAAATGCTTACATTATTTAGTTACTGCTTGAAGATATTTCATATTTTCCTGCCTTTCATCCAGTTTAAGAACAGAAAAAAACAAGTTCTGCTCATATGATGTTGTCTACAGTTACACTGGAAACTTTTTATTGAAAGTACTGTTGAAAACATTGCTAGTAAGTTCCCAGCACCTAATGATATTATGTCTTAAAAGTAAATTTTTATTTTTAAATATCTGTATTTCCAGTGATATCTAAAAAGACAAAAACCAGTCACTTCACCAGGAGAGCATTTCCCAAGAATTCTGTAACACAGCTCATAGGAGGTCCATTGTAAAGAACATTCTAGGCATATGTATACCCATATGCTTTGTTTCAAGACCCATCTGTTTTGATTTGATATATATGTTTCAAAATAACATTTATTTTATGAAACATACACTGAGTGAAAGGGTCCACAATACTTGCTTTGAGCAACATGAGGATTGCTTGTACGCCAATGATGTTATTTGAATATATTCTCATAAATTTGCCAAGGAAATTGCAGAATCTTTTCTGAAGCATGAAGTTGCATCAAGCTTCAAATCAAAATTGTGAAGTCAAGATGTAAAGCAAAATTTTTATTATTATTTCTGTGAATAACTTCTGAAGTTAATTGAAGTAATTCATTACAGTCTGTAAGTCATTGAATGCTGTAATTCTAAGCGGATAGGTATTTAACTGGTCTCAAGCAACCAGATTTAAGCACCTTCGCAGAATTGTTTTATTTCAGAGTTATCCAGACAAGCAGGGTATACTTTTCTAAGACAAGCCTGCAAACGCATAGATTAATCCTAGATTCAGTAAAGCCCTGAACTTGGGTCAAACTCAAACTGTTTTCAGATTATATTTGTTTATAGATGCATATTTCAACTTGTTAGTATTTCCTGACTCTTTAGTATAATGTGAGCAATTAATCCATCAAACCCTTCTATTCCTTAATAGACAATCTTTTCTGTTTACTGCTCTTTAGCCAGCTATAAAATCCCCTGCAAGAAGACTGCCCATCTTTGAGGTTTTTTCAACTGCACAGTAAAATGTGAGGGAAAACCAATCTCCCAGCAATAAGAGATTCAATATGACAAGTCTGAGTAAAGAAAAGCTTCAATAACAAAGTAGCAGTAAAATCAACTAATGTCATATATACTGGTCTCACCAGCCAAATACCAAATAATGGAGAACTATTATTATTGACCAGACTTTAATTTATAAAAATTTACTTTATCCACAGGTAAAAAATTGCTTGTCATTTTCAACAGACCAAAAAGTATGTATTGTGCATTCCTATAGGTGTCCCCGCCCAGTTCAGGGGGGAACAGCACAGGGAGATAACACAATATGTACCTACTATTTCCACAAGTCAAAACAGGACTTAGAAAAAGTTTAATTCTCTGTGTGGGCTTTATCTACTCTATCACTTCATATTGAATCCTGCGACCTACCATGACAACTGTTAAAAAAACATTCTAATGCTTTGCAAAGTACATGCAGGAATTTGATATCACTACTGTAAGAAACTGAACATTTCATATTATTATTATTAAGCAGGATTAGGATGGATTTAAGAGTGTTTTGAGAGTAACATGAAAGTGAGACACCCAGTGCTGAAACACAACCTTTCCCATTGTAATGCAACAGATGCACCTGTAAAAACTAATGGAAAAAAAATCCAGTTGTGCCACATGATTGACTAGATTTCTTTTTAAAAGATAATTTTATTTAATTTATTTAATATATTTTCAGCATTTATCAACATTCTAAAAAAATAACTACCCATAGTTATTGGTAGATTCCCAAGAACCACAGGCAGGGATTTAAGTATGATACTCAATTAAATTTGTGTTCTTTTAAAAGTAATATTTTGCTTTAATATGATTGAAGTTTCTTCTCTCTCTTGTGTTTGTCTGGTCATTACCAACATTTATGTGTTTACTGCAGTTGTATCCAAAAAGGCAAGGTCACAGGAAATCCATTTCAAGAAAATATAAATTGGATAGATAACACAAAATCCTTGACCAAGGCTGCTTAAGATTTGTAATGAATCATTTCATAATGGTGTCATCACTTTTATGTATGGTTATACTTGCAACTCTGTCTTTTGTACAAAGGGAATAGTTCTAGAAAACTGGCGTATGAATAATCTTGGTCTATGGATGAAAAGCCAACTGCTTAAAGTACACAAAGTCTTTAATAAAATATCAACATCTTCATTATTTTCCAATAAAACACTGAAAAATAAAATAGCACAGCTCTGTTCCATGTAACCAGTGAGCTGATTGTCCTTCTGAGTTTTGGGCTCTCAACAGCTACTGAGTAGCTGTGAGATTACTTTGTGTAATAAACTTTCCCCGATCAAGGTAATAATCAGAATGATCTACCTATTTAGCAAAGGCCAAGAATTCTTTTCTTGTAACACAGTAATGTTTCTCAGCAGCCCTCTTTGAGCATAGTATGAAACTATGCTCTGTAGTTTCTGCACTCTTAAAATTATATTTTCCTCTCTCTAAAATAATTGTATCAGTGCCCAGAAGGAAAGAGAGTTTAGTTTTGGTTTGGGGCGTATTTTAGTTTGGGGGGTTGGTTTGGGTTTTTATTATTATTTGGTTGGTTTAATAAATAAGATCAAAGCACTTAAATCCAAGTTTCCTATAAACTTTTTCACATTTTTACCCCAGTTGAATACATTCTTCTTTTGAGAGAAATAAGAGAAGAAACTGCCAAGTTAGTTACTAGCTTGTGTAGCTAAAAACACCATCCTTCACATCTCTTCATACCCAGAGGCCATACACTTCATTGCTGACATAAACCTCAGGGAAGCAAAATTGTCAGGACTCTGTTTAATATTTTATTAAATTACACTGGAGATCTCCAACGATAACTTCAAGTCCTTAAATTAACTCCTCCTTCTACATAAATTCTGAAAAAACAGTAAAAGATGTCACATGACAAGGAAGAATATGGAATAATAATGGAACAAGGTAAATACTAGGTAAAGCAGTATTCAGCCCAGGACATTCCCTGCAGCAGAAAAAGTTGTGGAAGTGTAGGAGTGAAATATGAACATAGAAATGTAGCTCATTTGTCTTTTCACAGTTGTCAATGAGAATGTTGGTGAAGATAGTGACTGATACATCTCTTTTTTTTTCATATAATAATTTAAAACATTTTCAAATGGAACTTGAGTTAATTTGAAAAATTTTGTGCCACTTTGTGTTACTGAACAAAATGTTTCCATAAGACAAAAAGTAAAATATTTGGTTGCTACTTAAAGAACTACTATAAATACATATAATGCTATAATCAAGATAATGTTATTTTTTTAAAATATGATAGCACTTTCTATAGAAGTTTTAATATTAGTCCTAATTCTGAAATAATCAATTTGTTAAAAAACTTACCTGTGAAGCAAACAAACCTAACCGGTTTTATTAAAAATATGCAATTCCTTGAATGCAAAACACTGAATGGTAACTAATTTCTAAAAATATTGAAAAAAATTTAGTTAAGAGAAGTAATTATAAAACATGAGCTAAAAATATTTGAAAAATCAAAAGTAATCTTCTGCATTTCCAGGTTAACACTGTAACTATGAAATACTTAGTGTATTTAAGAACTCATAAAGCATCTTAAAATCTTAACATACCCCTATTCCTTGCCAGCCCTGATAGAAATTTTTTCTGAACTTTGTATAACAGCACAAAAAAGTCTTCACCAACCATAACATAGTTCATTATAACCTAGACTAACCCTTTTCCAGTTTTCCTCGCACTTTGCTTAAGTGAGACTCCAAAGCAAATATTTTCTGGTTGCCAGTGAGATTATTTTCTCACAAAATACACAAAATTAGTTTCAATTTATTATTTCAGTATCAGAGCTACATGAACTCTAAACCTTAAACTAGTATTTTATTCCTCCTTCCACTTCTTGGACTTTAAAATTATGGTTCAACAGGTGATCCATGGAATTAAAATCTCTGGCTTTGTGCCTACTAACTATATTTGTGCAGTTATCCATGTGGGTAAGCTTTTGAAAGAAGTGTGGAAATGTGCCTGATGAAATAGGGAAATCAAATACAGAGGTCATGAAAACTCTTCTGTCTTCTTAGGAGTTCCCCTGATTGATCAGCAAAGAACTAAAAGCTCAGCATATGGTGGTTCCTTAAAGATAAGACCCAGAAAACTTACCTAGAGGTTTGTTGCAGTACTGTAGCTTAATCTAACTAACAAAGAGAATAAACTGTAGCAGAAATTGACTTCACTAGTCTCTACTGATTTACAGCACTGCTAGCTGAATCCTGAAACATTGGCATAATTACCTCCTCTTAAAAGTATGATGAAAGGAAGTTATTATGGGTCTCACACAGGTAAATCCTCTAAAAATGAAGATTTCCCTTACACCAAGAATATTGGTCTATGGCAAACAGAGTTGATGTCTTATCAAGTACCACTTCTACATTTTTAGCAGTTGCAGTGGGGTGTTGTAGGTAGGAGTATGTATACATCTACAGTTTCATTCACAGATTTTAGTTTATCTATTTTAGGGTAGAAAATTCTAGTGTTGTCTTTATTCTGTCATAAATATGCTTGACTTTGTCGGTTCTTTGCTAAATTTCATTGTTACTCGCCTGAATTTTTTGTTTTCATGACCACTTTGAAAATATTCATGAAGATCACACCCCATAAGAACAGATTCTGCCACCTTCACAGTTCTTTGCTATCCCAGGTTCACACCACTTGTCAGGAAGCAGATGGATAATTGTTATGAGTCCTTCCATCAAAGACCTCTGATGTACCCTCAGGCACTTCTCCTGGTTTATGTTAACAACAACTCCAGCAAAGGAAACATACTCTCCCTTTTTTTTTCTGCATTTGGGTCACAACAGCACAAAAACCTGTATGTATGTGCACATTCACACAGAGCTGTACTTGTAAAATCATCATTGTCTAGTTCCTTTGTTGAAGCCAAAAAGAACACTTTGTGACATTCAAATTATTACCAAAAATAAGTAAAGGGACTTATTATCAAAAACATGATTATCAATTGTTAATATAGATCAGTGAAAATACTGCTGTTTACTTCTTTAAGTATATAAACACAGTGAAGTAGAAGACAAAGAGCTTCTAATTTTCTATCCTTATAACCATCAGATGGGTTCTGGTGAGTAGAACACCAGTTGTCTGTAGAAACAAAGAGGGGAAGACTTCCAAAATATGTGTTACAACTCTCTTATAAACTAGATGACAGTAAGGATAAAAAAGGAAATCATTGTGAACAGAGTGCCAATGGCCACGTGACAGCTAATACAACAGCTTTATCCAACTCAAGCATCTTCCCATGAATGAAAAGAGTGAAAAATGCTCTGAAAAGCAAGCCATACTCCTTATTTGAGGATAGGGTACAGTCTTACCTTAAGTTACAACAAAAGTATTGTTTAATAAGCATTGATGAACGCAGAACAAGGCAAATCTACAGCTCGATTTGAAATCTCCAATGTCTAGGCACAAAAGGCCACAAATGGACAACACTGAACACGCTCTGACTGACTAATGCTAATATGATCTTTAAATGTGACTTTTCATTGTTTTGGCAGGTTTGAAAAGACATTAGGAAATCTGATTTAATGCATTTTTGAACACATTTTTCTTAGCTGTATCACAGTCGCACAGTAAGTTTCTGAAGGCATATTGAATGTCGTGAATGATAGAGTCTGCCAAGATCTGAAGAGATAAGTCTTAATAACACTCATATTTTATAATCTTTCCTTCTCAAGGACATCCAAATGAATACATGTAGCATTACTGGAAGGAAGTCACATGTATCTTTCAAAAATTTCCATTTTCTTTCCTCAGTTCCTTACAGGTGAAGTATGCAAAGGGCTTGCCACTTCTCCTGAATTGACCCCATGCATGCTTCCTTCAAGGCTAAGACAAGACCAAATCTAGGCAAAACCACATTATTTAACTATATTTCTGCTCTTTATGTAAACATCATACTCAACATTCAATAACAAGCAAAAGGATTTAACTGAGCAAATTCTTGGTTTAAAAAAAAATAAAGCTATGCTTATTTTGTTGACTTATCAGATCATTTTGTCAAATATTATCTTTATGTTTGATTTTGATCAGATGGAAAGAAAAATCTTACTATTTGCACAGTTGTATATGGTCTTTTTAGGAAAACAGTGGTTTTTAATTAACCTTTTTCAATTCCTTTCTGTTATTTGTTCTACACTGATGGCCTTGAATTCATCTGCATTATTTTTCTCAAGCCAACTCCACCCTGCTCATCAACTTTTTTTCTGTCAACAAAATGAAGAGAACAGTGTTGTCGGGACTATCTGGGAGCATGTCCAAGTAGTTCATTGACTGAAATAGACCAACACCTCAAGGTATGAAGGCAAGCACCAAAAACCTTGAAAATTAACTGATTCAAAAGCGCAGTTGTTAAAAATCAGCAAGACATACTCCCTCAGTACTTGATATTTTCTTCTAAAAAGAAGCGTTACAAATTTGCCCTCAAATTACCTATGACCAGTCACTGGCCTTCCATTTGAATTTTGCACAATAACATTTTCAAAAGTCAGTTTCAGAGAGTGAAATATCAGACTTTAATTGCTGCACAGACTAGAAACATGGATGCCTCAAAACACCAGAGAAAATACATATTTATAAGCAGTATATAAATACTTTGTTAAAATTAGTAATAGTTAACTTGAAAAGGTGGTTGGGCTAAGGTCTTCTTAAGATTTGAATTTAAAAAAACATCTTTGTTAGTATAGCATACATGAAAACTGTAAACATTGTTAATAGTAGAAATCAGATAAGCAAAGAGGTTACAAGTTAAATTCCCTAAGGCTCAATCCTGATCTTGATCCTTAAGCAGCACAATATGAAAGAAGAATTGTGAGGTTTAATACTCAAATGCATACATATAATTTATCAAAAGGTCTGTATGACATTTTCTAACAATTATTTGTTATAATTTGTTAAAATGTGAACATACATATTCCCATTAACATATATAAAAACAAAAATCACTGTGATTAGGCGTTTTAAAAGAAAATTAATTGTGCTGTTTTAGAGTACTCTGTGTGATTTTAATTTTCCTAAAGTACCTTTAACTCAAATTCTTAATAAATAAGTAACATGGAACTTCTCTTAAAGATTTACTACCTTGTAGGATAAATGTTCCTAATATCAATGAAGTTATTGCTTTAGAAAATAGTTTTCTGTTACAGAATACATAATCTTCATGTTTGCTACTGTTATTTACATATATTTCTACATAGTACAATGTTTCTGATTGTGTTCCAGTATTTGATCAGTAAAACAAGTTGTTCTGCTACTACGGGACTGCATTAACCAGTGAGCATACCATTTTCAACTTAAAAAAAAATCAAAACCAAAAAAACACCATCAATCAAATTATTTTTGTCATGTTGAATTTGTTTTATAGTACATGCCTCCATATTGTTAAGGTCAATAAGTGACCAACAAATGTAGGTGTAAAAATGGTAGTGTGACTTCAAAAGATAACTGGGGGGAGAAAAAAATTCAAGGAAAAATGGGTTCTGAAATTAGCATCTTTGCTAATGTTGACCAGCACAGGTGGTTTGACTTGAAGAGCATTTTATTCAACATCACTGTGGACCTAATCATGCAACTTAGGAAGAATACTCTATCACCAGTTCACACAGGCAATGACCATACCTAGGATAAATTGGCAAATACCCATGAACTTTAATACAATTGCTACATTTTAGCACTAGAGAAATCTAAGCCACACTTTTTCTAAACAGCATGCTACAGCTTTGATTCTTGTTTCGCTTCATATTAACATAAGCCACTGAACTGAACAGAAAGTTAGAGAATAATCAGACCTAAAACATATTGCAAGTTATCTTATTTCAATATTTGATCCATAAATTGTAGTTTTGAATCACTACATATAAGAAACTTTACAGTTTCCTATCATCTGTGGTGTAAAGATAAAAACACACTATCATAAATCAACTTAGCATTACACTCTCAAGGGTTGTACATCTCTGACAATCTCAGAAGGTGGTATTGACTGATGATCAAACACTCACACTAAAAATATAGGTAGACATAGAAGAATTAATTGGTTTCTGAGTAAAAAACCTGGTTTCATCAAAGTTTTGCATTGTGAAGAGTTGGGGCAGGACTGCAAGTATTTGCTTACATGCTTAAAAAAGTGAAAGTCAAATTTTACAATTGTGAGCTATGAGACTCATATTTTCTTATAAATGTTTCATGCTTACTAGTGTAATTATTTTAATTATGGACTCTTTGGTAAATCATGTCCTAATTGTGCAACTTCTAAATAACAGCATAAATGCAAGTTGATTGATATAGCTGACATATGTTTAGCTCTTGAGCTGATTGAAATAGCTGGTATATATTTAGCTCCTAGGGGAGGACAAAAGCCCAAATGGATGGCAAGTTCAATAATAAACTAATCCTTAATAAATTTGACCAGATTATTGCCTAATCATATATCTGGGTTTTTTAAAAGAAAATTGTTTTACATTCTGTATCAGTTACCTTAGGACAAAAACCATTTTAAAGAAATAGCTATTTCTATATTCAGAGAAATGTGACAACTTGAAATATGGTATTGGACATACATAAAGCACGATGTATGAAGACAGCACACTCTTTCAGAGTGAAATATTCCTGCACCTTTGAAGCAAGCTTGATAAGCTCTATTCAATAAATTTCTGTAGAATAAGTAATCAGTTAAATATGTGTGTTCACAAACAAGTCCTTATTTACAGGACTAGCTATGATTATCTATTGTGAAAACAAGCGCCACCCACTTGCTGGCAAGCTTTTAGCAGAATGAGTGAGCAGTCTCTGATTCAGCGTTTTTGTATTTTCCTGTCAGGAAGAAACTAATGACCCATTTATATATTAATCTTTCCCTTTTAAATTTCCATCTGAAAAAAATGAGTTCAATATGTCACAATAGACACTAAAACCTGGGAAGAAAACAAAAAACCCTACTCAGTCCACTTTGACTTCTCCTTATTGCTGATTCCATTATGAAAATGGTTCATCTAGCCCTAACTAAAGCCACCTAAAAGTTATCCAGCTTAAGTCAACCTTGTCTAATCCTTCTGCCTCTTTCACTTCCCAAATGCTGCAGAGGAGCCCTAAGGCATGACTTGGTCTAGGAGTTTAGTTTTAAGACAGAAATGAGAACTTCCAGATTTTTTACTTTTTCCATGGATTTTCCCAGAAAGTTAGAAAAACAATGACTTTCCAAGAAGGATCAGAACAAAACGTTTTCAAATGTACATTCCTTTTCATGTAAGTAATCACACTGCTATTCACTATTTCAAAATAATTAAGGAAAAAAGACAAAGTGATAGGAAAGGGTCAAATACAGGATCAAGGTACAAAAATTTTTAAAAACCAAATAAATATTTTTCCTTCAAAATTATTTTGCCCATCCATGAAACCACATTTTCCCATTTGTCTTCAAGAATATGATGCTATCCTTTAGCTATACATACAGAAATCAGATAAAATGTTTTTTTAAATTAGTAAACACCAGAGACACACAGTAAAATATAAAGATAGATTAAAAGGAGAGAAAAGTAATCATAATTTAAATTTTAAAGGACATCAAGTCTCCCAAACAGCTCTCTCTTCTGTCAATTATGAAGCCTTATACAATAATTAATTATTCTAACAGGTTTTTTTCAATAATGAAGGACTGACAGACACTTTCAACATTCCTAGTTCAATTGACTATAAATCTAAATAACCATTTTCTTGAAAAAAATAAGTTTTAAACAGTCTGTGAGTGGAACTATTAATATAATAAAACACACATTCAGTTAATGTGCATTAATGTATTTCTCCAAAAAGTCTCTAAAACCCATAAATGAATTTACCTTCCAATGCATGGATAACAAAAAAAAAGGTTATTTTGAACCAAGAACAAACTTTGCGATCTAAACTCTACAGTCTAGCTGTACTTTAAACTACTCCCACTGTAGCTTCCACTCACAATATCAGCAGGGAACCTCTTTTCCCATGCCCTAAGCAGAAACACCTGGAAATTGAAACACTTTTAAAAAACCTGTTATCTAAAAATGTGTATTTCATTTCAAAGCAATCTACCAAACGCATTCCTAGATGAGTTTCTTGTTTCAACAGCATTTTGCATTAGAAGAAAAATGTTCAAGGAAATCTGGATCATGGCAAGGTAGTTGCATACTGTGGTGCAAGCATAGCTTTGCAGCAACATAAGAAGAGCCGTCTTGACTTGGGCATTGCACCTATTTGTCACTTCTAATTTTTGCCTAAAGGAAATAAAAAGTATGGTGATTTAAATTCATTAATAAGTACTTTTTGATGAAATTTAGATTATTTTGGAGTTTGCCAAGTGTTTTATATAGCACTACTATACCACCTGCTTTATCCAAATCGACCTGAGCTCCAATATTGGAATAATGATCATCACATGTTTGTTCTGTATTCTTTGCACTACTGAGATCTTTGGCTGTCTAAATTGAAGGTGCCGAAGACAATTATTACTGTATAACAAAGGAACCGAAGGACTCGGGGGAAATGGGGTGGGAGTGAGGAGAAGAGAGGGGGGAACACAGCATGGATGGCACGGGACATGCACAAAATTATAAGTATCAATATGACAGTCATCTTTGATTCTCCATATTCCAGTTCAGATGTGACAGCATAATGACATTATGTCATTATGTTATCATGCTGTTTAATCTAATCTTCCAACATGCATTACAGCATAACACTATAAAAGGCTTATTCAGGAAAAATTAATTTGCCTTGCAGACTGAGGAGTATGGAAATAAGACACCCTCTACTTTCTCTTTTGCATTATTGACATACCTTCTAGTAATTGTTCCTCTGAAAAAGATTAAAGAGGATGAAGGTTAAAACTCAGAAACACACGAGATAAATACACTAAGTAGGAGGCAAAGATTCTGCTTTATTTACAATGACTATAAAATGCTTAGTTTGCTTTTTTCCTAAATTGAAGGGATTTTCTCTAGTATAAAATAAATACATAAATAAATGGGGGAGGGAAGCCTCCAAAACTAAACTCAAATTTCAGTTTAGAAAAATCTCCTTTTCTCTAGTTGCTTATCTCTGGTGGCAGAAATCGTTTCTTTCAGCAACCACATTTAAACTGGAGGTACTACTTGAACTTTGCATCTCTTCAAAGGACAAGTGGCAGTCAGTAAGAAGCAAGTTATCAGTAAGAATAAGCAGTCAGTAAGAATACAAGCTATCAGGTAATTGTGTGAAAATCATTTGACGAGACTAATGGTGTTCCAAACACTGGGTGAAAGGATTCGGGGATATTCCAGAAAACCCACACGGATGAAAGCTTTCTTAACCTACATTAAATCTTGATAATGCAATAATGAGTCTTTTAAAAGGATAAGTCTAATTCCCCTATCTAGTGCAATAAAGACTGTATACAGCTAATCAGCTTTGCCCTTTCAATTAAACTAGTCCAGGACGTTCTATGTAGTCAGCACCCTGAATGAGTCATTAAAATTCTCGTTCTGTAAGAGTTGTGTGCAGTGCACCGTTGTTTCTAAATTCCATTAAATCCAAACGGTCTTTATCGCCCCATGACCACTGTGACTTCAATCAGCCAATTTAATTACCTTACAAAATTGTCAGCAGAAGCAGCAAAGAAAAACAGGAAGGGTTGTGACGTTATCAAATTGAAATCTTCCTCTGTGCTGTTTAATCTAGACCAGTCAATAACAATGCTTCTCACCTCCTTGCTACCTTCCTGAGGCTCTTAACCTTACTCTTCTTTCAAAGATTTCTGTTGTTGCTTTAAGACTGATCTTGAACTCCGTGAGGATGTTAACAGATATTGAAAGCTTCTTCTCCTCGGCAGTAAATTTTTCACTGGCTCTGAATGCTGGATTTGCCAAGACATGGACCCCCGAGTTTGGCTTGCAGATTTTCATTACACTCTTGCCTGCCTTCCCCACTCAAACAAGATATGTACATTTTTTGTTTCTCTCAAATAGAGGCAGAAACCTTACCCCACCTACTAAAAGCATGCCAATGCAAAACCCAAAGAAAAGAAAGTACATATCCAGGAGGGCTAATGCAAGTCCCTTAAAAAAAAACTCCATTAGATTACCCAGCAGGGATTTGTCATTTGACCTCTTGTCTCATACACATCTGCACGAGGCTAGTTCCCACTGCTATGTCATGATTTCGCTGGTTTTAATTGCTGCAATTTTAAAATGCTCTCCTGAATCCCAGAACCATGTGTTTTGACACCCACTGTCACCTCCCCACAGGCAGTGGACCCAAGGAGGCAGCCTCTTCCCTGATTTTGCCACACTCGAGCTCATAAAAAGCAATTATATAGAGATAAACTCAATATGTTTGAGACAAAGGAGCTCAGCTAAGAAGTATGTCAGATGAAACCCATGCTGAATATTCACAGAGGAAGACTCAAGCACTTAGCAATTCCCCTCTTGGGGTTCCTACAAAGGAGCTAGAAATGAGGGGGATTTTTCCCTAAGTCATGAAGAATGTGTCTTGCCTTATAACATTTTATTTGCTATGATTATTATTTTACGTGGGGCAATAGGAAAGTGCTAGGCTTCATGAGGACTTGGTGTGGTGGATTTTTAGGAAAAAAAAATTTAAAATAGTCAGTAGTAAGAATGCTTTTTCCCTTGAAAAGTTTTTCCTATCTCTCTTGACTTTCTTTTGCTTTTAAGCTGGAAGAAGCCACATGGGCGCACACACCCTTCCTTTGTAGTTCATTGTAACACAAAACATTCAGCTCCTTCTCTCATCTGCTTCAAGTCAGGCAACTCCAAAGCACCAAAAAGTCAAAACTACAGGTATAGGCCTCTACTTGTCCTTACCCTTCTTGAATGTCCTGAAGAAAATAAAGCATCACATAAAGTGGGTTAAAACTTATCAGGCAAGTGAGCACCCTGCAGTGGAGATCTTTAGTCTCCCAGCACATTTCCACGAATAATGAGAGCAAATACAGTGTCCAAACTTCTTTCACCTTCCCGTCACAGGTCTCTCTTCACACCTTTGCTGCAGGAAACACGAATTGCTCACAGCAGTAGAGACGAGGCCGGAAACGGGCAGTTTAAATAAAAGAGGATATTATAGAGCACTCCAAACTTCAAAGCGCTGACAATCAAGCGCCATATAGATGGGAGGTGGAGAGGAAAAAGGAGTTTAAATAGCCCAGGGTCTTACTGCCTTGGGCAAGACAAGGGGTGGGTTTCTGAAAACACATGTGGGCAATTAGAGGTGTTTACAGCTCTCAATGACTTGTTAATTCAGCACGTCGGGGACAAGGTGTTGAGATGTCTTCAGAAGGTAAAGGTAGACCTAAAAAAAGCAGCCCGAAGTGCCCAGCCGTCGCTGGGCTCTGGATCTGCCGAGTTCCCTGGAATTTCCTGGGAGCCGCTGCTATGGCTCTGAGTTTACACAGGAGCAGTGATTCGGAAAGTTGCGAAGAAATGCTATTCCCGATAATGTAAAGGATGTGCCGGCGGTCACATACTTTGGCTTTTGTCCGGTGCCAAGTGATAAGGAAAACGTTTCCATCACACTTAGCACAGCGGAGAGACAAATACTACGCTGCTGCTTTCCTCCCTCGTCAAGGTGGGATATATCTTTTATCCGGATCAATGGTTTAGGGCTGTTCCCATTTGACACCCTCCAGTACCATACACAGAAACTTCACCTTCAGCGTTCCCTGGGCTCGCTTGTGGGGAGCTGTTCAGAAAGTGCAAGGGAGGGAGCATGTCGCATGAAGCAAAGTGTCATTCGGGAAGGGCCCCTGGTGTGATGCCTGAATACCACGGTGCCCAACTCCAGCAGCAGCAACAGGCGGGTGTCCAGATGCCTAAGCAAGTGTCGCTTGGGAGGGAACGGTGCCATCGCACCAGCATCTCTCCTTGTTTGCTCCATAAGCTACAAACAGAAATAACCTCCCGAATCTGACAGATAACCCAGGCGGTTCGACTTCCCTGTGTGATTGCTAAAAGATAGCTAGAGAGAGAGAGAGGGAGGGAGAGAAAGGACATGCTGGCTAGTCCCAACAATGAGAGGAGCCGTGGGAAGGACAATGCGAATCCATGGCGGCTAATTTGCAAAGGAGAAATGAGGGGGCTGCAGCTCTGGCAGGCTTCAAGCTCTCCCCTGTTGCCATAGCACTGCTGGCTGAGGAAGAAGAGCGGGGGCTGGCAGGCTGCCTTCTGGAGGGAATCTCCTCAGCTCTCGCTTCTCCTCGGCAAGGACTCCACGGCATCCCGTTCTCCTGGTCATAAGGACATCCCGAAGGGACCGACAACACGGGAACCCAGAGGAGGCGGTGGGGAATTCCCCCTCAGAAATAACAAAAGCTTTTCCATAGGTCAATCCCTGGTCCCTCCCTCCAGCCTGCTATGCCCTACAGAGAGATAGAGATGTCAGCCTTTGGGAAACGCGTGGAAGTTCTCTCGTGGTCACAGACAGAGCGACTTAGCCTGCACTGAGCTAAATCCTCTTTCCTTTAAAACAGGCCCGGATGAGCAGCGCAAAAACTTCTTGCTCTTTTCACCTCTAACATTCTCCACAACAAAACAAACTTGTCAACTGCTCCCTACCTACTTCTAATGTTCTGTGATGGGTTGCCGACAATTCTTTTCAAAGACAGGGCAGAGACAGAGAAACGGATTTGTACTTCGCTGCTACAAAGAGCGGAGTGAGCACAATTCGTTGGCCAGCTGTGTGACCAGGACTCAGTTGGGAAATAAGCCCAGTAAAACATATTCATCCACCACCATGTCACTGGGTAACAGAGACCCGCTGCATCACCTTTCAGCCTCGGGATTATTTATTGCTCTAACGCCTGCCAAACCGCTGCTCTCTAGGGCTGTCTCCAGAGGTACACTGAGCTAACAGTTCAGAGGGGATGCCGCTTTAAAGAAGGAAAGTCCACCTCTTGCTAGTGCTGTGACCAGGAAGATGTTTGTTTACACAGCTATACCTGAAAGTAACTCAGGCTCCTAGAGACAGACTCTCGGCGCCCGTGGAAAGACAGACAGCTGGCTAGGTCCAGATTACAGGCAGCCTAGCACTAAATTCACGGCCATGATTATGGATCGCTTTGATTGCAAAGTAGACCCCCACAATGATATACGGGCCCGTTTAGCCATGTCCAAAGAAACAGGCATTCCTGAGGACGGTTGCTAAGAGCAACGTGCCTTAAGCACCACCTCTTGACCAGATGGAAGCAGAAAAAAAGTGCTGCTAGGAATTCAGCACACGAGATTGGTAACAGCCTGGTGACTTTTTAATCATTGCTCACCTTCCCCTCCATATAAAAATGTGTGTGGGGGTGCTGATTCAAACTAAAATAGATACAAACCAAGGCATTATTCCCAGGCAAAGGCAAGAGATTTCTGTGCCCCACAGAAATGGATGCAGCGGCTGCCACAATTTATCTCGGACAGTGCGAATGCGGGAGATCCGCTCTTCCTCCCTCCGCCCATGCTGTCGACAGGTACAGAGGATGCCGCTTGTATGGGGGAACAATTTTCAACCTGTCTCTGCCTGTCCGACCCCCGCTACGGCTGGTCGGCGGTACCCGGGCGACCAGGAGGAGGCTGATGCGGGGCTCCCATCGTAGGTCTCCCCGGACTAGCACCGCAGGACATCCCCGGCCTCGTAGACCCCTTCGGACTTGCTTTCCGAACTTTCCGTCCTGCCCTTTCTCACTACAAAACTTCTGTAGGGGATGGAGCGGCTGGAATTTGTCCCTCGCTTGCTTGCTTAGACACACAAATACGCGCGCTTGCACAGGCAGAGCTAAGAGGTTAGTGCCCTGGTCCAGCTGGGATAGCGTTTAGACTGTAAACCGCCTCTATTCTTGAAATGTCATTTTGATATTTTTTTTTTCCCGGGAGAGGGAGGAACTCCTACAACTTTCCTCACATAGAAAAGCTATGCTTTCGAAAGGTACGGCAAAAGCTCTTCCCCGAGCACCGCTCAAGACATAAATCATCTCTTCTCTAACCCTAAACGCCACTCAAGTGTCAAGCAAACAGACAGATACTTGAAGGGAAATCAGGCCAAAGGTCTCAAATCACAGCGTTTCGCCCGCGCGGGATCGGCTCGGGGTGGGGGGGAGGCGGATCAGCGACGGGCGGCCGAAACTTAACAACTACTTGACAGATTTTTAACTGATCAAGCGCCGTATTAGCCATGCTTTTCCCTACTATGGAAACAATAAAGCAAAACAATGGAAACAATTACGAGGAAGCCACACAAGCTGCGCAGAGCCGTAGGCAACCGCGTTTGCCAGCCTTTTTTCTATTGTTATTATAATTATCATCACCATCGTGCCGTTACTACGGCTACAATGAGCAGCAGCGACAGAAAAAAAAATCACACAGCAATTCATCCCTCCGGATGCAAAATAAAGAGGGACTTCGCTGCCCGTCTCCGGTAGCATGTCCCAGCTCTCCCCCAGCATCCCCTTCTGAGTCAACGCTACGTAAATCACATTCAGGCTTAAGCACACAATGAAAAAAGTGTCCGGAAATCTTACCAAATCTTAATACATGTGTGGTTCCTTGAGAATATCCAATCCACAGTAAGGAGAGAAGGAGTCTAATGGTGCATCTGAAGACTGAATTAGTTACAATATGGGAAATAATCTTCATGATGTTTCTATGCACACACGCGCTGCCTTACTTCCCCCTTCTAAGCCGTCAGGTTTCCCGGTAGGGTGAGAATGAGGATACGTAAACTGATGGCCCTCAGACACGATCACGGCATGGTCACAGACAGAGCAGAGAGTCTACGCTTCCCAAACCCATTAGCAATCCCTGCATGTTCTTCATTCACTGCGCCAAGGAGCAACCTTCAACTGCAAGGAATGGTGGGACATCCATGTTAGTCGGGGGAGAATCCTTGAGAAATCCAAACACACACAGTGTCCAGCCGAGTAAACCTGGGAGGCGAGAAAGGAGGAAAATCAATAGGTAATCCAGCTCGAGAAATCGCTGAGGTACCGCCACATAGCGAGCACCCGCCGTTTCACTGGCGAAGCTTTTGCCGTGCTCCCATTCTACTGCACTGCTGCACAGCTTCTGACGCGAAGCCAAGATTAAGTGAGAGAAATTGAGATAGCTCTTCTCTGCTTAAGGCTGCCTGCCAGACAGCCTTCCCAATTTCTATTATGCAACCGATCTGATCGTCCAGCTTTGTCGGAGGAAAAAAAAAAAACAGCTCGGTTTAATTTACATGCTTCTTATTGTTATTAGTTATTCAGTTGTTCTGAACAATAGCTATAAGGGGCGGGGGGCGGGGGGGGGGGGGATGGGGGTGCTACTGCTAGAGGGGAGAAGGGAATCGGTTGTGTGAAAATCAATTCCTGTATTTTAATAGCTGACTGCTTGGGTCGAGATCACTTAGCTTTAGAGTTGTGAAAGAGAAGGCTGACAACAAAGTCATGCAGGTTATCAGAGTAAGATTCAGGTTTGGAAAAAAAATATAATGATATTTACAATAGTTAACTGTTACTCATTTTAACGCATGAAGTAGGATAAATGCTATGGTTTGTGTACTGACGGTCCCTAGGAACTTGCTACGGACCCAGTGATAGCGGAGCACCAGATTGCTTTTGCAAGGTAACAGGAATCAGCAGCGCTGGAACAACCTTGTTGAATGCACAGACCTGTTTCGCTAAACTTGCTTGAAATCGCAGTGCTGCTTAAAAGACAGTAAATTCGGGATTTACTAGTTTATGATTTTCACTTTATTCTGCCACTGTCTCATTTTGTACTCTGCTTTCCTTTGACTCCAGTATTTTGGAGATGTTACTGTAGCTCCCTGTACTATGATCTATGGAGTTTGTCATTTTGCTGTCCTCAGTGAGAACAACAGCATTTCCCAATTTGATAATAGGATACTGAGTTTACATCTGCAAATGCAGCCACAGATTTTTGGTTTTTGACCAGGTATTGCAAAGAAGATAAACCCATTCTGTGGACTACTTTAGATTTTCCTTGGAAATGCAATTAGTTGTGTGCCTGCATCCACTGAAATACATTAAACCAGGACTGTCAGACTTTGCAATCTAAGCCAGGATTTGCTGAACCCACTTGAGCTTCGATACAAACACTGAAATATAATTCCTATCAAACACTGAAATATAATTCCTATATTTCCCATCAGGAAAATGAATTAATTTTTTTCTACATTCTGCCTACAGACATCTTTTGTCTCCTTTATCTTTCTCCTTTGCATTTCATTAATAAAGAAAATATCACTGGAAGACTTCCCCCACAGATACATACAGAAGAACATAGAATAAACCTGAATTTACAGAAATAAATACCAATTTTGCCAAGGGAATGAGAACACTCTGTGAAATCTATCAGAAGCAGAGCATAGCAGAGGTGAGTTACAGTTTATTCTTAATTAACATCTGCGTGTTGTAGACGTGTAAATAAGTAACAGCACCATTAGGATTATAACTTGCAGTGTTTGTGCTCTGTATCCCGAGAGGTGTTAGCAATTTATAGTAACTTTTTATCATTTTGCCTTACTGATTTCCTCTGCACACTTTTACTTAAAACACTGTAAAATGTTGATGAAAAGAAATGTACATTCTGCGAGAGGATTATTAAACATCATTGATTTTTTTTTCCTTAAGATGGAGGCATAACTGCAGTGTCAAAAATAAGTATCATGAATGGCTAGTTCTGCAGTCTAGCAGGGAATTCAATCAGACGATTTGACTATTGGAGCACTTTAAAAAGAACACCTAGTGTTAAAAGAAAGGATATCTAGCGACTCCTTCAGTTCACTCTTAGAATATCTCCCAGTAAAAAAATGCAGAGAGATGCTTTTTCTTCTATTTACTCTTTGATTTATTCTTTTCTGCACGTTTATATATTTTTATTTCTTAATCCAAGGAGAAATAAAACCAACCCACGTGAATACTGTGAAAATTCACTGCCTTTCTCACTGGGGCTGCAGAAGTAAGGAGATTCTCAGATTGAATTCTCAGATGCAGCTTGCAGTCTAACTGGAATTTTTTAATTTATTTAATTTCGTTTTGGTAAGAAGTTTTTAAAATATAATATTCGTGGTCATGTTTAGCATATTAAACAAGACATAACCTTTGGACAAAGTGACTCCTGTTATCAGTTTGATTTTCTAATGTCTCTTAAAAAATATTCAGCTACCTATAATCTCAGCCCAGCAGAGCACCTAACTCACGGAGGCGTTTAGAACTGGAATCATAAAACAACTTGTGTTAATTCCTATTACTATTAAGCACTCAGCAGCCCACGCTGCAGCCCCTGGTCTGACGCCTGAGGCTCACACCGAGTTTCCTTCCCCCCGCGCCAGCCCCCGCCGCCGCCCTCAGAGGCCTCAGCACCGCGGACAGCGCCCGGAGCGGCCCCGGGCGGCCCCTTCAGCACCGCGGACAGCGCTCCCGGCCGCCCCCCCCTTCTTCAGGTGTCAAAGCGCCTGGGGTGTTCTAACCCTTTCCAGCCATCTCACAGGGCGGAAAGGAAATTAAAATCTGTTATCGGCTTCTTTAAAGATATATGTTATACCCTCTATTATGTTAGCTAGCCGGCTATTTTGTGGCATTTTATGGGTTCAGAAGAAGTACCGATGTCCTCTTTATCTACTATCAGACATCGCCTAATGCTCTGTGTTAATATCCCTTTCCCCTTCTTTCAAACCCTTGCTCCCACCTTGAAAAAAAGTCGTAGTTAACCCAGAAATATTTTCACAAGAATATGAATCCCTGGTATAAAAAAGCAAATCTTACAAGGCATCAGATGTTTAGAACTCATTAAGTATTTGGTGGCTGAAGATCACTTACAGCCTATATAATTGACTAAAGCCTCAGTCTTCCCCACACTAGACTCCTTTTCCCTTATTTGAACTTTAACTCCACTTCTTCCTCATGAACAAGAAAAAAATGCTTTTGTGCATCCTCCAGACTGATTTCAACATGAAAACAGGTAAATATTCTTAGTGCCTTTCATATTTCTTTCTCTGTGAGATGTAAAATTCAAAGTCTGGAAATCTCTAATAAAATGTCATGCTAGATAAGCTGGTCTGCTGTTTTAGGATCTTGTCACCACTGTTACACAGCTCTTTTCATATTAAAGTCTGTATGAAACTGCCCTCTACACTTCAGTGATCATCAGCTGGGAAATCTACAATTCCTTGTATATATCTTTGATTTGTTTGGTCATCTATTGTAGACATGGTGGTAACGTATCTCTAATAGACAAGGACATCTTTAATACATAGGACTCTGTTCAAGTGTAGCTGATATGAAAAATGGTAATCCAGCTATAGACAGGGAAAGAAGAGACAGTCTGAGGCCTTACATCTTTTCTGGGTAATAAAAACCTACTACAGTTTTAGCTGTGTGTCAAGTATAAATGGTGTACATTATGTACACAATGTTTCATTTGGAAAGGGGAGATATGTGGTTCTGATTAGCTTACTATATCAGGAGCTTTTTCCATCAGATTTAATTTTTATGTGCTGTTATCATTATAAAAGTTAACCCAGTTCCAGTTAGCTGCCACCTACTGGGATGTATAGTTTTATCATATTGCTTTAAAAAGGAATGGGCTTTTATTTTCAGGTCATAGCTATGCCTCTAAGAACAGATAGTGAGGTTTTTGTATCACATAATCTACTATTTTGACCTCTCACAACAGCTGCTATAAATTTAATGTATGTATAACATATGGTCCCCCAAATGTTTCTCGGACATTTTTCAGCAAATCCTTGCAAATGTTTCAGATTCACATGCCACCACAAGTCCTCCTGCTGTTGCAATCTGGTGTGAGGAGAGCCACAGCTCACTGCAACACCTGACCAGCATCTCCAGATCTCCAGAATCAAGTATTGCAGCTTTGCTGACAAAGCAGTAACAGTCCTCCCTTCTAAAACATTTGCCAAAGTATTCAAATGAATGTTGATATTATCATTTAAAACACATTGCAGCCCACCGGCATTTCACTCCCACCAGCTAAAAAGGAAGGACCGTAGGTCCTTCTCTGTTTGTTATTATCATCTCAGTCCAAATTTACAACCAAGTTTCTGCTGTGCCAATGATTAATGACATTTTAAGATAGTAATTAATTTTTTGCTAGTGGAAAGACTTATATTTTAATTAATGAAGTGAGCGTGCAATAGACTTTATTGTTTAGGCACTTTTGAGTATCACAGCAATGCACTTTCCCAGTAAGTTTTAAGCAGCAAAAACAAATACTTTTGACATGATCTACAGACCAGCCTTTGGCCCCTACAGTTTCCTTTGGGGCTGGGGAAGCTGTGCAAGATTTTGGGAGGAAAATGGTGATGCTTTTCCTGCTGTACTCTCCCAAAAGTTTCTAAGGAGAATGTGAGGAGAGGTTTCCATTACAATGTATTCATTCCTTCTCAGTGCACGCATGGTTCTTGCTATCATGCCTCCACTCCGTAGGCAGGAATGTTTCTTGCTTTACAGAGAGTGTCAGCGTCCTGGCTACTTTAGCCATGGATGCTCACCCAAAGAATGCCGATTTTGTTCAGAAATAAATGACAGGGCTGCCGATAAGGCGAAAGAGGGACTGGCTGCGCAGTACGGTGGGGGCCGGGTAGGGGCAGGAGGAGACCTTACGGAAGTAGACACTGTTGTCCACCCACAACTCTAACGAAGTTAGAGCCCGGTTGTCACCTCCGCTCCCCCATGAGAGCGGGGAGCACATCATCAATGCAGCCGGTTCGGCCTCCTGAGCCCGGCTCGGGAGCAGTGCTCCGACTGTCGGAGGGAGTTCCGGGCTACCGGGAGGGCACCGGGCGAGGGGCATCGGGGGGCTGCGCTGCCCTGACCTCTTGCTCCCTCTTCCCACACCTCCACTTGCAGCGTGGGGACAGCGGCGGCTCTGAAGATACGGAGCAGCGATGGAAGGAAGACAGGAAGCCGACAGGTCTGTTTTCCTCACAGTGAGGGACAGACCTGGGCGGCAACAGCGCTCGGGTCGGCCAGCTCAGCGCCCGCCTTTGCCCTGAGACAGCTGGCCAAGAGCCATCGTGGTGTGCAGCTCTCAGCACAACGCGGCCACGGTGCATCCCCCGCCACCCACTCCCCCCCAGCCCCTCACTGGCATGCAACCCCTCTGGCCGTGGCGGCCAGCCGGAGACCCCGGGACATCCTCCTACCTTGAGTTGCGGGAGGGGACTCGGGGAGGGAGAGGAAGGCGGAGGCGGGGGAGAAAGGGCGGTGGCAGGACGCCGGGGACAGCCCGGGCTGCGGTGCAGCCGGCGTCCGGGCACCACTGACGGCGGCGGCAACCGGGGAGGGAGGGAAGGAGGGAGCGAGGGAGGAGGGAGAGAGAGAAGGAGGGAGGCAGGGAGGGAGGGAAGAAGGGAGGGATGGAGGGACGGGAGGAAGGAGGGAGATCCGCCTCCCTTCGGGAGCGCTGCACAGCGCCCTTTAAAGGAGCAGAAGCCCGCTTTCTCTACGGCTGGCACTGCCGGCTCCCCACACCGCCAAGTCTCGCCGGTGCCTGCTGGCCACCGGTGCGCATAGGGCTTCCCCCCACGCCGTTGCCCGAAGAGGCCGAACTTGCCGGACAGCGAGAATTCACAGCGTTAAAAGTCCAAGCTCCTAACTGGGGGTCCCCGAGTCCGTTTTGTGAACGCGGAGGATGTGGGAGCTGGATCCTGCCGCCCGTGAAACTGCTTCAGAGACCCCTGCCCGTCCCCATTTTTCCCCGTGGGTGAGGGGGTGAGTGGAGTGCTCCTATCTCAGCCTGCGGGGGTGCTAGAAAAAGCTTCGGCTGCTTCTCGGCTTGTTCTGATGCTGAAACCCGCCTGCTTCTGCTCCTTCCTTGAACTAGCGGGTACTGAGCCCGGGCACTTCCCCGGACTGGAAGAGGACCCAGGGAGAGGGCGACCACATCTGCCCCGACCGCCCCCGACTCACTCCTGAGAGTCAGCGCAGGGGAGGGTGCCTCTGGTAAAAGGATCGAGGCCTCCCTGCTGAATTGGGCTGGGAAATGTGTCGTCCGCTCCGCCTTGCGGGAGTGCCAATGATTTCCTCCCTCGTCCAGCCGCACTCGCCCCCGCAGCACCACAGGCGTCTCTTCATCCCTTCTGAGCTTCTCCCGATTTTGTTTCGTGACTCGGACATGCCTTGAAGAGCTGCAGGATTTCCCCTGCGCCCGCCCCCCCCCCCCCCCCACCCTTCACTTTGCAACCTTCTAGAGGTCTGACCGACAGGCAGATATGATGAGCAATTTGACAGGAAAATCCCCGTCTCCACGCCTTTCCCTCACTCAAAAGTCCCGTTCCCGGATCCGCCGGGAGAAGCAGCCCGTACCCCACAAAGGATGCTCAGGCGTTGCCCCGCTTCATCTACCCAAGCAACCAACCAGTTATCAGAGGCGGGAGGGGAGGACTCAAAAAGCGTCCAAGAGATGGGGCTCGAGTGGATGGGGGTGGGTGACTGAAAAGCTCCTACAATTAAATAAACAGCAGAGTTGTTGTGCGAAGTAAATAAATAGTCAATGATCCCATTGTGGAGCCGAGCGCAGGCGGCACGGATTGCGGCGGGCTCGCAGCGATTGGGCTCCGGCCGCTGTGACTTGCAGCTTAATCGGTCCCACAGCACATCCCTTAATTACTTGCAGCACACTTCCATGGCCGACAAAAAACTCATTAGTCAGTTCATTTGCCTGAAGCGGTAATAGAGATAATTCTCGTTAAAAGCAAACGCACTGCTAAAGCAAAGCGCTTCATGCCACCCTGGGAGGGAAAGGGAACAGGGCAGGAGTTGCTTCTCCAGGACTCCAAGACTAAGCGGGCCGCTCTCCGGGTGGAAAACTGAGCGAAACAACGTCTTGGAAAGCTGAGTTCTGTAAGATCCTGGAGGAGGGAAAGGAATGGCGGGGAATCGCCACGGGAGTCATCCCAAGTCATCCCCACGATCTCCGGGGGAGGAGAGGCAGGTTAATGCTGCAAGACCAGCCAGAGGGTGGGGAGTATATGAATTCGGATAAGGAAATGATTGTGCAAGCCACCGATTCCTTGATTTCGGCCTTTTTTTTTTTTTTTTAAATATATATATATCGCTGACTGCTTTTGGATTGTTACTTACTATCCACAGTTTTCTGACCAGAGAGCAAGTCAAACATAAAAAAACATGAGTCAAAGGTGTCACTGCAAGATGACAGAAAGGAAGGCAGGGAAAGAAAACGGGTACGGTTCTAACATTGCAGATGGATTGTGTAATACTCTCATGTAGTCACTTCAACTCAACTACATTGATGTAGAGCCTTTTCCCTTGTTGCCTGGGTTACATTTCTGTCCAGACATGAAATTCTCGATGCTTTCCTCAGCCAACAACAGTTTACAAAGAATTAGGTCCTCTCTGACAAGAAAGAGGTTTTCAGCGCCACCAATGCTTATCCTGACCTATTGTTTAGGATATTTAGGGACTTTGCATATGTTTCATTAGTACTCAGACAGAGAATATTGGAGCAGGAATGCTGGATCAACAAGCCTAAGATCACACTGCAAGTCAGGGACATAATGGGAACTCTGTGATCATAATTTCTCAAGTGTTGAGCACTGCAAAACTCCTTCATTTCAATACTGACAGAACTTCTCGTGTTTCTTCTCAGTTAAACTGAAGGAACTTTGAACTTTATCAGTATTGACCACTAGAAAGAAAAAGGAAAGCACAGACCCAGTTTGTCAGCATCCAAAATGAGCTGTAGCAGAGAATTTGCTACACAAGGTCCTGGGCTGTAACAAGAAAAACCAATCCAAAACAACAGCAATAACAAACAACCAAAAAAAAAACCAAACAGAAAGAAAACAAACAAAAAACAACCTCCCCAAGCCAGCACCCAAACTTCTTTATTTACTTGCTTCTTTTTCATTCTTGACTATTTTAACTGCAATTTATAAATTTATCAGATACATGTAATATACATGTCATCTTTACACCAGCCATTAAAAATAATTTTTATAAATATCAATAAGAATTTAAGCCTACTAAAAGTAAACACATTTGCAAAGATCTTTGTGAGAATGGTTTTTCCCAGCATTATTTTTAAATATTTAAAATTAAACTATCTGGGTTTATTACATTCCCATTTGGTGCATTTACTACTCAATGTTAGGAGTAATGTAAACTCGCAGTCCAAGTACTTTAAGCCTTCCAAAACGAAATTACCAAAGGATGGGAGATTCATCCTTTCTCCACAGAAATCCATCACTAGTACCTTGCAAATCTGAATATTTAATACTTCTTTTCTTTCCTGCTATATCTTTCAATTTAGGTCAGCTATGGTGACATAAACACTGACAGAATTTAAGATCTTTCAAAAAAGTTTCCATCAAACATTTTTTATAATGCCAGATCTACAAAGACCCCAAACCAACCAAAATAACAATCTTTTAGGGATTCTGGATGCTGTGGTTTAACAGCCCTAAACAGTTTCTGTCCAGTTTAATGACCCAAATCTGAGTACTGACATTTGTTCAACATGAGTAGTTCACAGCTTGTGCCCTGCCACAAAAAACACTCAAGCAAACCTTTGGGACTTCAGATTGCAGACAACTGAGTTTTTTGTTCTTTCTGCCAGACATTGTTTTATTTTTTTTTACCCTCTTGCAGTTGTGAAAAACACTGTGTGTTCTTTCAGGAAATGTCTCCTACTGCTATGACAGAAAGATTTTTGGTACAGATCATGGGCAAATAAACAATTATTGGTTTTTTGGCCAAAGAAAATCCTCCCAAATGTTGTCTTTTGCATCTTTTAATGATGACCTTGTATATTAATATTCTTGGTCAAACTGGCTGCATGTATCAAGCCATGTCCCTTCAAACAGAAATGAGTCAAAGAAGGATGGAACAAAAACAAAAAAATCTGCCTAAAAGAAACAAGTCCCTTTTCTTGTATTATCCACTTGAGGGAGACAATGAGCCATAGGTTATATCCATATATCAGTTTGATATATACATACAAAATTTATGAGGGATTTGATTGTGTTATTGTTAATTTAAAAAACACTGACCTGTGTAACATAGCAGGCATGAAGTTTCTCATAGCGCTGCATCAATCTGTACCTCAGACAGTTTTCTTCTCTTTCCTTCCTGCCTAGCAAGATGGGATTATCCAATGACTTTCACTGATAGCAATGTCCAGACTCTTTCAAAGTGATATTCCATAATTCTAGAATTAATATATCACATTTGGACTACTTTACCTGATTCAAGACTTGCATTTTACACACTTTATGATTTAAGAGATATACCAAAGTGTAGTACATTACTAAGAGGGCAAAAATAGACACCACCAGAAGCCATAAAAGGATAAAGCTTAACCTGTGCCAGAATGTCTTTGGACATCCATACATGGCTAGGAAGCTTTATTTTATTTGGTGCCAGTCATGATGCATTGTGCAATATTTTCCAAAAGACTGACATATTTTGAAATCCTCTCAGAAAGACTTTAATGGCTTAGCTGCTGTTGTTGTTAGAAAATAGTCATATGTTTGCCTTGAACAGCCTTATCGCAATTGACAATCACCACTCTTCTACCTGCAGAGCACATAAAGATGAGTTTTTATTCCTCTCTCTAAAACTGTCTTCTGAACAACAGAATAAATATTATTCAGGAAACTAAATGTCACTCTTTTCTTGAAGAAAGTCAAGAAGGAGGACACAACAAGCTCCAGACGATTCAACTTCATCTCAGTTCCTGCAAAAGTGATAGAGCAGCTAATCTTGAAAACTGTTTTCAGGCACATGAAGGAGGTAAAATTTTTAGGAGGAGTCAGCATAGATTCACCTAGGGAAAGTCATGTTTGACCAAACTGATAAACTTTTAAAATTAGGCAACATCTTTGTGGATGAGGGGAGAGCAGTGGATATTGCCTACTGCACTGTTTCCTATAAGATTCTCATAAAGGAGTTGTTGATGTATGGGCCAGATGAGCAGAAGGTGAGGTGGGTGGGAAACTGGCTGAATGGCCAAGCCCAGAGTAGCATGATCGGTATCATGAAGTCTAGTGGGAGGCCAGTAAATAGCAAAGTACAGCAGGGGTCATCACTCCATCCATTTAATTCCACATCTTCATTAATGATGTGGATGAAGGGCAAAGTGCACCTTCAGCCGGTTTGCCAGTGACACCAAACAGGGAGGAGCAGCTGATACAGAAGACTGTGCTGCCATCCAGAAGGATGTTGACAAGCACGAGTGGCCTAACAAGATTCACATGAAGTTCAACAAAGGCAAGTGCAGGGTCCTGCACCTGGGAATGAACAAGCCTCCAATTTGCAGTTTCTTAGCTGTAACACTGCTAGGCAGGAAAAACCTTGGAGTCCTGGTGGACACTCAGTTAAACTTGAGCTGGAAGTGTACCATTGTGGAAAAGGCTGATGGTATCCTGGGCTGGATTAAGAGAAGTGCTAGCAGGTTGAGGGAGGTGATTTTTACCCTCCATTTAGCGCTGGTGAGACCATACCTGAAGTAATGTGTCCAGTTCTGGGCTCCTGAGTACAAGAGACACATGGACAAACTGAAAACCATCCAATAAAAGGAAATTATGAAGAGACTGAAGGATCTACCACATGAAGAAGAGCTGAGAAATCTGAAACAGGTTAGCCTGGAGGAGAAATGTCACAGGCAAGAACTTATAAATATATGTAAATATCTGAAGGAAGGGTGCAAAGAAGATGGAGCCAGGCTCTCTATTCACTGGTGACCAGTGACAGAACCAGAGACAGAAGCCATCAACTGAAATACAGGGTGTTCATGCTGAACATCAGCAAACGCTTTTTTACTGTGGACATAACCAAGCATCAACACAGGCTGTTCAGTGAGTGAATGGAGTCTTCCACCTGGAAGGTATCTACATCTCTGGACATGGTCCCAGGCAAACAGCTGTAGGTGGCCTTGCTTGATTAGGGAGAGGGTTAGGCTAGAAGACCTTCAGAGGTCCCTTCCAATCTCAACCATTCTTGTTGATTTTCTTGTGTCTCCCCCAATCCATTCTATTCTGGATGACTTTTAAGTATCTCAAAACTGCTTTTGTCAGTGTTTCTAACTGGTCCATATCACTGCACTACAGGGAGCAGAACTGTATATAGTACAGAAAATACTACAACAAAATTAGTGGGTGGAAGGAAGGACTATTATTACCGTTTTCAGTTTCCCATATTGTTCAGAAATCCCAGTATGATTTTTGACTCCTTTGCAATAGCATGATATTGTAGTTTCACATTTGCTGCGTCACAATAAAATCTGTGTCCTTTTCTGCTTAACTACCCCTGATTAGTTGCTTCCTCACTTGCACTTGCTGAACTACTTATTTACTCCCAAGTGTAGAAACTTGTGTTTGTATAATATTTTTTTTTCCAGAACACTACTTCAATTTATTGAGACACGTTCTAATTTCTGGGCCTAACCAGAAACATTTCTTCTGTTGCTTCTGTATAGCCTTCATCAAACATTTAAATGAGGTTCCCAAGTCATTAATATTTGCAATAGTAAGTGTGCAATAGCAGCATAGCAGGTCATAAAGAATTCTAGAGAAGTATTTTTTTCTTCTTCTTCTCTCCTTGAGTTCAACAGCATACAAATAAAACTGTTGTGCACCAACCTCTACATTCCATTTTGCTTACGTAAGTGTCATGTCTTGTTCAGGTTTATTCTTAGAAACTCTGGAGTCTTGTTTATGAATACTAATATATTTTATCAAGTGTCTTATCCTTGTGCTTTGTTCTTTGAGCCCAGTAGAATTTCCCTCCTCCACTTTAAAAAAATTATAAATAGGAACATGTATTTATCAATTTAATGAATTTGTGTGTCTCTGTCTTTTTACAAAACCAGTGCTAATTTAGATGTATGGAAGAAAAATATTAATAGATGGACCAATAAAGCCCTCTGGCTATAAATGAAGCTTTGAAAAAAATATAAAGGCAAAACATAAATGGAGCAAATTACATGACCAGGACCTAGTTTTGCATCTAAACTTAGAAGTAGTCATAATGGGTACAAAATTACGTAATTCAAGGAACCCCAACAAAACCCAAACAAAAAAACAAAAAAACACCACCAGTTAATTTTTACAAGTTCAGTACTTAAACATACATGAGGAAAATTCCTAGTGTATGTCTTAAACAAGAACTGGATATATCACCTGATAATAGAGCTTTAAACAGTCCTATGGTTGGTAACAAAAAAAGATACTTTAATTAATGGGGAGTGGAATTTTTTCTAGCATGAGACAATGCCCAACAGATAGGTAACCTTGAACTATAAATATGGAAGAAGAATATGGAATTCTAATAATGGGAAGAAACTTCAATTTAACTTTGCAACCAAATTTTTTTACTCATATAAAATTAAACCTTCAGCATTAAGATAAGAATTAAATGGATCTATCATCATTCTATTTTTTTAATGTTTCACTCAGTATATATTACATAAACAATTAATATTAATCATGCACCAATGAGCTGTAACAGTTTTTGTATAGCTGTACTGTTACATTGCCAGTATATTGGCAATTATGTCCAAACTCTCCATACATGGGGAACTTTGTGTTTGTTGATCACATCTACAATATTAAAAGACAACTGATTTCCGAGTGCCTGAGTTATTTATTCACTGTGAATTTAGAGAAATAGTTTTCAAGGGGAAATATCATAGCAGGGGACTTAGGTAACAGGTTGTTCAAAATGCCTAATCTTAAATGGATAATATAAAAAGCATTCATAGGTGATATTTTTGTGGTTAATATGCAGCTGAGAATAGACTTTCATCCTCAAATATGCAGCCATTTAAACCAAGTAATCTGTTATATAGTCTGATGAATTATCATCAATCCTATTTACGTTCCTGGGGTTTAGAAACTGACACAAATCCACTGTCAAGATTCAGATATATGGCACTACATAGCCCATATTAGTTGTGGTGGCACACAGTAGCTAGCTGTCAGTACTAGCTGCTCATTAGGACAACTGGTAAAGTGTGCTTCATTGACTTCAGACTCAGAACAGAAAAATTAAAGTGTACTAGTGTGTAGAAAATTACAATATCTGTGCTGTGTCTAAATCTCTTTGAGGTTCTGGAAAGTGAATTTCACCCAAAGCAAACCTACGCTCCTAATCTACCTTGAAATTGTTTTAGTTAGACTATATAAAGTGTATTTGGTCCATTTCAGAGGAGGAAAGGAAAGGAAATTGCTCCACTATTCAAACCTAAGCAGTTTATCAGATATGGAAAGTAATTTCTAGTATGCAAAAATACCCCCTGGGGCACATTCCTCTACAATATGCATCTTAAGTAGATAGGAAGTCACATACCATGGCATTATATTATAAAATACAATAATGACCTACTTTAGCAATGATAACCAAAAGTGAAGTAATGGGGCCACAAATTATGTAAAAACAAACACCTTTATTAAGTATTTCTAGCTCTTTTTTATAGAATCACAAAGTTGTTTAGGTTCTAAAAGACTTCTAAGATCATCAAGTCCAACTATAAAACATGCACCGCATCCACACGCCTTTTGAACATTTTTAGGGATGGCAATTCCACCCCTTCCATGGGTAATCTGTTCCCATGCCTGAACACCCTATCAGTGAAGAAATTTTTCCTCGCATTTAATCTAAACCTCCCCTTGTGCAACTTGAGGTCATTTCCTCTTGTCCTGTCATTTGTTACCAGGGAGAAGGGACTGACATCCACCTCACTACAACTTCCTGTCAGGTAGGGATCAATAAGGTCTCCTTTTGCCCAGGCTAAACAACTCCAGCTCCCTCAACTACCCCATTTGAGATTTACACTCCAAAACCTTCAACAGCTCCATTGCCCATCTCTAGACCTGTTCTGGTACCTCAATTTCCTTCTTGTGGTAAAGGGTCCAAAACTGAACACAGGTTTCAAGGGGCAGCCACACCAGTGCCCAGTACAGGTGGCCAATCACTGTCCTTCTCCTGCTAGCCACACTATCTCCTATACAAGCCAGGATGCCTTTGGCCTTCTTGGCCATCTAGGCACACTGCTTGTTGTCAGTCATCTGACTGTCAACCAAAAAACACCTCCAGTTTCTTACTAAGGGTGCTCTCAATCCCGTCATCCAGATCATTGATAAGACATGAAACAGGACTGGTACCAACAGTGACCTTTGTGGAACATCACTTGTAATTGTCCCTCAGCTGCATTTAACTCCATTCACCACCATGCTCTGAGCCAGCTCTTACCCGATGACAAGTGCATCTGTCTACACCACAAGCAATCAGTTTCTCCAGGAGCATGCTGTGGGAAACCATACCAAAATTCATGGCCTTTCCTGACCCTTGAGCCTGTCACCTTGTTGGAGAAGGAAACCAAGTTAGTCAAGCATGATCTGCTTTTCCTATACCAATGCTGGCTGGCCCAGATCTCTTGGTTGTCCCGATTGTGTCTCGTTATGGCCCCCAAAATTATCTGTTCCATGATGTTCCTTGGTATCAAGGTCAGATTGACAGGCCTGTAGTTCTCTGGATGCTCCTTCTGACTCTTCTTGACCACATGGTCACAACATTTCTAACTTCTAATCAACTGGGACATTCCTGGTCAGCCAGGACTTCTGGTAAATGATGGAGTGTCTTGATGAGCTCTTCCATAAGTTCCGTCAGTACCCTCAGGTGGATGAAATCTGGCTCGATAGATTTGTGCATGTTTAACTGGCACAGCAGGTTGCTGATCATTTCATCCTGGTTTATGGCATTCATTCTTCGTTTCACCAGTAACTTCCAGCCTAGGGGGCTGGGTACTCAGGGAGCAACTTGTTACTCTATTAAAGACTGAGACAAAAAAAGACCTCAGTCTTTTCCTTATTCTTTTCCCCTCTGCATCTAGGAAAGGATGGAGATTCTTGTTAGCTCTCTTTCTGGTAATGAGGCACTTGAAAAAAATGTGTTTTTTGTCTTTTACAGTAGTAGACAAATTAGGCTCTAGATGGACTTCGGCCCTCTTAATTTTCCTTCTGCATAACCTTACAGCATCCTTGCAGTTCTCCTGACTGATCTGCCCCTTTCTCCAAAGGTATTATATTTTCTTTTTTTTCCTCTGACTACCAGACAAAGCTCTCTGTTCAGCCAGGCTGGTCTTATTCTTCAAAAACTTAGCTTTTGGCCCATGTAGATGGCCTGCTCCTGTTTCTCTAGGATTTTCTTCTTAAAGCCTATCCATTCTTCCTGTACTCCTTTATCCTTCAGAACTGCCTTCCAAGAAATTTACAACCGGTCTTCTAAAGAGGCCAAATTCTGCCCTCCAGAGGTCAAGGTAGCAGCTTGGATGATCCAATTCTTGAAGAATTTACATCTTGAAGAATCAAAAACTTCATAATCTGTGATTGCTATGCCCAAGACAATCTCTGTCACATCAGCCCCCAGTCCTTCTTTCTTCACAAACAGCAGGTCCAGTGGGACATCTCCCACGGCTGGCTCACTCGTCCAATACTTCTTACATTTTCAAGCATTTTTTAGAACCTTGTTTTCCTTAATTTCTTTGTTAACATTCATTTGCTGGGAACAAAAGTCTTAACTTCTGGGAGAACAGCTTAAGCATTGTAGTCGGCACAATTTTAATATTTAGTCAAATATCTTGTCAAATTAGGATCTGACTTAGAGAAGACCTTTCAGGCTCTGCAAGGATTCTCTTGTCTGGAGAGCATGCTAGTACCTATATGCAAGCTCAGAAATGAAGATCACATTTCAGAGATAAGAACTGCTTAATGCTCCAGGCTTGGACAGCCACAAAAATAATCTTTAATGCTTAATCACAAGATATGCTTGAAATACATTGTACAGGAAAATTTCCTAGAAGTGAAAGGGACAAAGAAGGACCTCTTTCTCATTATTTGAGATTGCTGAAACCAGAATTTTGAAGTAGCTGACAGAATAAAAAGGTGGTTGGACATATTATTCTGAGAGAAAGTTCAGGATAAGCAGGAGAGCGTGAAACCGTGCTGTAAATAGCAGAACCTGGACCTGAAACTGAAAATTAGGAAGGATAAGAGAAACCAAAAAGCTGTTCCAGAACTGACCGTTCTCTAGCTGGGAGGAAGGAGGAACTTAAGAACAATATTAGAAGGGAAATTAAATATTCTAAACTTACTGGAATTTCCTGAAATCTACAAGACACTAAAGCTATTGGGACAGCTGCCAGAAGTGAAACCACACAAGCTATCTTTGGACAATTTGGGAGAGTTTGGTTTGGGGAGTTTGGATGCAAAACATCTCTATGAAAGCATTTTAAGCTTTCATTCTGCAATTCGTAGAATTAGCATTTTACCCCTAACTTGGCACATTTCTTTGTCTATAAATGATGAGCATTGATGTCTTGAAAACACAGATCAGGTTTAGCAGTACAGTAAGGTAAATGTCCTGCTTCCAAGATTTCCTAGCAAAACCAAAAACCAAATAAAAAAAACAAAAAAAACAAGACCAAAAACCTAACCAAACCAAACAAACAAAAAAAAAAGCAAGCAGTGTCCTTCCACCTTAAAAGTTTGTTTTTCTTTTTCTCCTAACAGATAACAGGCATTACTCTAGTGTCTTTTGATACAAAAGAGCAGAAATACGTCTCCTTTTCTAAACACAGCATTCCCTTTTAGAAGAAGTCCTTCAGGAAGAATATCTAAATCAAATGTAAATGTTTATCTCAACAGGACGAATTTATAATGAACAGTAAGGAGGAGGAGACAAGCATATTATATCAAGACTTAATATGAAGTCAAATGCTTTGCTGGATTTGTTTCTTCTTTCAGACTTGACATGAATCCAAGAACGGAGAAGTAGCATTAATGATACTCTCATCTTTCATGTTTTATTAACAAGTGGAAAACAAACAGCGACAAAAAAGGGGGACAGGGACAATTCTAAAAATCACTGAAGAGGGAATTAAGACAAAGCAGAAAAACAATAAAATCAAGTGAAAGTTAACTTACTAAAAATAATTTCTTATACATGTCGCTGCAATTTAAATAGCTGGAACACATAGGGACAAATGTAGTAAATCTGAGTTTTCCACTTTTAACCAGTGATGGGAACATTTCCACAAATGAATATTTTCATGTAAATCCCTACATTTTACAGTAGATAGGACTGTGAGTCAGATGATTAAATAAAGTTCAGAACTTTGAACACCATGTTTTACCACAGGTCCCACAGGTAAAAGAATGGAACCAATAATTTCTTATGGGCTTCTCTGTGGCAGGTAAAAGGTGTCTTTGAACAGTCTAAGCAGTCAGTTTATAACACCCAAAGGAGAAGAACAAACTTGGATTGAATCATTTAGATGGTATTTGAAACCCACATATCTGTAACTAATACGAGGACCTGCCCTCTGTGTTACCAAAAAAAAAAAAAAAAAAACCTGACATTGGTGTTATTTACTCTTTTCTTTGTAATAGACCTTAAAGGCAGTATTATCTGCCTTAACTGCCAGTTGGGAAGTTTGGGAAATAGGTATTTCAAAATTTAATTACTTTTCCCCTACCTTTTCACTTCAGGAAAGTAATAAATAAACATCTACAAGAAAATAAGAATTTGAAGTATTTCCAGTTGTAGCCATTCAGAATTTAAAAATACCTTTAAGCCTCTAAATGCCACTGAATGCTAATATCCTGCCCCACTCAATTGGTTCAGTTGTAAAACTCGCTCCCCTCTGTCGGGGAAGGTATCATTCATCCCTTTTGATGGGCCATAACTGGCTCAGGTGTGAAAATTCCCTCCAGGGAAGTACTCGGACATTCACACATAGGCCTGAGGGCATTCATCCCTTCTTACGGATTCAGTCCCACTGATGTGAGAAGCAGCTTCATGACTTAGAAGGTATCCTAAGACATCAAAGGCTGCCGAAAAGGCCCCAGACCAATTTCTAGGAATTTCCATCAGAGGATTGTGGTAGTCCTACACAATTCAAAAATCAGAAAAATAGTAGCAATGTTACAGCAGAAGTACGGTCTTCCCAAAGTAGAAAAGATGGTAAAATGCAGGTGAAGAAGAAAAGGTGACAGGCAACCCCTTGCCCCTGATAAGTCACACTTGTACTAATTACCAAAGAAGAGGAACAGCCTTGCTCTTAAGGGGTCTCAGCTGTGACTAATAACAATAAGTGTGATAAAAGGGGTGGGTTGGCTAGTTAGGGGATTTTGGAAATAGAGGGTGTGGAGAAAGAGGAGCAGAGAAGCCCTAAGGAGGAAGGAGCAATCCAGAAAGACATGAGAATGAGAGCTGCTGCAGAAAAAGATCTGTAATGAGGTCAGTCTGGGTGTGATGGAGTCAGAGCCTGCACTCATAGTCAAGCTGGGTGAAAGCTGTACTCAGTCTGCAAACCAATACTTGCAGTCACAGTCCACAGGAAATAACCAGGTCTCAGGGTCTGCAGTTGGACCCTACAGTAGGAGCTTGCTATAATCAGAGTCAGGATGGCTGAACTATAAAGAAGAATAAACTGGGACCTTTTACATGCTGGTCTTGATTGATGTTATTCATGACCCCTTATCAGACTCTGAGACTCCCTCAAATTACTTATCTTAGTTATTAAAAGAAACAGGTTTTTACCATGTGCATGATCATTAAGCTAGAAAAATTTGGTCTTGTTCTGTGCTTAATCAGAGCATTATGGACCAAAATTTACTAACAGATTATTTCAGTCAGCATAACCTGTCTTCACTTTGGTTTAGAGACAAGGTATTATTTCCACTTCATTGGCCAAAAATTCATGAACTTAGGAAGCAAAAGGTACATTTTTCCCAGTTTTTTTTTGTTTGTGGCTTATTTTTCTTACTTTTCTTGTCATACATCTGATTGTTCAGCTGTGTCCCCCTTTCTGTAAGTATGTATTTGGCACTTAATATCTCACTCCTTGGCTTTTGAATACTAAAGATTCTGATTGTGCATAAATTTTCCAAAGGGGGAAGAAATAAATCCACTCTAAACTAATTCCATGTCTTCTTTAAAATTTATCCCTAAATCTCAGGAAATAGAAATATAGCTAATATATTAGTCTAGAAGCAATTTGATTAAATGGAGGTTTTCTCTTATTTGGTGAGATAATAATAAGGAAGTAATAAGAAATAAGTAATACGTTTTGCTAACACTTCTGGGGCTGGGTCATCACCAAAGATAGATGAATAAAAGTTAACAGTTTTCCATAATGAGAGCTGTGAAACTGTGTGTTTGTTTGAAAATAAATGCCATCTAGAAATGAAGACATTTCACTGACACAGGCTCAATCCAACTGAGAGTTCAGGGAGACATTTTTCCTTAAACTTTTAAATATTTTTAAATATGTGTATCCACCTTTTTCTTTCCTGATTTGCATTCCTGTTGAGCTTCTAATATGCAATATACTCTATGAATCTTCAACCACTTTGAGACTGGGAGAGAGAATAAATACCAGGAATTTAAACCAAGGAAAAATTCCTTACATCAATTATCACAGAATCATTTAGGTTTGAAAAGACTTATAAGATCATTGAGTCTAACCATGAACTGAACACCGCTAAAGTCCACCACTAAACCACGTCCCTAGTGCCACATCTATGTGGCTTTTAGCATAAGTACACTAATTTCATGATTATAAGCCACATCATTTTGACTAAAATTTTAGTCTGAACCCAGAAGTGCAGCTTATAATCAGGTGCGGCTTATATATGGACAAAGAACCAAAAGTTGATGTTTTAGTTTGGAGGAAAGGTGTCTGCTGAGAAAGGCAGGAACTTCTCTTTGAAAGGGAGAATGTAAACCCCCTCCCTCCAAATTATTACAATTTTGAAATCAAGGGGCTTTCAGGCAAAGATATGGGAATTAGGAATAACAGTTCTTTTCTAGGGAAATTAAGCTAGAAATACAGTACTACAATGAAACAAACTCCAAACCCTGACAAAGTCAGAGTACAACCTGACACCCCGTCAGGCAGGGTGTTGGTAGCAGTCCCATTAAATGGTGGCTGCATCCTCCTGCAGTGACAGATGTGGCTCAGTTGGAGCAGTGCTCCTGTACAAGGTGCAGTTTCCCTCCAGAGGCCCAGTGGTGATGTGGAGAAATCCGGTTTTCCTCTGGAGTCCAGGGGAGAAAGGGGCTACCTTAGTGTCCCAAAACATCTGTTTTTATCTTAGTAAGAAATGTTGGGCTCTTCCCCCTGGCTAGAGCAACTTCCAATGGGATGCAGTAATTTTTATCAGTCACACAGTGGGACTCAATGGGCCATTAGCAGAAAATGACTCACTGGGGGAAGGATGGGTTGTGCAAAGATAAAGAACAATGCCCCACCTGGTTTCAATGGATGGCCCATTAGCAGAATATCTCCTGCAGAGATAAGGATCACTGCCCCTACCCTCAACAGATTGTGATAGATTAGATACCTTTTATCACACTCTGGATTGTAACCCAAGATAGCTGCTGACACCCAGACGTGCGGCTTATAATCAGGTGCAGTTTATAATCGTGAAATTACTGTACTGGCAACCTATCTCTTCTGACCTCTGTGACTAAATAGCTGACAACTTCACTTGTTCTTTGCAGAATCTTTCTTCTAGCCTTCTCATCTGTTGTGTTTCTGAAAAAAAGCCTTTTTTGACCACAGATCTGACTGCATCATGCTTGATCACTGACCTTATCTAATGGTGATTGATACATGGATGGAACATTCATGGTATTTGTACCGTTTTGTTCAAAAGGGGCTAAAATATTGCTCCTTAGCCACAGTGATGATTTTAACAAGTTCTTTGCTTTATTTTTTCCCTGGTTGCATACATAGTGAGACAGAAACAGGTAACCCATAAAACATTAAGCATTTTTCTTATAAACACTGAAGATCAATCACCTGAAGTATTTTGTTAGAAAAAGTCTTACAGCTGAACAGTGCTAGTATGTTTTAGTGGAGTTAAATCAGGAAAGTCTCCAAAAGAATGTTATTACAATTCTTAGAAATATTAAATGCTGATACATCTGCAAAGTACAGATAATTTCTCTTAATTCAGCCCTATTTTCAAATTAGAAATGAGCTTTTAAAATTGCTATGAAGCTTGTCTTAGTTTGGAGAAGGGAATGTATGTTTTGATGACCTAATACAAATTTGTTGAAGGAAGCAGGCTCAAGACATAAGCATGAAAATAAAAACTTTACAAGAGCAGGAGAAAGGAGGAAGGAAGGGACTAAGGTGTAGAATCAGTTTAGGGCTGTTTCAACTATTTGTCAGGTTCTTTTAAAACTTCTAGACATTGATGTCTCCAGATTTACCTTGAAACAAGGAGCCTGATTTCTCACAGAGTTTACTTATTGTGTGTGCAAACCAATATGAAGATAGTAAGTGTTGCATAGATTCAGTCATGGGTTTATATACATTGCCTTTTTTTAATCATTACCTTTCTCTAAGTCCTGTTTTACTTGCAAAATATAATGTCAGAATTGCTGAAGTAAGTGAAAGAGATTCAAGTCATTAAAATCTAGAAGAATACTGCCTTCTGGAGATCTCCTCTTCCTTTCAATTTTTCTTTCTTTTTCTTTTCAGAATAATGAACTCCTGTGTGCAGACTTAAAGTTTATAATTTTATTTGGCAAATGGGACAAAATCTAACCAAAAAGCATGCATAACCTGAGCAGGTCAACCAATGTCTTTTTCAGTCAGTGAAACACAAGATACTCATTTGAAACACACTTGGCTGGAACATAAAACACCAAACACAAATGTGAAGGTTTAAGTTCTGAGTATCCAAAGATGAGAGGTATAAATTCCATTTACATTACATATTTTTCCTTAAAAGGCTTGTTAGTGCATTCATCTTCAGATACTTTAGCTGTCAATTTCTAAATATATTATTATACTTCACAAAGATTTATTACTTTGACATAGTTAAGAGATTTTCACAGTGACAATACCAGGCACATCACTACTACACCGACCATCACAGCTTTGTTTCAAAGTGTGGAGGAAAAATACTCTCACTCTTTCACAGTGGTTAAGCTTCTGTAAACCACTTTGAACTAAACTTCTGAAATACGACTTCTCTGTCCAAATTTAGACATCAGTATCCAAAATAGCTGTCTAGACTTCTTTAAAGTCAGTCAAACAGTAAGTTTTCTTACAAACAGATGGATCTGACCCATTTACTCAAACACTCTTTGATGAGTCAATTGAAAATAGGTCTTGAAGTAAAGATTGAGTGCAATAAACATTTCTGGGTTTTTTGATTATTAAGTAGCTTGAAGGTTTTAATTTTAAGTTAAAAATACAAATAACATACCAAGAGAAAGTTTATTTTGCTTTATTGAAATTTGAATAAATGTATGTGATTACAATATATGTGTGTAAAGGCAAATACATGTCTAACTGTTTATGAGAGTATATCTATACTTCCCTCATATCTTTAAAAGGGCAGTGTAATGTAGGAATTACATTCCAAATTGTATCATGGAACAGAGCACAGAAAATACCACTTTTCATGAGTGTCATCAGAAAAATTGACTTCTATATTATAGGCCATCTGCCTCTATTTTTTATTTTCTTTACAGGGATTCAAAAAATTCTTTAACTCTATTTTATAAGCAGAAGTACTTGTACAAAACAGTAAAATACACAACCCTAAAAATTATTAAACCAGCATATAATTTATCCACACTTGTACAAATGTACCCCTTTTCTTTATTAAGTACTATTTAACTACACATAAAATCTATTTATCGTAGAAGATTTTTCTAAAAGTTAATGTTCCCAAAGTGCCTGAGAAAAACACACTAGTCTTCTAAAATGACTTGAAAATTTAAAATGCTGATAGTGTTAGGCCAAAGAAAAGGTGTGAGCAGCTATGTCAGAGAAGTTTAGAGCACATGCAGTGCTAAGATTGTAAGACATGCACATACTGTGAATTTCAGTATTCCTAACTGTGACAGTAAGATAATATCATGTATAATGGAGGACAAAAATCTTAAATGATTTAAAATTTCACATTGACTTTTATTTTTGCTAGCCCAAGGTGGAACTCAATGCTGAATTCACTGCCTATTTACTGGCAAGAGCACTCATTTGGTGCTGTGACATAAACACACTGGGGTCTGAATATGGCATTTCATTTAATTCAGTGTAAAACCTCCTCATTCTGATTGACTCAGAACACATTCCAGATCTGAAAGAGTGGGTAGTCAAGTAAAGAGAATAAAGAAAGTGGATTTCATAAAACACACCTTATCTTGGTTTTGCACTGCAAATGTGTCTTGGGTTACAATACAGGGTGTGATAAAAGATCTATTCTATCACCATCTGTTGAGGATGGGGGCAGTGATCCTTATGTTCTGGCCATCCATTGAAGCCAGGGAGGGCATTGTTCTTTATCTTTTCACAACTCACCCTTCCTCCAGGGAGGTATCTTCTGCTAATGGTCCATTGAGTCCCACTGTGTGACTGATAAAAATTACTGCATCCCATTGGAAGTTGCTCCAGCCAGGGGGAAGGGCCCAACATTTCTTACCAAGATAAAACAGAGGTGTGGGGGACACCAGGCTATCCCCTTCTCCCCTGGACTCCAGAGGGAAGCTGGATTTTCTCCACATCACCACTGGACCGTTAGAAGGAAACTGCACCTTCTACAGGAGCACTGCTTCAACTGAATCACATCTGTCACTGCAGGAGGATGCAGCCACCATTTAATGGGACTGCTACCAACACCCTGCCTGACGGGGTGTCAGGTTGTACTCTGACTTTGTCAGGGTTTGGAGTTTGTTTCTTTGTAGTACTGTATTTCTAGCTTAATTTCCCTAGAAAAGAACTGTTATTCCTAATTCCCATATTTTTGCCTGAAAGCCCCTTGATTTCAAAATTGTAATAATTTGGAGGGAGGGGGTTTACATTCTCCATTTCAAAGAGAAGTTCCTGCCTTTCTCAGCAGACACCTGTCCTGCAAACTAGGACACATTCTAAGTAACAATGACCCACCTGGTTTCAATGGATGGCCCATTAGCAGAATATCTCACGCAGAGAAAAGGTTCATTGCCCCACTTGGTCACATCAGATGGTGATAGAATAGATACTTTTGATCACATCCTGTATTGTAACCCAAGACAGATTGAAATTCTGGAATACAACAAACTGGGAAACAACCTCAGTAAGACAAAAATACTCTTATAGTAACATCTTGCACAAACTAAAGTTACGGTCAGGAAGACCTAGAAAAATTTAAACCTGATTTGAAATCAGCAGGCTACTACAAACTCTCCCAGAAAATTCTTGCAAAAATATAAAGTAAAACCTACAATTATTTTAATAATTATAAATTATAGATTCTTGCTGCATTTAGACTGCTTCAGAAGAGAAAGGGTTCTCTTTTCCCAAGTCTGGGACTTTAAGAGATAAACTCCGTTCAGCTACAACAATAGACTATTAAGTGGGAGCAGTAACTTTGTTCCATGAAATACTTGACTTTTTGTTTTGAGCTACTAGTTCTTCCCTCAGTTAAAAGACTCTTGAAAGACTTTCACATATGCAATGTAAACACATTAATTTGTTCAGGTAAGGGCATTTTGTGTAACTTCCATTTAATTTTATTTAATTCTTGGGACGAAATATTAATCTCGTGCAGTTGCATAGATCTTGCTGACTGATTTACAGTGAACTATTAATTCTAGAACTAACCTTGAGCCTTTTAAGGGAACAAGGGATTTAATGTTTCTCAGCATATTTTTGGGTTGTTGCATCCTATTCAAAAGAAACAATTTGGAAGAAAACAGGCTATCAATTATCAAAATACAGATTGCAGACCAAGAGTTTTCATTTTAAAGTCCTTACATTCATGCATTGTTCATTCAATCAATACTAACAACATAATGAGCAAACTAAGTGGCCAGTCCAGGTTGCATCTAAAATGTTTAAAGCAAGATTTCAACCAGAGTAATTTTGTTTTCAGAATGATTCTACTACTAGATCATCACACTGTAAAGCATAGTTGCAAAATATATTGTACTAGATAAAAAGAAATAAACCAACAACCAAAAACCCTGGAATCTCAGCAATGCAAGTGCTTTTGTTAAGATTACAGCAGCAATTTAACAAAAAATATATTCATAGGTCCCAGGGATAGAAGAAAACTTTTGTTGTCTATCTTTCTACCAGTACAGGATTACTCTTATGTTTACTAACATGTAATTAGAAGAGAACAGCACCACATTATCTTAGGTCATTGACAAACTATTTAGATCATTAACAGATGTGTTTAATGAGAAATTATCCAACAAACCCTGTAGGAAAAATATGGGCATCACTCTCACTACTACAGTGAGTTCCAGGTTTTGCTTTCTCTGGAATTTGCCACTTGCAAGGTTGCTTGGGGATTCTTAATGACATTTGTTTTCTTGATTACAGAAATAACAGCTACAATAGCCTTATGGATGCAAACAATTAAATAGGTTTTGGCTGAAATTTCTGTTAAATTTAGCTTTACAAGACAAATAATTTTAAACCCAGTAAAGTTTCAGGATTATAGTGCAAAGGACTCTGTTGAAACCAGATAATATTTTTTACAGACACTTGAGTGTATCTACACAAGCTGTCTATATGTGATACAAAGGGAATTTGCTTGACTGAAATAATCACCCTGTTGGAGTTCTTTCTCTTTGAGTGCTTTAAAGCCTTAACAATGAAAGGTCTCATCAGATTTGTGTTTGCACTATTGCTTAGGATTGCTTTGATGGTGCTTTAGAACTGACAAAGAGTTTTTGAAGATGGATTCCCCTGTTCAAAGAAGAAGTGACAAGATCATGTTCAGGTTGAAGCAGTTGCTTCACTATTTCATAGTGCCTTTTTTTTTTTTTTCCCTCCTTTTAAATGAGCCTTAGAACTTCAGAGATACCAGAATAACTGCTCTGTGGCAATGCCACTCATGATCCAGAATTCTTATTAGACTGAATTGCTACAGTCTCTGTCCTGCTGTAGTATCTGAGCACTGATGATTTTTTTATAATGTTTTGCTGCAGAATTTCCCAAGAAACTCAGAATCTATACTGGATAACTGGGTATGTGATCCATGAAACTATAAGGACCTGGTAGGAAATAGACAGAATTCATGAGTATTCTGACCAAAGAAAATTTGAACAGATGACACAAACAGATGAATCCTAGAATGCTTATGCTCAGAACTACTCTGTTTATTTTTTTCTAACATTTTTTAAACTAAAATTCTTGAAGATCTAAAAATATGTTATGAAACAGTCTCCATACATGGTTAGAAACGTTTAATTGCTGGTATATAAGGCTGGCAATTTCTCTATAATAATAGTAAACAAGTTTGGAGAAGCAGGGGAGGCCCCGATAAATATGCATATAAAAGACTTTTCCAGTCAGCTTTCAGATGGACTTCAATGCTAAAATAGAAGGTAATTCATTAGCAAGTTAAAATCTCATGACCTGAACTTCTAAATATTGCCATAAAGTAGTTTAGAGATTGAAATATGATGTCAAACCACAAGAGATAGTGCAGAAACAGGTGCTGATCTACATTCATATTCTATCCTCAAATCATTTAAATGAACATGGATGAGGTAAGAATATAGAAAATATCAGCAAAGTCTTCAATATGCTAAGGAGTCATGAAAAATTGAATTACCATATGAATATGAGACAAGAAAGAGAAAACAGAAACAAAAGCAGGATAAAAAAAAGGCAAGCTGAAATTTCTGTTCTGGAGAAAGATACAAATTCAGTATACCAAATTATGATAGAGATTAAATAAAATTTAAAAGAAACAAATAGGAAGACATAAAAATGATGAAGGAAAATATAATCAACAAACCAGATGAGGTTATTACAAATTGGTTTCACTTGAAAATTTAGAATTCCTTAGACAGGAAAAATCACAAATCCTCTTGATAGCAGCACAAATGTCAAAGCTCTGGGCCTCATGTGGTACCCAAGCCAAGGGGGCCCCTAAAGTGCATTCTCACAGCCTTTCTCCCAGCAGTCAGGTTTGAGACCATACAGCTCTGCCTTATCAAAGCTGACCTTAAACACAGACAGTTAAATCCCAGGAAGAGGGAGCAAAGAAGTTGCAGAGCTTTTGCACCTTACTCAGGACCCTGAATATCAAATATTAAGCCAAATATGCAGTCAAATCAATTAAAACTTCTGCAGTATTTTGAATGAAGTATCATTAAAGACATTTAAGGGTATCTTCTGATTCTTGCTATGTGTTCTACTTCTTGGCTGGATTTTTTGAAACATAGTTGAAAATAAAATGAGAGAAAATGGATAACGGTCATTGAATCAATATTTATAGTCCAGTCTGTATTGAAAAACACAAAACAAAAATTAGCACAATATATCAAAAGGAAGTACAGCAGGCAGGATGTTCTCAGGAGCTGGGGGAGAAGGACTAGCAGAGAAGTAGCTAGTCAAAGAGTAGGCTGCAAACTTGGCTTCTTGGCTTAAAAGCATGTGTGCACAGCTACAGTGAGAGAAAGTAGCAGCTGTGCATGGCTATCTTCCTACTCTTTCATTGCTACTGGGAAAATAAAATTGAGAGGACAAGACATCATACACTAAAAGCAAGATAAAAACCTTTGGCTTTAAACAACTTTGAAGCAATGAATCTCTACTATTATTCTGTGTGGGTGGTTGGCCTAATATGTGGGGTTTTGCCCCCCAGTCCTCTGAGAAGAAACTAGTACATGACCTACATTCTTTCAAAGTCTGATAGCTCCAGAAATTCATCCTTGACATATTTACCAAAATTCTTAGCCGTTCACTTTTTTAACTTATGCAGGCATAGTCCACCTGTAGGTGAGAATCAGTTTTTGTAAAAATAAATTTCATAGTCTCTTTAGTATGGCTAGAGTAAAATAGCTGATTAAACTTCTTCGCAATTAAAAAAAAAAAAAAAAAGAAACCTGAAACAGAAGCAGTATACATATTTGGTACAAAGCATTCTCTTTTCGTAATGGGCTCCAAATGTGATTCTATGTAAACTAGGAAGATGGGCAGCTAGTTTAAGAGCACTGTATGCACAGGTCAGCGTGGTTTTGTTATTCAATGTTCAATCTAATAAGGATATAGAAACCACAGTGGAAAACCTGACTAGCTGGACAGTGTTCAACATATTATATTGTGAATAGACAGGGATAGTAATTATGTAAGTTCAATTGATAAATAATTAAAATTACTAGAAAAGAACAAGTAGTAGGTCCCTTTGGATTTCCATGTAAAAGAAAACTTTTAAGTACACTGGCTTCATTACACAAAAGAAAGCAAGAGTGTAAGAGTTATATAAACAGTGACAAGATATTAATTCTGAAATGATAATTACATTCAAAGCCAGTAGATCAAAACTGAACTGTGTAAACAAATCTGGTATGGTTCCCCTCTTTATAATAGCTCTGTCGAGATTAGTTATTGGCAAAATTCAAAGGCTTAAAAGTTCACCAGTGATACACATTCTACATTTTAAATTTGCACTTGAATATTGGTTTACAGCTTTAATGCCAAGATAAGGTGAATATTCTAGAAAGGTTATGCTTTATTTCCTGGTCTCCCTCACAAGAGAAGAGCCAAAGTTACAATAATATTTTAGATCATCACATGCCAAGTGGACACTCTTTAAAGCAGCCTGCTCTCCTTTATTTAATCTTCATATGGCTCTCACCCAGCTTCTTCTGACTATTGTTCCCATCAACAAAAAGCATCGATTTCATTAATTTTTTCCACCTTCTTGTCTTTCACAAGGTTAAGAAGAATGTTTGAGATTCTTTTGAAAAGCTGCTGGACAAAAACAAGCTTGAGTTTTCTGACTCACACAATATTTTGGTAGTCAAGGAAATAAGGATTTTTTGCCATTTACAGATAAAAAGATTCCTTTTCAACTAACCAGAAAAATAGTGAAATCATATGCATATTGTGGTTTTGTTCTAAAAAGAATCATGTACTGACAAAGTCCCAAACCAAGGTCTTATTCACCCAATGTCATTAGTTAAATTGCAACTTAATTCTACAACTTAGGAACAGCTGATATGATAGTGTCTCACTATTGGATCTGCACCTAAATTCTATTTTCAAGTTATCATCATAATTACTGAAGAAAATAGGATAGTCAGAATTTTTGACTCATAAATTCTACAACATTTTATGACCAGAAGCTGCAAGATACTTTTCAGAGGCCTGAGGGGAGGGGATCCTCCAAGAGTACCGCATAGACACCCTGATTACTCTATTACAAAGTAGAAGACGAAATCAAAAGAACATGTCTGGATTACCTCACAATGCCATTCTCAGCAAGACTTTGTCCTTTCAAAAAGACACATCATTCTTCTTATTGGCATGAGAATATCTCCAGAGCAGGACATATGATAGAGTTAAGCCCAGCCTTCCTACATTTCAAGAACAGATGTATCCCAGTAGCCACAAACTAACCATCCCTGAACTGACTGTGGTGGGGAAAAAGCCACTGAGATTCAACACTGTGTACCAATTTCTAGCAAATATTGAGGCTTTAGTGAGAATTTAAATAACAGACAACCTGAAATTATATCTTTATAACAAGATCCTAAACTTTATCAATTTTATTTTGCGCTCTATAGTAAAAAAATATTTTTCTGTCTAAACCAGTAGAAGACACTTATGGTGAAAAAAAAAGACAAAGTGAATGTTTTAAGGGATGGTTGACATTGTACATGAGTAGTAAAATTTTTGGTGTTTGAGGACAATTACAAACACTCAAGTCTGTGTGACTGGCCAAAACTATACTGAAGTAGAAAACAAATGATAGGAATTAGGTATTTTACTTCTAAAAATTAACCTTCTTCTAGACATACATGTATTTCACTTTCTCACTGATGCACTGCACCATTCCCTTCCAGCTGCAAATGACAGAATACATCTCATACAAAAGAACTCTACACTTCAGCTATTTCTTTAAAAGAAAAGCCTGCATAAATATTTCAATATTGTAAATTCAACAGTTATCAAGACAGTACCAGATGTAGATTTATCCTAGAGGATTTTATGTGTTTTGCGGCAGCATATCTCATAAAAACTGCAATGAATATGATAATTTTTAATGTCTTTATGCTTTAGTTTCATATTTTATCAACTTATAAAACAAAGATTAAATGTATATGGATATTATACTCTCAGATATTGCTTTCAAAAGTGTTATAATAAGAAGAATATCAAGATTAATATTTCAATAAAGAGTGAACAATTATCTTGCATATTATATTTGGAATGACTGTCTTTGGCCACTAGATGCTACTATCAAGGGACATTAGTGAAATTAGTTTGATACAATGATTTCACCTTCACTTCAATCTTTTGGCAGTAGTTATTCTGGATTTTCAATAGATAAGTTTACATGAAGACATTCAGCTTTCATGTTTCCTGTTAAAAAATCCTGATTCAGAGGCAGAGGGCTAAAGTGACACACTCTTTAGCAGGGGTGGAAAGGTGAAGAGCAGAGGAATTCTATTTTTCTTTCTAATTACCAGCTATCTAAGAGTATGAAGAGAACTTTGATCTTTCAGGTGAACCGAAATGCAAAGTGTAAGAGGGATGTAATTAATAGTCCCCAAACAATTTCAGACATGTTGCAGGGAATAATTGACACCATTTTCACAAATGTGACCTGTGAAGGCTAGATTTTGCTTTTAGGATGTCCATGTTTTGCGACAAAGCAGACTAAGTCTAATTTGCATGTTGATTATGTATCACATTAAAAATAAACCTGCACGACACTGTATGCTTGTATTTCTTGTGCCTTGATGAATGTAATTACCTGTAATAAAATCAAGGAGCAGGGCCTTCATACTGCTGTTTTTTAGAAGGGACACACATGGTGCCAAGTTCAGAAGTCACAATGCGTGGTAGCATAAGAGTTCTGGGATTGTTTCACTGGTGTTAGCAGGGAAAGCATATGTATGTTGTTTCTACCAAGATTAGCGGCAGCTACTGTGCCCTCAGGCGAGTCATAGTCAGCTTGAATGTGTTTGTCCATCTTCCTTTCCTCTCTGCCAGTCCAATCAGAAGTTTGCAATCAAATCTTTATTTTGGATAATAAATCACTGACGAGCAAAGGCCAAGAAAATATCCTCCAGGATTTCTCACAGCCTCCAGATGCTGGCCCAGTGATGTAATCAGAACATACCCCTACCAGTGCTTAATCATGGAATGCTGCTGGACCATATGGTCCAATATGGGTCCTTCATATTACGTAAATTTTTTAAAATTAAATTCCCATTGTGTTCTCTAGGACTACAATTTTCTTGCCTTTGGAGCACCTGTTCTACCAGCTGTGGTTCTGAAGATGTTGCCTTACAATGTAAGAATGTCTACAAAAGTACAAATAACCCTGTTCCACAAATCGAGAGAGAAGGTTATTGCATATTCCATATCTCTGGCCAATGTAGGAGATGTATTCTTAGTGTTAGTTTACATATATATGGCAATATCTATACCTTTGTGGGAGAGCGAAACCCTACTATGAGGAGTAGTACATGATAATTTGTAGCTAATGCCTGCTTTTGAGGTGGAAACCTCAGGATAAGCAAATGCCAGTGTACTGACTTTGTCTGTTCCCTCATTCAAGAAACAAACTTTCAGAGCACCTCAGGCTGAGGAATTTGGGTTTTTTTCAGTCCAGCAAAAAAGAAGATTCCTTGAAGATCTCACAGCAACCTTTCAGTACCCAAGGGGGTCCTACTGGAAAGCCAGAGAGGGGCTTTGCATCAGGAACTGCAATGATGGTGAAAGGAGTAATGGGTACAGATAGAAAAGGGGAAATTCAGGTTCTTCAGCTGAATTCAACAAGTACCATTTCATTTTTTAGTTGATTCCAGTGACTACAACCCCTCTGTGAAAGAAAATGTCTAACTAATTTTCTATTTTGTTTTCCTTCATATTCCAGCTTTTCTCCTAGAGACCTCACAGTTTTCCTTCTACTAGATGGCATATTTGTATACAAACATTTGACATAACTGCATTTTCACAAGCAGATTATGTTTAAACTCTTTTATTCACTACAAATCCTAAGTATTCTCACAGTCACCATTTGCAGTTCCACTGATAAAAACTGAATCCATTATTTCTAAATGTGAAAGTAAAGCAGTCAGCTAGTTAATCATATTTTGTCTTAACGTGTCAGCTGTATTCAACTTTTTAGATTATTATTCAATGTTTACATATTCCTCAGCATAATTTCCTAATATGCCAGTTTTCCTTATCTGAAATTGTTGCTGATTGTGCTCATCCCTGTGAGAATTAGCTCATTCTCTTGGGAAAGATCATTGTTCATATAGATATAGGAATTTAACAGGATATTGGACTTACAGAGAGAAATAAATGTGCTTTCTGGACATAATCGATAGTATAACCCCAAATTATCCATGTTAAAATATGGGCATCTTTCTCACTTCCTCATTTATTTACCATTTTTTAATAAAGGAATTAAGAGGTGCTGAGATTCTGAAGTATATGCAGCAACATATTATTGATATACTGTATTTTAGAAAATGGCCTTAATACTGTCTGAAAGATTTTGTCTCTGCAATCTTCTCTGTGAGACAATTATAGCAGTATCACTAAGTTGACAGACAATATGTTCCATTTCATCAGGGACTGAGCTGAAATATATTTAAACTAGAGGATTTTGCTACTTTATCTGCCAGTAGTATAGGTAAAGCAAAACTTTTGCCTAGACAGATGCTCACATGGCTGGATAAGTCAAAAAATACATGGATAGAGGGAAGAAAAAACTTGCTAAAGGTGGTGCCCATTTCCCTGTTGACTCTACCAGCTTCAATAAGGGGTCTCTCACAAATGAATGTGTGGAGAATATTCTCCCAGGTAAGGAGAATATCTGTAGCAAGAGCATAAGAAGCCACAGGCTTCTCAGGATTATATCAGGAGCCAAATAGACTCCTGAACATAGTACAGATCTAAACTTAGTTCAGCTCTTCATGCACAACTTTTGAAAGACACTATATTGCCTCTTCCATACCTCTTGTAGAACTAAACTTTGAGTCATTCAACAATTCACTCAGTGCAGGGATATCATGAATAACTCCACCAATAAAGACAGAAAATCTGCAAAGCTAGCATGGATTTTTGACAGGTTAATGCTGATGGACTTTTTTTTTTAATGCATTTTTTTTAATGCATTATAAAGTCTAGAGGTGTGAGATAGAGGTACTGTTCCAGAAAGACAAGCGTGGCAATGACCATGACTTGCAGCATACTGTCTGCTGAACAGTTAAGAATGAAAGGTCAGCTGCATTGAGCCAAGCACATAGTTTAAAGCACACCTGAGTACAATTTAACTGCCATCTCTTCTGAACTTTTAGGCAAAAAAAGATAGAAATGAAGGAATAAATCTTTCTTAAGAAAAGACATCATGGCTATGGTCAGGAAAAAAGTGTAAGACTGGGCTGAAGCTAAAGGTGACCAGCTCATACCACCAGTGGTGCAGCATATATTTTTACCATGCTCAGCATTAAACACCTCTATATAGCTACAGAGTTTGACTCACAACCAGACAGGTGGGTGTTTAAACAGCTCACAATGAGAATAGTGATCAAAAAAACTTCCACTGACTGCACTAAATCGCCATGAATCACACTGGGAAGAATATGTTTACATAATTATATGTATACATACAGTTCACTTGCCAGATAATGCGGACTTAACAGAGGGAGCCATATGAGGCATGTGTTAACATTTACTAGAGATGAGGCAATTTAAATTCTTGGTCCTTTACTAATCATTCAGCTCCACTTGAAAAAATAAAAAGTAACAGCTTCACTTGAACACTAATGTTACATGCTGGGAAGTGCTTTATTGCAGCTTGTAAAATTACCTTTGAGAGAGCAGAGTCTAAATGCAGACAATAACAGAGCCATGGATTTAAAGCAAGCTTTTCTTTTGGAAAGTAGCTCTAAAAATGGCATCTTGCGGGGGTTCTCTCTTCGTTATCCCTACCACTCCAATTTAGCTTTGCTTAAGTGTCAAGTAAGAAAGATGTTTTCCTCACAGTTCCAGGCTGTGTGAACTCACCCTCATGACTATCTTGACAGCAAGTCAACCTGTGTTGCTTCCTGCTAACATATCAGCACCAGTTCCACTGACCCAGTGGGAAAGCTGAATTACATATAACTGTAAATAGGCACAGAGATTTATGACGCATCTTTGGTTTTAACTCTGTCACTGGCCTGTGTCCAAAATCAATCTGGAGGATATATAAGAGAAGAAGGGAAGTGACAGAGAAGAGGCTGTCATCACCACTCAGCACAAAGGAAAGTCATGAGAAGTGCAGTGAAAGATGCTAAAGTGGGGTAAGGGATGAGGCAGGTCCACATCTGAGCATGTCAGGCTTCAGCATGTCACACTGAAGCTGAAGTCATAAGATTGTTGCTAGATGGGTAAATACATGCTGAAGAAGAAACACCAAAAACCCAAAAGAAATAGTAGAAGATGGGAGGCAAGTTATCTTGGCAGCTGTTAAAGAACTGTTCTCAACAGCTGAATGAGATATGACATTGTTTGCCCCTCAGAGCCAGCTACACAGGGAGATATCAGAAGATAGGGTGATAGACATGGATGCTAATCTGCAGTATAAGAGAGGTGTTTGTGTGATCACAAATAACTAGAGTACTGACAGATTACTATCTGTGATTTGGATATCACCATACCTTGTTTCATTTACACTTACTGTGACAGGATCTCAAGACTACAAGTGATGCAAAAGAAAAGAAAATCAAGAAATCTCATGTTCATTTTCAGGAGCATCCTACAGACTAGCCAGAAATTTGTAGTTAGTCATTTAAGTCATCTAAAATAGGGTACATCATCTGAGCCATTCCAACATTCTTGCATTTGACTAAAAGAAAGACTAGCATGATTAGCCCAAATGGGTATATTTATATTGCAGAATCATATGTAATATTGCACTTACTCTATGATATGAAAAGGATGAAAATTCCAGTTCAAAGCTCTGAGTCAGCTTCCTTTTAGTCTCTTGAGCTATTCCTACAGGACTAATACACACAGTATCTGGGCCCATAAAATGACATGAGGACAATTGGCCCAAAACAGCCTATATCCATATGATTAAATTCTCTTAGCTTCAAAATAGGATTGTTCATCCAAGCAGTTTTTCACACGTTAGCTTCCAGATCAGTGCTAGGAATTGTTTGGATGAACACTAGTTGACCCAGGTCAAGTGCAAACCAAGGAGTCTGATAAAAATTTTACACTATGGGCAATAACATCCCAGCACTCAATTCTGTTCCCCATCACTGTTTATTAGCATAGAGATATAATTACAGATGTACTTTTTTCAGTCTGAAACCCAGGCCACAGTAATTTCCAAACTGTGGGTTCTGAGATCCAATGTCCCTTTCTCCTCTCAGCTCTGCCCTCACTACCATTTTCCCCTTGTTCCCCCAAGACAAAAGTGTGGTAATGCACTTGAAGCAGGATTGTACTTGGCTCCTCATATTATTTGAATGCACCACTCTAAGGCTCATTTACTTTAAGTACAGGGTGACCAGCTGGGTTTGCTGCAAACTGTTCCTGAATTCCCTGCCAAATGCATTTACCCTTGGAAAACACCTGTCTTCAGTCTTGCCAGTACTCACCTGTAAGTTCGTGTGTTGTCAAACGACTACTAAAGCACGAAAAAAAAGGTCTTTTCAGACATTTAGATGTTGGCAGGTAGCTTAAAATTAGCAATAAAAATTGCTTACTTGTGTCTAGGCAAAAGACAAGGTACACCACTTTTCTGAGCATCAGGAAAGGCTACCTGGTATCTTAGTCCCCTTCACAGATTTTCTGGACTCAGCAGTCCAGGGGAGTGAAGCTGAAGACCACACAGGAATGCTGAGGACACCAGCAGCATTTAGACAGGTCGTGTCTAAATAATTATGTTTGAACATAGGGCTTTCTTCAGTTGAAAGTTGTTTATGAAGTCTTCTGTATCTTCTTTCTGCCTTCATCCTTACCTACATTTCACAATGGTCACACATGAAAACAAAAAATCAAGGAAACAAACAAAAAAACCTGGCACAATTACAAACACACATCTCCCCACACCCCCCCCCAAAAAAAAGGCTTTAAAACAAGCAAACAAACAAGCAAATAAACAAAGTTAAAAGAGATAAAAAATCAAAAATCAGATCTACTCATTCTCAACACTTCTAGAAGACACAGGACTCTTGTCTACTCTTTTGCAAGTCACATTTTTTGAAAAGATATTGTTTTATATTTTCATTTCTCATTTTAAATCATTAAGAAAACCACTGATGTTATAAGGAATTATTTCTGCATTTCTGATTTTCATGGGGTTTGCTTAATAATCAAATTAACAGAACAATTTTCAAGGCAAGTGGCAAAAAAGCATGTAAAAATATGCTGTTCTCTACTTTTCCTTAATTTTTTTCTATTTAAATCAAGTGATAAGTGAGTCCTGATAAACTGAACAACTTCACTTAGAAGCATGCACAGTGAACAGCTAAAAGCTTTTAATTAGACACTTGCTCAGTAGGGGTGAAAGTGTAATTTAAAAGACTCAGGGCAAAAGCTGAATTGTTAGTTTTATATTTTAGCACAACCAAGCTACAATTAGACTAAATTAGTTAACAGCTTATTCATTAGCCTTCAATAGATATTTGGATGCACACTGACTCCAGGTTATTGTTTGCAGCAAAATATATACCTAGCTTAAAATAATCATGCATAACAATTTAAACAGTAAAAGTAGAGGTTACTTGTAGAGATTGTGTTGGGAAGCCAAGATTTTATGAGTTCAAGCCATCAAGTCAGAAAATAAATTAATTTATTTATTCTTTAAGGTATTACACTAATAACTGTACATTTCCTCGACTCATAATAGAGAACCGCTCACTTTCGGTTAAAGGAATAGCAGTGATAGCAAACCTGTGCATGCAATATTTCCACTATTTCAGTGTTCTTTTTGTTTTGTAATTTACGTGTAAAAGAGCACCTTTTTGGATAACAATAAATAACAGCAAGAAAGAACAAAAGTAATAGCTTGGCAGAGATCACCAAGTGTGATCCCCTTCGAAGCAGAACACAACAAAATTCTCACTCTTGGCAAATGTGAGACAAAGGTAGTATGGTATCATACCTATTTGCAACCTAAAGAAAATCTTGGTTTCACCCAAGTCAGAGGCAAAGGTCCTTTTGACTTTACTCAAGCCAGCATTATAGCCTCAGTAAATGTGCAATAAATGTTATCTCCTGGGATGTATCACTCGCATGTTCCACTTGTTTTTCAGACTTCCCTAGGCATGAAAGAAAGAAATCTACTACTACTATGCGGCACAGCAGACCTCAAAACAAAGAAAAACCACTGATCAGGCATCACTGTGGCTTGCCAGTACTGCTAGCAAAGGGTATCTCATTTCTATTGTGACTGGCAAATGGCAGGTATGGGTAAGATAAGCATTGTCTCCTGTGATAAAAACAAATAACAGGGGGAAAATACTGCCAAGATATTATGGATAAAAAAATTTTGGGATGCAAACCCAAGCTCTGGAGTTCAGCTATTTAAACTGGTAACAGCTCAGAGGAAAGCTAAGAAGCTCTTTTCTTAAATCTTACTCAGACAAAACAATTCTGAGGACTGTGGGAAGGACTGAAAGATCTGGTCTTTTGATAGTGCTAAGTTTTATCCTTTCTTTTTATGAGATCTCTTTAATTTGGATAATAGAAGATCTTTTTGTTTAAACGTAAGGCTAAAAACCCAAGCATCTCAGAAATTACATTACAATCCACAAATGAATTTAAGTAATGAATCTGAGGACTATGAGTCATGTTATGCTACTTTGTTATTTACATTAATGTATTGTCTTATAGAAAAGAATATATATTTTATTTAAAAATAGTACAAGTTGAATTATCTTTCAGTCATCCTAGAAGTGTCTCAAATGGTTAGTCAGAAAAGCATACCATGTGACATGGAATATATAAAATACATAAAATAAGAAACTAAAAGCTCTTATTAGATTAATTGCCAGTAGAACAAATTAAGATAATTGATCTCAAAGTATCCATACAGTCCAAAAGCTATCATTCTACTGTGGCTAGGCACCCAACTCCAAGAGAATTCCATGCCAGTGTAGATATATAAGTTTTGAGCCTGATCCAATAAGCACAATAACAGTCAGTGGAGAAAAAGGACAGTGCATCATCCTTCGACACAGTCAGTAATACCTAGCAAATTACATTATCTATCAAACTGTAATGAGTTTCCCCAAATGTTCAAGTGATTTCTCTTCTTGGTAAACTAAAAGTCTAGCTCTAAAAATTTTCTAAGTGTTTTATTAAGTAACTGCTACCTCCCTTATCCTCTCCAGGATGCAGCAAGTATGGTATGTTTATTTCCACAAATATTGATTCAGAATTAAAAAATGAATACCTTTCTGCTACACTTGCATCATGTTTATGATAATTTTCTACACACATTCAAGCAATTGAATTTCACTTGCATAAATGCCAGCAGGATCTAATCAATTCCCATTAAAGTCAGTGATAGACCTTCAGCTGCCGGCTCCACATCAATCTAACACTCAAGTATTTGCACTAAAAGTGCTATAGTTATCTGGAAAAGGAGAGCTATTGAGCTACCGAAGGAAACAAGATTCTTCTGAAACTTTTAAGAGCTATTTTGAGGAAATGAAAATTCCACACAGGTATATAGAAAAACCTGGTTTTGGGTTCTGTCTATAATTGTGCTTTTCAGAGTGTTGATGACATAAAGCTACTTATATCAAAGATAAATTGCCAGTTTCTACATCAAATGCAGTAGTTAATCTCAGTTCTGAGAAAATGTTTCCAAATGCCCTATGAGAGACAATAGTCAAGCTGGTTATTTCACAGCTAGAACAGAACACTGAGTTGATTTAAACTAAAGGGAAACCCTGTGAAGTGGCTACATCAATTCCATACAAAACCCGACACTGTACACAATGCCCAGCAAAGTCAAGAAACATGTCTTGAAAGTCTTACCCAAAGCAAGTGGTGGATAAATTCCTTCCTATGCTGGGTGGGGATCTCAGTGAAAAAGGGTGATTTTGGATCTATTTTCTGAGAATATTTATATAGGGAGAATATTTCAATACTATTTTTTTAGTCTCTGCAGAGAAATTGCCTCTATAGTCTTGATTCTAGGTTCACAAAAGAAATCCTGAAATTTACTAAATTGTATGATTTGTTATTACTTATTGACATCTGGGAGTGTTGCTGGCATTAGATCTGTTTACCACTACATAGTGAAATAAATGAAGTTCAGGAGAATCTTGTACTGCAAAATAGAGAAAGTCTGAAATATTAATTTACAGACATTTTTCTACTGAAAGACTAATATTGTCTCCACTTTTTATCAGTCAAGAGATATTAATCTGAAAGTTTGATCTATTTTTTATTACTTTTTATTTCTTTCAAAAACAGTTACTCAGTGGGCAGAATCAAAGGATAAAAGGGAGCCAGACATGTAGAGTAGGCTGACTGGCAGAATGCAAAGGCAAGTAGAACCCTAAATTCTATTAAGATTATTAGGGGTTTTCTTGGGGACACTGGCCTCTCCATCATACTGGGGAGTGGTATGCATGTCAAAAATTATCTTACTCAAATTTAGCACAGTGAAAACCTGTACAGTTGTTGTGAATAATTTTGTCCTGATTTTATATGGCAATATCTTAGTTTTTCAACTCATTATTGTTTATGACCCAGACTCTCTTCTGGTTCTTTTAACACTCTCAACAGACCATGCACACATATTTTTCTAATAAGATATGACTTTTTTAGAAAAAAATGTAACTGCCATGCAATTTGACAGAATACAGAATTATTATGTGCTGCCACATTTATCCAAAGAAAGCTCTGAAGAATGGAAAGACCATTGCTACATTCTTTAAATGTATAGCCAAAATAACAATACAAGTAAAAGCCAGCAGCTGGGTTCTCTTTTCACTTACATTGCTTTTATTGCACTATATGTGTACTTAATTAAATAAGTTCATTTATAAAGTGAATAAACTAGAATCAAATCAAAGTTCCAAGAATATTGTGATGTCTTATGAAAGACAAAACCTAGAGCTACATGTCAGCTTCTGGTTAGGATAAAGCAAACTTTACATAAATTCAACTTAGCTATTTTTAGAGGACAGTAAAGTACAGAGAAACAGGGGACCTCATGAATGAATGTCAATAAAAAATATGAAACCTGATGATGAGAGAAACCACCATCTACATGCAAATTAACTACAGTTTATAAACTTCTTTGTTTTTTAACAGCTAATTTGTCTCTAAGATAAAAAGATGATCACGTTCTAAGGAGAGTGATAAGAAAAGAAATAACCCTCAATTAATACAAATTATTAAATTTTGCATTGTCACTGTTTCCACAATCTTGCAAATAGGGAAGAAAAAACAAAACAAAAAAACCTTAAATCAAGCAAACTAAAATATGAACAAAGTTGTACATAATTTTTCTATATCCTGTAAAATTAAAATATGTGAAAGTGCAGTTATAATATTAATGCTAGTCCCTTAAAAGGAAATACCATGCACTTGCACAACAGTGAATTACGAGACTAATTAGTCACCAATATCTGGGCATTAACTCCTCAGGCCCCAACAGTTCAGTGATCCTCTTTTGGACAGAACAGGGAAATATAGTTTGTAGGAAGACAGTTGCCTACAGAACTTATTTTTCCAAGATGACACAAAGAGATGGGAAAATAAAGAGGAGCAGTGAGAGATGGGAATGGAACTCTTTTTCAATAAACTTATTATGCAGTCATTCCACCATTTGATGTAAAGTAACATATGGCATGAAAGCATGTGCTGCAGATGGAGTCCACTGTGACACAGACATCTGGCATCCAGGTATTTGATTCTGTGTATGCCAGCAGGCAGGGGCTTTCCAGAGCTTATTCACCCACTAATTTTTCACAGCAATGTCAGTGTTTTGTCCACACTTTCCTTTCACATGCTAATACAACATATTTTTTACAGTACTTTATGTAGACATCCTGCGGTGAGTCGGCCCCACATGGCAGCTAAATTCTCACCCAGCTGCTTTGCTCTCTCCCCTGCTTCAGTGGGACAGGATATGGTAAAGAAAGAGTAGGAATGAGAGAACACATGGGCTGAACTAAGGGCAAGTAGATTGCTTGCCAAGCACCACTTCAGGAAAAACAGACTGGCTTGGAGGAAAATTAACTTAATTTACTTCCAATTAATGTATTAATTACTGTTTCAGATATTGAATAAAAGGAAAGAAGAGAAACAAATATTTACACACTGGGAAAACACCTTTCCTCTCCTTTTTTCAAGACCAACTTCACTCCTCCCCAATGTTACTGCTGCATTTTACACTCAGCCCCCTCCACGTGCAGGGTGTTGTGATGGTGTGATTCCCCTCTAAGCACTTTCTGTCTCCTCTTGTTTCCTCTCCTTTTCCTCTCTTCTCCTCTACCCTTGATGTTCCCTTTGCTTTTTCTCTCACCTTCCCCCTCCTCACTCTCTCTCTCTCTCCCTCTGCTTGTGGGTCTTAATCTTTTCTCCTTCACTTTCTTACATTCCCAGAGGTGCCACTTTTTGGATGACAGGCTCAGCTGTGTCCCGTGGTGGATCCATTTGAGCCAGCTGGAAGCAGCTTCGTCTCGTGGGAGGCTGGTCTGTGCCTCTTCCCATAAAAGCCAGCCCTACAGTCCCCCTGCTGCCAGCACCTTGAAACCTGAACAGAATCCACTTCTATTCTCTGCAAAATGGGAAATATGATGTGAAGTTTGTTGTGGTCTGTTTGAACAGTGAGATTGCCTTTTTTTCTGAAGGACAATTATGTTGAGTAGGTGAGTAGGAAAACAATTTGCTATGATCTATATTTAAGAAAAATCAAGATTAAACATATTTTTAATTTATGTTGGAAACAGCTATGATTTCTGTGGCTTAATTTCTCAGTTTTGGATCATGCCATAGGGAAAATTCTGCCCTTCTCAATTATTGTCTCCATAGCTATTGCATTATTTTATATATTATAGTACTATACCCAAAGAATAAAATTTTCTGCCACTGTCTTCACTAAAAACCTCTCAGGGTCCTAAATTGCAGAGTCCTAAATTGGTTTAAATGTTGTGGACATGAGGCGTTGTTTGCCTCGTATCTGTGGTATCTCACAGAGCTGTTACAGTCCTTATTCCTCATCCGCATAAAGGTAGCAAGCAGCACAGATCCAGCTGGGTGACCTAAGATGACAGAAAGCACCACTCAGTATACTGGCTTTAGCCTGGACAGCATTAGTTTTCTTCATAGCAGCCAGTGTGGGACCACATCTTGGATTGGTGCTGGAAACAGTGCAGATAACACAGGCATGTTTTGGTTATAGCTGAGCAGCGCTTGCACAGAGTGATGGCATTTGCTCCCTCCCACCAGAGAGGGGCTGGGGTGCAAGGAGCTGGGAGAGGGCACAGACAGGACAGCTGACCCCAAATGACCAGAGACGTTCCAGCCCATATGGCATCACACTCAGCAATCAAATGGGGAAGGGAAGGGAAGGGAAGGGAAGGGAAGGGAAGGGAAGGGAAGGGAAGGGAAGGGAAGGGAAGGGAAGGGAAGGGAAGGGAAGGGAAGGGAAGGGAAGGGAAGGGAAGGGAAGGGAAGGGAAGGGAAGGGAAGGGAAGGGAAGGGAAGGGAAGGGAAGGGAAGGGAAGGGAAGGGAAGGGAAGGGAAGGGAAGGGAAGGGAAGGGAAGGGAAGGGAAGGGAAGGGAAGGGAAGGGAAGGGAAGGGAGATTAGGTTAGGTTAGGTTCAGAGTTCAGGCGTTTGTCTTTCCAAGTAACTGTTACTTGTGATGGAGCCCTGCTTTCCTGAGGATGGCTGAACACCTGCCCATAGGAAGTGGTGAATGAATTCTGAGTTGTGCTTTGGTTGTGAGTGCAAGCTTTTCTTCATCTATTAATCTGTCTTTATCTCAACCCACAGGTTTTCTCAATTCTACTCTTCTAATTCCTACCCCTATCAAAATGTGGGAGGAGTGAACAAGCAATGTGTGGGGCTCAGCTTCCAGCCGTGCTTAAACCACAACAGCCAGTGAAAAAATTAGGGACAACTATGGACTGAAGAGAAAAACAGAGATGCTTTCTTTTGGACAAAATATCTACAGAGAAGTTATAGTGTCTGAAAAGACATTTGACTTTGCCCAGAGCACACTCTCTGCATGGCCCAGGATTGCCTTTTGCCAACCCTTTCATCATCCATAAACTGATTGTATTTATCCTTGGGCTTCGCTGTAAGATTGTGGCTCTATCTTGTGAAGATGCCATCTGCTTTTTACTGGCACTGGAGTCAGTGGTCTGGCACACTCACATAGATGGGTTTTCAGAAAAGAGAGCAGAGTGTTCAGTCCCAGAGTGCAAGGCTTGGGACAGACAGGGATCTGTCAGTGCAGGGAGGTATCTGCCCTGTCTCCAGGAGTCTGGTTGGCCTGTAGTCTCACATAATATTGAGGGTTTCTCTTCTGGACCACCACCTGACTCAGTAACATTTCAGCAGAATTTCTTTTTCACAACTGTCTTTCAGGAGCCAGAAAAGGTTCCTGTTTTTTGTGAATTATGTCCTTGATTTGCAAGGCGAGATGTCAGCTCTAATGTGAGGACAGTTTTATCAGAAAGACCAAAGACAATGTGTCATGCATGTGAAAAAATAGCTTAAGACACATTTTTCTTTGGACAATATATTTTTTGCTACTTCTTTAAGTACAATCAATATTGTATTGACAAATCTCAGTATGATAAGTCAAACTTTATGATTTTTTTTTAGTCAGCATTGTAAGTTATTGTTTGCAATAGTTTAGCTCCAGGTGGATTTTCTCAGATGAATAGTTTCTCAGTTTGAATTAATTTGTCTTGTATGATGTGACTCTTTTGAATATTCTATTTTGCAACAAGAAAATGTGGATTTGATAACCTTTCTCGCAGCATTAAACTTGTATTTGTTGCAGTAAGGTGATTCAGGTACCCCTTACAATTTATACATATCTTGCTTTCTGGCTAACATATGCATCATACACACGGAGGTTTAATTGCGAGTATCTCTTACCACAAATCTCAAAGTATTCACATGATCACCTAATCTAGATCTAATTCTAGAGATTGCTCAGTGGCTTTGATTCTTTCCTCAAGTCCTGCATCCTTTTGGCTACAGCTTTACTAGGTGCAAGGATTATGTTTGCCATATTACTGATATATATAATTATGTTGAGAATTATGAATAAAATTTCAGGAAATTAGTTTATTCATTTCAACTAGAAAGAAGGTATAGCTTTATCCATATAGAAATAATGGTCATACTAAAGACTAATGTGAGTACAGGCTTTTATGAAGAAAAATGTAACATGGTAATAAAAGATTATACCTTATTTTACTTTTTTTTTTTAAATTTTGCTTTGATCAGTGGGGAGAAAATTGAGAATTAGAAATCTGCCACTTGCTAAGTTCTGGGCATTTGATATTATAGCTTTAAAACTCCTTTAATGTTTGCTTCTATATGAATGTCAGTGTTTATTTAAAATTACAGATAATTTCTATTTCGGACCTTGCAAATTTAAACACCTTAAGATCCTGAAATTTTTAAAGTATATATACTTCATAGAGGTGTGTATATATATGCTACTACCTTTAGTTTACCATTTGATTTTGCAGGTGTTAGTTGACTGCTCAAATAGCAGCAAGTTAAGTGAGCAACACAATGTGTAGACAGGAGTAAAAGGAGTGTCTTCTTTAGCCAGACTGCCTTAAGCTGCTTAGAGAACTTCCCCTGTGGCTGGTTCAGATGAATGAGCATAATTAACATGAATCTCTAGTGGCATTGCAGATGACAAATGGATGATTACGCATTGAAAATCTTTGCTTTTATGTTACTAAGATCTGTTGCTGTGATTGTTAATTTTTTTTCTTCTCTCAGTCTCAGTTTGGGGTAACTTAAAAATAACAAAAGTATTCTTGCTCACAAAATAATAACAAGTCAATGAGTTCTATGTTAGGCTTATCAAAAAATTCAGAGCTTCCATGAATAAGGAGTTCTAGCTAATGAAACAGAAACTGAAAGATCAATACCACTCAAGTAAATACAATGAAGGATCCAATCTAGCACTATTGAGGTTTTGATGGCAACAATTCAATTTTTCTCCTGTAGAACTGGGATAATAGAAAGCAGTCTATATGTTCTGTAAAATAATGGCATGGCAATGTATGTAACATAAGCAACACTGAGATCTTTTTCTCAAATATCTAATTAAAGCGGTGAGTCCAATTCAACTAATCAAAATATGTGGAAGCCATATTTTTCTCAGAATCATTAATTTTTTTCAACAGCAACATAGGTCTGGATCAATCAAGTAAATCAACATCCCATGAAAGGCACTTTGGTGGTAGAGGAATTACCTAAGTACCACTTACTATTGTGCTCAGAGAGTCTAGAGAACAGCTCAAGAGAGCTGTTACCAGAAGCAACACAGTTTCAGGAATCCAGGAAAAGCTGACAAAGACCCATCCTAGAAAAACAGTACTGGTTTTTCTAACATATTGTACAGTACAGAGTCCTGATCAGCATCAGCTCTTTTGCCAGACTGAATATTTCAGTAAAATATTTGCCCATTAGAAAGAAAACAGTTGAAAACACTCTAACTTTGTGGAGAAACTATGCTTTAGAGCTGTGAAAGGGGAGATGAAATATAGCACTACTCCATAGGCCAGTATTTTGTCTTAGCTTCTTAAGAAGTATTTTAAATTCTCGCTTTTGCTGTCTGCATATAAGCTCATATAAGCTTTTAAGGAAAATTTTAATTTTCATGTATTCAAACCTAAGAGGGCAATCCGCCCATAAAACACACAGCTTGCTCTTTCTTTTTTGGAAACACGTGTATTTTGATTTACAGAATTGATGGTCTGTCTTTCAATAATTTTATTCCAGAAGTTATTAATTCTCTCTGTGCATTGAGCTTAAACTCTTTTGTGAACAATCCAACTTTTACTTCCAGTTAATCAATTTTATTGGGCATCTCTTTTCTAAAATGGTAGTCCCTCTGCTACTGACTTTTCCTCCTATGATAGAAAGAGATGACCACACTGTGGTTTTATACTACTCAGCACTACAACCCCTGGTTCTCACTGTTGATTCTATAGGTAAAGTATTCAGGCTTCTCTTTCATTACTTCTCTGCTCAAAATCTGGCTAACGAGGGTAAATTCATTGGAGATGTGAGTTTGAATTAATCCAGGCAGAAAAGGAAGTCTGAACTTGGGCCTCCTACTTTCCTCAGAAAATGTTCTTTTACAAGGTATTTTAGAAAATACACCCACAGCCTCCTCCTCTTTCTGTTCTTTTTAGGAAACTATCAATGAAACTCTACAGCCTTACAGCTTAGTTCTGTCAGTTCATCTGAGAACACCATCTAGGCTGAAGTTTCTCAGGGGGCTGAAGTAAACCACTGAAATTTGACATTCTGGCTGTATCTAGTCATAAAATAGCAATCAAGCCACATGAAACCAGGACAATTTCAAAGATTCATAAAGATGCAGTTCTGGTCATATGAGCAGCATAAAGACTTGCTATAAAATATGGTCTGTCTTTATATGGTAGCTAAGCAAGATTTTTCAGAGTGACAGCTTTACCTTGGTGGGTGTATTCAGTTTAGAACATAGAATGCTTTTAGATCTGGCCCTTACAATACAGCAGAAAGCATGATGGCTTTCTGCAGGGTAAATTAATGACTGAATAGACTAAAACACTTTACAAATAGGTAGTGATAAACTGATGGAGGAATTTAGTCCACTAAGCGAGCAATAATACCCTACTTATCTAGGAAGCAAGCATGCTTAAATATTGCAACATCTATAAGCTACCACTGTCATAACAAATTAAAGCAAACACTTTCCTGCTTTGAATAAAGAGGCTGAGCAGCTACATGACTGCAGCCACATCACTTAACACAGGAAGACACACTCAGCAGTCAGCATTTTTAGAAAGCCCATTTTTTGTAGCTTTTTGTTTTCCCCACCCTTCTTTAATACATCTCTGCTCATCGGAGTTGAGGGACATTGGCAAAAAAAAAACTTGTGAGACAATTTGTGCCAAATTCCCTATGACCACTGCAGTTCCAATTAGCATGTTACACTGTAATTTTTTGACACTGCAAATCCTAGTCACACCCGGAGGCCTAACCATGTACAGATTTAACAAGGAATTTAATCTGTACACATGAATGCATTTATGCATTAGGCTAACCTAGAGCTAAGTCTTTACAGTCATATCATTAGCATAGTCAAAATCTTCTTCCAGCTGTGGTTAGACTGGCTGAAAATTACCGTCACCAGGCCCAGAGGCAACTGTTGTCTCTCTGACCTACCATGTGAGTACTCCCCAGGATATTTTAGGAAAAAAAAAAAAAAAAAAAAGAAAAAAAAAAAAGGACTGCTTAAATTTAAATAACGTATGCATGGTAATCTGGTTTATATGGACTGAAGTGATCCCACAAGCACCTGAATTGAGGGTATCTGAGGAGGCAGTAGCCTCTTGCCCCAGCGCTCTGGAAATGTGTAACTCTGGTTATCAGGGTAGCAGCAGGAGGAGAAACTGTGATGACACTTTCTTATTTTTTTTCTCTATATGTTTAAGGAAGATATTGCCTGGTCTTAGAAACCCATTCAATCTTTTTTACTTATTTACTTACCCACTTATTGTTAAGTCCAGTAAGAATTTTGATTTATCTGAAATTTCATTTTGCATAGCTGAGATAAATGCCCTTGACACCCTCCACAAAAAGAGATTAGTTGTGAGAGACATCAATCTGAATAATCTTATGTGTAGAAATGCCACAAGATGGTTATGCAAACAAAATCATTTACGGTTGTTACACTATCAAAAACTATTAATCGTCTCCAAAACTATGTTTTTATCTCATCTACATGATAAACCAAGGAATCATTTAAGAAATCCTAAAAGTGTAGAACCATGCCATAACAAATTATGTGGTAGTGTAATTGTGGCCAATTATAAAGTCCAATATTAATTTTTGTATATACTTATAATATTCCATCCACTATCTCATCAAAGATTCAGGCTAATTAAGAGAAAGACATTTTGGCAGTGAGCCCAATTAGTTTTAGATAAGACATAAAGTGATAATATCTCTTCTCTAAGTAGAGAAATGCCCAAATACAAGCATTTAAAGAAGTTATGTTGTACTAATCCTTTTGAGTCAGAAAATAAAATATTGTGAAGAGAATAAGTTTGAAGAGTAGATTAAAAATCAGGTGCTATTTCATACCTGAAGTAGAAATAGACAGTTGTGTTTAGTTGGCCGTTTGTACACTGAGAAAGAGAGGAAAGATATTAACTCAATTGACTAAGAGCTATTGTGCAGCTTAGTAAAGGCTGAAGAATCTAAGACAGGAAGGAATAAAACTAGGCACACAAAGGAGCTAATGGAATTTTTTAAATGAAGACTTTTAGCTATGAAGTACTTATTATTCGATTTTCAAATTTGTTTTTCTTCATTTTATTTCTTCACTTGGACAAGTTATAATCCTGAGCATTTGGTATGTAAATAACACTTTCCTGAAAATTTGTAATAAAACCAATATTTGAAATTAAACCATTAACGAAAAGGTTTATAAGATAACTTTTTTTATATAACTATGGTAGCAAACACCTATGCTCCATTTTTTATTTTCAAATTCACTAATTGAAGAAGGTTCTGATAAAGGATTTTGATCAAGTCCATTACATAAAGCTGTTGAGGAAGCTTGGTGATTGCTTGACGAAAAGCAAATTGTACTTAAGCATATAAATATATATAATAAATATTTAATAACAATCAATGGTCAATTCACATGTTTTGTAAGCAGTTAGAGTGTCTTGAAACAGGGAGTAATTCTATCAACCCTGCTCTAGGAAGGCTTAAGCACATCAACAGTTTGATAGGAGGAAAACTCATATTAGTAAGGTCTTTTGCTGTGAAAAAATACTCCCACTTATTTAGTGCAGAGTACTCAGAGAGATGTTTATATATTTATTTATCACCTGAGGGATATGCCTGCACTTCAAGATTTCAAATAGGTAAACGATAAAGAAGAGAGAAGAAGCTAAAACCTAGTGGTTTTTAAAAAGATCTAAATGTCTTGGAAATATTGTTTCTGCATATATGTAAGGAAAATACATGGTGCAGCATCATGTGATTAATTTATCTGATATTCTGAAACGAAGGATCTCTGTTTTATTGGAGATGGTTTGACTCCCCTGATGCATTGCAGAGCATGAGATTTTTATTACAGAACTAGCATATTTCTCTTTTTGGGTAGGTATCTGCATTTGACACAGCACAAAAGACGTAGAATGCCGTCCAGTAAAGCCTAAGGTCAGGCACAGGCACAGATAACTTCAGTGCCTCCATTAGCCACAAGTTGTATGCTTCAAGAGTGATAGTTTCATGCTCCAAGATCAATTGCTTTAAGACACAGCACCTGCCACATCAGCTGTCCTACCCCAACCCCAATCATTAACCTTAGATAAACTCTCATTTTCAGAGCTCCAAACAGAAGTACCAATGCTCTCTTACCTAATCCCCACTGTCTGGTGTTCTATCCTCTAGAAAATTACCCTTACTTTTATGCTACTTGCCTGCAATTCTATGAGCAAGAACATTGGTAATAACTAGTAAATCTCTTGTTCATTCATCCTGAATTGCACGGAGTGGATACTATGAGTAAAGGAAGCCAGGAATAATTTAGCACCTATTTATCATGGAAATAAGAGTCTTTTATAATCAGACCTTCAAAGATCAGAAGGATAATGATCTCAAAATAGGGCTTCAAAACATATCATTACTATGCGTCAGGATCCAGACAGATCCATCATTAAAATATGTATTACAAAATCTGTGCTAAAAATTTCATAGCATTGATCCAAGAGACTTATCAATCATTATGATCACAAAGGGCTACTCAAGGATAACTGAAGAAGAACAAGTAATGCCACCAAGGTGATGAATTCATGAGTGAATGAGTATTTGATGCAACACAGATGAGGTTTCAGGTGTATCTGAATAGAACCAGGCTTGAATACTGAAAAAATAGTTGCTTTCGCTGAGACTGAACTAGGAAAAAAGTGCAGATGATCTTGCCTGGATTTGAAACTTAATTGATATAAACAGAGAATATGGAAGTAGCAGATGTCTTGCATAAGTTCAGACTTGAAAAAGTGCTCACATTAGCCGGTCTTAAAAAAATAAAAACTCATAATTGGGCAGAGAGGTCAAGATAATATTTTTGTTAACAAAACTGTAAATAGCAAAACACTTGAGTTTTATTGACACAAGTCATTAAATATAAAGGTTTCCTTTTCTTGGTTTCAGGTCAGGCAAATGAAATTTTAAAAAGCAGATATCTATAGAAAGGCAAGTGCAAATTTCAAGATTGCATTAAGATAAGTATTTTCATATTTAGTGGTTTAGGAATGGCAAAGCATCAATTAGATTAGACCTGTAGCAAAATTAATCTTAGGAAATAACAGTACAATCAGGAAGATAACATTGTCATTAATCTGGAGAACATATATTCAGCTTTTCTTGTTTCTATGGATAGAAAATAATTTAATTTTTCAACTCAGTGGCAACCATAAATGTCAGTACCTTAGCATCCCATAGTTTTTAGTTATGTCTCTGCTGTTTTCCTTGTTGCATCATGCCATAGAGGGTTTGTTAGTACCATTCAATAGCGCAAAATCATAGAATCATAGGAAAACTGAAAAATATCTCAGAAGTTCCTTTGATAGTGTTCATGCACAAAAGAAAGATCTTTTCTTTAATATTTTAGTGCTGGAGACCCCTCAGGCTTTCCAGACATCCAGTTTCAATGTTCAGTTTCACTGGAAACTTGTAAAAATTTATGCCAAATATTTTTCCTTTCTGCAGTTTGAGGCCTTTATTTCTAGTCCTGGGCATAGTGAATGCTTTATTACTTCTCGTTGAACCAGCCTTCTATTGTTTATCTTAATTTTCTTTTGTCTTCTCTAGCTTTAAGTACATTGAAAAGTCCTTAATGTTTCCCCATGCTCTAGAAATTTTTAATTATGTACCTAATTAAAAGAAAGACCACAATATCAAAACTGAAGTAGAAACATGCTAAAGAGCAAAGCAGACTTCACTCTCTCAGACTAAGCAATGAAGGACAAACCATTAATCGTTATTGGTTCACTCTGTGCCTTCTCTAGAAATAGTTTAAAGTAGATTGACCAAGGGTACAAAATCTCCTTCTACCCTATTGGGATTACCTACCAAGTTATTTGGTGTTGTTATGCCAACATGTTATGCCATGTTTTTGAACTGTCCATACTATTCTCATCCTTACCTCTACACCATTGAAATGAGAGATGAGGACTGAGGAGAATTCATAAACCTGACTCAAATTTTAGGTATTATGGAACTGAAAGAATTTGGACAGGTCTTTGAATTATTTTTAACCTCAAAATATTGGAGCTGCCAATGTCTATCTAGTGGCAGCCTACAAAGAAAACTCTATCAAGTCTTTTTCACTTTCAAAGATACCTCTGTCATTCTGATTGCATTCCCAGAAAAGATTTAGCAGCAAGGAGGGAAGCCATCCTCTTCTCATCCCATTACCAATATCTACCAATGTATTACACAATCCATGTCCCACAATCTCCATGCAGCTCTTCTTCCTGCATCAATATCATATCCAACTCATATACTAAAATATGCAGATTTTTACAGATCTAGTGATATAATTAATCTCTGTAAATTCTTCACACTTTTTGGAAATAAAGCAACTGAAAGCAAACTGTAGCAAAACTGACAAAGGCGTTGGACCCATGCTTGCCCTTTTCTATTACTAGAGATCTCTTCTAATGCAGCTAAGGTAGGCCAATGCATTTGTTTCTTTGGTTTTCAGCTAGCGCACTTGACATCTAGCACACTACAGGCTTACTTTTTGTTTTCTTCCACTGGTATAAATTCAGGATAGCACTTAAAACAAAAGGTGCTTGACCAGCATGAAAACAGGACAAGTCTCATGACATTAAAAGCGTCTCTTCATTCTCTTCTGTATTGGACATTAAGCGACAGGCAATAACTTAATTAGTGACGATTACAATTTACAAGTTTGGGGTTTTTTTTCTTTTATAGTAACTCAGTGTGTGAGGGTTTTTAACCAAGGAACTCCTTCTTACCCATTGCAATATTTCTGCATTCACACTCTTGGTAAGAAGTCAATTTACTCTGATCTTTGAGAGTATCTGAACAATTATTTTGAACACTTTCTCGAACAGCCAGACTTAGCCATGCTGTGAGTGTGCTCACAACACGTACATACACGTGGCATGGGAACTACATCCACTTGCTTTGCAGTGAGTAGAGCAAAAGTTATGACCAAGAAGGGCAGACTTCTGCTTTTCATCAAGCAGATTCAGTACACACATCCTCACTGTAGAGATCTAGCATGTGGCACCACAAAAGATGCAGTTACCTAACAACTGAACTGTGGATACTTAAATGAGTCATTTGCCTGATTTTTGTAATGCACTCTAAAAATTGTAGTTCATTAAAGACTCAGCTTGGATTTAGTGTAGAAGGTTAGAGGCACCACCCATACATAACTTTGCACAATAGTTGCTTAGTAATCATTCCAGCATGTGTTTTCATAGCATGAGTCTCTGAAAAAAATATATAATTTGATTTGTCTGCAAAAAGAGGGTCATCAAAGGTTTAGTTACCAAGCCTTATGAGGAAAGGCTGAGGGAGCTGGGTTTGTTTAGTGTCAAGAAGAGGCCCAGGGAAACCTCATTGCTCTCTACAACTGCCAGGAGTGAGACGAGGGCTGATCTCTTCTACCATGCCTGCAATGAGAAGACCATAGGAAATGGCCTTCAGCTGAGAAAAGGGAGACTGATATTAGGTATTAGAAAGTATTTTATCACTCTTAGGGTGGTCAGGCATTGAAATAGGTTGCCCAGAAACGTGGTGAAGTCACCATCCCTGGAGGTTTTAGAGGCATCTGGATCAGATGCTGAGTGATGTGGTTTACCAGTTTAGGGTTACAGTGAAAGTGCCAGGTGAATGGTTGGACCGGATCCTAAAGACTTCCAGCAACCTAGGTGATTCTATGATTTTGTAAGACTGCAATCGTCCAGTTTAAAGGCTAATATTGGAGACAGCAGAAACAATAAGTGGAACATCATTGATATTTTTGCAAGCAAACTAATTTCCATGATGAGAAAAGAGCCTAGGATTTAGCTAGAAAAGTATGAGTAATAAAAGAGACTTGAGGAAGTTTAAGTGTTTTACTATATAAGTATGCCCTGTCCTTAATTTCTCTGTCTGTCTTCAGCTTTGTTTATTTCAATTTCTAAGAGTGATAAGCCTTTCTGCATATAAGAGTTACACCACTTTTTCTTCACTATTACTCTTACTAGGTCCCAATTTTCTTGTGCTGTACAGTGCTACAGGGGTTAAAAAAATTTCACTAAAAGTAGCAAAAGTACTTTTAATGCTATAGAAATAGAATATGATATTTTATATTACTGCATTTCACTAACAATATGAACTTTTGCTTCCCTTTGAGAACCCAAATATTCACATGTGATCTCAAGTAGAAATAGTAAGTGTTGTCATACTTTTAATTATATGAGCAACATGAGGAAAGATGCGGAGTTAGACTTCTATTAGTCCATTGCTCCTCTTTCTAACATTAAAAATTATTTAGAGAAATAAATACTATAATCTATCATTCAGGCTAAGAAAAGATCCTACAGATGTAAAGGAGAGATGAATGCCCACAGTAGGCACACCAAAATACCTGTAAAAATGTTATAAAAATATATTAAGTTCCAAAATACTTGTCCATAGATACAACAATGAACCTCAGTACACTAACCTGCTGGTTACCCAGACTGAAGACTAAGAACTTAATGTGACATGAACTCTCCCTAAAGGAAATGTATGTGAGTCTCATAGAACACAGCAAATAAATTAAATATTCTTGAGAATACCTTGCCTATAATTTCACAGTTTAATTCTCTCAATTACTATGTCTCAGTTTACCTCAACTATCAGAATTGTACTTTTGAACTGTCAGAGGTTTCCACTTTCTATAGAAGTTTTCATTACAGCAACAGCTCAGTTGATTGAAATTAGCAGTTTCCTACATTATTTTGCTTCACTAACTATTCATATATTTAGAAAATAATGTATTTTACAGTATACTGTTGTTAAGCTTCGAATAAATATAATACTAAGCTGACTTAACTGATAAATTTTTAGGTAATTTTATACAGCACAGGATCATTATGCTTATTTTTCTTGCTAACTGCAAATGATAATTATATTTCAAGTCACCATAAAAATCCATGACAACAAATAATTCTGCAGCCATCCAGCTAGCACATCAATAAACTAGTTTCATTATAGTACCACCAACTGCAAAAGCCATAATAAGAAAATACAGTATATTTGCCAATGTCACGAATGAGATTATATAGCAGTTTTTTTGTAATGCACAAGACTTTTTTTTCCCCCAATTTGATATATAAGTCAATTTTCCCTTTCAGTTTACAAGTTTTCTGTACATGACAACTGCAAGAGAAGTAAACATTATTAAATTACTTCTAACACAGTGAGTAGAATGTGGGAAAAGGCTATTACCTATTTATTAATCCTGAGTTATGTAATCACAATATAATAGAAATACAGTTTATGTTTTTAATTAGATAATGGATAATCCACTAATGTTCTGATGGGACATTTGCCTATGAATGGTGACTAATGTACTAAAAGTTATCCATCTGGAGTATGCATACTGCAAGAGTTTTAATTATAAGAATAATGCACTTATTCATTTTTGTTGGTACAATATCAGCTAAAACAGAAAACTTAAATATTCCTGAAAAAATATGCACAAGCACAGCACTAGAAGAGATTTAATACTTAGCAGATGGCTAGTTCTGCAGAGATGCTTTAACAGATGGTTGGCATGAAGGTCTGAAAAAACATTTACTAGAGTCTGAAAGTCTGAAAGTTATAATCTCACCAACCAAGACTCCTTTTCTATTCCCATGAAGGTAATGTGTGGCATCACACTGTTACAAGCAAATAATATAAGATTTTATCTTATCTCTAAAGGCAACCACCATTACCACTTTCTAAAACCTAGCACAAGAGTTTAAAAAAAGCCCATAGCTTCCTTATCACCTGTCGTTGCTTAGTTTGTTTTTTACGACCAGTGAAAGCATGAGTGCCTGTGCATAAACTTGACAGCAGACTTCTCCTCTTAAATTTTGGGAATCCTCCTGACTATGAAGTGGACATGGTACTCAGACCTTAGGCATCAACTCAAAAGAAACATCACACCCTTCTGGGGTGCTTTATTAAGTAACTCCTTTGTTAAAGTTGTTCCAGTGTAGGGTAGAAGATGATAATCCTTGACATTCCTGAAGATTTCATGGCTTGAGAGTATTAGATCTTTTGTCAATTCTACCATCCTCATGAAAACCGTTTTTTTAAAGGAGAAAACATAAAATTTAAATACAAACCTATACAATTTTTTCCATTTTATGATTGCACATAATTTCCATCGACTCATAAAACAACAAAGACTCAGTAATATCTAATGATGTGAAATTCCTGTTGAAGCTTGCTACATACTTGCAAAAATCACCTCAGAGGTTAACAGAGAGATAAGCTGTCTTCAATACAGCTAAATTTGACACTTCTTGCCACAGAGAGAAATCTGTAAAGCAAATGGAAGATTCTTTATAAAAAAGAAAAAGTGTCTATCAGTAAAAATCAGTTTTAGTTTATTTGTTCCAAAGGTATTATGGTTAAACTTTAGTTATATGGTCATATTTTAATTTACTATTTTTATCATAGAAAAAGAAGGCTTTAAAGATTTATCCACATTTACCAGATAAATGTTAATTATAACTATAATAATTACAGTAAAATCTATATTAGATACTTGATAGTTACATTTTCATGTTGCATTGTGAAATCAATTACTCTTCACAACAACAGTTTTAGTCTTCTCAGAAATTAAAATTGTGTGTTAGTATTGAGTATTTAGCCCTTGTTTATTTTGATTATTTAATGAAAATGAAAGATTCCTTTCACTTATAAAATCATGCAGTAGCTATTCTTAATACTGTACAGTAATAAATACTGTTCAATTGTGAAAATATTTCACAAAGGGAAAACATTTCACAAAGGAATGGTTCTTCACCGATACCGTGTGTCCAAACTAGCCACCAGTATCATCCCATTTTACACCAAATATTTTAGGCAGATGAGATGAATTGAGCTCTGTGGGTATCTATCATTTTCACTATGGAGATATCCTAGATTCTCACTTAGCTCAGATGTGAAGTGAGCAAAAGGGACAGGAAGCTGATGCAAAATGTGAACAACAGCATGACAACAAAGTGGTAGGAAACAATTTTTACAGAGAGGTTAGGAAGTGGAAGAGCTGAGAACATTGCATTTCTACATATACGAACACCTGCATGCTGGAAATAAAAAAAAAAAAAAAAAATATATAAAAAAAAAAAGCTATTTCAGAGATGCACAAACCCCAAAAATCCTGCCAGAAAAATACCATATGATCTTGAAGCATCTCTAAATTGTTTTCCACCAAGTCCAAAAATGCTAGCACCCTGGGAAAAATTATAGTGTTACATCACAACTCCCAGACCCAATTCCCTGGCATTCTCATTCCCAGTGAGTGCTGCTGCACTGCACCATTATTTCCATAGAAATTTGCACGTAATCATGCTTACATTTCTAAATATCAGCATTTCTGCTGACTTAATAGTTAAGCTTGTGCTAAAGTGTTTTAGAGTGCATCCATTTCAAAGAGTCTTTATGCCTATAAGAAAACACTCTGGTACTTTAACTTCCTGAGTTGTAAAGTCAAAGAATGTTTATAACTTGATATATAAATGCTTGAGAAAACAGTTTTCACTCTATGCTCATCATTCTTATGTATTGACTGATAAGTGTTTCACTCAACTTTTAACACATATTCTCCTTCAGCATATGACTCCTATACTGGTATTTTTTAATCTGTGGAAATAGCAATGGCAATTAAATACAAAGCAACTCCTTGTTTATGTACTGAACATATATAATTAGAAAAAATAATTGCAATGTAACAGAACCATCATAAAAATCAAATTTACTATTACTTTATTTCACGGAGAAAGATTATATAGTAGTAGATTATATTGTATCTTTTATAATAAAAAACTACCACAAATACATCTCAAACTTATTTCATTTGATCATGTTAAAGTGCTTTATGAACAATTAATTAAGTTTTACAGCAAGTCTCAAAGGTACATTAGGCAGACTAAAATAATTACAGTAATTTCATGATTATAAGCCGCACCATTTTGACTAAAATTTTGCTCCCAACCCGGAAATGTGGCTTACACACAGGAACGACCAATATATGAAAAAAGTTTGGAAATTTCCAAACCCGGAAGTGCCAGCCAGAGTGCCAAGCTGAGAACCTGCCAGTAAAACCAATTGTTACAAATTGGTTACTCTGTTGCGCGGTGGGTGGAGGCGGGCTCCGTGCTGGCAGAATGGGGGGGGGAGGCGGAGGGCTCCCTCCTGCTGGCCCCGCAGTGGGCGGGGAGGGGGTGGAGGTGGGGGGCTCCGTCCCTGCCCGCCAGCGCCGCCATGGGTGCCAGCATGCTCCGTCCCCGCCTGCCACCGTGGGGCAGCTCCGGGCCGGGGCGAGCGAGCCCGACGGCAGCAGCAGCAGCCAGACCCGACCGGCCCCGAGCCGAGCCAGTAAACCCCGCTATCCCGTGATTCTGTTACTAATTGGCAACTTTGTTGCACACAGGTCCTCGCTGCAAACGACAGAGCAGCTTATAATCAGGTGCGGCTTATATACGGACAAATACCTAAAGGTTGCCGACACCTGAAGCTGCAGTTTATAATCAGGTGCGGCTTGTAATCACGAAATTACTGTAATCTTTCTGTTCTTTTCTGTCAGGTCCATTAGGATTTGATTTGGAGTTTAACTGTCCTTGTTATTGTCTGCTATTGCAAACAAATGCATAGCTCTTCAGCTTTCCACCTGCCAGATCTGACAAAGGGGTTTTCCCTGATAAGCTATTTTCCCATATAAGCCACATTATATGCCACAAGCTTTTCCATAGAGAGATACACAGAAAGTTGAGAATATTCTTCTGCTCCATAGTTAGTTTATTTTTTCTTATATATTTGTGTGACAGACTGGAATGTAGTGATGTGATTGCAAAACACATTTATAAAAGGATTATTCAACTACCTGGACTGTAAGCAAAATTTCTTTCTTTTTTTTTTTTTTTTTTTTCTGAGTGAATTGAAATTACAGTCAGAAATATTCCGATTTAGAAAAATTGCTTCAGAATTTCAGCAGTCCTCAGCTCATTTTCCTCTCACCATCCAAACCTCAAATAATTAATCTTGCTACTAATTAAGGTTTCTTTCACAAAGAGAGGTAGTGTATTACAGGAGACCAGGGCTGTGTGCATCATAGAAAACACAGTTCAAGTGACATAGAAACCTTTTTTTGTAAATGTCGTTTTGTCATATGAAATGTTCACTTTCTATCTTTTTCTTTCAAGGCAAAGAGGGACATTTCTTAATAACTTCTACAGGGTTAGAAAGTTTTATGGAAAATGTTAATCTATTAATACTTTTGTTGAAAATAATCTTCAGCTAAATAATATGTTTGATATAAATGTTTCTGTCCAAAAATATATCTGATGTTTTACATGCAAAAGTACGAATAGATAACTAATTAAGTATCAAGAAAATAAGCTCAAGATTGCATTGCATGGATCTTGGTGTTTGTAGAACCAGCTACACTTCTGGCTGGATTCTGGAAATAGATCTTTTACAGTTCTACAACTCACATTTCAATACTGCTGAAACCCCCAAATTTATAAATGGATGGGGAGAAAAAGGAGCTATTCCTGAACACTCTGTTATGTCTAATCCCTTCAGAAGAGAGAATGGAATTAAGAAAACTAATACATGTGTTTGAAAAGAACTTTGCTTTTACTTCATTCTGCTGAGACTAAAAAATTCTTTTGTAATATCCCACAGTAAACAGTTTCAATATTTCGAAGCACCACTCAGCAACCAAATTTCAATTTCTCTACAAATGTTTATTACAAGAAAGATGCCAATGTAACAATCTCATAAATGTTATTTTTGAGATGACTGTCATAGATCATAAATGAATCATAAAATAATCAGCATCCTGAAAGCGAAATTTTATATTTCCAAGGTAAACGGTGAATTACTCAAAGCAGTATTTGACAATCGACTTTCTTCGTACCTTTTCTAAACAACTTTGAGTATCACCTTCCTGAAGGTGAAAAAAGTCAAGGAAAGCAAAAAGCTTTAAAAATACATTTTTTCCAACATAAATTACAACCATTTTTTAAAAGGCAAGAATTTAAATACAATATTTATGATGCTTAGGGGAGTCACAAATATTTGATAGACCACACATTTTCTCTTTGATGAAACATAGTTGCCACCTTTGGCAATACTTCAATAGCTTGTAGCTTGGTCTCATGGATCAGGCTCAAGGATCAGGCTTTCCTTCCCTCCTACATCCCATGTACCTCAATTTTCCACCTTCACCTTTTTGTCACCAAGCTGTAAAACACCACTCCCTTGCAACCTTAGCAAATGCCCTCTCTCTTGCCAGCCATGTAGACATCAACAGATCTCCTGCAAACATCTGTACAAAGGCACTCACCTGAGCTGCACTCAGAGTTACTCAAATTGGTAAAAATCTGTGTGAAAAACCTCACCTCACATTTCACAGAAGTTCATGTAGCTAGCACAAGTATTAATTCATGTAGCACCAGCTCACATAGTTAATGGCATTTACAGCACAATCTGGGAACTTACTTCTCAGAAAAGAAAATCAAAACACACAGACACAGAAGAACCCACCTAAAAACAACAGAAAAACCAAACACACTGGGTTTAGCCCAACTTAATTTAGTCCTAGCATGGACATGATACTAATGGCTTTGAACATTTTATAGTCTGACAGTCGGACCAGCTCAAATGGAGCAATGGATAACATGGCCACTGGTGCTGTGCTGTATGCATAGTTTTTCCTTCCCTCATCCTCCCAGCTCCATTTTGCTCAGATTCAAGTAGCTAACTAAAAAACAAAAATTATGAGCCTTTTGGGGAAATGCCTCTTTTACCTGACAAAAATAGATGTCTCTGGATCTGAGAATTATATACAGTTGCAAAAGGCTTCTTCATGCATTTTTTCTGAAGTTTCAGTAGTGACAGAGACTTATTAATTTGCTTAACTAATGCTAAATTTTAAAATATACTGATTTTCAGTGGAAAGACATAGCCTCCCTTCCAGTCTCTACTTAGAAAACATTTCATGATATGCTTAAAAGAAAATGAGAGGTAAGCATATCTATAGTGTATATCCATTGTTTGTCCTCATAGCCTCATGTTTAAATATTCATTTTATAGTCTTAAATCCATTTGCTCCAAAGTTTCCCTTGTTGCATTCTTTATTCCCCATTGAACTGAAGTGGGTAAACTAAATATTTTCCAAATAAAAAATTAATAATTGAATTTACCTTCAGGTCCTGCTGAAGCCAGCTATGTGCTTCCTGGCTATGCTACACTTCTAGCTAACTTTCATATGCATACTAACAAGGTCTAGCAAAGCATGCACGACTCCCAGTGAATGCAGTTGTGCAGAGCCATTGTTGTTCAGTCAATAATGAGGGCAAGGGAGAAGGAAGTAAAAGGAGAAAGGTTAGGGCAATGGGAGACATTTTTCCAGTAACTAAATTTACAATAACTTTTAAAAAGCAAAAGATGAAATGAAGAGCAGCAGAGGCCGTTCCTTTTTTGCCAAAAGTCCTTTAACTCTGTCTGCTGAATCACATTGAGCATAACTGCTGCCCTTTAACTCCTCACATTGAGCCTTAGTAGGACTGAGGTGACTCATTTCCTGCTTTATACAGCAACTGTAACACAAAATTAATTTCCCCATGCAGAGCTTCGACCTTCAAAGTCTGTTCTAGCTATTAGAAAGCACTGTCTCCTTTTATGCCATCTGATATGTAAGTGACTGAAGATTTTCAAGGGAGTTTGCTTGCTGTCCTGCAACACATATCTATTAAACTACCTGTTTTACAATCTTATCCATATATGTGAGCACCCATTCAGTGACTATTCTTACAACTTTATGTATAGATTCAATGTAATGCCTACCCATAATTCTCCTAGAGACATACTGAGCATAGTGTGAAATTGAACCTGATTAGCAGAAATTTCTCAATTAAGAAAAAAATATAATAGAATTGCTCAATAATGACAATAATGAATTCCAATATAAATATTATCATAAAGGTATAAGCATTTATTCAAAGCTGTGCAAAAGAAAAGGAATATTACTTATTGTACCAGTATAAGACTAAAAATGTGCAAGTTTTTAGTAACCACTATTGGCAATACTTCAACCACTTGTAGCTTGGTCTCATGGATCAGGCTCGAGGATCAGAATTTAATCACAGTGCTAAAATTCTGATAGTGTGGTGTCTCTACAAAGAAAGAGATTTTCATCTGATCGGTTAAATAATGTTATTTTTTTTTTGTTTTGGATAGGGCAAACTAAGATATAATAGAATGTGCCTAGTTTTATTTTAAAATAGTGTCTTCCTGCAAGAGAGAAAACATTGATCTATATTTTTACTTATTCTGTTGTCAAGGATGTAAATATAACTAAAATAATCAAAAAAATTGTTTCAATGCAATGTTCATCTGACTGTGCACACTGCCAGTGTTTATCACAATAACACATAGTCCAACAACAAGTTATCCTTTAAAAAGGCAGTGTTGGTAGCCTCATCCCTGCACATCAGGCTCAACTCTGAGGACATGGGCATGGTTTTGGGGAGATGGAGACTGGCCCTGATCTGGCATCACTGGGACTGATGGCACCCAGGTGAGGTTGACAGGGACAGCAAGAATTAGCAGTACCCTCAAGACCCTGACAACCCATACCTCAGTGCTGGACACTATTTCCTGTGTAAAATCATGACCAGTTATTGCAGCTCTTCCTTCTGGCCTTTAGTACTATGGACAGCACCTTCAACAGCTGCATTTGTATATGACTCAAATGGGGAGGAATTGTCCACAGGAAACAAATGCCTGTGACTATATATTCAGATCTATTCTTGATCTATTGTAGAACCAACATACTCCTACTGGTTAGGAATGTTTAAAATGTAAAGTTAAAAAAACCAGAAAGCAGCCTTTTGCAGGACAAATCCAGACTTGGTCAAAATTTTCTCAGTTCTCACCCCCTCCAGTCCTCACATGTTTTTCAACAGAAGATACTGAAAAAGCAGGTAGTACAACCATTTTCCACATAATTCTGTATCATGAAGAAAAGGAAATATTCTTCTTTTTCAATTCACACAATCACAGTACCAATTCTTTTCCCACTTAGCTGTCAGAATACGCATAGTGAAAAGAATAGGATTATACAAATACCTTAACCACTTCACTATTTTGTTTTTGGGCATACAACGGTAGTATTTAATTTATCTTGTTTATAAATTGGGTTCATTTACAGATGAACATTTCTACCTCCTCTTCCCCAATGCTTTCTCACTCCAGTTTTCATGCAATTTAAATGAGAGACTCAAGGATGGATTTCTTGATTAGCTTATGCAAAAGCTCCATGCAGCGTTCTGCATTACTCATTTCTATTTGAGGGATGGAACAAAAACAAATAAATATGCACCTCTCACTAAAGCTAAAAATAAAATATATCTCTTTGCAGTTGAGTTGGCAAGTCTCATTTAGAGTTATGGGGCTTCCCTCCCTCTCTCCCTCCCTCCCCAGAAGTATTTGGGTATTTGCTTACTATGGATTGCCTGCCTTGCCTGTACACTGCAGTGATAACGTTCCATGGGCCAGTTTCAGGACACCTAATCAAACAGCTTAGGGTAAAAAGCATTTAGAGAGATTATACTCCTACTACACCTTCAGATGTGGTTATTAGAATGATGTGTGGACTTAAATTCACCCATAAAAGGAGGACCCAATGACCTCTCGAACATTATGGGTAGTTTCGCTCCTAATTTGGGCCCCTCCACTGATCCTTTGAAGAAAGGTATGCTATATTTTCACCACTATACTAAACCATCAAGACCCTCACAAGTATAAACTAAGCATGCTAACTTTCAGAAAGTGGGGGGTTTTTTTAAATGTAAATACATTTTCATCTTCTGGCTTATATATCAGTTACGTGTGGTATGTTTTCCCATCACTGCCTGATCATAATCAAACTGGCATGTCATAAACCTGGACTGATTTGAAGGAAAAAAATAAAACAAAAACAACATTTCTCTCAAACAGAAGTAGTTCTCCCTAATGCCAAATGGTAAATTTTTCCATCAGGTTTCCAAGCTGACTTTTCCAAAATTATCTACGTTTTTTTAATACTAAGTATTTTCTTGCTATGAAGGAAATAAGAAAAATTCCTGTTCATCCATATTTTCCTTTACAATTCTAGTGCAGACTTAAGTGAAAACACAAAACTACTGCTCAAATAATCACTTTGAAAAAACATGTTCTCATAAATCATTCTAAAAATTATGTTTCTTTCACAAAGAGATTACACAAATAGCAAATCTGCATTTTGTGACAGCAGTTCCTGAAAAATACTAACTTAAATCAAGCTATTATAGTCCAAAATACACAAACTACACTAGCCTTTTATTTCAAAAGTGCCAATTACTACAAAAATTCACATTAATTTATGGTATTTGAAAATAGAGTCCCTTGGCGCTGTCAAGAACAACCACCATAGAACTACACTAATTTGACTGAAGGGAGTAAGAAAATGCTGCTAGTAACTGAATTAACTTCCTTTAAAATTATCCTCTGGGAATTTGTAGATCTAGCCACCCTTTCCTGGTGTCTTTTCACCCTAATTGCAGGCATCACATGTATCTGCTGCTCAACTTACATATGATAGCAAAACGAAAATGATTAGGAGAGACAGAGAATCCAACAGCCTTGCATGGTGATAGTTTTGTATGAAGTAGCAAGGCATGAATCTCACAAAAAAAGTCTTTGTCAATTGAATTATTGGTAAGAATAGATGTTAAAAGGCAAACTCTCCTCCTGTCCTATTTCTCATACCTTTCTTTTTCACTTAACCACTCCATCTTCGCCACTCTTCTCCCCAGTTCCCTTTTATTTAATGCTACTGACTGTCCACTCTGAAATGCCCATCACTGAGCTATAGGATGGTGTAGCTACAAGTACGGTTGGTAAATATAAAGATGCACAGAGAGAATTGAAGAGCAGCTGCTTTTCCTGTAGAAAACGCCTCTTGAAATGTATTATAATATACTTTTCTTATCGTTAAAAATAGACCAACTTTCATTTCAAAACAGATCTCAAAACTTCAGAATCAAGACACAATTGTCTAAAATCTACTTGAGTTTCTGGAGGCAGAAAACCTGGACATGTTAAAGAAAGCAAAGTGATGACGAGTTTCTCTGAGAGATTTTGTTTTGTTTCTCTCTTGAATAAACTGACAAAATTAGCTCATTTTTCTGAGTCAGTTTTCCTTAAATTCCATTGGTCAAAATCTCACTTTCTTATATAAAAGTAATAAATAAAGTAATCTATTATACATTTTTACTTATGGCAACAAAGAACACACAACCTAGTAGTTTACATCAGCTAAGGACCAAATCCCACATTCTCTCACTCTGCTAACCAGAAAATGTCTATTATGTAGAACCCCTTTTCTTCTACAGAAACACAAGAAAAAAAAAAATTCCAAAATAAATTGAGTGAGTTAAGTAAATACAACCAAGCATCTCCTAACAACAAATGTGAGGCACCCCTCAAGATCCATACTGAAGTACTACAAAAGTTTAAGTTAAATGCTTGTGCAAGAAAGACCTCAAGAATGTTTTGAAGTTTAACAAATCCTGTCAAGTCAAAATTAAAATAAGTTCCTTAAGGGAAGTAAGAGCACTGTGCATTTTATACTTTTCTAGAGAACTAGAATGGGTTTAAGTTTTGATATAAGAGCTGATCCCAAGCAAAGTTTGGAGTCAAATGCTGCAAATGTCCTGCACCACCACATAGTTTTCCAGCTCTGGTAAAATAATCTTCTAGAAGATGCTCTCTCCACAGAGGTTACTGCAGTTGCTGGCACATCCTCACTTTCCAAGGAGCAGTAAAGCACTGTTTGCAGTGTCTGCTAACACTTCTTATAGCTGTCATATAAGAAAACCAAGAAAATGTGGAAATATTTTATCTCTGACAGACTTTTAAGCTACATCCACAAATGATTGTGGAATATCAGTTTCATGAGCACCACAACAGAGATTCAAAAAGGCACTGTAGAGACACTAAGGCATCTACCTTCTCTGATTGAACTGCTTCATTTTGAGAGATGGAACTGTTTCTCTTATTTTTTAGAAAAAAAATAGATTCAGTAAATTCAGTCTTGTGTCTCTCATGCATCTGTCTCTTTTACTGTTGAGCCTTAAATTACTGTCACTTTTACAGTGCATAGATCTAAGGCCAACTGAATGTTTGATTAGGCTTTCTCTCTATCATAGTAACACAGGAATATTACACCTTTGCATTTAAAATCTCTGAGAGAATTTCTACACAGACACTTCAGATATAGATGACAGAAGACAAATTGCTAAAACTGTGCCTGAAATGAACTTTACTTCCTGAATAATAGCAATGTTAATTCTCCCCACCTCATACTTTCGGGGATCAGATCTAGCACAAACCAAACTTTCGTCATTTCTGCTGAGCTGACACATGAGATACCCATATGAAGGTACCTTGTGTTACTGTGCACCTGGCTGGGTAGTCTGATTTATAGTTTCATATGTAGTTTTCTGTTGTTTGACACCTGATATGCTACAGCATCCAAATGATCGACTCAGATTTACAGAATTACAGAATCTTAAGATATTATAATACATTAATTCCCAATTTTTTTAAGTCTGTCTTTTATCTTCTTATCCAGAACTTTATCTCTGCTGCTAAATCCCAGCAGCTGTGTTCCTGCAGTTTCATAGCTCTCTTTGGTGTTTTGACAGCCTTGTCGAGTCTGTTCTCACAGACAAGGATGTTTCTAGCCACAGTGGGAGATGGTAGCTACCTCAGTTGTGGCAGTGAAAACCAATATGTGTTGTAAGGAGGTTCCTGAGCTGCATCTTTCACAGTGAAGTGTATTAAACTGTAAGTAATGACAACTGACTATAATACTGCCAGCTCAGAACTGCTCCAGCTAAAGCCTGGACACATGATCTTCTCCATTTTTACTGTTACAGAGCTAGTAATCCCAGGTGGAGAAGGGATGAAGAGCTACCCAGACACAGATAACAGCCTAATCTGCTGCAAGACCAGTGCCCTAAACTCAAAGCCTTACTTTCACGCCTTAAGGGTGGGTGCTCCTGATTCACAAGGTTACTGGGAATGTTACAGCCACGTATCTGTAATTAGGAACATCATATGTTTCTCAGGTTTCTAAAAGTCACTTATATGCTAAGGAAACTCGGGAAGATTTACTTGACATACATACAGTCATTTGCTCAAGGACCTCAAAGGTATTTTAAAATATTGCAGGTCTCCAGGACCCCACACAAGGAACCCCATCAAAGCATTTGGTATGGGAAAAATAAATAGAAAATCAGATCTGGTATTTTCCTCCTTTGTTTCTTTGGGGTAAAAAATGTTATGGTTTGAGATTCTATTTGCAGGAAATAAAATAATGCTTGCCTAAAACTACTGAGAAAGGGAGGTGTATGTTTTTCAATATTTTCTTGGTGGAACACATCAGTTTTCTCAACCTTTCATTTTGCACATAACAAGAAATATTCTTCAATATTGTGTATCTTTTTATCATCTTGTTTTAAAGAAAACCCACAGCACTTTAGTAAATTCCTATGTATATTTACTCTACGTACACGCAGATTTCTTAATGACAGGTTTGTACTTGAGCAGTTGTCATGGAAGAATTATAGCTACTGCTGAAATACCATGATTCAGTGAATGCAGCTGTAACAGTGGCCAAAGCCCTGAATAAGTCCTATCTTTACTCATTCATAAAATACTAATCTTCTTTTATGTTTCTTCAGAAAAATAAAAAGAAAAAAAGGAGGAAAATATACAGATGTTAATGAGCAAGAAAGACTAACGGAAGCATTAAGTGTTAATCAACCTGTATTTTTATCTAGGCACAGCAGGCTTAAGATTTTAATGCAAATTATTTGTCAACAAGACTTTAATTCCACAATTGTACATGCTAATGTAAAGCCCATGAATACTTGTTCTAAGAAACATTCTATTAGTGTTTGATTTCCATCATCATTGTTTTTAAAAAAAAAATCATGCAAAGGATTTTTTTCTAATGACTGCAGCCTGTATCTATGTTTTTTACAAGAATAAGCACTTGTGTAGCTGAATGCAGTGGTAAGTAGGGCAAGAATAAAGTTAACAGCAACTTTCAAGAGAAAATAAATGATGCTTGTAGCTCTGGGTTGGGTGATTCGAAGATAAAAGAGTTGTGTAAAAGAAAAATTTGGCATTTAGGGACACGGGACAGGAGAAATCCAGGGGATGCGGGTTCTAGATTGAGGTGCTGAAAAGAAGGAGGCACAAAGGTATGCAATAGAAGTTTGAGGATGACAAAAACTGTTGCCAGGAGTCCACAGACTAAATTCTGATCTGGAGGTAGGGCCACGACATTCTCTGCCTTATTGTACTTCAGTTGCCATGAATATGGCAGTTTTCATAACTGTTTGCTCTTGTGCTGGTGATAGACCACAATTGCAGCACACTACAACTTCACAGAGGATCATAGCAAATATTAAAACATATTCCTTGATCCTTGAATATTGTCACTCGCCACCATGATGGCAGTGACTGTAATGGGTGGGAGCACTACCCAGCCCAAAGCTCTGCATTCTGCAGGACTCAAGGAGTATGGATTCAAGTTATGAGCTTAAGTTATGGCTGAAGAGAACATATTTGTAACAATGTGTACTCAGAGGGAAACAGTAGTAGTTGTTATTGGCTAAAGCATCTCTCCTGAGAGTACATGTTTCTTTTCCTACTTCCTTTTTTTTACCTTTAGTGCACTAAATACACACTCCTATACGCTACTTTTCATATTGGAAGAAAATCAAACTGAAATTTTTGGATCAAACTCTTATTTAAGCTCTATAATCATTCAGTTTCAATATTTTTTTTGGTTTTTTTTCCCAACATCCTGTGTCTCAGATAAAAGTTCACTCAGTAACTTAGAAACTGTGGAAAGATGTTTCTGTGAAAGAGACCTAATAGCGCATATTCAGATAAGACTAGTCTGGAGGGATTTAAAGATTCAAGCTTCTAATAATAAATCATTACTTTTTGTCTGGTTGAGACACAGTTATGCAGTAATATCAGGTATTAAATCTGTTTAACAGACAAAAAGCGTTGCAAGTAACAACTGTAATGTGTAACTGATTTTTTACTGATCAATCAGAGGTCATGTAATTCAATGGTCAGATGAGCATATGAGTTATTTAAGGTCAAGAACAATCCAATGACACAATGAGAAACTGAACACAGAGAGGGTATGGCTGAGACATTGTTTTGGCAATTAATTGCACGCCAATTCTTAAACAAACTGCTTGTTGCAGACAAAGAGTCATATTCTTTAAGCAATTCACATCACTCCAAAATATCACAATTTTTTATTGTCCCTCTAGTATTACAACTCTGAAATAATTTTTTTTAAACAAATTTGTCTTTTTTTTTCTTTATATATTCTCCAAGATCCCTTTGATTTCTTCATGGAATTAAGAGCGGAGTAAACATCACTATTCTGTAATGCATTAACAACTTCCAAATGGAACATCAGCTAATTACAGTTCTCTCATTTTTAGGGCATATTATAGCTCCTAGCAAGCACTTAGAGGAAAAAAATAAGGAAACAAAAGACGCTTGTTACTGAAGTTGTGTATAGGCTACAAATATTCTTTCTTATCAGCTTTACAAATCTTATCCTATTCTGCAGAAGAATGAGTTTCAGCTAGTGATGCAGTTAATCATTAACTACGACTACAGAATGGGAAAAAGGTCAGTGATTATGCCATTATCCAAGACTCCCTCAAAACAAACAAAACAAACAAACAAAAAACAAACTAAAAAAAAAAAAAAACAAAAAAGCAAACAGAAAAAACACCAAAAAAATCCAAACAAAAAAAGAAACAACAAAAAAAATCACTGACCCGTAGTCCTTGTCTGCATTTGCAGTACAATCATTGCGGCAGCAGGTTCACTGCAGCTGTGGTTAAGTCACTGTCAGCAACAATAATCTCATTGTGTTAGAAAAGATATAAAAAGGCAAGCACAGAAAGAGAAAATTAATAAAGAAGGAACTTAAAATATAAACACTAGCACAATGATCTGCAATGAACATCATCATTTGAAGAGAAGTAGGGGTTTATTGTGTTGTAAATACAACAAAAAGCCTCCAGCTCATGTGAATCATTTGTTAATGGGACTATTGTGCCATTGTAAATTACTGTAAAGTAACATTATCACGTGCATCATCCAAGCCATTCATCAACATTAACTGTCATTGTGAAAAGACAGTTTCCTGTGTTTAGAAGCTATGGTTATAGATATATACAAACTCCAGGAATTTCAGTCACATATCAATTCAGTTCAGACGTTTATAGAGTATCCCCTTGTCTCTACACCATTGTTGGAACAGAAATCATGTCCTAAACGGGGAACCAGACAATAAAGCAGACTAAACCAAAGATGTGCAATAGCTTGAATTACTGAGCACCACTACCAAAAAAATAAAACCAACCAAAAAAAACCAAAAACCCAAAACCAAAATAAAACCCAGAAAACCAAAGCAACTCGTGATGTAACTAGTTCTCTGTTTGAAATATTCTTGAAATTTATGAGCTAATTTCTTCTCAAATATTTGTTAAGGTGATAGATATATGTGTGACTGGATTGAGGAAAAGGGAATTTAAAATTTAATAGATGATAATGTTTTGCTAGTTTTTATTTCTTAATTGGAAAAACAAGTGAATGAATGTTCAGTGACAGACATACAAGCATTAGAAACGCCCTAACAGCATCCGACAAGTGGTCTGGTCTGCCTAGAGGAGTGACCATAGGAGATGCTATTCATGAAAGCTACACAAACCTGACCATCTCCTGAAGCCCTCAAAGTGGACGCTGTCCTTGAACCACCAGCCATTGGATTAAGGGCCTTGGAAGGCACACAGTTTTCTAAGCCTTATTTATATATTTATTATTCCGTTGGAGTAAAAAATATTTTTTTAATCTGTTGGTATTTCCAGCATTTCACCACTTGCTGCCTAAAAGCCACACCTTTAAAAAAAATGTTTCAAGCCAACCTTGTACTTCCTTGAGCTAGTTCCAGTACAATAACATTGTGTGAGTAATGATTCTGTATTTATATCATCTAGTAATTTAATGATTTTGCAAAAGCTCTAATTTCCCAAAATCGAGTTTGTTTTTACTCTTGATAGTAATTAGCAAGTAATCAGTAGGTGATCTCCTTGTCTTCATCTTAACCCATGAGCTTTTCATCCTATCTTGTTCCCCTGATGAGAAGGAGGAGTGATAGAGCAGCTGGGTAGGCACCTGAAAGATAGTCGAGGTTAACTCACCGCATACGTGTTCATATCTCTGGAAATAAACTGAGTTCCCTATGGATATAAGTAGGAACTCCTTATCCAAACATTTTCCCATCAAAAGCATATACCTTTGACCATTACATTTTCCAGAGTTAAATGTTCAGTTATTTCTGAAGAGATGTTAGTAACATCATTCAGTGTGTTCCCTGTGAACTATTAACAGTCTAACAGGAATTAGAGAAGACATTTAAAAACAGACAGATATTTCCCATACAGATATCTCCAAGATACTTGCCAGAAATATCAACAACCTAAAAAAACTGACATGTTGAAGGTTTTAAAAGGGTACATTTTTCCTATTCTTTGTCCCATGGATTTGATGGGATGAAAAGCTTTTTTATGTCTGTCCCACAGAATTGATTTTTCTGCATCTCTTCTCATCACATATCCACTTCTTTTCCCTCTTTCAACCAAGAAAAATAAATTGAAGGGAAAAAAAAGGATTAGGAAAAGAAAAAGAAAGAATAAAACACCTTATAAAATACATTCTGTATTATTAAATTCTTGACAAAAATTTAATTTTCCTTTCTTAAACTGGAAAATAACATGTAAATACATTCTTCTTCCTGTCACCCCAACACAACCCAAATGCTAAAGTCATGCTTTCTAATACTGTAAGTCTGAGGGTATGTATTCTGAACCTAAAGCAAAAATTATACACAGACCACAAAAGAAATTTTATTATTAGAGTAGCTTTTTTATATAAATGGAATTTCTTTTCATCTGAGACACATCTTTAATTTTCAGTATGTTACTGTTTCTGATCAGTGGAGGTAGCATACTGCTGAGAAGGAATGGTAGTGGTCTTTATCAAATGAACCTCAGGAAAGTATGAGGCTGATGCTACATTGTGTAGCAGTATTTTTCAGCAAAACTGGATTTTATAGATGCAGACTCAGTCTAGGTTATAAAAGCATCGTTTTAAGGTTTAGTTGTTAATTTCATAGTGGGTAGGTATTATAAAAGAGAAGGATACTCAGTGAACATGAATTTTCTATCAATTACTGTTATCTGTTGATATTTCATTTTGAGGGAGTTATTTTGTAGGCAAACGTGAAATAAGCTTCCCAGAAAAAATTGTGATAACTAGAACAGCTAGGATGGAATAAGAAGAGAGCAAGTGAAATTTACCTTGGATAATGAATGGACCTTGAATTAAGGAAAATAGTACAACAATTCATTTATATGGATAATTTCAGAAAGGATGAACAAAAGAATTTTTGCAATTCTTTTAAAGATTTTTTATGTATTCTGAGAAGTTTAGGTAAAAATTTTTTAGCATAAATTTAAGAATTTTTTCACCAAACCAGTTGATATATTTCATTTTTAGTAACGGTTTTAAGTTTTTAAGACCTTGTCAGTATAGGTTCTGTTTTTAGTCTTATACAGAGTGCAACACATTTTGATCAAACTTCTATTTGAAATTGCAAGGCAAATATCAAATGCATTTTGAAAATGTCATCTCCTAAAAGATACCTTGATGAAACCACTCATTGTGTTGGCTAGACTTGCAATCTAAGACAATTTGTGTTATAGAGTGCAGCTCTGCAGAGAACAGTTGGGAGGTACTGATGGATGAAAAACTGAATATGAATGGGCAATTTGTGCTTGCAGATCAGAAAGCTGATTACACCCTGGGCTGCACCAAAAGTGTGGCCAGCATGTCAAGGGTCAAGATCCTTCCCCTCACTTTGCTCTTGTGAGAAGCCACCTGGGGTACTGTGTTCAGCTCTGGGGCCCCTAAAATATGAGGACATGGACCTTATGAATCAAGTTAAGAGATGGGCCACAGAGATTATCAGAGGGCCAGAGCACCTCTCCTTTGAAGACAGAGAGAGTAGGAATTATGCTGACTATAGAGAGAAGGCCATGAGGAGATTTTAGAGCAGCCTTACAGTACTTAAAGAGGGCCTACAAGAATGATGGGTGAGGAGCTTTTACATGAGTACATAATGAAAGAGCAAGAGGGAACTACTTTAAACTGAAAGAAGATAGCTTTAGATTAGTTACTAGGAAGAAATTCTTTACTAAACATGTTTTCTAGAGAAGTTGTGGACTCCGCATCCATGGATATGTTCAAGTTCAGGTTGGATGAGTCTGAGTAATTTCAAAGGGGAAGGTGTCCCTGTCCATGGAAGGGGAAGTGGAACTAAATGAGTTTTAAAGGTTCCTTCCAATCCAAACCTTCTGTGATACTGGTGCTAGTAAAACACATGGTGCCACAGAGGACCAGTTCCAGGCACTGGGGCAAAACAGTCTAGTTTGTAAAATTGTTAGAATGCTCATTAATGCAGTTTTAATCTCAACTAAGTATCAGTCTTTCAGACAATTTCTGCATCTCATCTTGAATTTGAAAAAGAGAAAAGAGTCACAGATGTTCAGACACAGGCAGCATGCATGTAGGTTGTTGTCTTGTGCTATCCAAGTTCAACACCATTGAATGAACCTGTGTATTTGCCACTAAAATTTTCCAGCATATGTATAGCCATAGCAGATCAGAATTTGAAATTATTTGATAATGTTCATCCCTCTCAATGAGAATTAGGTATCCCGGCCTCAGAGCTTTTAGAAGCATTTCAGAAGCTTTATTTTTGTACATAGCTCAGTGAAAATGTCAATGCACTTTTTGTCTGGAAGTCCAGACAAAAGAAGTCTTTATTATATTTATTTTATTTTAGAAGAAATTTAAGAAATTAAAATAAGTATTTATTTGCTTGGAAATAAAACAACACACTTCAACTGAGCATTTTGCTCACTATTTTGACACCCTATCTTGCTGTATGAACAGATATTCAAAACACATCCACTGGAAGCTTACATCTTTCTCTGCAGCACCTTATTCTGCACATTTACAGAAACAGAATCCCGCAAAATATGGATTTCCGCTTTGATCCAAATCAGTAGCTGTGTTTCTTCTCTACTCTGCATTTAGTATGACATTCATATTAGTCCAAACCTAGGATCTCAGTCTTCACTTCTGTCTTGGTTCTGGCCAGAACAGGGTTAATTTTTGCAGCAGCCAGGAGGGGGCACAATTAGGACTCAGATGACATTCTAAGGGAGTAAAAAAGATAATCTTCATATTGCCAGAGTCAGCTCTGTTCTTTCATTGACAGCAACACCAGTGAGTTGGCATAGGACAAGGGTGCACTCCATAAAAATTTCTGTCCCAGGGATTGTGTACATGGAACCTCATCTGGATCTACAGGCGACTGCTTGTAATTTGAATCCCTATAGATTAACTCCAGCGCAGTAAATTTGCTCAGGCACTGGATACCTCTCTCCAGGGAGTTCCACTTGCTTGGATGTACTACTAGATCATCCTTGAGAGAATACTTTTCTCTCATGATTGACAGGAATTGCCTTTAGAGGCTGAGGGTTTCACTTCTTCCCAGTCCCCTTGTCAACGCCCAGAATCCAGGACAGGGATCCCAGTTGCTTGGCTTTGCCATCAGCTTTAAAATCATGGGCTGCAATATCCCAGCATCAGAGCGGCCAGGTCACCAGGGTCTCACTTGACTGGTGGCTGAAATCCTTTTCCATGTCTTGCAGCTTACCCAGGGATAGGAATCGAGTGATTATCTCTGGCCCTGCCTCTTCCTCCTGTTGTGAAGGTCCTGCTTCCTCATCATCCCTCACTGAGCAAACTGGTTTGGTTTTGGATTTCTTTTTCTTAGGGGTCACAGCTACCAACCATCACAGGTGGTTCCTCTAATTCAGCTGCAGTTTGATTGGCCATGGTGCTTCCCCGTGCTCCTCCTGAGGGTGCTGTCTAGTAATGAGCAGTGTCCAATAAATAGTCGTCAGGGCCCAGATCCTTGCATAACTTCCTGCCTCTCTGGAACTGCCACAGAAGGTTTCTTTCAAACATTCCACTACTTAACCAGGGTCCTGTAGCTTTTCAGGGGTGAGCTTCCAAACCACTGGAGCAGAATAATCCTTCAAAAGCTGACCCATTTTCTCCCACCTTCCATGCTGCTCATGACTATCTGCCCTTGGGGGAGAGCTGTAGAACCTGCCTAGAAATCTCTGTCTTGACTCCAAACACTGAGGAGGGCTGGCAGATTTAGCAACAAGAACATGCTTTCCTAAACATCCAAAGGGAATTCAAGGGTCTCAAAACTGTTGCAACAGGCATGAAGGAGGAAGATCAGAGTGAGGGGGAAGAGCTGGGGAAAAATCTTCCTCTCCTGTTCTTCCCACTGGCTGGGTACAATAATCAATGGACCCTCAGAGGTAGCACCTGAGGTTAGGGCAGGAGAGCAGCACTGAAGCTACATCCCAAATGACCCTCAGTGCCCTTGCTCTTGTCACATCCTACGCTGTGTCACACAGTACAAAAAAGAAATCCTGATCCCTCTCCCTTCTGTGAAAAAGAGCAATGGGATGGGCACTTACAGGAATATTTGGAAACATATACAGGCTTAGGTACTACAACTATGTGAATAGACCAAGCAACGTGTCCAGTGGCTCTGGACATAATACAAGATATACTTAGAACAAATTTGTTTCCAACTTTCTCTAGTCAGATCTGTTATCCCAGTCCTTCAAGTCCCAGAGGAGGCACCAAATTAGTCTGTCATGGTTTAGGAATGGTATTCCCCAATTCAGTATTCCCACTGAAACCATGCACTGCTCATTCAGTCCTTCTCCTTCTCTTTCCCCCATGTGGGTGGCTGCAGAGGAGAATTGGAGGCACAAAAGTTAAAGGTCACAAGCTGAACTAAGGACAAATTACCGGAAACAGTAATGAGATAATAAAGAATTAGCAGTAGCAGCTACGAAGTGTGCAAGATAAGCAAACAATTCACACGTGGTTGCTTGGAACTGCCATCACCACTGCTCCCTCTGCCATGCTCACTCCACCTGAAGGAACCCCTTCTCCCCAGGAGAGACTCCCTTCCCCTGCTCCAGGAAATGCTGTGGGGGCTACAGAAAAACCTCCAGGTCCCGGCCATGCCTCCTCCTGGCTACAGCAAAAATTAACCTTGTCTTGGCCAGAAACAAGATAATTTCTTAAAATTAACATTTTATTTGTTTATACGGAAATCTCTAGAAAGCTGGAAAAATGTTTAAAAACATGGACCACTTACTAATAAATCTGCTGTATTTTTTAAAGGTAGGTACCAGCTCAATCCTAACAGCTCCAGAAAAAGTAGTGCAGATCACTGAGGCAATGTATGAGTTAGAAGTTTCTAAAAGCTACAAAGTAGGTTGTTACACAAGAGGCTAAAAATAGCTGTTACGATTTATCAGGTCCTGAATCCTTTGGAGCTGTTAGAATTTGGAACAGGAATAAGATCCTTTTTGTAAAATCTCTCTTTCTGTGTTTGTCTGGCAAACATGAGAAAAACTTTATTTTTTTTCTCAATTACCCATGAAGATTGTTATATACAAATTTCATAATTTGAAGCATGAGTCTGTAAGCCATACATACTAATGGTGAGTTTTCTAACAAAAAGGAATATATATTTTGTTTTTAATGTTACTTTATGCTAAAAAAACACATCTGTAATGCAAACTGGTAGACAATAAGCAATTTAGAGCTATGGAAGAATACCAAGAATGACACTCTCCTTAAAGCATCTCATTACATCCAGATGCTGAAGAGCTGAAGAACACAATGCCTAATATCATGCAATCATCTCAGACAATGAAGATTGAAAGCCTGAGTCTGCAATTCTTGAGGCAAAACTTTTATTTTCTGAAAGACTGCAAAGTCAAGCCATATGTTTCACTGACATTTTCTACTGTAGCTCTATTGTATTTTGTTTTGTATAATATGTTAAATCAGATCTTTATGTCCTGAATGTAGTTTTTTTGACTGTTATCCAACCACAGTTGTTTTGCTATGCTTAGCAGGTACTACACACAGCTGGGATGAGAGAAGGGCATTATTTCAGAGAAAAACTCTCCATTGTCCGCTGGATCCTTAAAACGAAGGAAGAAAAAAATCTAACACATCTTTATCTTGGGCAGTATGACAGACAAAGCAAAACTTGTGACTATCAAAAAGCAAAGTAGAAAGGCCTGGTGTTCAAGAAAACTGAGCTGGTGTTTGCTGCCTGCAGGGTGTAAGGCAGATACCAGGGCAGGGATGACAGCTTCTGTTTTCACTTACTGCTTGCAGAAGATTGATGACAAGTACTCTATGAAAGAAAGTAAAATTGCACTGATCCAAGATATGTGCTCAGTATATCCACACAACTCCTCATAAATGTTTAACTGAGGCTGTGTGTCCATAGCTATTCTCTCTGCAGCAGTACAGGTTGAAGCAGTTATTCTCCTGTCTCTGTTCTATGCTTCTGTGCTGCTCACTTGCTTTTGTAAATACATCTGTAGGGCCACAGAGTGAACTGGATCAGCAAATTGAACCAAGCTAAAATACTCATACTGAAAGTAAAATGCTGATGGGGGTTGGAGGAGGAATTTTCATTTGTGATCCAGTTCAAAAGCAGGAAAGATACAGAGCTCTGCTACAGGCAGGGTAACATGACGGATAATATATAAAAAAAAAAAAAAAGGACAAATAAAGTGTACATCTATCATGAGAAGGTAATAAAATTATGTTCTGCTGTATGGATCAAATTATAAACTTAGTTTTTTTCAGAAAATGTCGCAAGGATAACCTTTTTTAAGTCATATAAGCATTTTCTGTTTTATGAATTTCAAGGAATATGCATCCTCAGCATGATGCAGACCTTGCCTCTATTTAAGTAGTAGCTTAAAAAGGATGATATTTTATGAAAGTGAATATACTGAAGAATTCCCCTTTTATGGAGGTCATCCTATCCTCATTTTTCTTTTTAGAGAAAATACTTTCGAAATTATAAATTAAATGCCTACCAGTTGGTGGAAGAAGGACTCTAACAGTATGTGCATGTGCTATGAGTATTCTAAAGACATCCATTTAGACAGACGCTTCTCTGCCATGTGCTCCTGTCCCACTCAGTCCAGTTATTGGAGACTGATACTAAAGAAAAATTCTTCCAAAATAATCCTTAACCTTGAAATGTAATTTATATAATTACAGTAATTTCACGAATACAAGCCGCACCAATTTGACTAAGATTTTGCTCCCAAACCGGAAATGCGGCTTATACTCAGGAGCGGCTAATATCTGGATAATTTTCTGACATTTACAACCTCAGAAGTGCCAGCCAGAGTGCCGAGCCGAGCAGCTGTAAAGTCGGCATTTCGCGATTGTTACAAATTGTTATTCTGTTGCGCCACGGGTGGAGCCTGGCTCCCTGCAGGCAGTACAGGGGGTGGGGAGAGAGGCGGGAGAGCTCTCTCCTTCCCTCCTCTGCCGCAGCCCGGGGGAGAGACAGGGGGGCCCCATGCCGCCCTTGCCGCAGTTCGGGGAGGCGGCGGGGGCCCCATGCCACCATTGCCGTGGCTTGGGGCAGCGGCGGGGGGCTCCGTCTCCGCCCACCACCACCATGGTGGGAGCGGGGAGGGCTCCGTCCCTGCCTGCCACCACGGGGCAGCGCCGGGCCGTGGTGACCGAGCCCAGTGGCAGCAGCAGCTGGCCCCAAGCGGCCCCGCCGAGCGGCAGCACCGAGCTGGGCCACCTGGCCCCATCGGCAGCCCCGAGCGGGCTGAGCCTGCACAGCCCGAGCCAAGCCAGTAAACCCTGCCATGCCGCGGTTCTGTTACTATTTGGCAAATTTGTTGCACGTGGGTCCTCGCTGCGAACGACAGAGCGGCTTATACTCGGGTGCGGTTTATTTATGGACAAAGAACGAAATATTTGCCAACACCCAGAGACGCAGTTTATACTCAGTGCGGCTTGTATTCGTGAAATTGCTGTACATAGTTTTATACTATAAATAAAGACTGATACCTTTATTTTTGAAAATATCCTGAACTTGTGATGTTTGTCAAAAGTTTAATAGACCAAACTTTCACTTTAATTCACAAAAATTAAAAGTTATTTACAACTTGGTAATAATTATGTAAGATTTATCTCTACAAAATCTGGACAGATTTTGGATACAGATACCTCTAACTGAAGGTGCTCGACTCTGAATTCTGCCAGTAAATGCTCAAAATTTAATGTTTTATAGAACCCTTAACAGCTGATTGTTTAGAAACATTCACTAAAGCTACGGGACAGTATTTTAGTTATAATCACCAATGACCATGGCAGAGAACACACAACACATTTTACCAAGTATATTTCTCCATGACAGAATACACTCACACATTATCAATATTACACTGCAGTTTGATTCTCTCACTGCTCAGGCCTGAGCCACAAGATATCTACAAAGTACTGAAAATATATGAACTGACCTGGTTTACATATATTGGGAAGGGAAAACAAATAACATGCTCAAGAAGTGGTAAAGCTCTTCTACAGAAAAATGAATGTTTTCTTTATGGTAAAAATTACAGTCATAAACATAAAGAAAATCAAAAGAAAATTGAATACATAATTTTATAGATTTATTCCTCAAACACTCAGTTTTGTTTTCTAATTATTATATTTAAAATATTTTGTTGTCATTCAATCAAAATGAATGATAGCCATATTCTTACAAATACATCAAAATAAGGATTTATTTTTCCCCTTAAAATCATCAACTTTTTCATAGATAGTATAATCATGATTTTCAGGGCAAATCTCGGTTCAATCTCTTCTTATTGGCTTGTCGGAGAGCTGCAAATATAAATAATTCCCAGGAACCAGTTTCCAAAGTTAGAGAAATTATAACCTGCAAGTTTTTTCAGCTATGAGCATGGTGAGAGAGAATCATAAAAAAATATATATTCCCACTATAAAATCAGCAGTTAAGCACTGCTGAAAGCAAACAGCAATTTAGGCATCACTATTAAGCAAGAGAAATTACACTCCACTTGTTGATTTCCAGGCTTCTTCTGATAGCAGAGGCACTTAGTGTTATCTCAATCAAGAGCAACAATAAAGCATGTCAGATGCAAAAAGAACTATTGAACAAACAGATTGAACCACAGCAATTCAGAACATGAAGGTGGCAGGAGGACAAGGAAATTTTCTGTTTCAGGCAGGAAATCCTTTTGAGGCGCTTTTGCACACAGGAGACTCCATCCCTCCTGGCAGTAAAGTAAATGCTTCAGAGTTGCAGGTTTGATAAAAGTTACATGCCACTTTTGAGAAACAAGCCCACAGTATACTTGCTTCAGCTGCAATGACTCAAGCGGTTGGTCTGCTAAAGTCTCTGACAATTGCTCAGGCAGAAAACTTCTAGTGAAACCAAACAGAACAAATAAAGGAAGGGCAGACAGAAGGAAGGAAAGATGTATGGATTGAAAGGAGGACTAATTGCCATTTCCATTATCTAATTGTCTAAGCTTTATCCAGTGCCAGTCTATTACAGAATTGCGGCTGGCAACTTTGCATAAAGGCCACTCTGAGATGGACTGGTGAGAACAAAATTGTCTTCAGTGAGATTGAAAGCCTCACTTCAACACAGTCAGCAATGTAGGAACGATGCATCAATGGGATAGACAAACCACCCCCTTGTATCCCAGACTGCTCTGGGGAGGGAATGAACCTCTTAAACCATTCATTTCTAATGCTTTGACAGGTACTGCTGAAGAACAGTGGGCAAGGTTATTTCTGATCTGTCATACAGAAGCACCGTTTAATGTCTTTACTGATCTCTCAAGAAGGTACAGAATAAAAATGTGAGACCATACAAAGAAAATAATCAGAGTCAAACCTGACTTACAGATTGATGTTGTAGAAAGACTTGGACAACTGAAATGTAACAGTACGTCTAAGTCTAATGTGAGGGGAGGAGAGGGGAGGGGAAGAGGAAAGGTTTCATTTTCCCCCTCCCCCAGCATATGTCTTATCACATACTCATGTACCAGTGGAGTCATGTACATTTACATAACAGTCCACAGAAAATTTATTTCAAAATAAGGAAAATATATGAATAATTTTTGCATTTGGTTATTAGAGTTGTCAGAACAGTATACACAGGAATAAGAGGCAAAACTCAAAGAACATGGTAACTGGTGTCTTGATTTGAATAAACATTTGCTCATGAATAATAAGAGTTATCCCTCACACAATTTACTAATGTTTTTCGAAGAACACTCCTGAAATAACTTGCTGTGAATTTAGGAGTGGTCCAAAACTGAGCAAAAATTAATTCAAATTTTGACTAAAATTTCAACATCATTATAATAGGTTCACTTTGCAATTTGTTAAAGCAGCAGCTAATCCACTTAACAGACAGCACATATACTTTGCAAATGTCTAAGTGACAAACACAGCTTACAGTAACCGATCTGGTTACACCACATAGAAATCAAAGAGTAATCATTCATAATAATATTTAAAATGTGAGCAAAAAAATTGTTGTAGCATATATACCAGTTAGAAGGAAAACAGAATTAGCTAAAGCCAAGGAAAACTATAGATTTAAATTTGAAATAATCAGAAATAGCTTAACAGCAAACTGTATATAGTACTTCATGAAGAAAATTATTTAAACTATTTCACACAGGCTTTTGCAGTAGGGAGAACACCTGGAGAAGCATAGTTTGATTAAGGATAACTAGCAAGGACTCTGGCAGGAAACTGTTATGCTTATCTAGCCTGTTGGAGTTCTTTGAAGATACTGCTGCTCTAAGAGATAAGGGGAATTCAGTGGATGTAATATACTCAGATTTTCAAAAGTATTTGACAAAATTCCAAACTAGAGATTAGTGGTTGAGGTAAAGAATAAGGGTTAAAATGGGCTACTGGATAAAAAGACTGGATCAGGTAGACTATTGCTATAGAAGGAAACGTCTTAGAAATTGGAAAGAGGTTTGAGGTCAACCAGGTTAATAGGCATGTGCAGAAGTCTAGGAATACATTATGCATGTGTCAGTACCTTGTGAATTGAGTCACCAAATGTCCACATCATATATGATTGCATGCAAAGTGATTAATGAAAAAAACAATATAAAAAGCATTACAGGAAATTAATCAAAATTAATTCAAGAATTCTTACAAGGAAGTGAAAAATAAGTTAAATAATTTTAATGAGACTGCTGACAACCAGACCAAATGCTAGCCAGAAAAAAATGAAGAACATAAACAGGGGGAAACTGTATTTTCAAGAACATACAGCATGAAAAAAAATAGTTACTATCATAATATCTTTTTACAAATGAATTACCAAAAAACTGCAGAGATTGTTCTATTGCCATGTAGGGAAATAGGCAACAATAATGGATGTTCATAGTTCTTGCTAAAGCATGGAAAGGATAAAAATGTAAAATTAAAAATTTTGAAATTTTAGTAAATAAAAATCCTAAAGGAGCTGCCTTTATCACTATTGAAGAAACAAAATCTCAAAGTAGATTTCATTATTTTGTGCAGCTACACCTTTATAAAGCAAGAGATTAAAGAGTAAGGAAACAATCCAATTGCAGAATTAGGATTCTGAAACAAACAAACAAAAAAAAGGTTTCTATACAGGGCTATTAGTAAAAAAAGCAGTTATTTGGAAAATTTGCTGTGAAAAAAGGTTGCAAGTTTAAGGAACATCTAGTGCATTTTTAATAATTAGCAGTGTTATATGGTTGTAAACCTACACTTGTCAGATATTGTGCCAATGCAAATCATCAACTGAGTTCAAGTGCCTTGAGATGACTGCTAAAGTATCCAAAAATCCATTCAGTCATGTCAGATGTCTAACAACCCTTCTCATGTAAAAGTAGGTATGCAAAAGAACAAAGTAGGTCAGATAATTAGAATTCCCAAGAATATTTCTGCTTTTCACTATGTTTACCCTCCATCCTTCTTCCCATATTTGCCAGGAATTTACTTCCTAAACTTTTAGAGAAGCTTTGCCTTGTCTATTCATCTTTCCCTAGAGACTCCAGTCCTAGGAGATGTGATTTCTTTGCACAAATAATTGTCATTTATCCAGATAAAATGTGTCTAGCCCAAGAACACTCAGTGTTACAGACCAGCCCAAAGGATTTTGCACTATTAGATTTTTGACAAGAGAAATGTCATGATAACTCATCAGATTCCCCTTTGTAGCCTCGTAATTCATTCTATAAAATTCTAATTCATGTCAGGTGCAATCAGCTGCCTTCTGTCAATACAACAAATAAAATGGCCCAGGAAGATTGAATATATGATCTTATTAATGCTCTATAAATCAAGGAATTTTAGATATACAAGTACAGTAAAATAAACAAAAACAAAGCTATTTTTTCTTATTATCATCAGCAGATTCATATTGCATATACCTGACTTAATACGTTTTAAATTTATTCTGCTCAGTCTTTGCTTCTATAATGAATGCAAATATGGTCTCACAAACCAAAATGCAGAAAAAGCTTTCATAATATACTACCCACTACATTCAGCTCTTTTTTTACAGAGGTATTTTATAACCCGATATAGACACTTTAAATCAAAGCAAACCGCTTCAAAAGGCACTCAGAAGACCTATGACATTAACAGCATTGTAGGGGTCCTTGTTTCTTTTTTTTTTGTATCCAGTTTATTCAGATAGCAAAATAATTTTTATTAGTTTTTAAAATGACAAAAAATTTTTACTCATTATGAAAGTTGAGAAAAAAAACCACATCACAATCTTTCAGATATTTATATTACACTTGCTACTATTATAGATGCTGCAACTAGAATTTAGTCCATTATATTCCCAGAGGATGCAGGTTAGAAATATAACATGGTTGACTAAACAAGCCCACTTTTTAAAACCACTGATAGCAATATACTTGGTAAAGAATACTTTTTTATCACAAGCACTTTTCAACTTAACTACATATTAGGTGTGATTGTAGCATACCTCTCATTTGTCCCGATGAACTGGAACATGGTTTGGCATGCTGGATTAAGCAATCATCGCATCAGAATTCTGAAATGCCATAAAAAATCCTAATCAATACATAGTGTTTTAGAAGATATAACATCCTAAAAATTCATTTGTTTGCAAATAATTTTTTATTACTACAATGAAATACAGTTTTGAGATTTAGCTTTATGTACCAGCTCCTAGTCTACCTTGATTTAATTTACCATACTTTACTATGATTTGATTAGAAAAGGAAATATACTCCTGAAGTATCAGAATGAAAGACAAAAGAGAAAGACCAGTATTTCAAAGATAAAGCTATTCTTGTGAGACATCTAACTTAAAACAACTTTAAGCTTTACTGGAGAGCATGGATATATTCTTGAATACATAAAAGAAATCCTTGGGCAATGGATTTACGAGTAAGGAACTAATGCTTAGAAATAATACCGTTAATCTTTTTTTAAAATGCCTTGAAAGGATATAGCAAATATTCTGCTTAAAATATTGAAGGGGAACCTTGAAGTCAACCATACCTTTGTTAGGCAGCCTCCACAATACCTCAGAGCATCAGAGTATTGGAGATAATCTGCCTCCTGAAAGCTATACAAAATATTACCAAATTCCTTTCATTTTGACAATAAAGACTCAAGTGGCAAGAAAATATCAGTTCAGATAGAATACTATTGCCTTATTTTTAAAGTGCGTGATTTGCATCTGTGAGCCTTCTAGTCAAACTTCACAGATCTCTGTCTAGGTATTGCAAATGCTGAATCTTCACCCACTGACCATCTTAAACTTTTTAAAGGTGATGCCTCAGATGATAGATGATTAATTATACTGGAAATAAATGTGTTTTATCTAAAGTGTACCAAATGTGTGCTGGTATAGATTTAATTAACTATTACTCAAGTAAAAAAATTCTTTTATATAAGCAAATTTGTATGACATATATATGACCTTAGATACAATTCTTCCATATTGAAACATAATATAAAAATATAGATAGAATATATTCTACACATTTATTGTTTGTTTGTCTTCCAAAACCAGATACATAGATATACATATGCACAAATCTGGAATAAATAAAATAGCATCTTTATCATCATTTTATATTTCAAATTATAATTTCCCTTCTAAGAAGAAGCAGGCTAAATTTTCTTCCAATGGGATGGAATAATTGGCTATATTTCCCTAGACTTTTGAAGTCTTGCTGGTCTCTTGGTTTTTGTTTTTTTTTTTTCCTTAGCACTTCCATTAACTGTGGAAACATCAGATTGTGCAATTAGATTCTACAACAACAGTTTTTGCTTTACTGTTTGAAAAGAGAAGTAATTCTGGAAAACACAAAGCCAAACAGATGGGGGGAAGAAAGAGAATTAATAAGTAATACTTTGCAGCTATAACAACATCAGAGTTGGAGCTGAGTGAGAAACCTCAGCCAAAAGATTTTACAACAATTATTTAGTTCATGTAACTAAAATTTTATGTAGAAATATTTTCAATAAGACTTTCATCCAGGAAAAAAAATCATTGGATAATCTGGTTCATGATTAATTTTTTAATAGAACAGAAGGGAAAGTGACTTTGCACCACCTCAGTAGTCTAGAAGATAGACTCACTTGGCAGCTTCAGAATGTCAGAATCTCAGTGAGAAATAGAAGGAAATTAGATTCTCTGTTACAAGTGAACATTTTGACTAACCTAGTTTGTTTCTCCCAAAATACCTTCACCTCATGCTGGTGTAGAACAGGATTTTTAGGCTTCAAAATTTTTGAGAAGATAGAAAATCTTTTACAACCTTCTCTGCTTGAAATTCCCTTGCTGAGATAACTACTTACATCTTGAATTTTAAATCACAAAAATCTAGGACTATGGTAAAGGTAGGTAACTTTCACTTGATAAATGTTACCACAAAAAAAATCTGACCATAACAATTAGATAGTGGTCATTATCTGAACTATATAGAGGCTACAATATTTAAGAAATAAATGATGGACCATATGAAAGAAGAAGTAAATAATTCTGAATGATTTTTCGTAAAATCTTTTGTACAAATTGTTCACTTACATTCTTTGAAGTTTCTCTAGTTTTCTGAGACGTAAGGATGTTGATCTCAAACAGTGCTCCTATGTGCTGCATTTTTATTATACAGGCTGTCAAAGGCTAGGGACCTCAGGGCTGAGGCTGAAGAATGCATTAGATTTCATTCAGAACCACCTCAGAATGCTGATGAAAGTCTACTGAAAGTCTGACATTTTTGTTAAGCTTTTCATCTCTAGTCAAAAAAAAAAAAAAAAAAAAAAAAAAGTGGAGGAAAAGAAATCCTGACCAACTTCAATTTTCTTCAGTTTTCAATCCCGGCACTTTTTAAATAATAAAAAATATTTACTTCCAACATGTGAAAATAAAAGATGTGGAAATATTAAATGTTTTTTTGTTGCTACTGATTACATTTTTAAAAAGTGTTTCTAATTAAGTAAAGGAGCTTGCCAGGAGGAAGTGTAACAAAATATTTAAACAGAAAATTGATTTAGAACATAAAAATAAATTTATAATATTTAAATTACAGCAAAAGAAGCAGAAATACCATGAAATGAAAAAATACTTCAGTAGCACTAACTTGTATTTTAGACAGCATTCAAGTCCTCAAATGGAGTTTCTGTCCATCATAGAAAAACCAAGACAAATATGAATTCAAGATAATTGACGAGGAAAGAGAAGCTTTTAAAGTTGATGGACTGATAAAAGAAGACACTCAAGTCTTTAGATGACAAGGAAGATCACTGACTTGAAATAACTTCTCATAAAAGGAGATCATCTGGTCGGTGGTATAAGATCATTTATGATAAGAAGTCAAAGGTAGAGTGCTGCCAGATATAAAGTACGTATCTTCAGATGCCTGAAGAGAAGCTATTGTAGATCTGTCAGTTTTGAAAGCAAAATAAATCGTCCTGTACTTTTTGTTCATTTTTTCTAGAATTCTGAACCAAAAAGATATGTTCTTGTATCTAAAAAGTACATAACTTCTAATACCATCAATTTAATCCTAAACAAGATCATATAAATCACTTTCCATGACACGTTGTCTATATAAGATGCAATTGCTAATTCCAAGGTATTGATATAAATGCAATTTTTTCTCTTAGAATATTTATTCACTAGTTAGAACTCTGCAATTTATACTCTAAGGTTCCCTTGACTTCAAAATAAAGTACTATCAAGAGACTGGAAATTGTTTTATATTTTCTTTTTGCTAATAATTTTATCACTGAAAATAGAAAACTGATACAGAATTTCTGACCTAAAGGTAAAAACTAAATTTCCTCATTTTTCTCTGAAGCTGTGTTAAGAGTATGGAGTCACTGCTAAAAAGTATAAACTTTGGAAATATTAAAAATATGTATATTATGGTTATGAAGGTGTCTGTCTCTAGAAAACACCTTTTCTCTAAGGTAAAGTGATTCAGCCATTAGTCAGAGAAACTACTCCAGAGTCCTGCAACAGCAAGTACCTCAGAAGGATGGAAGAAATTACGGAATGACCCTCTCTGCCCCTCTCCTCACCTGTCTTCCACTGTTCAATAGGACTGCCACTGCTACTGGGTGGTATCACAGAAGCAGCTGGAGACATGAAAGCCTGAAAGATTCTTCCCAAATCTGATACTTTGGAAAACTGTTCTACTTGGTGTATATCACATGGTAGTACTGCCTGCATCTACATTAAATTATGGCAGTACTGTTGATTTGAGGGCTCATCATAGCTGATATGATTAGGCATGACAGAATGATGGGCATTTTTAGACATACTAGAATAAGCAAGCTCAGTTCTGCCTCAGGTGTCTCCAGCCCTGAATGCCTCCACACAGGACAAGTGCAATTTCTTTCATTAGTTGTTTGCGTGCCTTTGCCATTTTAAATATATTTAAGGAAAACTTGCAAAATGGTTTGATATCTTGCTGTGCTCCTTTTGCAGAAAGGAATAGAGTCACATACAACTGCAACATATCAATATTCCTCTTTTTATTGCATTACTAATTATTTATTGTATAATAGGAGGTGATCTGAAATATATCTGAATAATGATCCATATTTATTATAATCATAGAACCGTAAAGTGGTTTGGGTTGGATGGAACCTTAAAGATCGTAGTTCCAACCCCTCTGTCCTGGACAAGGACAGCTTCTGCTAGCCCAGGTTTCTGAGAACTCCATCCAATCTTATTTATAAGCAAACAAGTTGGGTTTTTTGCCTGCTACCTAAGTGACAATAGAGCAAATCTTCTGTGATAAGGACTGCAAACTGTGGTATGCACAAATATTTCCCAGAGGTTTTTTGGTTATGTGGCTGAAAAATACTACTATCTCCTCCACCTCTTGCTTCTGTAAATAATGGTGTGTACAATAATAGTCACCTCTCAGATGAACTTTGCTAGCATAGATACAAGTGTGTTAAACTATTAACAAAGACAAAGACTGAAGTGTGTGCTTAGAACTGAAGCCAAAAGCACAACCATGAAGATATTGAGCTAGGGGCTTGAGTAATTAATAATATTAATCAGAACTCTTTACTTACACAAACGAACTCAATAGAAATGGTATTGCAGCACCTTTGCAAAATTATTTGCATAACTTGAAAAATAAAATATAACATTCAAAAAGGACATAGAAAGCAAAGTGAAGCATCACTCTATCAAAATACTGTTGGCTGTTATTAACTGTGCTTGTTTTAGTTGATTTAATATTCTTAAAAGTCACTGGTATGGGGCTGTGTTTTGGAGTTGTGCTGTAAACTTTGTTGATAACACACGGATATTTTTGCGGAGCAGGGCTAGCACAGAGTCAAGGCCTTTTCTTCAGACCCCCCCAGTGAGGAGACTGGGGTACACAAGGATTTGGGGGGAGACACAGCTGATCAGCCAACCCCAGCTGACTAAAGGGACATCCATATCATATGGAGTCATGCTCAGCATATCACACTGGGGGAAGAAGAAGGAAGGAGTTCAGAGAGATGGCATTTGCCCTCCCAAGTCAGCATGGTGTGATGGAGCTCTGCTTTCCAGGAAATGGCTGAACATGCCATGAGAAGCAGTGAATGAAATCCTTGTGCTTTTCTTGTTGCACGCAGCTTTTGCTTTACCTGTTGAACTGTCTTTATCTCAACCCACAAGTTTCCACACATCAAATTCACTCCCTCATCCCAATTAAGCAGGGGGTGGAGGGAGAGTGAGAGAGGAGCTCTCTGGAGCTCAGCTGCCTGTTGGATGTTAACCCACAGCAGCTATCCATATCTGACAGGCAAATGATCCTTTAAAAGATTATGAATCACTATTCAAATGCATAACAAAGCTTCAGAGAATATTGATACCAACTCTTACAGTCACCTACATAAGAAGCAAAAAAAGTGATATTGCAGCAACCTTTATTCTCTGTGAAACATGTTTCACCCTCCTGACACAATTTATTTCATCAATCTGTGGCTTATGTGAAAGTCTCCTAACTTAGGAAGAGTTTTGCCTAATTAAGAGAAATTTCAAATGTATTTAGTTATGATCACAGAATTAAAATTACTTTGCAGCAAGTGCTCTTGTTTTGAATATATTTGCTATGTGCAAGAGAACAGGAGAGTAAGTCTTTACATACGTTTGATGCTTAAAAACAGCATTTTCACAAGTCTAGCAGGTAATCGTAAGTTAAAACATCTAATTTTATGAACAGAAGAGTGTGAATTCTAACTAAAATATTACATTATATATTTCAAAAATTTGTATTAAAAAACTTTAATGTTTGCCCTGGCATAGAGACTAAAAAAATCCAAACCAGACATTAAAAATAATAAATAGTAACATATAGTCATTAAAGATTGGAATTTTTTATCAGTGACTATGCAATAAAAGTTAGAGAAACAGGAGGCCAGAAGATAAACTATCTCACTATTAGCTTGTAAAATGTAAGAAAATATGTTCTTATACTGGTAAATGGCAATTCTGTCAACATCAATGCAAAGCACATAGAAGTATATAATGAACATAGCTCATCAGTACTTGGAAAAAATATGGTGATAAACACTTCACATAGAATAAGAATTATCTCCCTCTTCATAAATAATTTCATATGGCAATGCACTTCCTTAATTTAGTAGTTTAAAAATTGTGATTCAGATTTATTTTACCTGAGCATTTTGAGACACTTTACTGAGGCATTTTCTGGATCATTAATAGAGATTCTGAACAAGCCTTAGACCTTTGCAAAATACTTATTTAGCATGAGACTAGGCACTGAAATGAAAAATAAATATAAAATAATAACACTGTAAACATTGGTTGAAACCAATTTTCAGAGCATTAGCGATTTTTAAGTGTTACTTTCAGTTAGATTCAACTACACTATTAAATTCAAGAGAAGGGCACTAGAAAATTTTAGAGGCACTGTCTATCTACATCACTGTAGCTCCTTACCTTATGAAAGGTTTAAAACCATCTGAGAAGATTAAAATCTATTTTAACATTCAAAATTTGAAAATGTAAAATCCAAAGCCTTGCATTTAGGATTAAAAAAATAAGTTAAGTCTTGCATTTCATAGTCTATAAGCAGAAATTTTCCATGAAAATGATGTTCACATGGTTACAATACTGTAAAAAATATTTTAATTGGAAAAGCATTCATTTCGCATTCATGTTAAGCAACACCTGCCAATAATTAATTCAGAGAGATTTAAAAAATATCTTTGGTTATTGCTTACAGCAGAAAACACGGGTAACCACATGGCAAAAACTGTAATGTGACATAACTTTGCAATCATGGGTTTGTAGTGACACAGCTGACTTCGTACATGGCATGCTATAAATCTGCTAGTGATTGAGGCAGCTGCTTGTCATCCTTGTCAGCAGCCTAAGCTGGCACCTACTTGTCTTAACATAAAAATCTTTGTGATATGGAGTTATTTTCTCCCTACTTTTCTGTCAGAACTTTAAAACTAATGAATTTTTAATCCACTTCATTTTTATCCTCTCCATTCACTCCTGCCATTACCTTCAAACTTTTTGAGCCCACTGAAGGTCCAACATCTTCTAACCGCTCAGACTTCTAGATTTGTTCTATTATAAGGAAGAATCCATCCTTGTGCTACAAAGCAGTATGATCTGGGAATTGAAGTTATCTGCATGTTTTGTGGCTTAGGAATGGTACTCCTCAATTCAGTGCCCCACTAAGACTCTCAAAACGGAAGCCATGCACTCTTCCCCCCCTACTTCTCCAACTTCCTACTCTGGAGATAGAGTTGAGAATTGGAGGCAGAAAAGATGGAAATCAGGGGTTGCGATAAGAACAATTTACTGGAGACAGCAGTGAGATAAGAAAATGAGCAACAGTAGTAATAAAAATAGCAACAATAGTAATAAAAAAGCACACAAAGAGAGGCTGATTTATGCTCACCATGCTTGGGACAATGAATCAATGGCAGACGGACCCTACGTTCCCCCCACTCAGTTGTCCCCCACAATCAGAAAAGGACTGCTACAACCTATCCCCATGAAAGTGAGGTTAACCCAGGTTCTAGTTATTAGATTTCTTGGGGTGGATTAGAGTGAAATGATGCTGGATGAATGATGTTTGCATGTAGGGTTTATTTTAGGACAATTTGGTTGCAATGGAAAGCAGATATGTAGCCATTTTGGTTGCTTTAGCACATGAAAGCATGAAAATATTGCTTTAGAAAACGTATAGGGAAAAGAGAGAAAAAGAAAGAAAGGATAAGAGTACAAAGATACATAATCACCACCCATGGATCTGTGACAACGTTCTATTTGTTGTAGCTGGGATGTCCATTGGTCAAAGTAGGGGGTTTATTCTAACTTGATCCTTGGGGTGGGTAAAGAAGCCCACAAAACACAAAGTCAGATGTGTTTAAATATCCTCAGGCTCAGTGGAAACACCCAGGAAACTCTCCAGGGCAAGGGAGTCCTTAAGTCTTCTGGCCTTAGAAATGAGCCCGAGGGCTCTTTGGGGGTCTTTGAGGGCTTATGATACCTTTTCATCTGCTTGAGCAAGTAATGCCCAGTCAGACCTTCCCCAGGGGAAGCAGAGGGGAGTTTTACAACTGAGCAAGTTGTGTAAGGAAGGGCAATTCTCACAGTAAGAGGCACCATCTGACCTTGCAGGATTTGCCTCTTATTGGCTCAAATCTAATTTGTAGCCTCCAGATGGAGATGGTTCATTACCTCTGTCATACGCAGACCAGTCATTACCCACCCAAAAACTCATCTCTTCCCTTGAGGGATGCAAATGTGGCCTCAGCAAAGCACTAGAGCAGTACTGAAGGATGTAAGAAATGATGCAATGACCAGTTCTGTAAGATACAGGGAAAGAGCTCAATCGGAGTATAAAAAGTGACCATTTAACCATAGGACCAGTGACAATTTCATGTCTGGGTTCCTAGAGTGCATTCCTGACTCTGTTGTGGCTTGCCTTCGTTGGACTGAAGAAGCTTGATAAAAAGAATAAAATTGAAATATACCTAAATGGCAAGACATCTCGGTTGCTTTGCACTAAATGAAAGTGAGAACTTAAAAAGCTGAGAGAAAATATTAATAATCTTAGTAATTCAGGAGGGTTTTAAACTGTATATTTACTGTATGAATGGTATTTAATAATGGTATTAATGGCAACAGACAGTGCAAAAATAATAACAGCCCATTCCAGGATGAGGACTGTATTAGTTCAGTCTCTGTTCTACCCTTATCATGACAGTAGCTGAAATCCCTGTTGAAAATAAGCAACAGGACTAGCAGCAAGCAATCTCCTTTATGCTCTACCATCTTCAAAATTCAGATCCAGTATGAAATGTGGAATGGAAGAGAACTGGACAAAGAAACGTGTGGAAAAGAATACCATTAAATGTAATACGTACATTGTACCATGTTTAAAGACATAACACTTTAAGAAACCTTGGACAATAAAAAAAATCCCCAAACCCATAGCATAAAGCTACAAGAATGGGCAAACACTAATTATGGCTTAGAGATACTGCAACTGAAAAATTCCAGGCAAGATACTTCACACCTTTGCCTCTCATTCCTTTTCACTTCATATCTATCACATTTGGTTTTGATCTTCTTGACAGGAACAGCCACGTACCACAGCTTTATACAACAAACAAAACAGAGATGTTTCAATTTATTCTCACTGCTCTTATTAGTCCTTTTCCTAAAACAAAACAAACAAACAAAAAAACACCCCACATCTTGAATTCTGTCCAAACTGTCTGCTACCATGGAAATTGAAAATCATCTTGGTAAGAAAATGCTACATTATGTCTACTAACATTTCAGCCAAAGTACAGTCTATAAGTAGTGGAGATTTTGGAAGAACTTAATCCCATGACCTAAGAAGTGTTCAGTACATCCTGTCAGATAATTAAGGTTCTCAATTCTTGTACACTGAAAAGCCAGAAGCTGAAAGAGTATGCCACTTTACAGGAAACATTCAGTACCTTTGCACTGTTAAGTCTTGAAGCAATTTCTAAGAAACACTTCTTGTTTCCTTCTGGTAACATTACCTTCCATGTCAAGGACATACCGTTCTCACTATTGAAGACATAAAATAAAAGCTCAATCTAGTTTAGGAAATAGATTATTCTTGGCTGTGTTCAAGACAGAATACCTTTGAAAGGTCTGGAACAAGCTGTTGAAATAATTTAATGAGCTATAATGGGAATTAAATATTTCATTGTTTTTCAAAATGAAGACCCTTCTGATCATTCAGTGGGTTTTGTATTTCAGACTAGACAAATTCAGTTTGTCTTCAACATCTCAGATGACCTTTTTTTTCTCCTTTATATTATTTCAGTTTGTACAACAGGAAAAACAGAACAGACATCTGCTACATATTACTCAGATAATGTAGGACACAGAATTATTGTGTCTGCATACAAAATGCTAGAAGCAGATATGAAGAACTAAAAGGTTCAGAAGAATAAGAAGCATGAAGTAATGGTAACATATCAATTGCAGAAGGATTTTAAAGTGGAAAAAAATTTTTTGCAGACATTTAACCTATTGTTTAAGTGAAAGGCAGTTTTACAAGGACATCAAATAGATCATTTAATGTCTTTTTGCCCTTAGTTTCACTACATAAATAGGGACAAACTTGTATTTCAAAATATTTATAGGTCTTCAGAGAAAGTACTTGTTCCTTCTTGCAGTTTTGGACGAAAAAGAAACCTAAATTCTGGACTTCTATTTACTATATTCTGATTTTAATATAACTAAACTGAAAACATTTGCAGTCTAACTTTAGAAAGCTGCAGGATTTGTCAAGCTTCCAGTATTTTACAGCATGTCTTCTAGCTGCCAGTACAGGCAGATGTAAAACTTTCCTCATGTTAGTTCATTTATACCTTGAAACGGACAGATGTCAAGGGAAAGCATGAGGGCAGAACTCATAATCTTGCTGACAGCAATGCTAAAATTGTTCCAAAAATTCAATATGAGCCTAATTCTGCTTCCATTAAAGTCAGTCAGATTTCATCTCTTGACTTGAACCAATGTAGAAATACAGCTCAGGGGAAGCCATGCAAACAGCTCTTTGAGAACACTCCCATTTTAGATTTTGAATACTCATATGACTACTTATTGTGAAATTAAGTAACTATTTTTAGGTTCTACTAGGTGCTGATAACACTTCATCACACACTGCTTTTCACAGATGAATATGTCCACTTATTTGCTGAAACCAAGTCATTACTCTTTCAGAAATAACTTTGTGCTTAAACATCCTCCTTTCCCACTCTGTAGTTTCACATCAGCAGCCAGCCTAAAACCACAGTGGTCCTCAACCACCTCCTGCCAAGTGCAGTCTGTAACAGAAAGACTTAGCAACCTCCCTGCATTAACAGCTAATTACACATACCAGGAGAAAAAATTGGTTTTGCTGGTCAAATTGGAGGAATCAGTATCAGTGAGGGGAATGTTTGTTTTCTTTCAACTTTTGTGCCTGAAACTGTTTCTTGCCTCCTCTCTTCATCTGAAAATATCTCTAAGATTTCTTTATACTCTGATTATCAAACTCTTTGTGCTAGAAAATCAGCATGCCCTCTCCCAAGCATTTCCAGTTAGTCCTCGTGAGGCTCAGACCAGATCCTGAAAAGCCAGCACAAAGGTCATAGGAAGAAATAATCTTTGACACCAAAACTAGGAGTCATTCCTAGACTTTGTGACTTTTCAGAGCAAGGAAATTCCCAGGTTCCCATTTCATTGAAATTCCTCCTTCCTTCATTAAAGATGAAAGAGCAGAACAAGTAGCTTCTATTTTTATATTCTTTTTAAAACAAACATCCTTTTCTTATCTCCTTTGATTATATTGTCATCCCATTTACCAACACAAGTTAGAAAAGACTAATCTCGGGCACCTATGAGACCTCTTCCTGAAAATGTCAAACTTTTAAAATGTGTTAATCTTTAAACATTGTGAGGCAGGAAAGATTTAACACTGTATTAAATAGGAAGATAAGCAACAAAGGATTTACAAGTATTGGTCATTCTTGACATAAGATAGTTATTAATCAAGGTAGAATATTAATATAGTTTGGAAATTCAGTTGTCCTTAAATTCACTGTTTTTATCTGAGGTTTTAGTGCTGATGGTTCAGGTTTTACAATTTGCAAAAACTAAGTCTTATGCTGTTTGCACAACACTTGCCTAAATACTGGTTAATTGTAAAACAGAAACAGGTAGAGGACTGCTATTTTCTCAAAATTTGACACATTCATAACATTATTTTCTGATGTTGACAAATACTGTATAAGACAGATTTCTTCCTTTTTTTAATAAACATTTTTAACACTTATAGGTTTGCCTTCTATATGTTTAAAAGATTTCATACATAAATATGAAGTTTTTGCCTATCATTGCCTACAGTGAAACATTACAAAGGATGGTTTCAGATAGAAGGTTTACTATGGACTGGAAAGTGCTTCTACTTGCTGTTTTATAAAACTTGTTCTATCAGCAACATTCATTGCAATAATTATTCTAAGGTGGCACCCTGAAGTACGACAAAATCATACTATGGAAATGCACATGCATCACAGTTGGTTTGATTCATGACCAAAATCGATACCACAAACTTGCAACAACGAGTCATATTAAACAGCAAAATGGCACCTGAGTTTTGTTCTGCTCACTTTGTTCAATTGTTACTTGCTGATATTCCTTTTACAAATTTCATTTGTTTTGGATTTTTCAAGATTATGTTGAAAACACCATGCTGAAGAACTGCATAAAAACAAGGAAATAATTATTTATATGATTTTATAGATTTTATCTCTCAGGCAAGCCACTTGAATTTGATTTCTAGGGGACACCCCTTTGGAGGTTTCCTCCCAAAATTTGCCCTAAACCAGGATAATAACGAAAACATGAAAAGCAATATCTGCATGGAATATTAGAGAGAAAATGAGAAACAAAGTGGGGTGGAGGGGTAGGGGAATGAAATATATTAATAGCTACACTAGTATAAAAATAGATATCGATAGATATGTATAAAGTTCTTTCTTTATAAAGTTCTTTCTGTATGAAGTGTTTTCATATACTTACATATATAACTGCAAACTGGCACTAAACTACAGGAGAATATTTGTCCAACATGACATCCACAAAATTGGCCTAGTAGTAATATACTACCAGGTCATTAAGAGGCTAAACTTTATACAGCACATAAATGTATAATGCCTCCTTGAGTCAAATATAAGACATTTTCTTAGACAAGTTTCTATTTCTGGGCCCAAATCCTGAGAAAAGGAATAAACCAAAATGAACAAACTTATTGGGTAGATGACAAACCCAAAAGTTAGATGAATATGAGTGGATTCTAATAGGTGAACGATACAAATCAGTGTTCACACCATTCTATAAATATATGCGATATATGTGATATGCCAGACGTATGTATCTCAAAAGATTATTATGGCCCCATTAAAATTACAACTGCTTTACACAAACTGATCTTGCAATGGGCAGGACAAAGAAATTCATCTTGACCAATTAGCTACAGGTACAAAAGAGGAATCCAAAAAAAGGAGCTCGTTCTAAGGCTGAAGTTGCAGATGCTAAGGAGGGTAAACAATTGTGTCTGAGATAACACTCAAAAGAGCTTAAGTTCCCTGTTAATCTGAGAAGGTCCTGAAATTCCATTGACAACATCACCTGCTGTCATGATTTCAGGAAGATTAATAAAAATGCATCTCAGTGGTATATCACCAAAGCAGACAACACTGGAGGTGCTTACTTCACTCCAGCATTACTGAATTTAAAAAAGCAAGAAAGTAAGCAAAAAAAAAAATCAATTTGTTATCCTTGTTCTGGTTTAGCTGTCTTCATTATTTTATGGAGGACTTACTTGAAAAAATGTCTCAAAACTTCTATCAGTATATTGCCACTTTTCCCCTGATACATGCATTTATGCCCTTGTGCAAAGTTTCAGCAAATATTTAGAAGGCAAGAATAGAAAAACAGTCTATCTGTGATCCTGACTTGCAAAGTACATGCTTCAGCTGTCAACTCATAGACTGGTCACCTCACTTGGTTTTTTTACGCTTTGATCATTAAAGCTCTCCCAGTGGCCTCAGGTACATGTTCAATCGGAGAGGAGAGAGAATTAGCCTTAAAGATAGAAACACCCAGTGTGAAAGAAGAGATTCTCATCTTGCTCCAGCAAGTTTTATTGTATTACAGTGAGTTATTCCTACTTTAACTAACTCTAGATATCTGCACTGAGTCACACCAACAGATCAGCTGATGGTTTTGTATGGGAGTTTGAGATTTGTAGCAGACTGAAAAAACTTGCATTGACAATTCATTCTTGCCTATATCCCTGAGGATACTATCCATCAAAATAAACACCATGATATTTATGTTGCTTAGATTAAGATTGAAAGACATCCAAGACTGTAATGTGTTACAAACATTTGCATTTGGCCTGGAGGAACAGAAGAATAACTGTAGAGAAGACACATGAAAATGTAGATTAAGATCCTGTAGCTTTACATCCTAGTTTATTAGAAACAGTTATAAACAATTAAATGAATTGAATCAGCAAAAAAGGCACCACTAAAAATAATCTATGCATGTTTTGATATCGTCATCAACTAACATCTGTAATATGCTTTCTAGGAAATAAAAACTAGAAGTTCTGTACCATCATGAGCTGAAACCAAAATGCTATTGCAAAGTAGTTAAACTTTAAAAAGAGATAGCAATCAAAGATAGTTATGTTCACAATTTGTTCTGATCAATTCTGTTACCTATATATATTTGACTATTTTTCCCCCCTTTGTCAAGTGATTTGAAACATATCAGCTGCTCCAATCCCTTTGCAACCACTTCATTTTACAATGCATCACAGCATGACGCAATGGAACCTAAACAATTCCACAACACATGTCTATACAAAGAAGTGCTATAGTATTTTCCAAAACAGAGATTTTAAGACTCCAAAAGAATCCATCTATCCTTTTTGTTTGCTGCTTTTCTTCTAGGGTCATTCATCAGAAAGAGATCCTTCCCAACACCAGGAGGAGAGGACAAAACACTCTTCTGCTTCAAGCAGCTGTACTTACAAAGTGAAAAAGTTCTGGTTCTAATGGACTAAACTATTTAGTCTAAAACAAAGAGATTCTATACAGACGGAAAAACGTGTGTTGAATGACAAACAAAGTCTTATTTACTGAATGTATTAAAAATTGTTTTTCCAGACACATTTCATCAAAGCAAAGCTCCATCCTTGGGAAAACAGCTATATTCACAATCAAGACAGATGTACAAGTCATGTGAAATAAGGCTGCCACTGGACTGAATTATTTAGTTGTTTGCTAGAGACTTGATCAAATTCAGCCTCTGTATAAACAGACAAAATTAAATGGGACACAGTTTGAGATGTTCTGCATCCTGATCCAATTTGATCATCTGTGTGGATCAGATCTTTGGAAAGGCTAGTGCAAAAACGTCCTATAGTGAATGAAAACTTGTGGGTACATTTTGGGTTAAATAGTCCATAAAAGACTCAATAGCATAATTTAGAAAAGAAAAAAGTAGTAATCAATCACACATGCATGAATAAGTTTGAATTTCCAATGTGGTCAACTCTGGAAAAGTTTGTCTTCTGACAAATAAATGCAAGTGCATTTTAAATAACACATTTCTTTTCTTGGAAAGGTGAAGACTTATTCTCACTATATATCTACATCTGAACCATTTCCTTTCTTCAAAATTAACTGTCTTCTTAAGTACTCATCTAATTTACTGACTGCATTCCAACTTGTTGTTCCAACAGATTATTCTGTATTTCAGAAAACTGCTTTTTCTGTGACACATGCTCATGCAGTAACAGAAGATATTGGAGAAATTGCTCATAGATTATTAGAATGCTTGAGAACCATGATTGTATTTAAAGATCCCCAAATATGATCTCTAAACAATATCTAAATATAGTCTTTTCATATTGAGCCACCACATTATTCTGTTGTTAATGAGTTAATGGATTGCTTGTTTGAATAGCCAGTATTTTATTATTGTTGTAGATTTTCTTTACTTTGTGTTGACAGTCGCAGTTTTTGTACCACATACCACGTAATTTTGTGTATGATCACAGGAATATGTTATTACAGTTTTACAGTTTTAACAGTTTCAGTTTTAGCTCTTCATTAGCCAGAAGATCATAAAACACAATGAAATGAAGCGTGAAACTTTACAAAAAAGGAGTAATCTTGCCATTTTCTTCATATCTCTACATCGCTTTGCTTAACTTGGTAAGAAACTGAAACCATAAATATAAAAGTTTCAGATTAAAATGTGACTCCACAAATTTTATATCATGCTTATAAGATTTATAATAATGGTGGAGGATGGATGGATGTTGCTAAGCACTAAGAATATTGTTTCTGTGGGGTTTTTACTTCAACAAAATGTGTCTGTGTTTGCACTAGAGCAAGAACTGTGAATGACCCTCCTAATTTTAGGAAACCATTTTGAGGATGAAAACTCCTGTTAAAAGAGAAGTGTGCTCACTAACCAGTGGTCTTAGCAGATGTTAATCAATTGCACTTTCAGCTGACATATCTCTTCTAAAGAAAGGAATAAACTAAAGATGACAGAGTTCCTGATAACTAAACCTGACCAAAGGCATTAAGTAGCTCCAGTAGCAGTTTGCCAGGAGTGTTTTGCCAGAGGAGACTGATGTTCAGCTGAGATGCTGGGATGAAGTTTCAACAAGTTTTCTCTGGAAGATCACTTGATGTAGCTCAACACAAGATGAAGGGCCTACTGCCCACCCAGTACCCAGCAACAGAACAGGGGGGTTGCAAGAAGAAGGTTGCATTTTGTGTGCATATTAATCCTAAGAGTTTGCCAGTAGCGAAAATGCAAGGAATTGTTTCTAACATTGTAAAGTTCCTCTGCAGGAAAATGGATTGCTAATACATTTAGTAAACCAACATCTGTGAAGCTGGCAAAGGTTAGCATGAGAACAAGAGGAAATGATCACAGCAGTATCTCTCTGTGCAGACTTAGAGGCACCAAGTTTCTTTAGTTATTAAAAATCTACAAATGGATGGAAGGTCACCCCAAACTGTGATCTCCCTTCAAAATAAAAGTGTGGATGTCGCTGGATAAAGTGCTGAAAACTGGTCCTAGCTCGCCACAGAAACTGGGTAAGTTCCTTTAGACTGAACAGGAAATTCTAAAGCCCATCGTCTGATCAGTTGAGTAGGAAGTAATGTACAAAAGCCAAGAGCATGTAGTAATTTACTGTCCTGAATTGTACAATATTACATATTAAAATTGTGTCTATAACAGAAGAAAAAGGGGGGAAAAACAGGAAGTGCATTTATAGAAATTTTAACCACGTTATTGAGACTTTTTCAATATAAAAGTGTTCAGATTTTTCTTTGTTTTCTTTTTCATAACAATTAAGGTTCTTCAATTAGACACTTGACATATCAAATATGTTAACAATCAATCCTTTCCTTAATATAGGGACAGTACTTTTTGTACAAAGTAAGATTTTAACATGGCCAAATAGCCTAGTAGACTGTGCCAGAGGCAGAAAGTGGTAAGAAGGAAACGTGACCAAAGATTAACACAAATCAGTCAATTGCAAGATTTCACCATGCTCAAATCACAGATACAAAATGTTAATAGAGAACTTGAGTGACAAGAGCAAAAGTTTTTTGATCTTTAGCTTCTACCAGAAAAAAAAGAAATCAAAGGAATTAGTTTATATCCTTAATAGATAATCCTTAGCTAGACCACCCTATCTGACTTACCATAAAAAACAGTTAAAGAAGAATTGAGTAGCTGATCTTCCAAAAATAAAAAAAAATTACATAAAATATAATGTTGTACAGCTCTTATACCGTTGCCACAAGTGTTTTGAAATAATGCTCCAAAGCCAGTAGTTTCTGAGAGTCCACATATTTTATCATCTCCCTAAATTAACTTGACACACATAGTGTGGAAACGCTGTAGGTAACTCAGTCACTAATGCAGCAAAAAGACACACGCAGTTCTGACTGTAATTTTTAGTCCCAACAGTGATTATCTGAAGCTGCAAATAGTGACAAAATTCAGTCTCTTGTTGGCCAGAACTTTGAAAATCTCTGTAGTGTTAGCAGCACGTACAAACATTCTAGTTAAAGGGAATGCAATGTTTCAAAACTGAGAAGCTTTTCCAAAGCACCCATTTTCTCACCATGTGGTAGACAAGTTAGTTCTTTTACAGAAGGTATTCTGGCACTATAGACTGCCTTTAGCAAAAGGATACAATTCAGTTATAAAACTAGTTATATAAAATACCATCCACCCCCCCCAAGGTTAAAATACCACTGAATATGTTAATTCTTAGTGTACATTAAGCCAGACTGCAACCAGGCTTTCACTATGCTCTTTAAAGGATGACACTGTTATCTCTACATTTGTCATAAAATAAAATTGTTCTGAGAACAGCACAACTGCTGGGAGTGAGGGGAATGAACATGAATACAGCATCACCTACTTAATATCTGTTATTCTGCATTACTCCCTACTGTGCCTGAAGAGGTCTGTTCAATGGAAATAATAATTAGAGAAACAGCATTTAAACCCCAGCATAATTCTATTGTATGTATGCATTTTTTTATCACCAACTGATATTTTAACATCCCAGTTTCATTTATTCTTCTGTCATCTAGTAGTAACATCCAATGTACATGGTTTCCTTTGGAACCTACTCTACAGCCAAAAAGCAGTAAGTATTTCACCTTTAACACAAATAAATATAGCAAAAAAAATTGCTTTTAAAACTTTCTAAATTCCAATAATTCAAATGAAAAATTTAAAAAGGTAAGCAGTTTTAAGTAGTCTAGTTACCAAAAATAATTTTGTTTCTCTTTCTTGAAGCTTCTTCCTATATCCACAAGAGTCAGGGAGGGATTTATAATTTCATGTACTGGGTAAATCAAATCTATAGCATCTACTATTTCAAATAAAATTTAAAAACATGTAACCCTTGTCATTATATGTCAGAGGTCACTTAACACATTATAATTAATTACTTGTTTCATATAATCCTAGACAATTTTTTCCCCATGTTTATACTCTTTCGAGTACATACATGAATGCATAGTGAGGTCTGCAAAACACTGCTTGAAATCAAACACCTCTTTGTATAGTCCAAAGAGAAGCCAATTACAGACAGCATTGACTGGTATTTTTCCACCCGGTTTTTTTAGTGTCATGCCTTCACAAACAAAATATATAAACAGAGTCAGCTTTAACTGATGTATCACAAGAGCTCTGGTACTGGAGGTGGCTTAAGAGGATACATTTCTCATAAGACAACCATTCTAATGGCTTTTGCATTTAAATTACCTAATACTGCCTAAGAGTGATTTATACCATCTTGGAGGATACACACCTAAAACAGTGTCATAAAAGTGACACAAGAGTTGTGCACACATTTTAATCCTCATCACTGGAAATACAGAGAAACATTATCAAACAGCTATTTCATCTTAACAGTATTTTCTTTCATGTAAGAATTTAGTTAGATTTACTAGGTCATAAGTGCAAGAAACTAGGTTTGCCAATCAAATTAGATACCATTCTGCTATTATCACAAATTTTCTGTAAAAGACAAGAAGACAAAAAAAAAATCAGCATAAAATGAGATTAAGTAATAGGTCCTAATTTTTCCCATATCAGCTTTAACATGAAAAAGCTAAATTCTTATTTAAAAACTGAAGCTATCTAACAATACCCAATAAAATATTTCATACCTTCTTAATATGAAAACCATCTTTCAGCTTAACAACTAGGATTTAGCCTACCTTACTATAATTTTATTGAGTTAGACTATGGCAGTACATTAGCAAGTAGCGTAGAGCAACGGGAACTGTGAAGAACTGGCAATTAGCGCTAAGTCCAGAAGTGGCTCAGGGTGGTTTCAGATGGTGCCCAGCTTCATTTCACCTCAGAAGAATTTAATCTATGTGCTTTGGGACCTTGGGGCAGTGTGTATCCAAGTGGAGAGCTATGTGGAAATTCTCTATGAAAATGGATGTCTGTTCTGAACCTAAACATGGTGCATCCCACGGCTTTGTAAAACTTCTCTAAGCCAACTTAATAACCTAGTCCTTAGAAAACCAGACCTGAACTCAGGTTTACCATATTTACAGTGACCTAACCAATCGATTGTTGGATTTACAAAAAGAGGAGATTCACCAATTCACTAGTCATCTTCTCCAAAAGTCAATATGGGTCTACTATTGCTGCAATACTTACATTTCATTTATTAACCTAGTACCTTAGAAATTAACTTCAGATGTGATTTATCCCAAAAGGATGCAAATTGAGCAGATACTATACATTCATTGAAACCATACAGTTCCTCAGAATTGCCAAAACTTTGTCCCCTTGCCCATAGTTGGAAACTGCTTCTCATTAGACTGTACTAGTAAGTAGCATAAAAGGACCTTCAAACAGATAGAAATAGTAGATACAGTTGGAGTGATAACTGCAGTACACTATATTCCAGTATACTTTGACTGGAGTTACAACAGCAAAATTCATGTAAGTTTAAACACGAACAGCCAACAACTGGATTTGCAGTTGCTGAAGTAGTTGCTAGCTGTCAAGTATACGAAATCAGCAATATTATGTGCCATGAAAATTACAATACAAGGTAAAACCTCTAGTTTTGTACTTCTTATATGTAAAGAATGCATGGAAATTAGGAAATAACACTGCTCTTGTAACCGGGTATTGAATAATAAGAGAAATCATTAGTTAAAAAAATAAACTTCTTCAAAGAATTCAGTTTAAAATGAGAATAGCAGCAAGGTTGAAAAAATAAGTGAATTATCTGATCAACTGTTTATGTGGCATTTTGAGGCTACAACATTTTACAGAAAAGCAAATTATTGAGACCTTAATTAACTGTAATTCCATAGTCAATCACTTTGTACCTATTAATGGACACTGTACTACTTTGTGGACAGAAAAGTGGAAGCAATGTTCCATATTCCAGCTATTTTACTGACACAGATCACAAACATTGTGTTGTTCCTTATTCTTGGACAGTACTTCATTATCTTAATATTATTGTGCTTTCCTATGAATTAAATCTGTGAGGGAGGAAAAAGGTGATTTTCAAGCAGTTATGTGTCAGCCACACAAAAAATACAGGATTGTGACCTTGGACAGGGTTGTGCTTACAATAGAACAATATTGGGGGTATCTATTATCTGTGCATACACTGAACAGGCAGGCTGCCATCATCTCTTTCTTGTAATTTTCTGCAATTCATTATATAAAGGCTCTTTCCTAGGCAAAATACAAACTTCTGAAAGAGGAAGAGGTATGCAATAAACATCAGCCTATGCCTATTACCTATATGTGAAAATCAGAAGGACAAAATAATCGAGAGTGCTTACTTATTAAGTATAGCAAGACTAACAAAAATAATATATTTCACATTAAAAGCTTGATCTGCACAGAGAACAAAAAAATGATGCCATGTTAGTAATAGAAATGCTATACTACTAATTACCCCCATTTGAAGACTACCTACAAAACATTAACTAGGGTGCAAATTATTAAAGAATAAATTCATCTCCAGCATAACACCACCATTGCCACAGAACTTGTCACAAGCTGTCACACCAGATAAATTTGACTGAGCATTAAAATGCTCATTACTGTAATTATGATTTTTCTTTATAAAAGTTCATTGAGAATTATCTGAAGAAAATTACTCTGTGGCTGATTACAGCTAATGAATTTGCATGACAATCAGCAGGAATATTCAGAACCAGTTAACAACATGCAAGTGATTACACTGAAAATAATAAAACTTAGTAATTGGATACACAATGCAGGGTGTATCAGATTTAACAAAGTTTAGGCTATTTCTCTAATTTGTAAATCGTATGAGAAATACATAACTTTTTCTTACAACAAACATATTTTTCGTTATTGCAGAAGCCGTTAAAACACAGCATGCTGAAAAAATTCTTCCAAGACTGTAGCTACTTCTATATAGCACGAACCAAAGAACTCAGTCTTCAAAAAATGAAGATGAAATCTGAGTGAATATGTTATACTCCTCAAAATATGTCCAAGCCTATTATAAGTCTTTACCCCTCCTCAACTATAAAGGTTTGCAAACACTTCAGGTAACATCAGTCCTTAGCCTCATTTGGTTAAGTATATAATTTAATTATTATTTGTTTTGACTGTTCTTTATTTAGCTCAACGGAAGAGTTCAATTCCGTCATCCAGGTTCTCAGCACTCTAATAGTGACATTTCTTTCTGAAGTTCAGTGAGCAGCCTGATTATAGTTGTCAGGTGTTTCTTGTTTTCCCTCATATTGAATTTTTTTTTGTTGTTCTACTTATTTATGATGTGCTGTGATTGACTTTTTGGCAAAAGCAGAATTGCCAAGTTTCACTTTACAGCTGCAACAGAAGGAAATTACTTTTCATGCTTCATGATTTCTAAGGAAAATAAAAGAAAATTCTTCCTTTGGTTATTCCATAGTTTTACTGTCAAATTCAGACCTCAAGTATTCCTGTACTTCAGTGATGCAAGTATCAGAGACACCTTCAACTTCAGCACTCAATCTGATGAAGTCTTAATATAGGCTCTAATTCACATCCAAATCTCCCAAAAATATTTGATGGGCTCCTGATCAAAACGTCTCTCTTAGCTCCATGTTCATTCACTCTCAGTCCGAGTTTTGCATGCAGTGGTGTTAGGTTTGTTCACAAGAAGAGAAGGTTACCCTTCACTTTTGCCTTAAATTCTGAAAGCCCTATCATTTTGAGTTAGAATTAATCAAGCATCCATCTTTGACAGTCATGGTTGACAAATAATACCTGTATCTTCATATTAAATCTGAAAAAATTAGATATTCATAAGCTATTTTCTATAACTTGGAAAGTAGAAGCCTCTAGTGCTCTGAATCTTTCACGCAAGAAGCTACAAAAATAGGAATCAATCACACTTCACAAGGAAACCTTTCCAAGTCTTCTTTTTCTTGAGACTCTTTTTATAATACATATATTTCTATAAAAGATTGGCAGAAAAAAAACCCCAAACCCTCATTTAATTCTTAAAGTAATGAATAAAATAATGTTAATAACATCAGTCCTTCTTACATCTTTAGAGACAGACACCAAAACCTGTCCTTGTCAGAGTATACTTTCAACAAAAATTTTCAACATCCACAGATTATAAAATTTTTGTGGCAATGTATAATACTTACAAGGTCAAAGTAGTGGCATCACATAGTTTATAGACTAATATATTAAATCAGTGTATGAAATTAATGAGACTAATAGGACTTCTTACATGTTATGCAACTGGGATGCATCAACCTATGAAGTCTGATAGGGAACCTTATTCAATCCACTGAGTACACAACAAAGCATGATGGACAACCTGGACATTTATAATTACAGCTGCTCTAACTGCAATTAGCTCCATATCATCAGGTGAAGAACAATTCCTCATCATAACCAAAAGCTTATCTACTCCAAAAGCTCCATGGGTAACTCATGTCTGTTTATTAACATGTATTAACCAGACAAAAACCCACTGCCCACAGATGTCACAGAGTCCTTCTATTGTCAGCTGTTTAATTATCTCCACACATGTAACAAATGAAGAATAGATATTTTTTTCTGTTAGATTATCTCTAAATCTGTAATAAAGAAATACAGAATAGAAAAGGTTTTGTTAAACAGATTCTTTAAAAAGAAACAGCCACTGCTGTTGATAAAGTGCTGTCCACTGGAATTCTTTGGGTTGTAATTCTTTGTTGTAGCCAAAGATTATCCACTTAGTGATTTTCATGAGCTTCATAAATCCTCGCTCCATTTTTTATATCTCATACTCTAAACCAATTTTGTTACTGATGTAAAATTAAAAGGTAAACAACACAGAAAAGCTCACATAAATATCTTGTGTTACACCTTGATGAAGTGCAGCTCAAGGGTCACCAAAAGAATTTACTCTGAGTCCAAATATCAAGGTTATTTGAGACTACATTCTGCATCCTCTTCTTCTAAAACCCTTGTAGTGTAGCATATAAACACTATTGTGTATAAGCTCATAACATGAACAGTTGCAAGATAATGCCTCTAAACTATCTGCAAAAAAACCCTGCAGTTCCCAAATCTGTCCAGTTACTGAACACAGCCCAAATATGAATCAAGCAAAACTGGCCTTGATAACAGAATGGGATACTTAGAGCAAAGATACCCTGACAGACTATTCTAAGAAGGAGGCTATCCACATCACTGCTTTAAAGGCAGAGAATATCAGGTGAGAGGATATCTATTTCAATAATTCTATTTTTTCCGAAGATAGGCAGAATTATAAGCAGTTTTGATTTTGGTTCTTTCCCCCCAAAACTACTCTTTTAATTAGCTGGAGAAGGCAAGACTCCATGTGAAGATCAGAAGGGCAGGAGAGCAATTCAGGTTTTAGACTGACTACTTGAAATACAAAAAATTGAATAGATGTGGCTTATTGCAAATACTATGTTTAATGAAAGTTGTACATTTCTTAACACAATGATGAGAACTAAAGAAAATATTACATCAAAGCTAAGTTGCTGTTAATACTACCAACATGGATATAGTGTTCCTGCTTTAGTACGGAGTGTTGAACTGGATGACCTTTTGAAGTTCTTTACAGTCCTATTCTCTATAAATATTAAATCACACTAAAAATACATCAGGGCAGTGACTCTCAGTATTGAATTGGTTATAAATTAAATTGGCCACCAATAATAATCAATCCTTATTTAGTGTAGGGAATCATCTGTCTCTCCAATTATAAATCTTAACTAAGGAATTCTATCAAAGCAAATAAAAGCTAAAGTTTGAATTGGTAAGTAAATTAATAATGGGACCAAATCACTTAATGTCTACAATAAAGCCAGATCTTATAAAGTTAAAAATTATAAAGTCTTCTTTTTGCACACTGATCAGTTCTCACAGGCACATCTTTCCTTTTCTTTTAAGGTAAAAGATTGTTCTCTTTTCTTCACAAGAAATCATATGGAATAATGGTTACAGATTAAGGACAACAGCTAGTATTATTACAAAATGGTACTTAAGAGCAATTGCACCATCATAATTTTTTATTTTCCCTATTTGCATTACAAAGAAAACATAAATAAGGTAATCTAGGGGCAAATTCTAGTGTTATTGTAGATAACGACCTAATTCATATTGATTACTTTCATGATTTCAAAACATCTTTACTGTTCCTGGATATCAGCAGAAAATTATACTCCTCAAAATGAAGTGAAAAGTGGATCTATTTTACCTCCACAAGAACCTGTCCCATAGTTCTACACACTGTAGTTTATATTACATGTTCATAAAGCATAATTTGTAGATTATACCATAATTTATAAGTTGTTCCCCAAACCATGTCTTCTGCAGCAATATGAAAGCTGCAGCTTCACTAAAGAAGTTTAGTGTCTCTTTTCCTAGCAAGCTTATCCCTATTTCCCTTCCCTGTCTTCTTATTAAAATCATTTTCACATGTACAGCTCCTGTAGTATCAGCCACAACTGAGTAAATATGATGGCCCACGGTTTCTATTTCAGAAGCAATTTAAGGACTCAAACACTACTATTTTAGCTATATTCATGACATTATCTAAGTTGCCACTGTGGTTTTGCAGCCCTGCTCTGAAACCAGCTTGAAGAGCAGTACCTGTGGGCTAGTTTTACACTAGTCTAGTCTGAGATAGAGATGTGTTACCATTCAAGTCCTGAAATATTCTGTTTTTAATATTTACTTTCTCAGGCAGAGATGTAAGAGTGTGATTTTAGATAGACATCAGTATCTGCTTTGAAAAAGCACCTTGCAGATACCACAAATAGAGAATAGCCCAACTCCAGAAAAAGTTTGTTCACAAAGCTCAGGAGTTATAAAATGAATTTCTTTCCTCAGGTAACTTGAAGTGAAGCCTCCAGGATGGAGTAACAGAGTAAATTAATCCCTTTTCCTGGAATCTGGTTTTGTTTGAAGTTCAGATACACAAGCTGTAGGGAGAACACATGCTACTTTTCATTTGAAGGAACTGGGAACTTAAATCTACACAGAACCCATTTTGAAGGAGTGTGTTATGGTGACTGACAAGTATGGAGGCTAGAAAGAAAACATCAAGACATAATGTATAGACATAATGTCATCACTGGGAAATTGATCTACAGTGCTGGACCAAAATTGGCAAACTATTTCCAGGGGCAATGATATGAAGTTCAGTTTTTTGGTTGAAAGTTTCAAAAGAGATTTTCAGGCCCAAGACATAATAAAAGACAGAAAAAATAAACTGCCTGGAAAAAAGATGTACAAAAACAAAGTAAAATTCCAGGATGAGCAATGGAATTCAGCTATAGAAGTCAGAACTCCAAACATACTACTATCCTAAGGTGGTCCAGAGAGAAGTTGCGAAGCACTGGCAATTGATTTTACACTGGTGCTTTAAAGACCTCGGTTTTGGAGAGATAGACTTTTGTTCTCACTCACATAAAGCAGTTGATACAAAAGGACATGTATCCAGCCAATATAATTTCCTTAGAAAGAGACATTGAGGAATAATAGCATTGTACTTTGAACTGTATCAAGAATTTTCTTCCTGGTACAGTATTTCCAGGAATAGATGACTGAAATTTTACAGAAATTTCTTACAAGCACTGAAATATGGTATGGAACCTTGGGAGGCTGGGGGAAGAGTACTACTTCTGATAAGAACGTTGTGTAGTTAATGAACAGCCTGAAAAAAAACTCACATTTTTTCATATACACGTCTGCCGTTTGTTTTATTTTAGTCACCACACATTCTAGTTATTTTCACTGGATAAAGAAAAGTCTATGTATAAAATAAAATAGGAAATATATGTCATTGCTCCAGAGCATATGATTTAAAAGGTAGTCAATATGCAATAGGGGTAAATAGGAATATGCTTACTAGTAACTTTTCCAAATGTGTTTTACAGTTCTGAACAGTGATGCTAAGCTGTTCATAACAATTGCACAATTCCCAGTATCCTCTGCTACATCATATTTATTCATAGGATGTTGAGCCATTTTGAATAATTTCATGCATATCAATGTCCATAATTGTTTCAGACACTCCAGTTGCACATGCTTCATTACTGGGTGTTGTTAATTCAGAGAGATTGTTTTTTGCCAACACTTCTTCCACTCTGAATAATTGCAAACTGTATTATTTATTTTCATTATTTCATTCTACACTGACTCAATCTTTTAAGAGTATATTGGCTTTTTAAGTCAAGCAGGCTAATGCTAACCCTACAGCATTGCTTAAAGTTAGCACATCGCATTACAGTGGATGACAAACACATTTCCTTGTTTTGTATCTCTTTTCACATAAGTGATTTGAGGAAAAGAAGTGGTGGTTAACATTATTATTGACATTGCAAAATTGTTTCTTGTATAGTAAGAGTCACAAGGGCCAATTTGATGCACAAATGATGCTTTCTGTCCTTTGTAGAATAAATGGAATTGAAATGTTTGAAGCGTTCAAACCCAGAACCTGTACAATAATTTTAGTTTATTCTGTCTTCCAAAATTCAGCATTGCAGAATTTCCCAGCTAACCAGAGCAGACAGTATTTCTCATTTGAGTTATGCCATCCCATCAAATTCAGAGGATTAACTCCTAGATTCCTTATCTTCATCATTCCTTCCTGTAGATCTTGCTTTTTTGACCAAGTGACAAAGAATCTCACATTTGTTACCACATTTACTACCACATCACTAACATCTGTTTAACAGAAGGCAACAGCATGTTGTACATCTGTGCACTAAAAGCTTCAGTACACCAGAGCTATAACACAACCACAAAATAGACATACTACTACATTATATATGTACATACATATTCCACATGCATGGTAATCTCAACTACGGCACACACTGTATTGCATTTCTGAGTGCCTTATTTACACACACTGCATAAATACAGAATCAATTTTGAGTTTTCCCAGTTTTATGCTCAGCAATTATCAACTTCATCTAGAAAACTCGTGAATTTGATCTCAATAAACCCTACAGAAATGGCTTAAAATGTAAGGTTCTTCTATTTAATTTTGTATGTGTGTGTGTGTTTTATCTGTAGCATTTCTATTTAAGCTTTTTCCAACAGAAATGAAAGTTTTAAAAAAAGCTGAAAACCAAAGTTTAGCAAATTAAAATAAAAAGACAACTTACTGAAAGAAGTCTAATCCTGCCAGCATAAATCTCCATAAAAGATAATCTGATATGGAGAGTTTTATATCACAAAATTCTTCAAGTGTCGTAATAGGCTTATGTTGCCTATCTCTTCACTACACAGCTGTCCTCAGTATAGGTATCCTTATGTCACAATGATCAGAGTCTGTAAAGAAAATAATAAATGCCAGATGACAATGACTTCACAAAAGATTACAAAATTGTTACTGTCAGTAAACTAACATCTGCATTAAAAAAAAGACATTTTCCATCCTCTCTCCTGCTATTCTTAAGCTTTTACTCCGATTGCTTTTTCCTGGGGTGTGTTCAGACTGCAGTGACACACACAGTATCACTTAAGTATCCACGCAAACAAAAGAGAGATTGAGTAGGTGTAGCAACACAAAAAAGAATCATAAAATCTTTTCTGAAGCCTACAAGGAATCAGTGGATCCTCTATCTTAATGAAGCCTTGGTTTTCAGTCACAGGGAATAAGGCAAGCAGGGAACCTCTGTGTCTTATTAGAAACAAAAACATTGATTCCAGCACAGCTCATCAGTGTTCAAAAGCAATCAGTTTAGTATATTGCCAGCTCTGCCTTTTCCTTTTCTTTCATGCTGAACTGACAACTTTTACTCCATCCACAGAGAAGCTGACAGGTGGAGTAGCAGCTGAGCAGCTGCAGGCATTTGGCTGCCTGTGGCTTGCTGCTGGTGGCCAAGAACTTCTCTTCACTCTGGTGTTCATCCCTGGAGAACTCAGAAGCACAAAGCGAAGCCTTTTCTACTGCAACTGTCCCAAGGGTGCAAAAGAAGCCAAAAAGATTAGAAGGACTTAATTTATACCCCATTATTTTCAAATTATGGATATGCATGTCTCCCTCTTGATCAGTCAGGGTTCCATTACCTCTGAATAGTTTGACAAGAAAGAAAGGACATTGAAAATCCAATTTAACCACAGGTTTAAAAGTAAGATGCGATTACTTCTTAGCATTAGCAACCTGATCAATAACAATGGTTATGCCACTTTAGAGCAGACATCTGTTTTCAAAAGTTTGGACCAAAGCTGAGGATCCTGCTAGTGTTTTCTAACATGATGACTTCACTATTCTACAACTATCTCCAGTCTATTTGAGAGATAAAACGTGAATTCCTGAATGTAGGAAACAAAAACCTATGGCAGTCCTGCTGGAGAGCAGTGCATATGATATGCCCTAAATATAGCAGAAGTAGATGGTACAAGCTATATGGACATGGAGAGCAAAAAGCAGAGGCTGCATCTTTCATCTTTGCCAACTCCAATGCATTTTGTGCTATCTGATTCCTAAGGTCTTAATTACAATCATCCAGGACAGTTATCCATTCAATCATCTATGACATACAAGTCTGTTCATTTCACTTACAATTATGCAATGCTGACAAATAACTGACTGTCACAATATTTAGTTGCAAAATAAAATGAAACAATGTCAAAACAATAGCTGTGCTAAAAGATAGCACAGTACATTATTTAATGTGTCCCTGAAAAGAAAAAAATAATTTTCCATTCCAATCAGAGCAACTTGCATAGGGCTGGCAGGTAGGAGATTATCAGCTTCTTTCCTATTTCTGGCATTCCTTGGACTTTGTTGAAGGAAGACTCCAAGTATGAACAAGATTCTCTGCTGCAGTTCTTCCTTACAACACACTAATGACCTACTTGACTCCCCTAAATGGATCATGTAAATAGTTAGTTTTATGTATAGTTCCTGCAGTTTGTAACCTGTCTGGAGATCCTCAGAAAACATGTACAGGGAGCAGAAGCTGTGAGAATGTTTACTTGAGTGGTAAGGGAATGCCCTGAAACATTACTAACGACTGCAGTAATTGTTAAAGTTTCACTTGGAATATGTTGGAATGGATGTCAAGCACTGCAACAGGCTGCCCATGGAAGTGGTAGAGTCATCATGCCTGGAAGGTATTAAAAAGACAGGTAGATATGTGACAAGGTTTAGTGGTGGACATGGCAGTGTTGGTTTAAATAGATATGATGATCTTAAATGTCTTTTCTAACCTAAGAGATTCGATTATTTATCCCACCTCCATGAGCCAGCTTCTGATGGATCTAGAGCTACAGAGTGTATATAGCCTTAGTAAGTGCTGCTAAGCATAGAGCCATCCAATGTTAGCAGAAATTATAAATTGAATCCAGTCCAGATATGTGGTTTTGGCCATTTTCACTGTCTCTGCACTATTTCCTACATTAGTTTATATTTGACCCATTCACACAATCAGGTGGCATTCAGGTAAGTACTTCCCTCTGTCTCTTCATGTCTAAACTTCTACTAGCCTCAATGCCAAACAAAACAGTTGTTCTGTCTATCTCTGCTGTGCCTATCTGCCAGGAAAGGGTGTGAGTAAACCCATCAGTTTCATCCAAATTTAAAGGCTGAATTTTAGAAGTAACTAGACCAGTAAATTAGTACAAAGTTTATGAAAATCTGTAGGTGGAGAGAGAACCAAACTCACATGCACCAGAGAGAAGAAAAACTCAGTCTTTACTTCCTATGTCTGTTAGCCAGATACTGACAATAATTCCCCAAAGGTAGCCCTGCCAAATGTGCACATGGGCAGCTTCAGCAGAGTAAGGCTGCTTCCAGAGATGCAGTGATGGGTGTCTCACAGCCAGCTTCCTGTCCCTCTCACTATTACATGCCCCCTCCCTTGTCCCAGAAATCCCTACCATCTTCATGTTACACAGTTTCCCATGAAACCCCACCTGTTTTATGTGTCTATTGTGTAAAATCTCATACCCCATGTGATCAGAGTCTCAGGTCATTTGTCCAGCAGGACCAGCTGCCCCTTTGCAATTATACAGGAGGAGGGCCAGCATGGGAAGCCCCTTCCCCTTATGCACACAGAGTTAAGGTTATGCCTAAGCTTAAGGTTACATCTAGGGTTAGGTAGGCCTCAGAAAACCACTATACCCAGAGTTCCAATGACTCTGCAGCTACAAAAGCATACCAAGGAGAAACCAGTACTGCCACAACATGGGTCCAACCATTCCTTCCTTCTTGCACTAGACTCAGCCCATGGCAGCTTTAACTGGTCTTCCTAGGGTTAGGGTTATGCCTAGGCTTAGGCAGGTTTCCTAAAACCACAAAGTCCTGAGATTCTGAGTCTGCAGCACAAAAAGGAAAGTGAAGGAGCACATAAGTGCCACAACATAGCTCCCTCCACAGCTTTTTGCTTGGCACCACTGCTACCCTCATGCTGCTTTAACTTATCTACCTATTAATATGCCTAACAGCATATTAAACCATAGCAAATAGTTAATACAAAGTTTAGTTCACAAATCTCTCTGCTGAGAAATTCAGAATGTCAAATGGAAAGGTTTGCAAGAATGAGGCAGACATTTTAAATTAGTTCATATATTTAAGTGAAATGCTTTTCCCACCTGACCACAGAGCATTTCATACCATAGCAAACATGGAAGTATGACTTGACAATTCATACAAGGTTTGTATCTTTTGCCTTACATTCTGGTAGTACTGTTCAGCCAGAGAAAAAAAAAAATCTTTCATTATAGGAAAAAAAAACCTATTCAAATATTTCAACACCAGCCACCAATATTTCTTCCCTAGCAGTACTGAAATGTCATCCAATTCCAGAAACTATAGTCCACACAAAGGTAAAGTAAAACAGTCCACTTTTACAAAGGTAAACTAAATATATAGTTAAAAGTTGTTCCACAGGTTTCTGAAAATCCTTAGTATATCTCTTGTACCTTTACATCCTAGAAGAAAGCTTAATAGCAGAAATATTTGTTAGACAAAAGGAAAACCCTGTTTTCAGCATTGTTACATCTTAATAGAATCTTTTGAATCAAATACCCAGGTAAAGGAAAACATTTATGGGCAGACACCAGTGTGATAGAATGAATGCAAACTTATTTCCATCTTGTCTTTGGTCACAGTTTTCCCTTCTGCCAGAAAGGATTTCTGTATTTGCTGAGGAAGAAATTAGTACTTCATTACTTGTCTTAGAACATAAAATACTAAGGAAGGAAAAAGGTACTGAATGTTAAATTGCAAAGCAACTGAAATCACATACAGGAAGTTTAAAGTGTTGAATAGTTTAAAATTTATTCATTTGTATTTCTTCCAAAGAAGTATGAATAAAAGTAAAGAATAATCTGTACATGTTTTTTATGTGAAAAGGGGAGATTTACTCAAACCCTTAGCACTGATTAGTCTGTCAGTATCCCAGGAACTCTGTGACCCTTGTGCCTGATCAGTCTGTCAGTGTCCTCTTGTGGGGACCCTTCACCAAGCAGTTCACTAGATCTGAGGGTGGTTCTACTGACTTGTTCAGGGTCACACACCAGAGAAACCTCCTCTTGGATCTCCATACCTCTAGCCACTGCTGGCAAGTGCCAGTGCCCTTGAAGGACTCGTTAACAGTTTACAAAACAGCATTCTTTATTAATAAAATTGTGATAGGTTAAGGCTTGAGAATTGCCAATAATAGTCAGACTGCAAAAAATATATTTAAAGTAACATATTAAATCAAAGTAATGTACTAACAAGCTCTAATCCACAATAAAAGCTAGTTCTAGATAATCATTCCGCATGCATAGGGAATAGTTCTTTCCCAATAGGCCTCCCTATGGAGGAGAAGACAGGTTTAGGGCCATTAGCTGATGCCAGAAGTTACACTGCAGTCCTCCCTATTTTTAACTCATTTTAATGTTATTTATTTATGTTTAGTTGGAGCTTGAGGGATTTTGGTCATACCCTTTACCCAGTAGGGTGGTTGTACCTTGGGTGTGAGATAACCTTGGGATGGAGACATGCATCAGCCCAAAGAGAGGGATGTCACTATGGTTGGTGATTAAAGAGCAGGACATTTTCCTTTATCTCCCTCTGTTTTCAGCTACTGTGGGGTTTATCAGCTAGAAAGTACCACTGAGATCCCTCTTCTGCAAGGGTTTTGACAGAGTCTGGCCATAGTGTCTCCACTCTACTCCGCTCTACTCCGCTTCACCTTCATTTAGAGCCCTGAGATCGCATTGTGGGTGGGAGGGCACAGATGCCAACCACATGCCATCCAGAGGGTAGCAGCAGAATTTCCTCCTATAATTTCCATACCTTTATCTTTTTATCCTCTGTCATCTTCCCACAGTTCTGGGGAACCATGTGTTCTAATAACTATTTTCATCAGAATAGTGAAGTTATAATTATGTTTGGGTTTTACCATCATTCTTCAGACCAAAATCACCTCAAATAAATCTTATAAAATGATAAAAATATTCACTGATTATGTGTAGAGATATAAACAATAACATTTGTAATCATTAATATGTGAAAGAACAAAATGAAAAATAATCATATTATTAAAGCACACACTTTTAGTAGCTCCAAATATATGAAAAAACAATATTTACAATAAGAACTCAATGTTTTATTTGCCTCTAATCCTTTTCTCTTTTAAAAGGCTTTTTTTGCAGCCTTGTGTAAGCAGTAAGCATTCAAGTTACCTCTTAGCTTCTGTTCAGGCTATTTCTGTTTGGCTTTTAGCAGCTTCTAACACAGGATTTATGCCCCCAAAAGCTCCCCACCTTCCCAGAGGTACAGTTAACTTTTAACAGAAGAAGTGGCACAGACATTTACCAATCACCAGCTAGTACACACATGTAACAGAAACACTGAACGAGCACTTTAAGTCATGAACAAAGAGGGTATGAAGACAGTTGGTTTCTTGTCAGGTTTCTCCAGTTTTTTTCCCTTTTTTCCTCTCAAAGACTGTTGTCTCTTCTGTGTCCGTTCTCCTTCCTTTGATTGCCTTAGGCCAAGACAGGAAGGTGAAGAGGCTGTGGCACACCTCAGTCACTTAGTTGGAGTTTTTGAAACTCTCTAGAAGCTAATTTTCTTAAAGATAAGGAAATACATAAGTACCAACCCACACTCTGTAATGGTCCTACAGGTAGATGTAAACTCCCCACAGCCATGGGAAAAGGGAGCTCACCCCACAACCATCACCTGCCTTTTTTGTGTGAAACCTACCTCAAAACACAATTTTCTGCTATTTCTGATTCAGAAATGAATCAGTGGCTACTTTTTTCCTACTTCATTTGGGAATTTCAGGAATCATTTTGCAGTTTTTCCTTATTGTCATCATTTACATTCTCACCTGAAGCTGAGAATTTCCATTTTCTCAGGCAGTGTTGCTTATGTCTTGCAGAAAGATGCAAAGTCCCAAAGCCCATTTTAGTGCATGCTCATCCTAGCAATGGTCTAGAGGTGGATGCAAGGCCTCCTGGACCAGTTTACATCAAATCTCTGCTTTGCATGTAACAGGGATTGCACAGGCATTCCTTGCTGGACTTTGGCTCCATAGATTTTTGTGCTCATGGCCATCCACCTTTCTGGTGCCATGCCCCCACCTTTCTCATGAACTTTCCCCCATCCTAACATGTCAGAGGTTGTTCACCAGCCCTGTAAAATAAGAGGCATCCCACTTCCCTTACATATTTTATATAATTTCTTTCCATTCACACCAAAACTTTACTTATTGATTTCATTAGCTATTATGAAAGTACATTTTGTACATTATATCCCTACATTTTCAGGCACATATTTTAATATATGTAACTTCATCTGTATGTATATATACTATATATACACATCTGAAGTGCAAGTATAAATAAACAATATGCATCTTCATGCATATATCTATTCTTTTATATTTAAACTTCTATAGAGAAAAAAATTTATAGATACACATTTTTCCCTATACAGGTATTTGTGGTACAGATAGGCAGCCAGTCACAGGTCATGACCTTTCCAGAAAGGTCACCTCCTTCCCATAAAACATCAGCTGGAACATTGCAGCCCAGTGTATTTAGTAAAAGGAGAATGGTGATGACATAACATCATTCCAGTGCAGAAAGACAAGGAAGTTTGCCCTGATGATCAATGTTGGCACCGTCTGAGATCACAGGGAGCATCACACCATCACAAAAAGCCATCAGGCAGCGGCAAGGGCAGACAAACACGTTATGGGTTACCGCACCTTACAAAATGGCAGCTCTCAGCCATAAAATGGCAGCTGAACAAAATGGTGCTCTGTGTGTGCAGCAGGAAGGGACATGCTGTGGCTGATCTCTTGGTGAACAGGTTGAAAGGGGCCTGGAATCTCTGGGTGAACAAGGTGGAGCAGCTTGTCCTACCAGTCAGAGGACATTGTACCAACAAGTGGGATGTGAGGTCACAGAGAATGGACACAGACACCTGGACAGAAGGACATGGCATAAAGACCACTGGAATAGGGAGGGACCACTGGAATAGGAGATCACATAAGTGCCAGGGCTTCCAGGGACATTTTTGGCAAGCAAGCACATCTCTCACTTCTTGTGGACAGTCCATACACTGCTTATTCAAGATAATCCATTCCTATTTCTAAGTTCTCAAACAAAAAACAAGGTAGAACTGGGTGAGATACTTTAGGAATACGAGAGGGGTAGTTTTTAGGAAGAGCTCCAAGTAGCACAGAGGTAAAAGTGCAGGAAAACACAGAATATGAATATTTTGTTCTTTTTTGTTAAAGCTATGACACAGTGAAGGGCTGATTTCAGGAGAAATAAGGAACAGGCTGCACCTTTTCTTACTGTAAGATTCAAAACTATCTTTTATCAAAGAATTAGTTTACCATTAACATTATCTGGTCAACTGGGACACATACTGCAAATGCCTCTTTGGAATCTAGAATCCAATTCCTGAGACAGATCTCTCACACCTTATTTTTTTGTAACAAATTTGCTAAGGCAAATTAGGGACATCTTGTTCTGTAGAGCTTTTTTACTCCAAGAAGAAAAAAACTTTTTCTGAAAATCAGATCAGACATTTTAACAGTAGTACCTGCTTTTTATTTTGCTTGCTAACCAGTGAAATGGGATTATATTAATATATTAAATAAAATACTATATTTTGGTATACATATAAATTTGCTTCTATACAGTAAACTTCATTTCCTAACTTACCAGACTATCATATAAGCTGAAGTTTAAGTGTAGTCCAAGCAATAGCTAACTTCCTATAAGTGACAGAAAAAGCCCCAGTACAGTAATCACAACAGTTCTGCAACAATGTATTATATTTATCTTAGAATAAATCTGTGTTAGCCTTCACTAATTTGTGTACATCTACTACTGTGTTTCATATCTAGCTGCATTATCTCCAGTACCATCTGGAAAGTGAATGAATTCTTCACACAGTGACTTACTTCAATATTATATACTTAAGAGTGAGATTTGGAATACTTTGGCAAGCTGAAACCGAAATTATTGGTTATATTGAATCCAAACCTGAAAAAAAATCACTGAACAGGTTTTTAAATTTTACTACATACTGAAGCAACAGATCTGATGTCAGTTCAATTTGATGCTGTATCAGGTCATATTGACACTGGACCAGCCAGTACCAGCAGTTGCCTACTCAAGGAAAAGGCAACACTGATCTCTGCTTTGAAGCACTGTATTTTCACTCATTTACTACCTGATTATGGCTGTGAAACTAACACTTTTGCATAAAGTTTATTATACAAATACTCTATTCAGTGTAAAATCCTATATTCACATGGTTATCAATGAACAAAAGTGGTTTTATGTGATTTTATAATTTGTGTGTTTTCCACAGATTACCTACTTATAAGCCCAACTGTGTTTTCCTCACTTCAAAGCAAGCCTGCAAAAATTATCCTTTGAAAACAATAGAAATTCTTTAGATTCATATAACACTTGAGAAACTTTGACTTAATGCTATGACATAGTTGAGAGCCTTTGATCAAAGAATTTCACAACCTAAGCTTGTAAAATATTCAGACCCATCTTTGTTTCTGCAGTGCATTCATTAGTCTTCTGCCAGTGTTTGAAATTTAGACTTTTTTTAAAGCATCCTGTTGATTCAAAAAAGACTCTTCTTGAAGAAATCATAGCTATCAAAACCACAAATATATTGAATAGGAAAATTTTACTATAGTCCTTATTATAAGGTTGGTCACTAGCTAATAAGTCATTTAAGATGTCTAAACCAACACTTTTCTATCACTCAATTTTCTGAAAAATCTTTTAGCAGTGGATTTTTTCCACATATTAGCATTTGGTCAAACTGATTTGGATTTGGGAATTTTCCCATAAAAAACATGTTTTCCATTGCTTATATGTAGCATAAGAGATATATTTTTCCTTACTGTGCTCCTGTTAAAGGGCTTAAACTTGAAACTTCAGTGCTAACTAAATAGTTAAAATATTTACCCAACCAAACAACCTGAAATAGAGAAAACATAGAGTATTTTTAACATTTTGAATTGCCTGAGGTTAAGTTTTCTCCATAGGTCCAGGCAAGTATATTGAAAAAATAATTTAATCTGGGAGATATTTAATTAAGTTTAAGGAACAATAATAATTAGCAGAAAACATATCTATGACAGATAATTGCAATAAAGCTTCTGGTCACTAAGAAATTAATTTCTAGGGCAGCTTCCAAGACTGCATGAGAAATGAAGCTAAAATGTTTTAGAATTAAGCTAGGGTGGCATATAGAAATGATTGCAGGACAAAATTAAAATGACAAGAAACAGAAAATTAAGCTAATTAGTTAAGTAATTATATTTATAGGTTGGTTCTACCTGACTAGGGTCACCCATAACCCTTCTCAAAACACATTATAGTAGGGTGTACCAGTTTCATCCTTAACCACATGGTTAAGGATTTTTTGGTTTATTTTCAGTCATATGTTTACTAAATAGTGCTGGAGAGGATTACATGGCCTTGGCTGGATCACATCATGTAAAACAGAAAACTTGTATAATTTTATGAATCTGCATACTTGATTACTCAAGCAACCAAGCAGACATCCCTTCCAGTCTTCAGTTCCAGTGTCCTCAGCATGGCTGCATTAAGACTTCAGACACTGCTCTGTTGAGCAAATGTCATTGGAGAAAAGATTGAGAAAGTCAAGATGAAGAGAGAACGTAACATTATGCCACTAACAACTTCACAGGGCACCCCTATCTGTAATGTTCTGTGATAATATCTCATAGCCAAATGGATTTAGTAGATCAGCAAAAATTTCAAGGGAAATAAGATGATCCAAAGCCTACTAAGTGTCCCATAAAGGCTTATGATGCAAGTATTCAACCCTCAGAAAAGACAAGAATTTTAATCAATTATTCACTCTTTCTTCCCATTTAAGAACCAGGGGGCAACAAATGACTCCATCTGTAGACTAAGGCAAACCAAAAAGTATTTATTCACTTAATGTATAATTATATGGTATATATCATGGTTAAACCCCAGTAGACAGCTGAGCACCACACAGCTGCTCACTTACCTCCACATAGAAATAGGGAAGTGCATCAGAAGGGTAAAAGTGAGAAAATTCACAGATTGACAGGTAATAAATAAAAGAGGTGTGCATAAACAAAGATAAAGAATTCAGTCCCTATTTCCCATGGGCAGGTAGGCATTTAGCCATTTGTAGGGTTCCATCACGCATAGCAGTTACTTGGAAAGGCAAATGCCATAACTCCAAACATCTTCACTTCCTCTTTCTTCCTCCTCATAGCATGCAGTGCTAAGCACACCACCAGATGGTGTGGGATATTACTTTGGTCATTTGGGGTTAGCTGTTCTGGTTACATCCCCTCCCACCCTACTCACTGATGAGGCAGTGTGAGAAGTAGAAAAGGCCTTGGCACTGATCAACGTGTTTGTCATTGTTTTGGTGACAAATCCAAAACAGAGCACCATATGATCTCCTACAGAGGAAATAAACTGTATTCCTCCCAAAACCAGTACTGTATAATATGGGAATCTATGTCATAGTATGCTGAAAATGCTGGTGTCATGGGCTGGACAAGCTCATGAGGGAGCCACCAGAGGCTTTAAATATCTGCCAGTCATTTCTAGTGGTAGAAACTGCTGGACAAGGGGACAGAACTCCAAGAAAAGATCAGATATGTTTTCCCTCTTCTTCCCTTGATGTGAACAGCCACTGTTGACCACTGTTGAAGACAGGACAGCTGAGCATTTCTGGCTTTCATCTGACACAAAGTGATCCCTACTACTGCAGGCCTGCATAAAACATTTACAAGCAAATTGCAGCCTTAAACAATGACATAATTATCTCTGCTTAGTTCTTTATTCCTAATAAATCCTAGCACAAATGACATCTCAATTACCACAGTTCATTAGAGAATTCTTTTTTCCCCAGCTGAGTTCAAAACATGGCTTAAAGCAGGCCTGCATAAAAAAAGTAAATTTTTTTCTTTTTTCAAAGTAGGATGGCTCAAGGGACAGTTTGAGGCCCAGTTTAAAAACAGAACTAGTTTCTAATAGCAAATACTTTGAGATCTGTTTCTTTTGCTTTCTGGTACTGTTATTATGCTCTTCAGTATTACAAACTTTTACTCGAACAAGCACACCTCTCTAATCCTTGCAGATTAAAACAAGGTCAGAACATGGACAGTTGTAACATCTGCATGAGCTAGCACTCAGGGCTCTGGGATGTGTGAATTGCTTAATGGGTTGTTAACTCAGATGTGCATTGATAATAACTGAAAGATCAACTTGTCAACATTACTTATTTGGCCACTGATCAAAGCACTATAAGAGGATAAGGGAGATAATATGAAGGTCAGAATAATTTTCTGGGGGGATTTCTCTTCAGCACATGAATATTATTACTCCCTAATAGGTTACTGAGGTGGGGAAAAATAATTACTAAACTCAGGTTGAGCCTATAAGTGAAACATCATTCCAAGCAGGGAAGTAGTCCGAGCCCACGCTGCATTTAAAACTCACTGGTGAGCCCAAGGAGTCAAAGGCACAAGATAAAATCTTGTTCAAGGCCCTGAACAGGTTCTCATTTTAGTGTCTCATACGTGTGAAACCTAATTTACAATTCCTAGAGCTTCTTTGGGTTCAAGACCTACTATCCTAGTAGCATTCACTAGAGACATCCCTATGGCCTAGATATGCAAGGAACTCCGCAACAGAATAAAACAATGGCTGCCTGGGAGAGTTTCATCTAATATCTACTATTGTTTTGAAGGTAGGCGTAGAGCACAGAAGTAAGAAGGTTTAATTTAGTTTCACTATTCCAATGAAATTACTTAAATGATAACAGCTGAATGCTTTTTTTCATTGTACAGGTTCCTGTCTTCATTACGTGGTGGGTTATTTTCTCCTTTTAAATCAGAATTTTGTTCTGAAAAGGTCTTCTTGAAAGAAAAATTAAAGAAGGCAAGCTCCAAGGTGTCTCAACCTCATTGGGGCAAAATTATCCACAAGAATCTATGAAACTGAATGTGACAACAGATGAAACAGGAACATAATTTGCATAAAATAGTACTCTATCCTGCAAGCTCTTCATTATCATTCTATTAACAGATCATGGTTCTTACCATGAAAGAGTCTAAAAGTACACAAGCTTTGCATTAAATATAGGACCAAAGCAAGACCTTTAACACCCTCTCTAATAAAAGAAAATAGAAAACTACATCCACTTATTGTCAACCACAAAACTTGGTCCAAAACAAAGAAAGTAAATTCTTCTGCAGTATCTCAGTGGGTTCCAACAGTTACCTTCAAGGAAAAGAGAAATTAAGGCACAGGCCAGTAATAGCAGCTCATCTATAAATGAGGTGTTGTCTTTATTCAGTTGCTCTAACTGGAAAACCATTTTAATTCTCCTGTGTTAGTGATTTGATTGTTCTCAGATTACTTTGCCAGAAGACACTGCAATTCTGCTCAAGTACACTATAGCAAATCTACTTTTAGGTGAAAGAGAAATCATATATTCAATGTGTCAAAATATATTTAATTCACAGGCTATAAATGAGCAGTTAAAAGTTTTAGACATTTCTAGGAAGACTCAGGGTATGTGATATTGAGTTGTATCTGCCACCTTGAATCCCTCCAGCACCAGGCTTGTTATAACAAAGCTCCTGTCCTGCCACACCACAGGTTCAGATATATCTGAACAAATAAAATACTGTAATACTCAAGCACATCTACAAAACATGGTTGGCTACCTACTCTTCCTTTGGCCCATAGTACTGTCCTGTGGATGTTACCACTAGACTAAAAATGAAGATACCCAGGTGTCACAATTAAATCAAGGTGGACAGGGCTGGTATCACCACCAGCCCTTGAACTGACATTCCCACCAGTCCTCTATTCACAAACCCTACACGCCTTTTTTCACAGACCTTTCTCTCACACAACTCTGACTCCTTCCTTCATAGGCCTCTCTCCAATAACTCTGACTCCTTCTCCTATTAGCAACTTCACACAGTACTGATTCCTTATCTTACAGGCAGTTCCGTATAGTTCTGACTCCTTTCATTCTGCATGACTGCCTAACCCCAAGCTGTCCCTTTCCCAGCCACCTGACTCTAACTGTCCCTCACACACCATCGTCTTGCCTTATCGATCCCTTACACAACCCCATGTCCCTTACCTCCTCACAGCCAGCAGCCTCCTTCTCTAAACCCAGCAGACTCTCAGTCTCAAACTCCAGCTGTAAGTGGCTATAACTAGAACCAGTTTTCCCACTCCTTTATATCCCCCAAACCGATTGGCCAGACACAAATGTTTCCACTCCTTGTAATCAGTACAGCTGCAAGTCATTGGGGAAGATTCCCTCCTGCACTATCCTTTCAGCCTAGCTCTCCACACCCAGGATGTTCTTGCGTGCTCTTGTATCGGTATTTTAGTTCGGAACTGTCTTTTATTGCCGTTTCTGATCATCCTTACTTATATTCATATTGTGGAGAAGTCTTGGGAACATAGAAATTGTACTGCTTTCAGGTGAAACTGAAACAGAAGCTGTGCCCCAAAATGACAGACACGGTGCATTCAAACCAGGAACTGGTGTTCAGTGCAGTAGAGAGATAGTCTGAAGTAACACAACAGCTTGCAGATTAATATGATGTGGGCATTGGGTCCTTATCTTGATCTGGTTTTCTTTCTCATCTGCTCCGATTACATCATCTGCTTATGTGGATGTACTCTCAGCCCAAATGAAGCACACTAACTTGCCTATTTCTTTTCTTCTATGCTTGCACGGCCCTAAACAGTGTCACAATAATCTATACAACAATAAGATAACAAGTGCAACCTTGTACATGTACATATAAGCAGTTCTGTAAGAAATGCTGGTACACTGCAAATTTAAAAACTAATGTTACTAACACGATAGGATAGAAAGCTTATCTCTTTTTGTGCTCACTTTTGCAAATAATGGTAATGATACTACTGGAATGACCTGTTTAATATAGTCAGCTCCTTACAAAGTTGGAATTGCAGTATTTTTCATACCTGAGATTTGCTAAAGCATTTTACAGACTAAGTTACAAACTGAGAACCAATTAGTTTGCTTTCACACAAACTAAACCTGTGGAAGATTTTTGTATACAGATGCCACCTGAACACACGTGCTCACAGAGGACATTCTGCAATGCTATCACCATGCTTCAATTTCCCTGCAGGGTTCACTAGAAATAAGAATTATCCCTCCACTTTACGTGTTACAGTCTTCTTCACACAGACAGTGTACACTTGGTCCAAAGTGAAGTCCTTGACTGAGACTTTGGCCCAGCAGATTTTAATGCACTCAGTAACAGAGAAGCCAATTGCTATAGCCCACAGGTCCCCTACTCTGGAAGAGAACAGTAAGCAATTATCTAGGTCATATCTAATTCATCTTGGCAATTAGGCCAGACTTCCCACATGCAAAGTGCTTCCATTCAAAGACAGGTTATGCAACATCTGATAATCAAGATTCCTTTCTTTTAAGCCTACTACCCAGCCCAAATGTGCCTAATTTAATCTAGCTGAATTCTACACTTTTAACTCATTGGAAAATATTAAAGGTCTGAAAAAAGTCACAGAATGTGGCAAAAAAAATACATGAGTGAAAGGATAATTGACTTCCCGATTACTGAGTTCTTCTAAATAATACTTTGAAATTAAGAGCAGTAAGGAATTTGAGGACTGTGAATAATATCTTCCCCCAACTTAGCATTTTACTTAATACAAAAGCCTTAAAAAGCCTTAGAATAGATGCCTGGGATCTATGGATTTAGAAGTAAGAGTGCCACCTAGTGCGTCACTATTGCCACACTTGTAGCTCCTTGTTGAATTTATGGGAAATCCCCCACCAATAACTTTGAAGTGGGGGGACGATGTTTGGGAGGCATGTTATTTTTTCCTTATGTTGTGTATGTAGCACAAGCAGAAGTTAAGAGCTTGAGGTAGAACTCACTGTGAGGAGATTCTGTAGGCTGTGTTATTTAGGAGGGCAGACCAGGTAATCACTAACCATCATGGTCCTGAAAATCTATGGAAGTTATTCATTTCAGCTCTCCAGCTCTGACAGGCTGGACAAAAAGGATATTCAGCACTGATGATAATATATATTCTGTTTCTCTCTCATATGTGCTAGAATTAGTTCATCTTGTGAAATTCAAGTAGTCCTTGAGGGCAGGCTCCACATTTCTCCATAGATGTAGCTAACCCAGCTGGCAAGTCATTCACTCAGAGCACAGATGGGAACTGTGCAGATGATCTCCAATCTAACTTAAATAATAAAATTCCTGTTGAATCTCATCAATGTGAAACACATAAAACAATGTGAATTACTGTTCATTATTCCTCCAACAACTACAATCAATAATGCAAAATACTCCAAAGTCTGACTAATATTTATAAGGAAGTTTCTAATGAGAAAACAGCAGTGTATATTCTGTTCCTAATATAATCCTTGATTTTTCTGTTCCATCAGTTGGTTTTATAAAATTTATTTTAAAATTTCTTCATACTAATTACTAATCCCCACATTAACTATGCTGAAGATGCCTCAAGGATGTATTTTTCATCTAGTCAGCAAAATCTTACAATAGCAGATTAGGTGACATGGCAGTCAACAGAAGAAATGAAAGAAAGCAAGAATAGGTGAGTCGAGAACAACCCCTGCAGGATTCCCTTTTCTTCCCTGCTCCACTGACTTGATCTTCCTGGCTCTTCCCTTCCTCCTGCAGCCACTTCCCTCTACCAATTTATAGATACCACTTAATATCACCCTGCTAAGGCTCACAGAGCCATGTCAAAGGCTGTGGAATACACTGGAGGGCATGACTTTACCCATATGAGGGAGCAAACCCAAGTCACTGCTGAGGGAGGAGCAGTCCCTTCCCATACCTTTCCACCCTCCCTTAGCAGGCTGCAGCCTGTGACAGTAGCAGATGGGGATGGACCAGCTCTTCCAATCCCCATTTGAAGGAGCGGCAGTTCACTACTCTGCATATTGCTACCCTAGTCAGCAGCCCAGCTGCCTTAAGCCTTCAGTGAACGCTGATTTTTCCACCCATAACTACACACACTGTTCAGATCAGTTCTAACACCATACTAATTTTTCTCCTAGAAATGGTTAGTTGCACTTTCTATGTGCTTATGTGCATTCGTGTCTCTGTCATCCATTTGCATTTATTCCCAAAACTGCTTTTCATTTGACAGCCATTGTTTTCTGTAATTTTTATACCTTCTACCCATGTTTATGGGAGTGCTATTTTGCTCTGTCATATGCCCAGAAGGGTCATTTACAAAAGAAGAAAAATATCATTATCTTTGTTTAACAGCTAGTGAGACTCAGACACAGAGGTTAAGTGACTTACCAAGCAGAAGTTATTGGCAAAACTGAAAACAAATCTGTTATCTACTCTCTACGAACACACTATCTTCTAGACTGAAGAAAACCCACTGCTGATTGCCAAGGTAAAGATAAAATGATAAATATCACTGGCTCCAATTCTATTACACTATTAAGTAAATCTTCACTTGTCAGGTAAAGCCACTGGTAACTGACTGTCATTAGTTTCAGCTCAGTGCTTACAGCCTGTAGGAACAAAGATACTACATTGAACATCCATTTAAAAAGCAATTCCATTACTTTGAAATGCCACTGGATTGCCATCACTGATTTTGTAATTATTTCAGATCATTTCATAATATTTAGGAAAAACTGTCTAAAAATAATTGTATCACATACAAATTCATTTGAGAAAGAGCTACCTAACACTGAAGCTGTTTCTTCTTTACTAAGATAGCTCTTTTATGTGTAATTTTCATTAAATGGCAGTGGTCAGACAGATATTCAACATCATCTCAGAAGCGAAATAATAAAAAAGGTACAGTACAGGCTGCAAATCTCAAAGCAATTCAAGCAAAGAATGATAAATGACAGATTTGGTGGTTGCATTAGCTCCTTGTGCCTTATGTAAGTAATATTAACACAACTGTAGACTTTTAAATATGTTCACTGAGTAAAAAGCCCACTAAACAAATCAAACAGATAAAACCCTCACTCCTGTAATCTGATGAATCAGGCAGCTTGTGAACCTGGTGACTGTTTTTGACCATTAGTAGCAGAAAGGACATTTGGGCATTGGGAAGAACACCCAGTAACCACAGATGTCCTTTGCAGCTGTTGTGTGGTTTTGGGTTTTTTTGCCCAGCACTCTACACATAAAAACTAGTCCAACTTCTTTCATCTAAATTCAAGTGGTCTTCTGTTAGACAGGATGCCCAGCAGTAATCAGGAGAAAATATCAGAAGACAAAAGATAAACTGTCCTATTACCAAAACATTACTCTGCAGAGAAGTTTATTCCCACATGTTTTTCTTAAGTTATTGGTTAGATTCCTGTTGACTTCCCCCTTTCTCTGCTGGACTTAATGTTTTCTATATTTTGAGCTTCAAAGCTGTGGTAAATTCACTGAGTATGCCCTGGGAAGGCGTTCTTTAAGGTGAAATGGAGAGGAGCATGCCCTGGATGGAATACTTACCACAAATTAATGGTTTTCCTGGTTTTTCAGAAACACGGATCTGGACAGGAAAGGGGAGATGAAATCAGGGAACATTAAAGTTTCGCTATTTTAAGATTTTGAAGGAAGTCAAAAATAATATATAATATAAACAGGATCAAAACAGAAATTACATATCTTATTTTTGCAAGCTAAGCCTTTATTCTCAAAGGTGGTCTTGTACTGAAGAAATCAACATTTTTAGAAAAAAGAAGCAAGTAAAATATTATTGACAGGTAGAAAAATTTATTATAAATTAAGGTTTGTTTTTGTTATTGTAATGATGTTATGTATTTTGATCAAAGATTTCTTAAGATTGGACCCCTATATGAAATAAGATAATCACACTTTGTAGCTCCTAAAGGTAGTTAAATGAAGGAATAATTATTCTGTTCAGTTAGTTAGGACTGATAAAAATCAAAACTTTCCTCCCAATATGGTAATCATAACTTGATACATTTACAAATGGATAATGTAAGTGAAAATGCAAACATTGTCCATAATAAACATGTCTGAACCTTACTCTACAGTTACTTCCCTCTGAAAAAAGTGATGTGTTTACTACTTCCCAGTAGGTTATTAAGTTTATTTACTAAGGCCATCATCCAAGAAAGCTGACTTTTGCAAGAATACCGAGCAACTGACAAAAAAGTTTCAACTGCAAAGTTCATATGATATAACCAATGTGAAAAGTACTCAATTCAACCGAGCTATTTCCAAAGTCAACTACTCAAAATTACATAATTATTACAAAATTGCACATTTTCTTTACAGATATTATGCATGAAACTTCAGGTATCTCAAATGTAGGTGTTGACCTGTGAAGTATCTATGCCTCCATTATCATGAATGTGGATCTACTCTGTGCCAGCATTTGAGTATCAGGAAGGCTCAAGGTCATCTGAAATGTTCTAGCAGACCCAAAATACAATACAGGAAGATATTCATGGGACTTGGAGAATACTTGCTTCTTTTGGTCTGGCAGGGCAGCTGTAGAACATTTGAAGGCATGCTGAGTGATACTAAAAGTATTAGAATTACAGACTTAGACGCAGTGTCCTGCCCAGATTCTCAAATATGGGATATTCCTCCAGTACTGTGTGCCTGGATCTGCAGGTAATGTGAGCAGGCTTGTAAGGCATTGCTCAATCCAAAGTTCTGGGGAGCTTTTATAGAAGGTTCTTCACATGATCACACAAATTGTCCTATACCTTACTAACCCAGACTACATCTCATAGAAAGAATCATGTGTCCTGTTTTTTCCCGAAGGGTTGCCAGGCACACAGCTGTACTATTGCCACCTCTTCTTCCACCCATACAGAGTCTGCCTGGTGAATGGACTGTCTTCGGGGGGAGAGAAATTCAGAGCCATGATCAGATATGCATTGTCTTCCAGTGCCTTGCATGTTACTCTACACCTTAAGTACGGTCTAAGGTCAAGAGAAAACCACACGAAGAATGTGCTATTGTAACAGAGTGCAAATAAAAGAAGGGGAGAGTCTGCAGCTGGTATTTTCCCAGTTTCATGCCATGGAAGAATGATAAACTGCAGGCCTGACAGAGCTGTTTCAGATAATACACAGGGTGTGGGATGCATTTATTGAACACAGTGTATCATTTCCCTGCCAAAACTGTAGTTAGTTTCAACAGAGGAAAGAGAGGGGGAAGCCATGTGCATGCTCTGATAAAGATATCTAGGAAGGACAAACTTCATCACGTGGCGCACGTTCATTTCTTGCTCAAAATTATGATCGTTTATGTGGTGGACGGAGAGAAGTCTCATAATTCTTTTGCTAGCAGCAGAAATTTTTGGAAATTATTGCAGGAGCAGAGAACAGCCTGCTAACCAAGACTATAAGCATATTTGCTTGTCAGATCCTATAACAACTCCATCTTTTATCTTCTATGTTAAAAAATATTTACTGATGCTTCCTTGATCCCTTAATAATAACTTACCTTTCTATACCGTTCCTGTTATTAATTCCTATAATTTTTTGTATTTGTAGAGATAATTCTTTTTAGTATTTTTAGAGCAAAACTTTTAGTGAAATAGGCTGGTGAATTGATTTTGATTTGTCAAAATCACTTGTGAGACAGGTCTACATATAAATATTATAATCTTTAAATGTTCTGTGTGAGGATTTTTTAATACAGGAGATTACAATTAAAACATTGTGGAGCCTTGTATAAGGTAAATACACAGCTAATTAAAATTGATACTAAATTCTGTCTAACATAAAAACTCTGCTACAGTCCCAGAGCCCATATTAGTCTAAGATCACACTGGTGTCACATTTGAGAGAAGGACACAAGGGTAGTTTCAGCTTCCCATCTGTCAGCAAACCCTGTGCTCAAACATAACAATACACAGACCAAACTATGGCACTGAAGTTGACAGAGAAAAAACATGGCAGGACTATCAATATAGGAGCACCAGAACAATATTTTCTAGTTACAACTTGCTCTCTCTATGTAAGTGCAAAAAAAATAGATACAAGAGTTCATTGCAACCTCCTGCAACATGGAAGAAACATACCCTAAATAAAAGGATAGAAATTAATAGATACAGAGATAGATAAAAATAGATAAGTATTTAAGAGTTATGGATTTATTGGAGTGAGTCCAGTGAAGGGCCAAAATGATGAAGGGATCAGAGCATCTCTGATGCAAAGAAACACTGAGCTGGGATTTTTCAGCCTAGAGATGAGATAACTCAGAGAAAATGTTATAAATACCTGAAGGGAAGGTGCAAAGAAGAAGTGAGGCTCTAAAAGTAGTTCATGGTGACAGTGCAAGAGGAAATGGGCAAAAATGAGACACAGGAGGTTCCCTCTGAACTTCAGGAAACACTTTTTTTTTACTGTGAAGGTGACCAGACACTGTCCCAAGTTGTCCAGAAAGGTGAAGTGCCCATCATTGGAGATATTCAAGAGCCATCTCAATGTGATCCTGGGCAACAGGTTCTAGGTGACCCTGCTTGATGGAGGGTGTTGAACCAGATGAGCTCCTTTCCCATCTCAAACATTCTGTGATTTTGTGAACATTTCTTGCAAGAGTATCTTTTCATCCTATCCTATCTAAATTTTAGAGTAAACTGTAAGGAAACTGCCTAAACTAAAGATATATATTACACTTTCAAATTATGTAAATAATTCCTTCAGTCTGAAAGGCTAAAGTTAATCAATTTTTTTTTCCTGTGGGACCTTTGCATTCAGATGAAACCCTTCAGGTGTGAAAACATGCTTTCTTCCTACAGATTTAATACCACAATCATACATTATTCAGTCAGTATGCAGTGAATGAAACAGTGTTAAATCCAGCAAAGATGCATTTCTTTCAGTATATGTTGGAGTCAGTGAGTCAGTTCTGATGTCAGGTCTAACCTCACAAGTATACATCATCTGTCTTGGATATCAAAGGTCTATTCATGCAATCCACCTTCCTGTAGAATTTTCTCAGAACATACACTGTGTTCCTAAAGAAACCATATGTTTTCTTCTCTATTTTCTTCTTTGCTTTTTTTCCCAAAAAGTAAAATATATATACCAGGACTAAAAAATTTCTTCTCATGAGATAAAACTTTATGAACAAGCAAATGCCCTTTAACTTGCATACAACAAAAATGAAAGAAAATCAAATATCCAACTATATTTGTTTCTGTCTTAGTTCTTTAGAGATCTAAAATGTAGGGATATGTTTCACATGTAAGTACTAAATAAATAATTAAAAATTACCTTAATGTTTTAACTGCAAAGAAGTTTTGAAAGTGATACTTCAAATATAAATATACAACTTGCTAGTCATTACTTGGGTCAGTTTCCCTTGTCTGCCCTTTACTTGAGCATATTTCTTCTGTTAGCCAGCAGCTTTCCCGAATCATGGTGTCCACAGAACTGATCATAATGTTTCAGAGTTTCATGTAAACACCACTTTATTTATCCAAATAGTGTGATGGTTTAAATTTGACAGGTTCCTACTCTAGTTTTTTTCTTTCAAAAAGATTTTTGGAAGAGAGGCTCAGCTATGGAACAAAGAACATCAATTATTTACATGATTATCCAATTAGTCAACAACTATCAAATCCAGTCTTGGCACTTCAGGGCCACTAACTCATCTGGGATAGCAAGCACATTGTTTCACCTGCACAAAGGAAATATTGACAGAAGCAGCTGTGACATCAACTTGCTACAGAGACAGATATGCTGAAGTCAGGATCAGACAAAGTGAAATAGAATTATATACTACCTGAATGAAGTGAGTGGGGAAAAAAAAAAACAAACCCACAGTGAATTTCTACACTGAAGTAATAAACTAAGTGTAAACAGAAGTCTGCAGAGAGAAGAATTAAAGTTCTATTGATTGAGAACCTCTTTATAGTGAAATAGTGATAAATCTTTTTTATAGATGATTACCATAACATGATTAAAATAAGCAAGACTTAAATAGCATTTAAATAAATAAAAAAGGTGGGCAGTACATTTGTCTCACATGGTAAACAGTTTAATTATTTTCTGAGGAATAATGCCACTTTCTCTACATTCATGATTTTTTATGAAACAAGTTCCTCCATCCAAAAAGTAAAAGGAAAAATTACAGAAGTCATAAATCATGTGAACATAAGAAACACTAATCTAAAATAAAATTCCCAATAGAAGTGGCAGGTGCAATGTAAATTTTGAATGAGTAAACCTTATCTGAACTGAACTGAAACAGCACTGATTAATTCCAGAAACCACTTGGGGAATGGCTTTTATATTTTTTACACCAGGTACTTGTTCTTGAACATTAGAAGTACAAACTCAGAAAAATCTCCAGTGATCATCTGTTCAGAGACTTAATTTTGCTTTTGCATTTGCAAAACTTCTGTGGGTTGAAGTACAGAGTTATGAGTGTCTCTGGCCTCCACATTTAGCTTGTATTTGAATTGCCTCTGGGCTGTGTGTCTGCTGCAGGCATGTGCCGCACAGTTACTGAAGCACAAGTCTACACTTCAGAGCTTCCCATCAAGGCAGCTCTGCCAATCTCAGCACTTATACTATAGTGTGTCAGCTCACTGAAGCACTGCAGTGCAGAGAGACTGGAGGACAAAGTGGCATGGTTGATTTTATCTCTGGGGAAAATACTGAAGAATACCTGTCAGTATTAGAGGTTCAGTGGTAGAGTATTAGCAAAAGTCTCAAACACTTGGAAAATTTTCAAATGTTCCCAAACTGATGCTGTAGCACTTCCCAGTTATTATTCTGGCAAAGATGCAAATGAAAGCTAGCAGAGGTTGTTGATGTAGGCCAAAGTGCAGAGGGGAAAATTAACACCTGCAACCCATGGATGATAACTCACATACTGACAAAATGTTTACCAGCAACATAGAAGAGAGTATCACTGTCTTAAATCTTATGGAATGAAGCTGGTTTGCTGGATCTTGTCCCCAGCATGTAACCAGTCAGTCCTGCTATAACTTGTCAGTATGAAACAATCTTTGTATGAACACTCAAGAGTTCCCAGAGGCTGGAAAGTAGAGGTCGAGGTTCTGATACTCCCTATATGAGGAACACAGTAAACTAGTACTATATCTGATTTCTGGAAACAGGAACCAAGGTCATCTGGTGTCCCATTCCAAGAACAGAAATGCACTTAGAAGGAAATGTAAATTTAAGAGAATTACCTTTCAGGAAATATATGAGAGCTAGCCACTGTTTTTTCTGTTTTGAGGACCCTGGCAAGGATAATAGGTCTTCAACGTAAAGGATAAGATTAAGTTCATAATTAAAAAAACTCCAGTGAATTTTCTGAAATCACGTGAGCTAAGTCCCTATTGCAATTAATAGATATTGAGAAAATATAGATTGTAGAGTGTGATTCAGGTGATGAGCCACTAGGTGACTGCCCTATACAAGGCCATATTCTTTCCTGGGCTTAATTAACGATGTTTAATATATCTTCATTGACTTACTGGAATATGGCCATTGCTAGCCATCTAGATTTTAAACACAAATTAAATCCACTCCAGTGATTCCCTGCACTAGTTTTGTCCTAATTTTCTTCACTGTGGCTGTTACAGGGACATATTTTGAATTTGTGCTGAACACAGGGTTGATAATAGAGATATTTTTGTCATTGCTGAGCAGAGCTTACACAGAGCCAAGGCCTTTCTGATTTTTGTACTGCCACACTGGAGTGGGGGCTGGGAGAGCTTGGGAGGTTGGGAAGATTCACAGCCAGGACAGGTGACCCAACTGACCAAAGGCACATTCCGGACCATGTGACATCATACAGTCTCCTACTGAGGGACTTTTTTTTCTGTATACTGTCATATATAGAGCCAACTCGGTGTCTTTAAACCTGAGGTTCGCACAAGCCCACTCTGTGCACAAATTAATGGCTGTGTTACCAGCGATATTCATAATTTGAAGTAAACACTAAATCACCTCTGAAGCAATATATCATCACATAGCATTGCTGAAGAGGTTGCTAACAGTTAAATGATAAAGTTTATACTACTGGAAAATAGTCTGTATCTTCAGTAAGCATATTCTCTTTGAACTGTTTTGCCTATTAACATTTGCTCAGAATACTGTCTGGCAATAATGATCAATTCTGCATCACCTTGAGGGATGAATGCTGAAACCATGAACATTTCAGTGAAATACTATCTGTATTATCTTATTATATTATTATATTAATATGACTGTTAAATCTCATCCTGAGATTGAAAAATTGAAATACAGGTATATGAACTGCCCAATAAAAATGTAAAATCTGGGTGTGCTTTGAGAAACTGTACCACTTTTGCAAAATATCCAGCTCATTCAAACTGACAGTCACAGAAATTGCCAAGAGTAGCCCTTATGATCCCAGTCATCTTCCACGGAAATACAAGAATGAGGAGTTGAGCCTCCCTCTAGGCAGATGACCAACATCTCTTTGACAGAAAATTGATTACTCATCCTAAAACATGCAGGATTCTGTCTAGTACCAAATAAATCTTTAGCATACACTAACAACTTCATCAACTACTGCCAGCACCTAATCTTCTGTAAGCAAGCTAATAAAGAAACAAACAAGCAATCATTGTCTCCTGCCACCTGCCGGTATTCTGGATAGATATCAGGAATGCTGCAGGCCAGGACTGCACAGGAGCAGCACTCTCCACCTTGGGAGCTGATCTCCTCCAAGTCAGAAACAGGTAATCACTTGCAGTTATTCTGAAATGTTCAATATCACTGAATTTTTAACAAGCTCATTGCTACCCCAGGGTGATGCAGGAATTCATACATATTCCTTCAAAACAACTGTATGAATCCTTCACTACCTACTCAATTTAATAGTTCAGTCTTCACCAAAAAAAGGTAAATAGAAAAAATATTTTCAGCACCTGTAAAACTCTCTGTGTGTTTGTGTGGGTTTGTGTGTGCCCAAAGATGTTTAAAAAAATGTATAAAGTGTATCACTTTGTCATTTACATTCACTCAATTCCTTCCTGACCAAACCACTTTTACCACATATAAAAATTCTAGTCCCTTAGTAAACAGTGCCAGGATAAAGTTTAGTTTTACACTTGCAAACAGCTTTAATCTTTAAATACATTCTTCTTAACATCTTTTATCATTAATTTTGTTCCATTGGAAAAGCAAAATCTTCACATTCCAGTGACATGCAAAGCCATGGTTCTCCAGTGTCACCTCTAGTCTCCTCTTGAGACAGGTGACTCTCTTCAGTGCTTGAAATTGAGCTATTTTTAGGGAGAAAAAATTAGTTCTAGGCAGTTCTAAAAGTTTCTAAAGTTTTTTGTTATTTCAATTGTATTGGCTATAACTTTTCAGTCCCTTAAGATCTGTGTGAGCTGGAATCATGACAGCAAAGACTAAATGACATGAAGATAATATCACTCTCACCACAGGAATCAAAATTTAAACTAAGATTGTTCTGTTTGCCTTGTAAGTGAAAATATCAATCAATCTGAAGATTTAAAAGTTATTGGAAAGGCAATTTTTCTATGCTTTCCCTTCTTTCTCAAAGAAAACTTCTGTTCAGACATCTGATTTTGCATTTCACACATTTGAGAAAAGGAAACTTTTTGAAGATTATGTGGGATGAAACAAAAATCAATAGACAGTAGCGAGGAATGGGGAACAACAATATGTTGTAAACATAATCTTGTATTTAACTTTCAATTCTAATTGAAATCTGCAAGGCTGGGATCAAATTGCTGCAAAGCCTAATTCAGAGAAGTTTGAAATCATTTTTAACATTTTCCTTACATAAAAACTCACTAAAATTAACAGAATATGTTCACAAATTATGTTATAATTAAAAAAAATTGAATACTACATGTTCAACAGAGATTGAAAATTATTTCACATAATTTATTAGTAAGTTGCATAGTATTCAATTTAAGCTAAATACATACTAGCATATTACATATTAGCTAAATGAAGATACAGATTTTAGTTTATATATAGAAGTTCCTTTAAAATTAGCAGAATGTTGTTTAGAGCGCTAAGAACATCAAATTTTTGCTAAGGAATATCTGTCTGGCTTGCTATGGTTCCTAAGCCCACATCTACAATGGCTTTTTGCATTGCAGAAGATACATAAGATATTTGCATTTGTAGTTTGGCATAGGAAAGGACAATTGATACTGTCACCACTAGGTAATTTGAAATAATTGTAGTTCCTCTGGCAACATCACAGAATGGCACTGCTGTTGGTTTTCAGGTTGAGACATGAATAACAAAATTTGAGACAGAAATGCCATATTGCCGCCAAGTTTTCCATAATCTTTTGTAAACATACACATTTTAAAGTCTCCAAAAACTAAAAAGAGAGCCAGACATCATAGCTAAAAAGATATGGAAGAAGATATATAAATAAAAGTTGGAGTGAAGAATGTACACAAAAATCTATGGGAAATTTATATGTAACATGGGTGATCCATAAAGCCTGACACAAGTGATCCAATAAAGAAAACTAAAATGCTGCAATGCCGTTTGCTCAGATGATCTTTAAAATCCTAATCCAGTTAGGCTACAGGACTAAACTGTGGAAGGTGCTATGTCCCTGTATCCAAACAAAGAAGAAATCTCAATGTGTGAGAAAAAAGCATAGTCTTATAAAATCTATGTAAGGGAGTTTCTATGCCGAACAGTCTCTGATCACCTGTGTTCTTGGTAAGTCCAGTTCAATTGCAGAAAAGCATATAAGCCCCAGGCAAGCCCTGGGCCATGGAAAGCATCCAGAGCTACATCAGGTACCAGGAGTCCTCACTGCTGCCTGTTAGAGCACATTCTAAAGTACAAGATTGTGGGGCTACAGCCCAAGACACAGCATGAGGCCACCTCTGAAGGCAGGGCCCAGGATGGAAGTATAGATGCTGAGAAGACAAAGTAGGCAGGAGTGATGCAGACAAAGCAGGCTTGCCAGAAGATATTACTTCAGTGGATTAAAAAACAATGGGATACCTGGTAAGCCTAAAAAAAATAGTATAGGTAGGTGCAGCCAATATTAATTGCCCAGCAGCAATTACACCTTTGAACTCCATTTCATCAGCTTTTATTTCTGTGAAAACAACAATAAAACCAAAAAAATATTATGCTCTTTTAATCATGAAACATTCTGGAGCTTTGACAACTGAATCTTTTTTCCCCTTTTTTCCCCCCCTTTTTTTCTTTTCCATTGCCTTGTTCATACATCAACAGAGTAATTAAAACAAGTGTATTTCTTGTTCTGAAAAGTGTCTCCCTTATTCCAAAAAACTTGCACTAAATCAGAAAACTGACTTTTTCCTATGTGCACACAGTATTATTCAGTTGTTTCAAATATTCAGCTGGGAGGGTTTGAAAACTTGGGAGCATAATTCTGTAATGCCTTGCGTCATGCTTTTTATATTCCTACCACAAGGGGTGAGTGCAGTTCCCTTCTTTTTTTTTTCAAGGGTTAGAAAAGATCCATTCCCATTAGAATGTAATGGCTTCACTTAAGTAGAAATTTAAATAAGGCAGTTGCCTATGGACTGCTTGGGCTCCTGAGATGAGAATGGGAGGAAGAGAATTTTTGCCCTTTTTAAGAAGCTGCCAGATATACTCAACTCAGGGTATTGATACCTTCATTTATTACCAAATCTTTGTCATTTTGCCAGGCTTCCCAGTAATACTGCCAAGTCTTCACATGTTTCTAAGGCTGAGAAACAGCAAATGAATAGGTCTTCAGTGCCAGTGTCTGAAGGACAAACTGCAGTGCAGTGAAGAAGTCCATTTTATACTAGAAACTGTATAAAATGACCCCATTTATTTTACAGATTTAAAAATAAAAAGCTATTTATAATAATGAATACACTTTTTTAAACAATGGAAATTTGAATTTATCTTATGGAACTCAAGAGTAAGTTAGTTATCTACAATCCTCTTCTTAAATATGCAGCATCTTATTTATTTTCATTTTTATATCTGATCTGCAGAAACTTCTCTCTTCTCAGTGTTCGGCTAAATAAGGCACCAAAAGAAACAGTTAATCCTGTCAACAGCAGTAGGAAGCTAAATGCATCCATTAATGAGTTTTATGACCTGATGAGCATAGAAACCTGCACTGATTAGCTGCTCACCTCAGGAGTGCTTGTTACATTTATAATGAAGCAAATCAAATAGCACAGTTTGTATTTGGAAAGCTGAAAAAGCTGAGCCAAATAGTCACTGATGTGACCTGGCAAAAATCAATAGTGCTAAATTTGTACTTCTATTCCTCAGTGGCAGTAGATGGTCATTTGGTTAAAGTCAATTACATTAGTTAAACTGATCTACTGCACCAGTGACAGCAAAAGTCAGAACCTGACTTTTCCAAGTTATGCTGGATCTCACAAATCACTGTGTGGAGTCAACAGCAAGCATATGTGAATTGACAGTGATGGCAAAACTTCCAGTCCTTCTGACTGACAAGTACCAGTTCACAAGAAGGTATTTTGTTACTTAGATGTCAACAATTCCTTTCATAGCTATTGCTACATTGAGTTTTGCCACGTTTAAAAGTTTACACTGACAGCCCCGTTGTTGTGCAGGAAAAAGAGGTGGCACGCTATGACAAAAACAAAGCAAGGATAATGAACATCTCTATCAGTTAAACCAAAAGGTCTCATGATGAAGAACTGGGATTCTAATGATGACAGCTGAATGTGAAAATGCATGCAGCCATTTAATCCCCATGACTACAGCAACAGGTAAAGAGAACTTTTTCCCTGGGTATTTCTGGTTGATATTACCAATGAAATAGAACATTAGCTGTAAAAAAAGAAGAGATTCACCAATAGTAAAAAAGAGAGAACAAAAGGTAACAACAGAGAAGCATTTTATACATATACTGAAGAAAAGGTTTCTGAATGACAAAATTACCATGGCTTGATTTATCATATGACAGGGATTTGAGATAAATAAAACAATTAAAAAATCCAAACAGAATATTCAGAAACATTTAAAGAATGATAGGGATGTCATCTCAGCTTAATGACCCTCTTCTTCAGAAAAAAAACATGCTAGAAAATGGGCTTCTTACATGTTTTTTCTTGTTCTATGATGAATAAAGCAAACTGTAAAAAAATAGGTGCATAGAACTGAATGCATAATAAAACCAAAAGAATATTTCTTCTTTCAAGACAGATGGACGAACAGAAGAAAAATGCTAAATCCATGGGTTTTTTTATTGTTTTCTTTAACTTCTCAATATATATTTTAATAAAATCTTGGGAGGGGTGTTGTTTTTTGTTTTGTTTTATTTGTTTAGGGGCTTTTTCTTTGGTTTTTGTTGTTGTTGTTTTGTTTTTGGGTTTTTTTTTAAATTCAGCTAGATGTCATGCTTCAACCACAGCCAACAACTAAGTACCATTCACCCATTGGCTCACTTCCCCCCAGCAGAATCCAGGAGAAAATTTAAAAAGTGATAAAAACCACGGGATGGGATAAAGATGGATTAACAGGTAAAGCAAAATCTGCATACACAAGGAAAGCAAAAGAAGGAATTAATTCTCCACTTCCCATAGGTAGGCAGGCATTCAGTCATTCCCAGAAGGCAGCGCTCCATCGTGTGTAATGGTGACTCCGGAAGACAAACACTGTCACCCTGAATGTCGGCTCCTTCCTTCTTCCTCCCCCAGCTTAAAGCACAGCATGATGCCATATGGCATGGAATATCCTTGCAGGCATTTGGGGTCAGCTGTCCAGCTGTGTCCGCTGACAGCTTCTGGGCACCCCCAACCCTCCTCGCTGGTGGGGTGGGGTAAGAGGCAGGAAAAGCCTCGATGCTGTGCAAGAGCTGCTCAGCTGTACCTAAAACATCCCTGTGTTATCAGGACTGTTTCCATCACCGATCCAAAACATAGGCCCGTATCAGCTACTATGAAGAAAATTAACACTACCCCAGCCAACTAGCACATTTGTTTTACACTGTTGGAAAATATTTAAGTATAGTCCTTAATGGTCATTTCAGTCCTAGAATTGCTGCTGAAAGCTTGGTTTGTTACTGTTTAGGGAGAAGCAGGCATCCCTGGTCCTACAAAAGATGCCAGTACTAAATCACCTTTTAGAAGGGAACATATCAGGTGTACAGTTCAGTAACAGACATACTTCCTTTTCACACAGCTACTCTTGAAATAAGTCAAGTTCTTTCAGCTGACACCACAAGGGAAGTGACATCCAGAATTAAGGAACATTTTCACGTACTGTTTTTCCACCACTAAGTCCTGAGAGTCTTTAACTATTTCTCATGTACCAAAATAATGCAGAATAAAAACTGTGACAGCTGTGGCTACAAAACCCCAAAGAACTAGAGAAGTAATGGCCAAACACAGACACAAACCAGAGAACACACTAGTAAACCAGTCAAAAGAAGTTGGTGTTTGGAACTTATCTGTTTCAGCAACACCCATGTAATTGCTGACAACTGACTTGGAGATGTTTCATGGTAAATTTCTCTTCAGATAATTTAAAATTGTGGTACACTAACTTGGTTCAAGTCATTAGGTAACAACATTGTGGGTTTTTCTGTTTTCACAATACTAAAATGAGAGTTTTTAATGTTGCCATGGAAATATTAGACAGTGCATTCAAAAAGTAATTTTATTTGCTTACTTGCTTTTAGCAGAAGAAAGCATTCTGAGAAAAAAGGCAACAATATCTCAATCTATCAAGAAGAAATCCTCTCCATTAAATTACTTTTTAAATCACCATTATTAGAGTCAGTCAAACAGAACCTAATATGAAATATTCAATCATCATAGAATGGTTCGGGTTGGAAGGGACCTAAAAACTCTTCTAGTTCCAGCTTCCCTGTCATGGACAGGCACACTTTCTAGACCAGGTTGCTCCAAGCTCCATCCAAGCTAACCCAAATTCTAACCCAAACCCAATCTGACCTTAAACACTTCCAAGGACGGGGTATCCACAACTTTTCTGGGCAACCTGTCTCACCACCCTCACCATAAAGCTCTTCTGTAAGCTCCCTTTAGATACTGGAAAGCTGCTGTAAAGTCTCCTCTGAGTCTTCTCTGGGCTGAATAACCCCATCTTATCAACCCTAATATTGACTTGCAAGTAGTTTTCCCTTGTCATTTCTAGCACAATATTGTAGCCTAGCAAGGTCTTGTAACATTGCTTACACCAGACCATGGGCTTAGGGTTAACAACACAGGCACCAGGACAGGTCAAGCTTTGTGTAGACTAGTCCTGGCCTACCCGGAGATTTGTTTTACCAGATAACAGAAATTGCCCAATGTACCACATCAGTTCTACATATTTTTTTTTACATTTCTACTGAGCTTCATACTATCATACAAATGGTTTCTATTGTTTGATATTGATTTTGAAACTAGTAAATTGTAAGAACACTTAGTGCGAAATTCTGCGTAGAGTAGGGTAGACAGCTGATAATAGTGGAAACCTTAAGATGACAGGCATAGAAGACAGCAGAGGCCACTTGCAATAAGGAATGATACCTTAGGATTTTAATTTTATATTTTTCATATTTGTAATCCTGTAATTTTTTAGTGTATCACTCTAGACTCCATATACAATGCTAACTACTGTCTTCACATTTTGGTTAGACAAAACAATTCTTCTCTAGGCCTGGGAATCAAGGACAGCTTACTGACTCATGCCCTGAGAGATGTAAAAACATCAAACAAAAGTGAGCTGGGGGGAACTCGGGGTAAAATGACTTAATTACCTGAAACTGTAACAGGAAGTTTAATCCCCAGTATGAAAATGGACCAAACTTATAGTGTAAAACCCATGACCAGTCATCCATTTGGGATGTACCCCCTGGGGGGCTCTGTCTGCCCTAAATGTACCTGAAGGCCCTTTAATAAATATAACTGCTTTTTATTCTCTTAATTTTGTCTGGCCTCTGTTTCTACCTAAGCCTGAAAAGGTATCAGTAGCAATGGTCATCAATTACTTATTTTCAAAGTAATGCATCATTCAGAGCTGGGCAAACCCAGTTTTAGGTGTGAGAGCAAAGAAGAAGTCTCTAAGACATATAAATTACATCAAATACAGTGAATTTGGATCTAAAATTGCCTTGAGGACCAATGGAGAAAAAGTCAAGTGGAGACTGCTTTACCAAACACAAAAATAATGCCAAGTGGATCCTAGAATGAGACAGAAGACTTCATCATCATACTCTTCCCAGTGGGGGACTTATGAAGCTGATAACTTGCTGTAAAACCCAGAGGGATGATAGAAGGTTGAGCACAACATCACAGAATGGGGTAGATACCTGAAGGTTTGTAAATATATTGTTATACTGTCCATAATTTGAACTAGAAGTATCTTATTTATAGCTATCATGGCTGGTTGCATTTAAATACCTTTTGTGAGATAGAATGTAACTTACCAAGAAATTTAAGTCATACAGAATAAGCTCTCTTTATTTAACACTGACAAATTTTCAGTTTCGGAGAAGTGATGAAAAAATCCCACAATGTCAGACCCACCCTCAAGCCTTGCACAATACCTCACAGGAGTTGATTTTTCTTTTGATAACTACTTGTTTATAGGTTATTCATTAGACTGTTCACCAGTCCACTACATGCGTAGTTGTGTAGTGCTGATTTTGTAACCAAGACAGGATGCAAGACACAGTCAAATAATTTATAAAACAAAAAGTATGTTACATCCAAGCAGTTCCTTTTAGCAATCAAATCTGTAATCTTAAGGAAGGAAATCAGGTATATTTGACATGACTTCAATGAAGCCATAGTGATATACATTCCTTAATTTTTGAAAATTTGCTATTAAAGCACCTCCTTATTAATTTTTCTTTCAAGAATAAAGTCTCTTATTTAGCTACATCACAAAATATCCAATTGTTTAGTCTTCTTGAATGTATCCACTATTCCAAGATTTCTTAAGAGTTCACATCAGCTGGTCAAACATTCCTTCGATCATATCTTCTGAAATTCCATCCAAACCACTTAAAATTCAGAATTGTCTGTCACAACATGTGTTTATGATCTTCTTAGTTACTAATGGAAAAACTTTGTAGCCTTCCTGTGAAATAAGCCCTTTATTGCACTTCTTATAAAATGCAGAACAGACATGTTCAGTGACAATCATCAATGTGCCCTATGTGCATTATATTCATACTGCTTGATTGTTTTTCTATATCCTTAAAAAATTACTATATTAATGTTAACGCAGCTATCATGGATCTTTTCCCAATGTTGTTACTTTCCTTCAGCTTCTTTCTTACAATAACTCTGCCAGGCAGTTCTTGGTATCTATTTAGAACTTCATATGTTGCATATTGTGATTTATTTCTAATTTTCACTTTACCAGTGAGGCAGAAGGGGCTTGCCTGCACTGTGGGATTAAATAATTTTGGCCCTCCAGTAAATTTTCATCAGTTATTTTTGATTAATGGAAAACATTCACAGAATCACAGAATGTCCTGAGTTGAAAGGGGCCCACAAGGATCATAGAGCCCAGCTTCTAGCTCATTTGTTTGCCAGACTGTATATAATCCTTACAACCAGCCTTGATTCAGCCCAGGTGATTAAAGCATGATAAAAAAAAACATTAAAGCACCCGCTATAATGGCAACCAACATAGAGAAATAACAATGGGGAGCACACTTTCTCATGTTACAGAACAGTCATCTATCACGTTTAAAAGAGGCTAAAGAAGGCTTTTTTAAGGCCTGTATGAGATCTCTAATATGTCTCTACAGATCACAGCATTAACTGACAATTGCTAATTTTTCTTCAGTCTTCTGGACTAGTTATCTAGTCACTAGTCACTATCTATCACTATTCAACTGTGCTAGTTATCATCACAATGTTTCTTCAGTGTATTCTGTTACCTCTTTTGACTATTTAGTTCTCCTTAAGTAGGTAATAGCTACTTATTTTAATCATGCAAATCAACTCATCAGCTTTCAGCAATACTAGTTATGTCAAATTTCTTATCAGCGAGAATTTTCAATTCCTCCTGTCTACTGTCTTCCATCAGCACCATATACCAATTGAAATATATATTCTTTCCACATCTGTTGACCTGGATCACAACATCCTGAGTTTGTGTTTATACCACATTTGCATTCTTATATGGTTTTCTCTTTTATTTTTGTGTTAATAGTCTCATAGTTGCTCCAGCTAATCTCCAGTGCAAGATTTTTCTGTGAGAAGTAAGCTGCACTATTTATTATCCAACCATCTCAGGATAAATGTTTGACAAACTGAAACCTTCTCCTTCATACTAGTTTGATATCTTCTGCCTTTTCAGGGCTACTAGAATGACTCTAAGAAGATTATGTTGGCCTTTGCCTTCTGCTTCCCCTCAAGATAATTGAAGGTTCCTAAAGTGAGTGAAGATCTATGTGAGTGTCATGTAACTAATTTCAATGTACATAATTCCTTACAAATACTCCCTAACCCCTGGTGAATTCTTTGTCTTCTTGTTTCAATTCTGTCATCAGTAATCACTACTTGCCTTCCTGGGGTATCTGAGCTCTTCTGTAGCTACTTGCTTCATTGAAAAAGAACAGTAGGCTTTTGTTCTATTCTGCCAGATAAAAGGACAAGTTGCTGATCACCTGATGATCTGACACTTATAAAGGAAAATGAGTGACCTTCAAAGTTAAGTGTACTACCTATTACACTAATATATGTTATATTACAATGCAAATTACTTCAAAAATGTTATTCATCAGTCAAGAAATGCATTCTTGTAAAAATATGAAGTACAGTAATTTCACGACTATAAGGCGCACCCTTTTGACTAAAATCTCCCCCCAAAACCGGAAGTGCGCCTTATAGTCCGGTGCGCCTTATCTGATCTGCAAAGTTGCGACATTTGCCACCCCGGAAGTGAGAGCCCGTCGGCATCGGGGCCTCCCCCGTGCGGGGCGGGTCCGCCGGCTTCGGGGCCTCCCCGCCGGCATCGGGGCCGCCCCCGCGCGGGGCGGACCCGCCGGCATCGGGGCCTCCCCGCCGGTATCGGGGCCGCCCCCGCGCGGGGCGGACCCGCCGGCATCGGGGCCTCCCCGCCGGCATCGGGGCCGCCCCCGCGCGGGGCGGACCCGCCGGCTTCGGGGCCGCCCCCGCGCGGGGCGGACCCGCCGGCATCGGGGCTGCCACCGCGCGGGGCGGACCCGCCGGCATCGGGGCCTCCCCGCCGGCATCGGGGCCGCCCCCGCGCGGGGCGGACCCGCCGGCATCGGGGCCTCCCCGCCGGCATCGGGGCCGCCCCCGCGCGGGGCGGACCCGCCGGCATCGGGGCCTCCCCGCCGGCATCGGGGCCGCCCCTGCGCGGGGCGGACCCGCCGGCATCGGGGCCGCCCCCGCGCGGGGCCGGCCCGCCGACATTGGGACGGCTCCCTTGCGGGGGGTGTGAAAGCCGCAGGAATCGGATCGGCCGCCGCGCGGGGCGGGGCGAAAGCCCCCGGAATCACAGCGGCTGCCGCGCGGGGGGGGCGAAAGCCCCCGGAATCACCGCGGCCGCTGCGCGGGGGGGGCGAAAGCCCCCGGAAGCACCGCGGCCGCCGCGCGGGGAGGGCGAAAGCCGCCGGAAGCACCGCGGCCCGCCGCGCGGGGGGGGGCGAAAGCCACCGGAAGCACCACGGCCGCCGCGCGGGGGGGGGCGAAAACCGCCGGAAGCACGGCGGCCGCTGCGCGGGGTGGGGGGCAAGCAGCTGGAATCGGTGCAGCGGCGGCACGGTGCAAGCCTGCCGGCATTGGGTCACCCGGAGCGCCAGGGAACTCCCAGAACAGCGGGGCCCTGGGGATGCTGCACGGAGCGGCGGTGGGCATAGCCTGGCCCTGCCGGGTACAGGCAGGCCCGGGAGCCAATGGCTGCCGGATTGAGGCGGGGCCTCGGCCAGCAAGCGCGCGGGAGGAGCTGGGGGCGGAGCCTCACTGCAAAAAAAAAACCCGGTGCGCCTTATAGACCGGTGCGCCTTATCTGATCTACAAAGTTGCAAAATGTGCCGGCTCCCGGGGGGTGCGCCTTATAGTCCGGTGCGCCTTATGGTCGTGAAATTACTGTAGTTTACTGGTGGAGTAATACAAGATTATAGTTAAGGAATTGCATCTAGTAGCTGCTCTGAGGTCCCAGTCTCCCCATTTGCTGCCACCTCAGCCCCATTTCAGCTTCTGTTGCAGAGCCCCTTACTCACACGTACACACACATGGTTGGGACTCTCCTGGTCCTCAGCATTTACCTCTGCCTTGGACTCACCCCAAGAGGCACAGCTGGCTCCCAGGCCATTGCACCTATGTGCGGCTAACCCAGCTTTATCGTCACACATTCACAGGCACCACAGACACAAACACACATACTTAGAAATCTAGGAAAAGGGTTAGAAAATGGATTTTGGTAAGATAGGACAGGTTGAGCAGATAGGCGTGGTCAGACAAGTACACTAACCTCGTTTACCTGCAAGTGGCCCCTTTGATCCCCTTGTCCTTCTGTTTCTCTGTGATTGCTCCTTCCTAAATCACCTAGATTAATTTCCTTCCCTGCCTTCTTTCCTTCCTCAAAAGTCCCATTATAAGTTTCCTGCAATCACAAAATGCACTTTCCCATGTATCCCATAAATGTCCCATACCCTTATGCAGTGACTGCCTCCATCTGCAAGGTGTTCTGAGACTCATCTTGATGAGTATCGCCCCGGCATACAGCTGAAGCTTATCTGGGATGCCCTGGCAGGGGTCTGGGCAAGATAACCTCCAAGTCCATAATTCTGGTACCTTTACCAGCAGCTGTCTCTCTGTGCTCCATTCTGCAAGTGCAGACAAGCTTTTTACCCTATAATCTAACAGAAACATGTGAGGATGTGACAAAAAAACCCATCGTATCCCTCCAGTCAAACTAACTGGTAACATTTTAAATGAGACCATTCTCTCAAAGGGTCTCACTGTTCAGTTCACATAACAATTGTCCTCTCAATACAAGTAATTGGTTCCCTGAATAGTCTTCAAGAGGGAGAAGGGACATGATGATCGCACCAAAAACCATGCTTTTTATCTGTGCTAAAGGAGACCTGGAAAATTCTTATATATCCTTTATGAGGAACAAAGAAATAATCTCAGCAGGAACATCTCAACATCTTTTTTGATAGAAGTACTTTGAAAATTCTTTTGGCTAACAGAATTCCCCTGAATAAATACGTGAAAAATTATGGTGTCCATAACAAAAGACTTACTATTCAAAATTCTATTTATTGATTTCTTTCTGCCAACTGTCCTTTGTCAGAAGTGAACACACCAGCTTCAGCAATTTATAAAGCACAAGATATTACTCATCTTGTACTGGGACAGCTCTGTTCTTTAGTGTCCTCAGGCAGCAGTTTTCTTTCTCTCAACTTCACTGTTTTTCCTTTTCATTGACAAATCCATTTCCAAACAGAGCAATGTTGACATCTGTGTCTGATTTGATATGTTGAAATATTCTCTATTTTCTTTAATATCTTTTGAAATTATTTGCCTGAAGTCATTCTCCAAGTTAGTGACTAACCAGGACTCAGAATGTCCTTGCTAGAAATTGTCATGTCTCCGGTGCTTCTGCTTTGCTGCTGGTAGGAATGGCCTCCTCCTACCCTGCAGGGTATGTGACATGAATCCCTACAGCACTATCCCATCTTGTGTCAGCAGAACTTTCAATTACAACATTCTGGGCTTCTTTTGATACTTAATAAGCTTCTGAGAAGCCTCTGAGTATATATATATATATATATATATATATATAAGACACTACAATAATCTGGATATCTGAAAGAAACTTTTCTAAAATCCTGAGGTTTTTTTCCTTTGTCTAGCTATGCAAACACATTCACACATCAGCAGTTTGTGTAAAGAGTGAACCATCAAGATGCAGTAGATCCTTGCCACTTTCTAACAGCTACCAATCCCTCTCACATATTCATTTCTAAAACAAACCCCTTAATCAACCCCTTTTTCAAGGCACTATGCTCAGTGATATGAGCCAGAATGGCAAACACAGCAGCATAACAGACCTCAGCCTAGCACCTGGCATTGCAAAAAATGCTCCACTTTCAGCAGAGCTAACAGGGATATCCTGCTGCAAGGCTGTGGTACTTTGAAGAAGTAAGCAGAAAACAGAATTGAGATGGCATTTGAAACTATAGCTGACTGAGTAAATTCTGATAATATCCCATTCTCAGAGGCTGACAAAAATACTATTGTCTTTGTCCAAATCTGATCACTCAGGACTTTCTTTAAGAGGATCAATTATCAGTTACAATGAGAAAAGGATGTTTCAGTCAGTGTCTGGCTAGACGAGAAAACTTTTCTTACTTCCTTGGGAAGATGTAGTATTCTGAGGTGATTCTAGATGAATTTGATCGGGTCTAAGTAAGTATCACCATCAGACTGCATAACCTACAACACAACAACTTTGGTTTTGAGGTATATATCATATTGGAAACATAGAGTGCTTATTATTTTGAGATAAGTAACACAAAAGAATAAATCTCAGCATTCTTGGCTTGAAACTATGAACTTTCATTGACATAAGGAAGAAGGTGGTGGGGGGCCTAGGGAGGCACAATGGGCATGTAATGATATTGCTTTTTTCAGTATTTTCCCCCAAACCATGTGAATTAATCACTTGTATTTGCCTTTCTTCTGCATTATCCAATATGTGGAGATAAGATATTGATACTTTTGTCAACAAACTACTTTCTTGAGCAGCTCTTCTTTGACACCTTATTAAAGGAAACACAAATAGTATGAATCTTTGCAGTAATACAAGTGAGAGGGAGAACCAGTTCTACCACATTTTCTATATGCCAGGGAATATAGAAATTTCTATATTTTTAGGGCATAGAGAAGCAGGTAAGGTTCACCCACCAGGTTCCAAATGACTATACAGTATCAGCAATTAATATCAGCCTAAATAGGTATGAAGCCTGTTGACCATGATGATTTAACTTTTCAGCTAATTCACTTCAGCACCACATTGAAATTATCTATGTAAAACAAGCATTTAATGTGCATTCTTTCAAAATCACTAATGAAGGAAGGAAAAAGAAGCAAGAAATTAGACACTGTCTATGTACTTTAGATCAACATAGATTCTTTTTGTTTTGTATTTCTGAGCCGGTCCCATTCATCACACACACACACAGTTTTTTCTCAGTTTAGAAATAATTTTTAAAATAAATTAACAAATTATGAAACATGGAATTCAGCTCTAGCCTTCTTCCTGGGTTTAACTGTTTTTAATAGTTCTATACTTCATGACTGTTCACTAAAAATGTTATCCAACAGATCAAGTCTCTGTCAAGATGGCTTCATATCAACATTTAGGCAAGTCATGAGTCCTCAAACTTGTTAATATCCCTCACAAGGACTAAAATCTGGAAATAATTTGTCTGCCACAAACATCAGCTGTCATTTTCTTCAAAGTTTTACTCTATCCATTCACATAAGTAGGCCTGGGGGTGCAGGCTGGGAGCAGATCCAGTATGAGGCAGCAGTGTGTCCTGGCGCCCAAGACAGCCAACCACATCCTGGGATGCATCATACACAGCACAGAGTCAGAAAAGGTGACTGTTCCACTGTATTCAGCATTGGTGCAGCCTCACAAGGAGAGCTCTTTGCAGTTCTGGGCCCCATAACTTAAGGAGGATATGAATGTCCTTGAACGTGCCCAGAGGTGGCCAGCAAAGCTGGAGCAAGGGCTGGAAATCATATCCTGTGAGGAGCAGCTGAGAACATCAGGTGTGGCTGGTTTGGAGACAGAGGTTGATGGGTGACCTCACTGCTTCCCACAGCTTACTGAGTAGGGAGAAGTTACTGAGGTCTTTTCCCTGGGATTCACTGACAGGTTAGGTGGGAAGAGTTCAAAGATGTGCCAGGGGAGGTTTAGACTGGACATTAGGAAGCATTTCTTTACCATAAGGGTGCCCAAACACTGGAACAGGCTTTCTAGAGAGGTGGTCAATGTCTCAAGCCTGTCAGGATTTAAGAAGCATTTGGACAATGCCCTTAATAACATGATTTAATTTGGCCAGCCCTGAATTGTTCAGACAGTTGGACTGGATGATCATTGTAGTTCCCTTCCAACTGAAATTATTCTATTCTATTCTATTCTATTCTATTCTATTCTATTCTATTCTATTCTATTCTATTCTATTCTATTCTATTTTATTCTATTCTATTCTATTCTATTCTATTCCTGTTTCAATTCTATTTTTAAACCATTGCAAATGGTGATTTTCAGAAAAAAAATGTTACTTGTTTCATGTCCAAATGAAGAGACATTTTTATTTGGTTTGCTTTATTTTTTTCATTTTCTTCTGATAAAGAGCTGGCAAATATGGCAATGCAAATTCAAGAAACACGACACATAGAGCATTTGTCTTGAACTTATGCAAGCATCAAACAGATTAGACATATGACCAGGGTACAAAAACATGATGGCTAAAGAAGACTCCCAAAATTATTCTTTAAATAAATATTGGGACTCCCAAAATTATTCTTTAAATAAATATTGGGAAATCTTTTAAAATATCTATGGTGCTTTCTAAGTTCAGGTTTCTTGTTGGATATAATGGTATGCATTTTCTATTAGATTATTATGTATTTATTTTTAAAAAGCAAATAAAAGGCTTTTCTGAAACAAAAGCTGGTTTGGTTTTTTTTCTGAAAAAAAAAAAAAGCAAAATTATAATGTTTTCCTTATTTAACTGCTATATATGTTAAGTCATTAATGATTAATTCTATAAGCATTAATTAAATTTATAGTGGTGGAGATTACTAGGAAACTTGGAACTGTTTAAACTTAGGCTCAGCAACTGAAAGAATAAAAAAAGAAACAAAGAATACTTGTACACTACCACTCTTTTAAATTATGATAATGTGTGTGTTTCTATACCCTTTACCCATACTGTGAAGCAAGAAATCCTGTTGCACTTCTAAATGCACTTAAGAAATAACAAATAATAAATGCAGTGTTTTCCATTCTAGCTACATAGATATTCGCCAGCACAGAAGAATTATCAGATAGCTAAATTACAGTAATTTCACGACCATAAGGCACACCGGACTATAAGGCGCACCCCCCGGGAGTCGGCAAAATTCGCAACTTTGTAGATCAGATAAGGCGCACTTTTTTTTTGCAGTGAGGCTCCGCCCCCAGCTCCCTCCGCGCAGTTGCTGGCCGAGGCCCCGCCTCAACCCGGCAACCATTGGCCCCCGGGCCTGCCTGTATCCAGCAGGGGCGGTGCTGCGGGCCCCAGGCCCGCCTGTATCCGGTGGGACCAGGGCATGGCCGCCACACCTCTGTGCCGCCTCACCAGGGCCAGGCTGTGGCAGCCGCCCCTCCATGCCGCCTCCACGGGGCCGGAGGATGCCTGTGTAGGGGCCTTGCCGCCTCCACGGCGCCAGGGTGTGCCTCTGGAGGGGCGGTTTCCGCCTCCACGGGGCCAGGGCGTGCCTCTGGAGGGGCCGTGCCGCCTCCACGGGGCCAGGGCGTGCCTCTGGAGGGGCAGCTCTGCCTGCATGGGGCCAGGGCATGCCCGCCGCCACTCTGCCCCGCCTCCACCTGGCAGCCATGGCCCTGCCGGCTCCCCCCCGTGGCTCGCAGCTCTCACTTCCAGGTTCGCAAATTTTTTGAACTTTGTCCATCAGATAAGGCGCACCGGACTATGAGGTGCACTTCCGGGTTCCGGGGAAAATTTTAGTCAAAAGGGTGCACCTTATAGTCATGAAATTACTGTAATTTGAAAAGCCATGGACAAAATTTAAGACTGCTTTGAAAACTCACTGTGCTAAAGAAAAGCAACTGGAGGTTAAATCCAGGTACATTCATATCCAGTAGAAGAGAAGATAAATAGATTGAACTCAGAGAGCAATGCATAAGAACCAGTAATAATGGAGATGATATATCTCCTTTATGTAGCCTGCGTGACATTATAAAAGGCTCAGGTCTCAAGGAACAAATTTGAATTATGAATTTTTATGCAGCAGTAGATACGTATTTTCTTATCCATACCTCCTCAGCAGTATCTACTGTGTATTCAGTTTTAAGAACTTGCAGACTATTCACAATATCTGTGCAACTGTATTGTGTGGCCCAATTTTGGTAGTGGCAGGGTGGGGGGTGGTACATGGTTAGGCTTCTGTGAGAAGCTGCCAGAAGCTTCCCCTGCACCTGACAGATCCAGTGACAGCCAACTCCAAGATGGACCCACCACTGGCAAAGGCTGAGCCTGTCAGTGTTGATGGTAGCACCTCTGTGAAAACAGGCTTAAGAAGACAGAAAAAAACCTGAGCAACAGCAACTGCAGCTGGACGGAGGAGTTAGAACATGAGGGTAAAAGCTCTGAAGACACCAATGTCAGTGAAGAAGGAGGAGGAGGAGATGCTCCATGCACCACAGCAGAGACTGCCTGGCAGTCCATGACGCAGACTGGTGAGACAAGCTATCCCCCTGCAACCCGAAAAGGTCAACAGTGGAGCAGCACAAGGAGGAACCCACAGCAGAGTAGGTGGATGTCCAAAGGTGCCTGTGACCCTGTGGGAAGCCCATATTGGAGCAGGTTTGCTGGAAGGACTTGTGGTCTCACTTGGAGGTCCCATACTGGAGCAGTGTGGAAGGCACACGTGCTGGGGCATTCAGTGGAGAACTGCAGCCCTGGGAAGCTGTCACCTTGGAGAAGTCCATGGAGGACTGTCTCCTGTGGGAGGGACCCCATGATGGAGCAGGTGATGGTTGTGAGGAATCCAACCCCTGGGAAGAAAGGAGCAACAGAGATAACATGTGATGAACTGGCTGCAGTCCACATTCCCTGTTCGCCTGCATAAGTGGCAGGAACAGACATAGAGAATTAGGGAATCAAGTTCAGTTCAGAAAGAAGGCAACAATGAGGGAATGGTGTTTTTAGGATTTGGTTTTATAACTCATTATTCTACTCTGATTTTGACTGGTAATAAGCTGAACTAATTTTTCCCTAAGTTGAGTCTGATTTTCCTGTGACAGTAATTGCTGAGTGATCTCTCACTGTCCTTATCTCAATCCACAATGCTTTTGTTATGTTTTCTCTGTTCAGCCGAGGAGTGATAAAGTAGCTTCAGTGGGGCACCTAGCATTGAGCCAAGGTCAGTCCCTCCTCCCAGTGACTTTTAAATAAAGTATTAAAATCTATGGGAACAAGATGACTGTAAAGAATTACAGCTCATTTGAATAACAGCACCTCCAACGCACTGACTTTTGCTAGCATAGCAGTTGCAGCATACACGATATGATTACTTTGCAATCATGGGCAATAGAGATTTGGAATGTTTTCTGAGGAACCTGCATTATTGTCACATAATAACATTGATTTAAGATTTTTCTCCCAGTGTTAGTAACAGTGACATCTGCAGAGAGCAGTTAGTTTTGAATGCTTGATACTCTCATTACAGCAGAGATTCATACTGATTCAAGGATGTCTGCCAGGTTCGTTTTACAATCTCAACAGAAGCTGAATTTGTTGATTTTTTTGTAAGATAGTGGTTTAATAAGTTTTCCATTGTCAAAGTAAAGACAAAGTTATTTTAATTACTAATCTATTTCTCTTCTGAAACCGAAGTACTCTTCAAGTACAGTAATTTCACAATTACAAGTCGCACTGACTATAAGCCACATCTCCGGGTGTTGGCAAACATTTCATTCTTTGTCCATACACAAGCCGCATCCAATTATTAGCCACTCTGTCGTTCGCAGCGAGGACCTGCGTGCAACAAAGTTGCCAAATAGTAACAGAATCGCGGGATTGGGGGTGGGGGTGTTTACTGGCTTGGCTCAGGCCATGAGGGGATGCCTACGGGGCCAGGTGGCCCAGCTCAGTGCTGCCGCTTGGCAGGGCCGCTTGGGGCTGGCCGCTGCTGCTGCTGGGCTCGCTCACCCTGAGCCGGCGCTGCCCCGCAGTGGCAGGAGGGCACGGAGCCTGCCGGCACTCACGGCAGCAGGCAGGGATGGAGCCCGCTGGCACCCGCGGTGGTAGGAGGGGAAGGAGCACCCCCACTCCTGCGGCAGGCAGGGACAGAGCCTGCCTGCTCCTGCACTGGCAGGCGAGGACGGGAGCCCCCCGCCTTCCCCCCAGGCCACGAGGATGGCAGCACAGAGCCCCCCACCTTCCCCCCGGGCCGCGGGGCCAGCAGGAGGGAGCCCCACACCTTCCCCCGAGGCCGTGAGGATGGCAGCACAGGGCCCCTCGTCTCTCCCCCGGGCTGCTCTGCCTGAAGGAGGGAGTCCCCCACCTTCCCCCGCCTTCCCCCCCGCCACGCTGCCAGCACTGAGCTGGCTCCACCCACCGTGAAACAGAGTAACCAATTTGTAACAATGGCGAAAAGCTGGGTTTTACTGGCAGTTACTTGATTCGGCACCTCGGTTTGCACTTCTGGGGTTGGAAACATCAGAAAATTATTCATATATTAGCTGCCCCTGACTGTAAGCCGCATTTCCGGGGTGGGAGCAAAATTTTAGTCAAAACAGGGTGGCTTGTAATCGTGACATTACTGTAACTAAAATTCATGGTTCACATATTAGCATTAATTTTCAGTTGTTAAAAAGAAACTAAAAGAGTCAATTCAATAGTCTGTAAATTATAATGCATTTTCAGACAATAATTCAAGTGTCACCAGCAGGCATTACTGACAGTGACCATAAACTGGGATTGGGTCTGGTGAGTACCCACTGTTCTCCAGGTGAACAGCACTGGTTTGACTTCGAATACTTCTTGGTTAATGAACACATAAAGTGAGGAGTACAGTGGTGAATTAGCTCCTCTAAATTTCCAGAGTACTTTGCAAACTTAATATCAGATATGTTTCTTGCTTCTCAGAGTCTACAATATTGAGCCTACTTGACTGAAACCTTTTTCTCAAATTTGAATTAGAACTTTCCATGTGGCTATGCCAGAAGGATTTCATGCAAAACATGAAGACTATTTACAGTAATTTCACGATTATAAGCCATACCATTTTGACTAAAATTTTGGTCTGAACCTGGAGTGCGGCCTGTAATCCAGAGCGGCTAATATGGGATAAAAAAAACTCTGAAATTTGCCAACTGGAAATGTGAGCTGGCAGCAGCCCTGAGCCGTACCCACCCGGCCCCGGTGGAGCAGTGCCAGGCCAGGGGGAGCGAACACGGTGGGGGACCGGGAGGGCAGCGCCCGGCCAGGGGGAGCAGACGCAGCGGGGGCCGGACAGGCAGTGCCGGGCCGGGGGGAGTGGATGCAGTGGGGGCCGGGCGGGCAGCCCCGGGCCAGGAGGAGAGGACGCGGTGGTGGCGGGACCGGCGCTAGGCCAGGGCCAGCCCACCAGGTTGGGGCGGGGCCGGCAGTGCCAGGCCCCGGGTCAGGGGGAGTGAACGCAGAGCAGCAGCAGGACCGGCAGCGCCGGGCCAGGGCCAGCCTGCCTGACGCCGGCAGTGCAGGCAGGGGCGAGTGAGCCTGGCAACGGCGGCCGGCCCCGAGCAGCCCCAGTCGAGCAGCAGTGCCGAGCTGGCTCACTCGACCCTGTTGGCAGCCCCAAGTGGGCCAAGCCCGCATGGCCCCAAGCCAAGCCAGTAAACCCAGTGATCCACGATTCTGTTACTACTTGGCAACTTTGTGAAAGTTGCACGGGGATCCTCGCTGTGAATGAAAGTGTGGCTAATAATCCGATGCGGCTTATTTATGGACAAAAAATGAAATGTTGCTGACACCCGGACATGCAGCTTATAATCAGTACGGCTTGTAATCGTGAAATTACTGCACACCTTTTTATTGGATCTGCAAGAAGCATAGCAGTCAAACAAAGGGCATGATAGTGAATGGTAGATTCAGATACTGATGAATATCAAATGCTGCCAAAGATCTGGTACAATACAGAAGAGAATAAGCAAAGGATTATTTAAGATGTGGACATCAACCATCATGCGTCTTCCAAAAAAAATCAGTACATACTGAAGAAAATTATTTTTTTTCCTGAGGCACGTACTAAGTCTATGTTAAGACATCTGCATTTGACAAAATTAATTCCATGCAATGTCTAGCACTTCTAGTCCACTAAATATCTGGCAGATAATATCTTTATTGAAAAAAATCACCTTACACATATATACAGTATTAATACAACTGAGGACATAGGCCATTTATTAAAAAGCTTGCTTCAAAAATCAGAAAACTGAACAAGTAAGGGTGGAAGAGCTCTAGAGGCACACAGTGAGGTACACATGTGGTTTGGTAAGAATTAAATATGCAGGGGATGGATGAGCTGCCTAAAGAGCACTGAAGGCTGAAGACCATGGATATCTACACCCAGGAAAGCCCGAAGTACAGACTCAGGAGCACAAAGTCCTGTGGGGAGCTGGGGTTGTTTAGCCTGGAGAAAAGGAGGCTCAGGAGGAATCTTGCTGCTCTCTATGACTGCCTGAAAGGACGCTGTATTCAGGTGGGGATCAGCCTCTTTCAGGCAACCAGTTGCCTTGACAGAACAAGAGGACACAGTCCTAAGCAGGTGCCAGGGGAGGTTTAGTTCGGACATCAGGAAAAAAATTTCTAGGCAGAAACGGTGATTGGACACTGGAACGGGCTGCTCAGGGAAGTGAAGTGCCACCGTGCATGGAGATGTGCAAGACGGGAGATGTCACTTAGCAGCATGGTTTAGGTTACAAGGTGTTTGGTGTTCGGTTACAGGCTGAACTCGGTAAAGATTACATCTTTATCAACGTAACTGATTCTGTGGTTCTGTGAAATACTGCTGGGAGCTGCCCCCACGGCACATTCCACGCCGGGCATAACTGGGGCGGGAGCCCGGGATTAGCAGCCGCGGCATCTCGGCGAGACGCGTTTGTCTGCACAGAGAACGCGGCGGACGCGCAGCCTGCAGCCGAGGCAGCCTGAGCGCGGCGCCGGCTCGGCGGAGCGCGGAGACCTGGGCGGGGGCCGGCGGAGGCCGCTGGCACCGCGACAGTCCCGCAGCGAGCACCGGAGCCCCACGGGCAGCGCCGGACACGGCCCCGCCCGCTCTCGCCGTACGGCAGTGTCGCGCCGCGCCGGCTCTTGGCGGCAGCGGAACCGGCGGGCCGTAAGGCAGGTGCGCGGCGGGCGGGGGTCGGGCGGGGCGCGGCGTGGGGGCCGCCGGGGAGGGCCCGCGGCGCGCGCTGCTCTGCGCCGCCGCCGCCGGTGCGGGGCCGCATTGCCGCACCCCGGTGGGGAGTGGGACCGCCGGGGGCGGCGTGCCCGGGCGCGGGGGGGGCGTCCCGCCGCTGCGGGGTCTCTGCCCGCAGCCTCGGGGCAGGGGCGTTGCTGCGCTGGCGGCGGCAGGCGCGGCGTTCGGGGGCAGCCGGGCCGCTGGCCGGTGCACACGCGTTGCCTCCGGCGGGCAGGGCAGGCAGCGTGCCTGGGGCCGGCAGCGTGCCCGGGACCGGCAGCGTGCCCGGGACCGGCAGCGGTGCCGGAGCTGGCGGAGTGCTCGCCTTGCCCCAGCCCCGGCACACACCGCGGCCCGTGATGCAAGGCCGCTCCTGAAGGCCCGAGTGCCGTGTGCTCCTCGGGTGCCTGGTGAGCTTTGCTCATCGGAACGGCGCTGAAGGGAGTGGTCAAGTGGGGAACGCGCCGCTGTCGAATGTACTTTCAGTACCTACTGCTGGTATTAATAAACGTAGAGACCAAGAAACGAAGAACGAAAGAAGCATGTGGTTTAACATAGAGTGTTTTTCCGTTTTGGGTACTACTTCATTTTGGTTGGTAGCAGTGAACTGACAGCTTTGCTTACAAAACACGACAGTCTTTTAGCATCCTAAGGCTTGCACTTCAGGTGCTTCAGGAGTATGAATCATGTTGGAATTCAAATAATACCTTTGCTTAAAACCTATGAGTTCTGAATGTAGGTTTTGTCATTGTTTTAAAAATGGTAACATTGGTGTAGACCCTTTAAGTCTTACTGCTTTGTAAGCAATTGACAGTGAATTGTTGACGTGAAACCAGTAAAGGTTATTCTGAAGAGAAGAAATCTAATAATCATGCTTAGTTACTTTCCAGGTTGTAGACTTGGCTTCTGTCTAGCCAATGATTAGAAAAAATATTGTAAGTTTCAGAGACAGTGCAGCAAGAATTATGTATGTCCACATGGTAGGTTGCAGAGCTAAATTTTAAGGAGGACAAAAACCAAGCCAGCTGTCACGTCAGATGCAAACTGCCCTTCATGTAGAGATGGCATTGATGATATCAATGAGGTGGTGAGTCTGATTAAATACATGCTTCAGCAGATGCTGTAAAGCAAGTTCAAAATTATTTCCTTTGGATCTGAGTTGCTTCTGGCCAGAGAAGAGTAAACTTGCATCGTCTTGGAATTACGACATTTGGAAAACTCTTGTTACATTCATGTGGGAATACTGACCACCTCCCAGCTAGGGCCTTTATGCAGTTTTCTCTAAAAGCTAGCTTGACCTTTGGAGTAAGTTAGGTCCTGACTTCCTCTGAATCAGAGAGAAGGCAAGAACTTGTCAAACGACAATGTTTTATTTTGACAGTTCTGTGTTTACAGAATTGCTTTGAAGCTAAACCTGAAGCTCCTGGCGCAGGTCTGGTGAAGGGCTTTGAAGATGAATAAAGGACTGAAACATCTGTCTTATGAAGAGTGGCTGGGACAGTTGGGCCTGTTCAACCTCAAGAAGAGACAAGTGAGAGGAGGCCTCATAAATGTGTGTAACTGAAGAGAGGGTGTCAAGAGGATGGATCAAGGCTCTTTTTGGTGGTGTCACGCACTAGGACAAGAGAGAGCAGGGAGATGTTCATGCACAGGAAGTTCTGCCTCTACATGACAAAGAACTCCACTGTGTAGATGTCTGAACACTGGAACAAGTTGTCCTGAGAGTTGTGGAGTCTCCTTCACTGGAGATTTTCTAAGAACTGTCTGCACTGTGCCTTGTGCTCTAGGTTAGTCCTGCTTGAGCGGAGAGGTTGAACTAGATGATCCAGAGTGGTCCCTTTCAACCTTACCCATTCTGTGATTATGTGATCAAGAAGATTGTCATTTGGCTTCTAAAGTAGTTAAAGTCCCTTACTTCTCAGTATAATTTTCAGGTTTTTTTTGTGTAGTGTAAGTTCTGTTTTCAGGAAGAACACTTATAGTTGAAAAAATATTTTTTGACACAGTTAGTAGAAAAGTCATTCTTCATAAAAGGCTGGTATGTATTTCTGCAGGTCCTACAGTGCTTTCTCTGAAAAAGTTACAGTTTTTGCTGAACTGAACTCAGGCTGGTCCCTGTTATTCTCGAGTGTTTCTTTTCTGTTACATAGTTAGAGGAGCTGCTAATGGGGTGTGGAGGTGGTTGGGGGAAGGAAAGACACATGTTGTCTTTCACTGGTTAGTTTATAAGTAAAGTTTGTTTGGAAGCTGTTAAGGGTGGGATTAATTCTAGCTTGTATGGGCGTTTTGAGTGCTGAACAGGTTTCTTTTCTGCCTCCTACAAAATTTCTCCATAGAAAATTGAAGTCCTCATTACTCCAAATAACAGCTTACTGTTTTCCTGGTAAATTGTTTGTAGTAACAATTGTTGAAGTTGGTGTTGAGCACTTTCCTAGCCTACACATTTTCTTAAAGTGAATTACACTTTAATGTTTGAAGAGAGAACTGAGACCAGATAAACTTTCTTAATCAAAAGCAGTTTAATAAATTACCTATAATATGAGGCTGGATGTTTGTTAGAAATGTAACAACTGATGTCTGAGCTAAAAAGAAAAGGAAAACAAGAGTAGGGACCCAGAAACAGATTGTGAGACATCAGACTCATAAATGCCAAATTGTAATCCTCAGAATCTCTGTTGTCATTTCACTCAGTGGCTCTGTTTTCAAAGAAAATGTCTAGTGTCTCTCTCCTGCAGCAGCCAGTAGGAGGGTGCTTAGGTGATCTGCTAAAAAAAAGGGAAGACATCCAATTATACCTTCACTTTCATATTATCTTTTAGCAATCCATTATTTAAACAACTGATTATCTGTTTCTAAGCCGCTGAATTCAGAGGCTACCAAGATATTTGATATCCATTAATTCATCTAGGCATACCTGAACTTTTAGTCTTTTTGGCGTCTTGTGGCAGTGAATTCCCAAATTCAGTTATGTTCTTCACAGGAATGGCATTCTATTTGGTATTACTCTCACCTTAAACTATTAAGTTCTGTCATGTACCTCCTTATTCTCAGATTATGGGCAATAGTCAGTCATTGTATATTTAGTCCTTTTTGCTTTTTAAATACCTCATCAATCACAGAAAGAAGCAATTTTGTGTTTATTGCAAGCACGGTCCGTAAGGGAATGCATAGTCAGGGCATTCTTTATGCTCATCTCTCTCTGAGGAATTTGATCACCTCTTTTTGCACAGTGCCAATGTGAGCACATTCCTATACTGGGTTTAGGAGTTAACTTCCATCACAGTCAAAGTGCTTGAGATTAGTGGCTAAATCTATGTCAATAGCACAGCAATGTTTTGACTGTTTCTGGCCTGCACAACATCAAAGCTTTCTTCCATCCTCCCTGCCTAGCAAGTCAGCAAGGAGGTGGACAAGAGGCTGTGTAGGCACACAGCCTGGACAGTAGACTGAGACTGGCCAGTGGATGTGCTGTACTCTGTATTGTCGTGCTCAGAAATGAAAACACACATAGAGGAAGAAGAAAGGGTGGGTTTTTTGCTTTCAAGATACCTGGTTTTTGGAGATTAGTAAACTGGAGCTTGTAGCATTGGTCACCCTGTAGTATGTGGTGAGCATTTCATTCCTTTACTTGTGGGATATTTTCATTTTCTTCCTCTGTTAACTACCTATATCTCAACCTGTAAGGTTTTTTATTTTCTTCTTCCTGTTTTCTACCCTGTCCCACTGTGGAAGGTGAACAAGCAGCAGCATGGCTGCTGACCAGGGTCAACCACCCCAAACACTGCATGAACACTTAAAAATGTGTTTGAAGGAAGCAATAGCAGCACCCTGTGGTTCTGTGGTAATGGGGCTCACTGAATTAACTAGTGGTGTGAAAGATGCTGATGCTGGGTGTTTCTTGAGCTTGTTCTAGATATACATATTCCTCTTGAAGTTGTATACGACTGTGGTAGTTCAATGAAATTCCATTAGATTGGAGTGAAGCCAAGAAAGAGTTAGGCTTCAGTAGCAATGTGGACTGTAATTCAGAAAGGGCAGTTGGTGTTTTCGGTCTTCTCTTTGGTACATAAACATGTGGGCTAGTTTGGTGGGCAGCCTGTTACTGAGTGCAGCTCTGAGATGCAAAATAAAACTCTTGTTCTTTTTCCCATCTTGTTAAATCTAGTGGGTGCTAGAGAAAAATAACTTTTAAAAAAAGGTGCAGAATGTTTTACCTAGTTGATATTTTAGGGACAGAAAAAATTGCTGGCTCTCTCCTTTCATTGTATGTGGAACTTATGGATATAAATTATACACTTCTCTAGACTTTACTGTCATTTGTTCTAAAGCATGTGTTTACTCTGAGCCATATGTTACTCTTGCTTGCCCAAAGGCACATTGAAAGTTTGGCCTAAAAAATAGACTGTATCTGATATTACAGGCCTGAATCAAACATAAATAGGTCTTACAGCAAGAATAGATGATTGTGGAATGATAGGTTGGTCATTGAAGCATTTGTCAGATGAATTGTGGAGCAAATTTCAGTTTTCCTGTTGTAAACTGGCTTCTGAGAAGTTGTGAGAATACGTAGATGACTTTGTACAGTTGTGACTTACTTGCCTGCATTCAAATGTTTTGCAAACCAGACAGCCATTTAAACAACCTCTCCTTTCTTTGAAACTGGTGAGGGCTGCTGAACTGTGTCACTTAATGAGTTTCTGTTTGGAACTGGATTCTGATAAATTTGTTCAAGATATAGGAAGACATTAGTCTTAGCTGTTGCTCTAAGCAGGGGGCAGATGTTCAAAAATGAGTAGACATGGAACTTTATGGTACGGTTTAGTGACTTAATGATCCTGGAGGTTTTTACAGCCTTAATCATTCTATTATTCTAATGTGTCCTCTCCTTGAAAGATTAGGGAAGAGTAAAGAGGATCTCTGAAAAACCTCTCTTCCATTTCTTGTAAGAAATTTTTTATTTATAGTGAGTTGACGCCAGCCATTAGCCAGATGCCCCTCCACCTCTTACTCACTCCCTTTGGCTGTGAAATGGGGTGAAAATAGCAGACATTTAAGTTGTTTGGGAAGACAAACCCCATAAGCATGGATGTGTGTCTTTGTTTCGCACACCCCTTGCTTCTTCTTTCCCAGAATTTTTATTGCTGAGCATGACATCATATGGTTCACATCTATGTTGCTTCCAAAACATGAATATAAGTAAAATTCTTGGTTATATAATTTTCTTGTTAGGATAGCATTTTTGTTTCTGGGGCATCTTTAAAAGTTGATTCTATAAATCTGAACAGGCAGCCTATGTGTCATGCCAAGTACTCATAATAATTGTTCAAAGGCTTTTAAGTGTTCAGTGGAAGATTCTTGTGTAATATGTATGTATGTATTAGCTTACAGTACAATTTTCAAAAATATGTTTTAAGAATTTGTACATACCTTCTATGACTATGACTATATGACTATGACTTGAGAAATGCAGCCATTTAAAAAAATGTGCATCTGGAAAAATCCTGTTTTAAACCTCCTCAAATCACTACAGACATAATGGGGCTATTTTCCCTTTTATTATATCTGCCAAGAATAATATTATGCCTCAATTTATGTTCTCCTCATTTTCTTATGTTATTAGCAGACACGTTTGCAAGCTTTGAAAAGACAACTTGGGATTTCCTTACTGTAGGAAATTGTACAAGTGTCTTTCTCAAAATATCCTCTTACATATATGGCCAGCATTATAGACAGACAGTCCAGGAAGGATCAGCAGTATTTCTTAGTTTTGATTCTGATTTGCACTTGCAACATTGCAGCACTAGCTTTTTTGGTTTGGTTTTTTTTTTAAGTTATAATTCTAAACTGCAGTAATGATAAAATATCAATTAGAAAGCTGCTACTTGCTAGTCATCAAATAGCTGATGTGTGCTGTTTGAAGTGGCTGTGTGACATGTGAGCTCTGAAGAGAAGACAAGGGATCCTGCCTTTAATAATATTACTTTATGTGACCATGTATCTATCCAATAGCTGAGTGTTGCTTAAGTGTATTTTAATTAACTTTTTTTTTCTTTGTAGAAGAACCTCTGCCTTGAAGGAGGCATGTTTTCAGACTGTAAGGGGTATACTTATAATGCAAGGCAAACCTTGATCTATTTTTTTTGCATAAAATTTTAGGCTGAAATTTGGACTTTTTCACCCCTGTATCCTAATGTTAAGTAATATTTAAGCTAAATCAACTGGACAGTGGTCTGGCTTGGGACAACTTATTGTGTGTCTATTATAACCTTGGATTTCTTTATAACTCTCCTTGTTTGCGAGGGAGGTGCGGGGAGGTAATATTGCCTCCACGCAGTAAGGGGAAGTTCTGAAGGGGGAAGGCATCCCCAAAAGGCTGGCATGATTTGGACTGAAAAGCTTCTCTTAATAGTTTGATTTTTGGGACTCTCTATGCATCTTCAGTACACTTCAATATTTGACCCCATTAGGTAGGTGAGCTGTCTTACCAATGTGCCTCTGCTTTTTTAATAGGAAATACAAACTGGAAACTTTTTAACCACTGAGCTGGCCTGAATCTTTAGTATGTTGTGACAAGGATCTGGTAAGGGTAAAAGGACTGCTACACCATGAGTGGTTCATTTATATGGACATACCTTTGGAAAAGTTTTTATACAGGCTGACAGACTTTTAGGAGTTTTAGAAAGACTAAGGGGTAGTGTAGTGTATTCAGAATTAAAATACTTTTTAGAAGATTTATGGATAAAATACATAGCTTTCAGGTTCCAGTGGCTGTGTGTTATTGGAAAGATACTAACTAGAGAGTTTTCCTGCAAACACTGTCGTGGCTTTCTTACTTCTTACCTCAAAAATTGACAGGTATCAAACAAAATACTAAATGACAGAAAAAGCATAAAGGACATATTATGTAGAAATTAAATGAACACAAATTCAAATATTCCAAAACATAGCAAACACTTAAAATTGCACAATACACTTGCATTATTTTAATTAAATCGATGCATTTCTCTGGACAATGACATCTGGTTCTTATTTTATGTGATGAGTCATTTTCTACATATTTCTGTATTACTGCAACCACTGGTAAAAAGTCTGACTCAAAAGCTGCTGGAAATAGGATGACTTTATTTATAGCTGATAGTTTGGTAAACTTTTCATTTAGTGATAGACAAAGTTGGCAAAAATCTGTGTTTCTTATAAGACCATTTCCATACTTTTAGTACATAACAAATTGATTTTCTTGTCTATTACTAGAAGGGCTGTAGAATCTACAGTTTCTTACTTAACTGGTCTAAAACTCTGCATATTTCTGTTCTGAAAAATAATTCTGTGGTTTAGGTACTTGAATGTTTTCTGTTTCAGATTGCCAGCATTACCAAAAAAAAAAAATTAGTATTTTCTCCAAATGAGAAATCCTGCTTCATAGAATAATTCCATAAGTGTTTTCATAGAATAATTGTTCTGTAAGATTAAATGTGAATCTTGGCGTACGTTGCACTGTGCTTACACAACTACTGTGCGTTGTCTGCAGGATACAAAGATTTTATTAGCCATAATTAATTACTAAAGAAATCCTTGAGAAGGAATCTTGGTGTTTACTTCAGAACATCTCTGTTACTTCAGAACTGATGTCTTTGCAGGTAGTATGAACATTGCTAATAACTTTGCTGTAAAGAAAGCGAATGACTTAGTGGTTAATAAGAAGTAAGACAGCAGTCCTACTCATTCCGCCTCTTTGTTTTGATTTGAGTAATAATGTACAGGCAGGGTCTTAAGGATTAGTGTGCTTGGCTTAGTCTTTTATTTTATTGCATTTGAGATCCTTTGTAAATGCTGAAATAGGTTGTGTTTTCTCCAAAGGAATGTTTAGTTTCCTTAAAAAAACATGAGAGAATGCTCCAGATACAAAATGATCCAGATCCCACCTTGAGGCTTATTGAAACTTTATGTTGAAGGAAATCAGCGTTAAGTATGAAGGATAATTATGGTGTTGAGTGGCTAATAAGCATCCAGTTATTTAGAACTGGAGGATAATACAGTATTTGAGGCATTTGTTTAGTTATCTATAAATATGGTAAGTGATTTGAGTGCTTGAACACATCCCTGTGAGGCTTAAAAACCTCAGTTAGTTACACATTGTAATGGCCAGTAGTTCACACTGGGGGCTTTATCCTTGTATGCGCTTGCTGTTCACTACAGGAGCACATCACAGAGACTTTTTTACTACCATCTGAACAAGTTCTCCAGCATGCTGTTAGCCCAGCAGTTAGGCAGTTGTGTATTATACATGTGTTGTTATAGCACTTATATTTGCTGAAGTGAATCCCACATCCTCTCAGCCATCCTCAGGAGATACAATGTGTGTTACTTAGCTGTCATTAACTCAAAACTTTTCCTTTCTCTCACTTACCTATTTTTTTTCACTCTCTCTTTCCTTCCTCTGAACACCTACATCCCTATTTACCTTCCATACATCTCTTCCTTCAGTGACAAGCCTTTCTGTAATGGAGCAAGATGAAGCCCCTGAGGTTGTTTTCAACCTCTGTTGATGGCACGGTGTATAACAGAGGCACAGAGAGCCCCCTATTCAACTTAAAGTAAAACTAAACAAATGACACCTCCACCACCCCATCTTCTATTTGTGGCTTATACCTAAACGAATATACATGCTACATGTGTTGAAGTTGGAAATTTGCTTGTAGTACATCTCCATGTGTAAGACAAGACTCAAAGTTTCTGTTGCTTGGGATACAGTTTGTCTCTCGCTGCAGGGAACATTAAAAGTTAAGGCGATGAGGTGTAAAAAATACAGACTTTTTTGATATAACAACTGAATTACATTTTATGTTCTTAGAAAAAGAAGATGAGTTATTCTGAAGAAAGGGTTGTTTTATTTTTTTTTTTTTCTTTTTAACAACAGCAATCCTTAGTAGCTATCCTCAAAGTACATCTAAAATTAACACATTATTGAGCCAAACCACATGTTTGGCATCATCCCAGAACAGTATCAGGCATAATCACAGGAAATGCTTCTCCAGCTGATGCAAGCAGACACAGTGTTAGGCAGCTGGTGTTTAAATCGCATGTGCATGGCTAAGATTATGAAAAAATGTGGAAAGGGTTAATACTGTGTTGAATGAATTGTAATTCCATTATTTGATTTTCTAGGGTTTTTTGTTTGTTTAGTGACTTCTGTCAGTAAGGTGCTGGAATTGTCTCTTATGTGAATGATGACACACAGACGCACTGTTATGCTTACGTGTTATGCTGAGGCACTTTGAATTTTGGTATTTGCTGAGGTGAATATTGTATGTCAAGAAGCCACTGTTTCTTCCTAAGTACATATTCCTTTATCTTGCTGTTGCCCTTCTAAAGATTGACACAGTCTTGACTGGAGATCAGCAATATTTGACCCAGACAGCTTGAGAGAATTCCAGGGTGATGTCTGAATTCCATGGCCTTTTGTAGAAAGTGAAATGTCTGAAAGCATGCAGTTGTTACTGCATCAGACAGCACTGTTTGTAAAGGTGCAAAATACGAGGTCAGAAAATACTGTTGCTTTAGTGTCATGCTTTTGCCTGCTATGTCAGGTTTAATGTCCCAGACATTATTAAACCATTTAGCCCTGGCTAACAACTTTAATAATTAGGTGTGTATTTGTTGGCATCAAACATGTTTGGATAAGAAAATTTTATTGAATCTTATAAAAATGTTCTCAGAGGTCCAAGATAGCTTTTTATGTATTGGTTTCATTTTTTTCTTTAGTGTTTTCTTGAAATATTTTTCCTTTGATGTGTATGATGTAGAAAGTATATATACCAAGTAGAATGCATTGTTTGAGTTTTTGTAAATATTAGTCTTACTTGTAAATAAAATAATCAAGTTTACCTTTGTGTTAATGATGCTGTTGAAGTTAATTGTAGCCATTCTAAAATGTGTTCATATCAGTCAAATTTAATGTTTGGGGATTTATTTTTGGTCTTTTTATATAGCAGTGTAAAGTAAAATATTATATGTGTTGATAATGGTCTCACTGTTGGAATTATATGTTTAAAATGTAAAAAAAGTTACTTCACTGTCCCTTTAGCTTTTGTGTAGCCTTGTGCCCTATTAATTTCTTTTTCATTTGAAGTGTTTCAACTTTCTCAAGTGAAAGAGAAAATGCTGTTTGAAATACGTTGTGGTCAATAGCAACCTGCTATTCACTGCCAATGTCTAAAGCCTCTTTTTCTTTATAGCATTCTTTGATTAGATTAGTTACTACTAATAACTTCTTCAGGTTTTATAAATTGCAAGTTTACATAGACAGGAAGGAATTTGTTAATAGTTGGAAGAATTAATAGGTAATATAGGCAAAATCTGGGAACATGGCTTAATATTCCATAAATACTTTAAACAAAATCACTACTGTGAAATCTTGAAGGACTTGAAGTCTTGAAGTAAAATATTATAGACTAGAGAGGCTGGTACTTTGGGATCACATAACTGTGGATTTTACCTGTGATTTTTAGCTGTATTGATGCTATGTTATTCCATTCTTTGTAAGAAAAGAAAGATTTCTGTTCAACTTGAACATTGACGTACTAGATCTGAGCATTCACCTTCTCTTAGCCCTACTGGGCAGCTAATTTGATCAGGAGCATAGAAATTCAGTAAATTTCAAAAGGATGTGTCTTTTACAACCAATCTCTGTAATATTTCAGCAAAGATGAGACAGAAATTGTTCTGTTATTTGCTTGTACATTAGAAATGTAGGAATGCCAGGAGTTGGAGGAAAACCCAAGTAACTGGTGAAAATGTGGAAGTGAAAAAAACTTCTCTAGGAGTTTTTGTTACATTTGTGGAATTGCTAGAAATTTTTTTAATGTTCCACTTTAATGAATAAAAACCTGCCGCGATTATGATTTATGCTTATTTTCAAACAATTAACTTTGCATTGTTTCTTAACCTGAACTCTGAGTACAACCTGCCTTTATGTTTTACTTTTCTCCTATAAAAAGTTTCAGTGTTAAAATCACACTTGTTCTTAAAAGAAGTAAAATGGACTTTTAGAGAAAGCAAAAAAGTTACTTTCTCTCATTTTCACAAAACTTTAGAAGGTGGATCTTGCTCTTTCTGATTTACAAACACGCTTGGTGGAAAAAGTTAGAGTGCTTTAAATTTAAAAGAGGCAGGAAATCTGATATAGTTCAGGGAATGATTAGCAGGATGCACCCAAAATGTCCTTACTTGATTGGGGTGGGGGATGAGGAAGAAATATTTTTGCCATGTAAAGTCACACTGATATGAAGATTAAATTCCCATTCCATTTGTCCCATGGAAATTATTTAAGATGGTACCTTTCTCATGCTTTTCTTTATGGGGAATGGGCAGAAGGATGGTGAAAGTTCATCTTCTATATATGGGTCCTTGGTAAAGAGGATTTAATTGCCACTGCCTTTTGGGTCCTTATTCCAAAACCAGCAGATCTTAGCAGGATCATTTGGTAGTTCAGATGTTTTAGATCCACCTGTGGGCAAACAGATACATTTCTCTCCAAACAGAAGGAATTAGTTACCCTTATGATGGCTGTGGAAAGACAAGGAATAGCTGATCCACTCTAATAGCAGTGTGATGTAGGCAGGCATTGCAGGAGGCTTTATGTGCAGGCAGGTAACGTATTTAAAAAAAAAAGAAAATATAAACTTAACACTGCATCTTATAGGACCATATGATTTTTGATCTAGTGTTAAGAGTGGAGTAATAATTGCACCTGTTCCCCTCCATTCTGTTTACTAACTGTTTTTTGTTTTCATGTGGTGTCCTGCTGAGAGTGGGTGTCATGCACCAGAAGCGAAGGGGGTGTGTGAAGTTTGACTATAAATGAGTTGTCTCTTGTGTGACTGCTCTACCAAACCAGCCCTCTCAGACACCTGCAAGTTCTGAAAGCACACAGGCAAGCGTAGAGCAGCATTTTCTAGTACAAAGATTAGAGTTGCAGGGCTGGATTTGGCTCTTTGGCCATGCCTGTGGTCAGGACAATCTGCCCTTACTTGTTTTCTGGTGTTTCAGGTTTTCTATTTCAGGAGCTGTTAATAAAGGATTGAATAAAGGAGAAAGAAATATACATCTAAAATTCAGTTTCCTAATAAATGAGCCTGCTGGAGATGCTTTGAAATTTGTGTGTGAAAAGTGAACTTTTTATAAGCATGTTCTAAACTTTCATAAATTGCTGTGCGTGGTGTTTCAGAAAGGACAATTAAAATAATATTACAGTTATGCCATTACATTTCTTATAAAAGCACATAATGCTACAGAAAAAGCCATTTGAATGTAGGTGTAAAATAAATAGGTAAAATGGACCCAGTAGCTCTAATAGCTAATGGCAGTTTTGTCATTAGAACAGTGTGAGAGTGATGTACCCTCAAAGTCTGGACACATTACTTCCTTCTAAAAATGGTGGCTATATTGTTCACAGATGATTTTCACTAGGAGCTATGCTGGTATGAATTACATGTCATATATTCACTGAATATATCAAAAAAGCTGCAGTGATATTTGGCTCTGTCTGCTTCTAGGCTTGAACACATGATCTCTGTGCCCTTCACAGTTAAAGATTTTGTATTTCCACATTTTGTAACTTCATTGTTGTAACATTTGTCTCCAAAATATCAGCTGTTGTAAAATCATTCTCAAAAAGCACCTTAATGCAAGGTGGGAAAGCAAGCATACCTGTCAAGTCGGTGACATTTCTCTGTTTGTGACTGGAACGCTGCATCTGAATTTCTTTGTATTGTATTGCAAAGCTGATAGATAAAATAGAAATGAAGTCATTAAATAAGGGAAAATGTTAAGGATAATTACATGAAAGCAGAGAGTTCTGTACTATATGACTGGGGGGGAAGTAATTTTATTAACTCTGTTACAAGTTCTTTAAATTCTGGATGGACGTTGATCTTCAGGCATGCTAAGAACGATGCAGATCATTAAGTTTGTAATGGTATCATTAATTGTTTCAAAAATAATCTAAATCTATCTTATCTGCTACCATCAGAAACTGTAGCTGTGCGTTAGGGTTCATTAACCAATTCAGCTGTGGGCACCTTTTGAAATTAAATAACTGAGAATAATTTCAGTAAAAGGCTTGGAAGAAGTACAATTTCAGATGGAGAACAGCTGTGTTTTGATGCATAGAAATGAGCCTGTTCCACAGAGAAAATAAGACTGCACGGAAATAAGCTGTAGTTCTGAGGAGAGTCCTGCTCTAAGTGTGTGTGCACTTCCAGTTGTGAGATGTAAACATCCCAAGGCATAGTGTTTTCAGTTTTCTGGTAGCCCTTTTTATTCCCTTTTTCTCTTATAATCGGTCAGTGCTATGTCTTTGACAATCTTTATTTCCTGTCATAATTTTCTTTCCCTATTTTTCTGGTTAAAAATGGCTAAGCACTTCTGAAGAAAGATGCCTCTCTCTGCATTAGTGCCAGAGGCTGTTAATGACCTGAAAGCTCCCAGCATGGGCTGGCTCAGAGGAAATCTTCCGGTAGGTTGTAATCACTTACTGCTACTGGGAGCTAAAGTTCAGTTACATAGATTTCACTGTAATACTCAGTGTTAGGGGTGCTAAAGAAATAATTGCCACTTTCCTCATTGCTGGTAACTCTTATTTAGGGAGGAGAGGAAAGAACCACCTGCTGAGTGACCTCTGCCTGTTACCATTTCTTGCCTCTGCCTTTCACCTCTCCTTTGTTGAATTTTGATTATCATTATTTTAAGAGATCTTTTTTAACTGGCTTAATTGAAGTTCCAGCCAAGTGCTGCTAGCTTGAGGAGGTCTTTCAAGTTCATGATGCAAGTTTGTATTTATAACATTAGTAAACCCATGTTATTTGTTTTGTTCTCATCTAGGTACTTGAACTGGGATTTGATTTCTCATCCTATGGATCACTGAATGAGTAACAGATGGCCTTGCCGCGTCTTACAGGCGCTTTACGCTCCTTTTCAAATGTCACTAAACATGAAGATTACAGTGAAGAATTAGCTGATTTAACGGTAAAGCTTTTTCCTTTTAGCTCTAGTAAGAATCATTTGTTTTCTTCATTTGCATTGCTATTTTTTAAGAGTAGGCAAGCAAGAAGGGCAGAGTGTGTAAAGTTTCCTGTACATTCCTTCATAGTGTCCTCACTCAAAATCAAATTTGCTGTAGCTTTGTGATTTATACTTAGCCCTTACAATAATGATGTGCTATATGGAAAAGCTTGCTGGGTTGTGTTCATTCATCTTTCAGGAAGCTGGGCAGTCTGGTGTGCTTTTTAGGTCTGGAAATCCAACCTTTCCCTTCTAATGTTAAGTTTACTTGAATTTAGGTACTTCTTTTGCTTCCTGAGAAATAATGCGTTAAAAGCAATAGGTGTCTTGTGGGAACCTGTGAAATGAGTTTGGAATCTTGGGAACTGTAAATCTCTTGAAGTTGCAAGAGTTTGGCTTTGTAGAGAATTTTGCTCTAGAAAGAGTAAAGTAGTGAGACTGTGTGCTTTTGTGTATCCTTCTTTCATACACTCAGGAAAGAGACAAAAGATCAGGTAAAAGGAAAAGTACTTGCAGTCAGTACTATATACTGAATTCAATTGGAAGGAACTGTTTTTATCTGGTGTTTAATTTTAAGGAACACCCATATATTAATTTGAAAATAAATTTTAAAACTCAAATATTTTGCATTTTCAGACTAAAAGATCAAAACTACATGCCCCAGTTGCTGAAGTCTGATCTTACTTGGAAGAAGATAATAAAGTTTGTTGATGACAATTTGGACAAAAAAGAATACCAAACTGTAAATGGTGATTTAAAAAACAATCCTACAAGCTGCAAAACAAATAGGTATGTTTTTGTTCTCTAGTAGTCTGATAATACATTGTTTTATTTGGGGGTGGAGCAGGTTCAAGTTGCTTTTTGCCTGCATACTTTACTGGTGCAATTTTGTTCTACCTTGATGACAGTTTTGCCCTGAAATATCTAAAACTCCATTTAATCTGATACGCATATGCACAATTTAGTTTGCTGTCTTATTTTAAGATTGCATTGTTATATGAATATTCTTAATTTGATAGTATTGTTTTGTAGAGTGTGGAATGGTTTGTGATTGACAGTTATTAAGCAAAACCAACTGTTTCTTTCGGAATAGCAGTACTCTAAGAAAAGAAAAAATTCTGATGTTGTCTGCTTTAATGCCACATAATTGGTATAATGAAAAATTAGACTGCTTTGGCAGGCAGATAAAAATGTAAGAAATGTAAGAAGTGTTTGGTGTTGAGGAGAGAAATAAAAATATATTTCACTCATTTGGAATTAAACTTTTAATACTGAAATACATTATTGCAAAGACGTGTGAAAACTTAGTTTTGATTGGAAATGTAGTTTTTGACTGATTAAATCTAATACAGCTTTTGCTTTTAGCAAAGTTTAATAACTTCATCAGCTCATAAACAGAGTGCATGGCTCAAGCTCTTGCTGTCACATCTAAGGGTTTTTCCTTTCAATCTCATAGGCATATTTCCTCCATTTCTGATTATTTTTCAAATATCTTGAATAGAACAATTAGTAAAAAGACAGAGAGAATTAATAAAAATAAATATATTTGCCTGGTTTTGGTACTATAGACCAGAGATTTTTGTTACAATATAAATGTTACCTGCTGCTTACATTTCTATTTCTTGACCTTTTTTTGGAAATACCTAGTAAATTGAGAAAGAAACAAATGTCTAAATATAGGCTTTCAAAAACATCTAGGCAATATGTGCCAATATTGCCAATGTGCCAAAGTCTAGTCCAATATGTGGTGGTCGTCAATTGTGCTCTACAGTTGCAGAAGATACCTGTTAAATCTATTAGTGGCTATAAATGGCTATTGCTTTCTTGAGTAATCAGAAGTATATTTTTTGGGTACTTCTCAAATCCCTGACAAAAAACTTTTAAACTCTGGTTAGTACTGTTATTAGCCTTTTAACCCCTTTGGGCTGGAAATTAAACATGTGGCTGCTGTCTTTCTGAGACAGAACCTCCGGGAAGGGCCACCTCTCTGCCCTAACCCAGGTGCCTCTCCTTCAGTGCACAGATTTCAGTGGCACTTGCAGCACACAAGGCTTGAGGGAAAGTTCTGCAAGATGGGGATTGAGTTTGTACCAGCTGTCCAGTCCAAAGAGTCAGTAGGAGAATGTGCAATCTGTATTGATAATAGATATTGATTGAAGAAGCTATTTTAAATATTCACTGTGTATAGTTTGGTCACAAGAGGTACTGGACTAAAAATGTTGGCTGACAAACAAAAGAAAAAAGCAAAAAGAGTAGCTTCTAGTAGTGCATCTCTTGTCATCTTGTCTGACTTATTTTGTTGAGATGGAAGGAGCACTATTTTTTCAAGAGATGCTCTCGTAAATAGATGTCAATAATAAAGGAGAAATACCACATAGTAAAGCTAAGAGATTTTCTCAAATCCTTCAATTTCTCTTTTAGTTTAGTAATCTTTACTTCTGTTCTGAGACAAGTGACTTTAAATAATATGTATTTGCATGTTAGCAATATATGAGTGAGCTTCATGCAGACATACTACAAGTGTTTTGATATAGGGGGTGTTTTTTATGCTGAACCATCTTTTCCTCTGAGACGTATTTACATATTTATTGTATATGTGTGTATCTTTATGTCATGTATCTTGTACCGTATGTAGGTATCTAATTATCTTGTAAATATCACTTCCAGTCCTTTCCTTGAACTTTTCAGCTTTTCAAAGTGCACCACAGGAAGATTCAAGCTAAATACCTGATTTGTAGTCACCTCCATTTATTTGTATGTTACATTTCTAGCTACTCAGCCTTGTTCCACCTTTTATGCTAAAATTTGTTTGCTCTTTCCTGTTAGATTGGGGGAAAAAAAAACCCTTGCTTTTTCTGGTGTTACACCTTATATAAGTCGAATGAAGTCACAAGTAAAAAAATTTTGTAAGTTGTCCTCATTTAAAACGAGCAAAAGCCCAGTATGCTGGCTGGTTTTGTTTAGGTTAGGCTTGGTGACTTTTAAATTTTGTAGGAGTGACCTACTGATCCATCACATGCCATTAGTTTTCCTTATGTTTTCCTCTACTACTTTGGGAACATTTGTGTAAGAAGTACATTCATGTTTTTATCGAATAATATATTGTTTATTTGCATAACATAATATTTTGTAGATGGAAATCTAAATTCATACATTTATTTGCTTTAAATTTCTTGAGCAGTTTTTCCAACTTAGTACATACTCAGAAGTAATTCTACTGGGAATTACTAAAAGAATTCAGTAATTCCCCAGCTGAGTTCTGTATATTTATTCTGTTATGAATATTCAGATTAGTCAGTGAATAAATAGTGAGACAAAGTGGAAATTTGTTAACATTAAATAGCTTATAAATATACAATCATGAGTTTAAGACCTCTGACAAGTTTTTTTCTCTAGCTCAGAAAGATAAGAAAGCATTGGTGATTCCTACAATAAATTTTTAGTATGTACAAGGATAATGAAGACAGATGCTTAATTATCATATACCTTTTATAATTCAGTACCTTGCAACAATTCTTACTTGTGGTCTTCTTTTGATATCTCTGCTGATGAGACTTGTGGCAAGAATTTGAATGCAGTTACATTATAGGTAATTAAATATTCTTAGTATTAAGCATATTAAGTTGTATTTGCTTTTCTTAACAGTTGGAGCTGAAAATGGACAAGAAGCAATTGAAAGTGGAGCTGTTTTTCTTTTAAGACCTTTCATGGAAGGAATGTGTTGGCCATGATGAGACAAAGGTGATCAAGCAGATGTTTGGGCCATTTCCATCATCATCTGCTACTGCAGCTTGCAATGCCGTGTCTCGGATTGCTTCTCACTTCACTGAGGAAACAGCTTAGAGCCCTCATACAGTTGGCTGAAGAGCAAAATGGTGATAACCAGAGTGTTTGTTTGGTAAAAATATTGTGTTTTCATTTGACATGCATGATTTGGATCACTCTGAAGAGCTGCCTGTGAATGGTGAGACTGATGCGCAGAAAAATATAAGCTTAGATTATAACAAATTTTTGAATAACCAGCTGAATCACTTACAGAACTACTGTGATGAGAAATCTAATATCAAATCTTTGGAAAAAATAGATGATTCTTTTTATGGTGTGAAGTTGGAAAGTACCTGAAGGAATCTCAAGGAGGTAACCCTGGAGGGCCAACAACAGAAGACCTCTGCTGCACTTTATATGAAATCCTTGCTTCTACCAAAAGTGCCGATGAACTTCAAAATGAGGTACACTAGCACATTAACCGTACTGCATATATTTGAATGCTACAGAAATATACAATAATTTAATATTAGGTTCATGCCAATATACTTTATCCAACTCTGCTTTTTTTCTGTCTTGAGGAAAATCTCATGGCAGCATCATCATTTACCAGGGAGAAGAAGGATACAGCATCAGTTTTAGATGAATAATCTCTTTCCCCCACGATGGACAGGATTTTTTTTTTTGGTGACTATTTGCTCAGCATCTCCATTCTTTATTTTTAAGCAGAGTCCAGCTTAAGCTGTCTGTCAAAGTGTGAGGAGCTTGCAAAGACAAGCTGAACTTTCTTGCACAGGTTTCATCTTCAGTTTCAGAGCCTCCCTGTTACTGAAGCTGAGCAGGTGGTGGTACTTTAAATTTTGTCATATCGCGTTTGTTTCTTTCTGTGAGGAAAGCGGGTAGCTGAGTTTATTACAAGAAAGGTAGAGAAAACATGAGGGAGAGGTAACAGTTGCTGGAGTTGAAAGATAAGCATAGTAGTAGAAAGGAGAAAAAGCATGATTAAAGCCCGGAGAAGATGCTTTCCAGGTGTGCACACAAGAGATGATTGAATTAATCTAGGCAAGGGAGAACCAGTTTTGAATGGGGCAGGGGAAAAATTCCTGCAATTTGGTAATTTGCTTTTCCTCTGCACTTTTTTGTTATGTTTATTTTTCCTAAATTGCCCTACTTTCCTTTTCTGAAAGCATCCAGAACTTAAATTCTCAAACTGACTTTTCAGAAAGACTCTGAATTTGAAAGTTTGCTACCAAAATACAACTGATAGTAGGAATAGACTATCCTGTGAAAGAAAATACAGTAAAAGTTTTCAGGAATTTTGCCTTTTCAGTTGCAGATTTTATTCTTCTTAAAAGAACCAGAAGGTGATAGAGAAGAGAAAATAGAGAATAGTGATAGAGGTGATAGAGAAGTGTACTTCATTTTAGGTTTAGATAACTATGTATGGATATCTAAAGTGTAATGGTATAGTTGTTGAAGCCATATTGTTTTCATGGTAATCAGTGTACTAAATTTTGGCTGTTCTTTGAGCTTTCTGCACATGTATATTTTCTTACAGATCCTAAATATAAATGAAAGTTGATGTAATTTCTTCTGCATTGAAATATATTTGAAAATACCTTAATACATGTCTGCAAGCAATGTCATACTTTGGGTGGTCATATTGAGGGAAGACATGAAAATGGAAGACTGAACAGGTCTTGGATAAGAAGGCTTGATAAAAAACTTGCATGTCAAATTAATCATGGGAAAAATATATTTTTCTAAGGGACTTGAAGTTTATTAATTGTACAGAGATAAAGATTTCAAATTTTTTTATTCTAGATCAGTGATTGAAAACATTTCCAATATCTTTATTGGGTATGCAGAAATAATTCCATACTTCTGCATAATGCCTATTTAATGCCTGAGTTTAATTTGTAAAATGTTAGAGGAAAAACTCTAAACCTTCGGCTTGACACAAGAAGGAATAACTTTTTTTTTTTTTTGCAAATTTAATGATCATAATGGATTGTTAAATCTATTAGCAGAAAGTTCAAGCTACCAGTTTTTATGTAGGTCACCAAGAAAGGCTTTCCTTTCCATGAGTTCCTGGAAGAAAGAATTCTTGGCAAAATTTCTAATTTGATGGCTTTAACAGAAGTTTTAATTTGATAATGTGAAAAACTTGTTTGCCAATGAACTGAAAACTAACTTAGGCAAGAATAGTTTCTTTCATTTGCATCAGTAGAAAGGAAACGGATTTCTTCCATGAAGTGTCTGAAAACTGCATCTAACTTTGGATTTGTAAAAACTCGTAGTAGTATAAAGAAGATTTCCACATTCCTCATTATTTTGGCCTCTTTGTTGCCTTTCCTTGCAACAGTCTTGTTTCATTGTTAATTGCACAATGTTGGTGTCAAGGAGGAAGTACAACAAATTTGAACCTGATCACCTTTTGTTAAAAACTAGCTGGCATTTGTATTGTGCTTGCTGTAGGCATAGTCATGACTTGAAAATTTCTTCTGGCCTCGGATTTTACTATCACTTAGGGATTACTCTTTTTTTCTTATTACAGTAATTTGTTGGTGCCATCATTAAGAGCAGATGGTGCTTTTAAAGTTGAGGATAACCCATTTCTAGAACTAGGTCAAGAGCTTGCAATGTGAGATGGCGTAGCAATTTTATTGATCATGCATACTGAATATTCTATATTTCTTGGTGGAATGAATACAGGCTAAAGTGTCTGTGGTTTTCTTCATAAACAACAACATCAAAAAAAAACAAAAAAACAAAACAAATCAAACAAAAACAAAACCAAAAACAAACAAAAAACTAGTGATATGAAAGGATAATTCTTCATAAATAAAAATCCTGATCTATAAAACACATTTTTGTGTTGTAAAACAGGAAGATACCACTGTCTATTATTAAACAAGAAATGAACATGGTTGTGGTGAGAATATTGGTGGATTGAACTAATATAACTTCTGTAAGACAATTTCATTTGATCCTTAAGAAGGTTTTATTGATGTGCCAGATCACATTAAGAACATGAGCAGTTTAGATAATTTATGGGGTGGCATCCTGTTTTGGGGCTTTTTTGTAGTGTATCTGTAGGCACGCATATACATTATTTAGGATTTTGTCTACTTAATGAGTTCTACAAGAAATTGAAATTAGTTGCTTTCTCCAGCAGTTTACATTTAAAGTTGTTGGTGAGGTAGAATAAATATTTTGTTCTTTGTTTTCACTATGTAAGAAGATTCCACTCTCCCTTTGGGACAGTTTGTTTATCTGACCTATCACTGGTAACTCTTAATTAGAGAAAAATTGATTCTTATGATTATAGTGATATGGGAGTTTTAACTTATTTTCTAAGTGTTTAGGACGTGTGCTTTTCATTGGGGACATAAAGACCAGTAAAGCTAAATGACAGCTACACACTTTTCACAGTGTGCCAGGTTTTGTTGATGAGCATATGTATTTTGTTGATGGTAATGGTGCAGTAACAACATCATTATTTAAAAACAAGAAGACAATAGTCAACTACAGAGTTTGGCCAATAACTGTTGTGGTTTTTATTTTATATTTGATTAAAACTTTGTATTCAGTGCATTCCTCAATTTGAACCCTCGGTTTCTAGTATATGATGAATGAAGACTGGAGCCATCTGAGAGCATTTTAGCAGTCCATCTAGCACCTCCCAGGGTAACTAGGAAAAAGTTGGAAGAGTTTAGTCCCTCTGATTAGACCATGCTATTCTTAGAGGACATGTGTCTTTCTTCTGTGAACTCTTGTCTAGTTTATCTGCAAAATTTTCTGAATATTTTTGGAAATACCTGTCTTTATTTTACACTAAGGCAGAAGTATATTATCACTTTATGAAATAAAACAGGAAGGTATTTCCTGTAGAGATAAAATAACAGAGGAAAAAAGGAGATGCAATCAGAATTGTGTTAAGATCTTATTAATACAGCATCCATTATGAAAAATTGTGCACTTGGGACAAGGTAAGAAGTTTGCCCAAATAAAATTAAGAATATTAATGTCATTTAGCAAATTGGATTAAATGGTGTTTCCCAGACAAAATCACTTCAAATGCTGTATAAATGACTCAAAGAATACTAGGCTAAGATATGAAACACTAGAATTGTTTCAAGAAAACTACATTGTAAGCACTAGTTTGAGTATTATATAATGGTAAATATATTTACTTATCTCTGTATATTATACACTTAATTGTCCACTTAAAAGCCCAGGCACAAGGCTTCTTTTGTCTGCTTTATAGTTGTGGCTGTTTCCTGCTCTCTGCATTAAAAGGTTAGCATATACACATACTATGGCATCCAGGGCTTCTATCAGTAAATGCAATCCAGCTGCATTTCAAACTGTCATATGAAGCAAACATTGATTTTTTGTTTCATTCCTAAAAATTATTGAGTATTCATCACTCCTGTTGAAAATGTGAGATATGTTTTCTTCCTTGTTGTCATAAGCACCTGAGAATAGTCAGGTAGTAAAAACTACAGTAGGAGACCAAAAGGTAGTAATGTGGAATTTGAAGGTTCTCAATCCATTCTTCAAGGCTGAAAAACATTAATTTCAAATCAAAGTAGACCTGAAATCAGAAAAGTATGAGTTCTGGAATATAGGTTTTATATGATGAAAAAAAAAGAGGTCATGAGTTGGGCAGCATCTTCCTGTATGTATTCCTTATTAGTTCAATCCAGTAATATGCTCTTAAGTAGAGCTAAAAGGTTATTGCTTTAGTACTGAAATCAAGTTCTTTTCAAACTTATTTCAGAATGGAAGTTAATAGATTATTTTGTTTTTACATTAAATAGGATTTTTTTCAGTGTGGTGTTTGTGTGCCTCTGAATGCTTGATGTAGCAACAGATTTTTAGAGAGTTTTCCCCAGTCTCTTCCGAGTGGAGCCCTGTTGTCTCTCAGGCTTCTGCCTGTAAGTTTTCTTTAGCAGCATTTGTCACTGGTGGCAAGATAAAGATTTTCTTTCCTCCACATGGGTTCATCTACATTGCTATTGTTGCCTTACCTTAATCCCGCCACAAATTTCTGCCAGTATGCTTTGTTGTTTGAACCTGTAGATGCTCGTGGGACCAAGAATAAGGGGAGCTTGACTAATTTGTCAATTCAATGAACTGGCAGGAAGCTCCTCGGTGTCTGCCATCAGGTTTTGCAAAAGTACAGGAGAGTAAAGGAAAGAAAAATCTGTTTAAAACTTTCACGGAATCGAGAAGACCTCTTTTCTCTCAGTGATGTAATATCTGTCTTAAACTGAGGAAGACTCATTAACAAAGGAATGTGGGAAAATTTGTCCCAGCTTCTTCCCTGAAGACTGCTCTAGAGTCTTCTTGACTGGGTGTTTAAAAAAAGCCCTTGTTTTCTGCTTTTTGACTTTATTCAGGGCTGGGTTTGTGATCACTTTTCCTGTGCTGTGATACAATTGTCCTTTATTTTTTTTTTCACTGCTGTTTTAAAAATGAGCACCAAGGAACTGCACTTATAACTTCCTTTCCAGATGATGCTATGCCTTTTAAACACTGCCTTTCCTTTAATTTGCCTTCAGGCAGCTCCTTGCCAACTGTTAATTCTTCTATTAGTGCTCATCTTCACAAGTTTACCAAGTCCTCATGTGGACAATTGCAATGTTTTAAGTGAAGTCCAGATGTGAGACAACTGCTATTTATTAATTTTCTATAATGAAGGGTTAGACCAAATGATGTATCATGATTATGCCCATGCTATGTTTATGCCATTTGCCAGTTACCTGAATGTCTTTTTGATTCTTTCCCAAATATATCCCTTTAACTTAAATAATATGTGTATTTTCTTATACACTGTGTTATTGCCCTTGTAGATGTGTGATCCCTGGCCCACAGTTTCATGTCAGTTTCTGAAGATTTATGAATTATTTACCTTGTGCTCAAGCTGTGTTAACAGTGAACTCTGAATTTGGTTCCTAGCTTCAGTGCAATCATTTTGATAATCACACTCTTTGTTCTTTAACCTTATATCCAAAATAATATTTTAACTTAGAAAAAAAATTAATTTTAATTTAAAATTGAACCAAATTAAAGTATTGTTAGTAACTTTGAAGAGTCAAAATTTTCCTTTCAAAAGGGAAATTTCTACTGCAGTAATAGACCTGGATAGTCAAGTCAGCTGGTCCATAGGACTCAAAACGGAAAACATGCCTGGACACCTGCAAAGGAAAATACAATGAAATTATTTCCTGCTGTAGGGACATGAGCCAATAAATAGATTCATAGAACACTACACTGGAATGATTGATTTTTCTCATTGTGAAAAATCATCTTCTTGAGTTCAATAAAAATCTTTCCAGCATTAAATTGTACCTATTGTCCTATCCTTTCCATGGGAATTCTTCTAAATAGGATTCTCGCATCTTCTGTGCAAGGCACCCTTTAAGTGCTAGAACATAGTTGTGAGATGTCCCCTAAACCTTCATTTCTCCAGGTTGTGCAAACCATCCCTCAGCATTTCCTCACATGGCAGCCTTCCCAGTCTTTGGGTCATATTTGTGGCCTTTCTCCTGACCCTCTGCAGCCCGCCCACATCTTTTTAATATAGAAGGGACCAAATCTGACTGTGTTCTAGGCGTGGCCTGGCAAGCCCTGAGTAGAGTGGGAAATTGACTTCATTTTCTGTGCTGGTAATGCCCTTGTGATGCCACCCATCATCCACAGCACCACAATGTTCGCTTACTTAGCCTGTTATTCATGTGGACCCCCAGCTCCACCTCTACAGATCTGCTCCCCAGATGGATAGATCCCAGCCTGTGCTGCACTCCTGGGTTATACTTGTCCCTGTTGAACTTAATAAGATTCTTGGATTTCAATGTGTTTTCTTGATACTTGAAACCTAAGTTGCATTCCCTAAACTATATATCCTTCAGACTGCAGCAATGATACTCTGCTTTTAAAAATTCTTCTGTCTAAACCAAAACATAATGGACAGATTTGGCAATAAGAGTAGCAACCTTCCACTGCAGCTTGCAAGTCATAGGGCGCATCAATCACAGTAAATTGGGACTGGTCAGTGCTGTTAGGTCTGATCAGAATGGCGCCCAAACAGCTTGACAGATAATGGATAATATTTTTATGGTCCTTCAGGTACAGTTGATCTTTTTTTTCCAGAAAGCTTTTTATCTTTAAATATTAAGTAGTATGTTACTCTAAAAAGCAATGGGTTGATAAAGGTGATAAGACCCCTTAAATTTTTCTGAATAACGTTCACTGTTAACGTTTACTGGATATTTTGCAGGGGAAACACTACTTGGTGTTTCACAGTGCGTGCAAGGAAAATTGTATGTTGTAAGGCTGGGTAAATACCATCTCCTCCTATCGTGATTGTCTTTCACAAAGTCACACAGTTCTTAGGTTACCATCACTTACTTTATCTGATGCTGTCTTCTCTTATTTGGACAGTACACATAACACACCCTGAATATGAAAAAGTTTTAATTAAAAAAATGTTGAGGTTTCATTTCACATGGTAGTCTAATCATGACAAAATATGTATCTAGGCCTGACTTTGGTCAGTACTTGCCTCTTAACCTGGAGAATATATGGATTTCCATATCTTTTCACTTTATTATTGGTAGTATTTTATTCAGAGGTATACTTGGTTTGGTTTGCTTATGAAATGGCGAACAAACACAAAGCAAAAGCTATGAAAACTGTAGTTAAAACTTAAATATTAGACTTTCTTAATTAACATCACACTCTTATGCATTTTATTGGTTTGACTTTGAGCAGTAGGATGAACAAATAAAATCTGAAAGGTGTAGAGTGGTGTCCAGTGTGGGCATACTGGACTGAGGCCAGCAAAGGGCTACTGATGATGAAGGACTGGAGCATCTGACGCACAAGAAGAGACTGAGGATTCTGGGGCTGCTCAGCCTGGTGAAGGGAAATCTTGAGAATCTGATCTGACCTGGTGGTGAGGGCATGGTGAAAATGAAACCAGACTTCTCTTGGTGATACCAGATGGCAGGACTAGAGACAGTGGACAGCAATTGCACTACAGGGTATTCTATATAAACATTTTTGTCAGGATGGTCAGACACAGGAGATCAAGAGGTTGCGAAATCTCCAATCCAGGAGACTAGATCATTTTCAGAGGTTTCTTCTAACTTCAGCCATTCTGTGATTCTGTCATTTCAAATGATAAAATAGAGGTAATTGGAGAAAATTTGTATGTTATATTTATACCTAAAAAAATTGCATGTTATATTTATACCTAATTCTGTATTAATTTAAGTCTTCATTTTCCCAGATGAATTTCTTACCAAAAAATCAATTCCTTACCCTAATATGTTTGTGTTTGTTTAAATTAAAAGCTTCTTGTTTTGTAGCAAGTTTGTTATTAGTAGAGTGTCATAATAAGCAAGTGGAGTGTGCCTTTTTAAGCACTTACATTTTAACCTTATGCGAAACTTAATTAATGAATTATGGTATGCAGGAAATAAATAGTCCTTGTGTTGCAAATAATCTCAATTAGGTTTTAAAGTGACCTCAATTTCAGCTGTGTTAATTTAGTCTCCTAAATTAAGTATCTATCTAAAAACCAGACATTTGTTGTCCAGAAAAATAATTCATTTAGTTTCTTGCATTAAACAGGAATCTGTAATGGTCATTATTCTTATAAGAGAAAATTACATAAAGTCTTAATTCATGTGACTAAAATTCTAATACCCTTTAAAAGCCTGACATTATTTATGTGAATATTTAAGGTTTTTTCCAATGTGTAAGCTAAGACAAATGAAAGACTCTGAGATGACATTGAAATACAGTTCAATAAGAAAGAGTGTATTTTAGAGCTCACAAGGCAAACCAGCTACAAAATAATTTTTTAATTCCTGCAGACTGCACACACTTATTCACTCCTTCAGGTAAATGAATTGAAGAGCTTATAGACACTGCACATCACAAGCGTTTTGTTTTAGAATAAAACAAAGTGTGTGTAGTTTTTATTTCCTGCTAGTGGCTTAGGGGGCTTGTCAGTAGCTAACACTGCAGACATTGTTCTCTCTTTACATCTTGCTCATTGCTTTCCAGTGTAACATTTGCACATAAAAACTTTATGTTTTAACTATTAGTATCCAAAAATCTGTTGACCTGAGAAATAGTTAGCTTACATTTCTGAACATGAATTCAGTTAAATAATTCTCGGGTCTCTGTATGGAGAGCGATTCCCTGAGCAGTCTGAATATGTAATTTATATTAAGAGCTCCGGGCTCTTCACAGTTCACCTTATAGCATGGACTGTAAAAAGTACTTCAGCATTTCATATTTTTTTGCAGACAAGTTTTTTCTTCAGGTGTTAGTTTTGAGATCATTCATCTGACATGCTGTGCAGACTCCAAGAGAAGTGCTTTCAAGAAACAGGCTTCACTGTGCGCAAGGCTCTGACTCAATATTTGCCTAACACTATTGCTTGGCTCAGAGGGCAAGTGGAGCTTGTTTGCATATTCTGTGTAGCCATTTCCCTAGTTACAAGATGACCTTCACCATCGAAAAAGTGCAGTGTGCAGGTGTGAAAGTAGATGTTTACTTTGCTTTTCTTAAGCAAAATAGGACCTGAAGTGTCAGGTTCTTGCTGCTTTGTAGAAAGCCAAGTTTTGGATTTTGCAAAAACTTGGCTCCTCCAAATGCTCTGATGTTGGAAACTCAGTTTTACCTGTCAGTAGCTCAGCATATCAGTGTAATTGTGTATGCTTCATTGCTCCCAGAGGGTATCTGTTCCCTGTCAAAGCCAAAGCTTGGCTTTTCTGCTGCTCTTCTCTTCAAGCATAGGACTCCCAACCACAGCTTCTCGAACTCATCTGAAGCAGAACCAAATGTGCTCTGAGACCCCAGCACAAGGCTTCTATTTTCCCTGCACAGTTTTTGTAAAGTCACTATTAGGGGAAGAAAGTCAACTTTGATGTCAAAATGCAGAACTTGAGGACAATATAGTAGAGTTAATACATAATTTTTAGAAAATTTAGTGAGAAGCACCATCTGAAATGCAATAAATAGTGTTATGTACTGAAGCATAAGTAAACAGTACATTTTGTTAGTGAATGAGAAAATTAAATTGTCCAGAAACTGAAGTCACTGGTGAAATGGCTGATGTGATTGTCCAAAGTGTAAGAAATAGGAAAATTTAATCTAATTTAAAATAATAATTGTTTGCATGTAATAGCAAAGGCAAAACCCCTGGGACAAAGTACGAGCATCATTAAAATTCCATTGGAGATTTTTTCTTTGATTTCAGAATGTGTTTTTGTTTACTACTTGTACTAGTCTGTGCTTATTTTTGACTTATTTTACAGAGGTGATTTCTGAACCTAGCTGGTGTTATACACCCACATCTGACAAAATAGTGCTGTTACAAAATAGGATTGCACTAACACGTGTTTCTATACTGCTTGGGAAAATTTTGCCACTTAGAAGATGTTATGGTGCTATGGCATTTTTATGAGACTTTCCCACAGAGGAACTGGGTATCTGCTTACACACTGACTGTTTAGTTAAAATGGTAAAGAGTAGTTAATTTGCTGAATTTTGCACTGTTAATAAAATAGTCTTGAAAAACTGATATAAGCAAATGTTGTAATAACTGCATGAGCCATTTAATAAACATTGAATATTCATGTGAACCAAGAATAGTCATGCAGCAAGTTTTTTCTTCAAAAGGCAAAATAGATTTGGGGGGGGTTGTAAAAAACCCTTGCCTTTGGTTTGGAGCATAAACAATTTGTTACTGAGATATCAAATTTATTAAGGAAATATAAAAAGATATTATGAAACAGCTTTCCAATATGCCTTAATACAGGGAAGAACTTGGGTATTTGGTATTAAAACTAAGGGTCTCTAGGAAGTTCTCTAGGCCTTTAACTTACTGTGTTAATGCTATGCTGAAGCTAGGCATGAGCTCTGCAGAAGTGCAACAAAAGCATTTGGTGCTTCAGAATCTGTTATTACTTGTACTATTACTTCTCTTAACTACAGTATCAATGCTGCATATTGTATAGATAGTTATATATTATTATCTTGTATTACTCACCAATATTTATTGAAGATCTCCATTTGTGAAGATTAGATTTGTGGACACTTCCTGTAAGAATGGCAAAAAATTGTGGTACTTGATTTTGTCATGTAGAAGTCATGATTAAACCTTTGTATACTCATCTTAAGTTCATTAGAGGACAAAACAAAACTGGAAATGAACTGAGTAGAATTTGCAAGTGGAATTCTAGAACAAGGAGTCTGACACTCCTTACTCTAAGTAATCAAATTAAATGCTAAGTAGATTGACATGCTACTTAAATTGTCATTCTTTAAAAAAATGCCAATGCTGAAAACATAAAAATATTCATCCAGCTATGTTGATACTTACATTAAAATCCTCCAAAAACGAGAAGCACATTTTTTTTGTGACAGAACATATTTTAAAGACATCAGCATTTTTATGTTTATATCGCATTGTAATGGCTTTAAAGGTCTTCATTGTAAGCACTGCCAGATACTTTCAGTATTGCAACTACATTTTTCAGTTGATCTTAAGTGGAGAATGTGTTAATATAGAATGTTTACTGATAGAGAAGGCAGTTTCAGGAGATGACTTCATCTTTACTGTATATAGAAGGTGCTGTAATAATTGGAAAAAGATTCACAGGAGGTCCATCATATGTGAAACAAAGCATGGAAAACTGAGGAAATGTGAAATAAAGCATGGAAATAAAGCATGGAAAACTGAGGAAATGTGAAATAAAGCATGGAAATAAAGCATGTGAAATAAAGCATGTGAAATAAAGCATGGAAAACTGAGGAAATTGAAATATGAAAAAAAAAAATTGCCAGTCAGGTTTGATGCAAAGAAGTAGCAGTAATACAAACATATTTAGTGTGGGAGGAGTGCGTCAATGGACTGTGGCTTGCATGAAAAGGCACTCAGAAGGAGGAAGGGAGGGAGGGAGAAATAGACTGGCAGCATAAAACAAGTGTTTCATGAATAGTGTCTGTTATCTTAGCAAGGAGCAATCTCACCAAGAGTTTTAGTTAACTTTCAGATTCCAGGGAAGTTGGTTCCCAGTTCTAGCACAACTTTTGCAGTAACCAAGAAATGTGCTTGAGAATCAACTCTCAGTACTGTTAAACACAGAGCAATTGTCTACTTGTAAAATGTCATTCAGGATGCTACAAAATACCTAATTGCTCCATTTAGACATGGCTGTTTAGTTTCTGGTAAGGGCTTTAAGCAGCCACTGGGAATCAGAAGTTGATTAGTGTTTTTTCAATAAATATTCAATTATCAGTTTTATGTTGGCCATGGCTAGACAGACTACTAGTGCTCTTTAGTAATGGAAACTTTCACAAGTTGTATTGACATGTCCCTGTATCTGTTACATGCTTTCTGCTGCTGCTACTATTTTTTCATTATTTCATTATATTTTTTCATTATATTTCAATATATTCATATTGTCACTATATTTTTTCCACTGTTCACTGGGTACCTTGTTTTTGCAGTATTGAATGAAGTCTGAAGTGATAGTTAAAATGTTATCCAAAAATCATATAAGGCATTTCAAAAATTATAAATGGCTTATTTTTGGAAAGAAGTGGAAGTACTTTTTTGATTTCCAGAAATATTCATCATTTGCTACTGGAGAAGAACTCTTCAGCCATCCCTTACTGTGGCTGTTGCTAATCATGATCGTAAAGTTAGCTGTAAGTTTAGGAAACTGATCTAGGATCCTTGTCTGAATGTTTGCGAGTGGTTATGAATCTCCAGCTGAGGTATCAGAGATAAGATACTTCTGAGAAAACATGGAAGAACAATACGCAGTAGTTTAAGTGTCTGAAACATAATGAAGGAAAGGAAGTGCTCATAGCCAAAGCAATTTTTAAAATAGTATTTTTTAATACTTTCTATTCTGTCATGATTTGTCTGTATTCTTCCTGAACTCACCCAGGATTTCATCTCCAAACCTCTCTGAAAGCAATGTGCCTTCTCTTTTGTCTTTGGACAATTTTGATTTTTGCCAAGGAACATTCCTGAGGATCAGACTAAATTTCTCTTGCAGTTGTATTCCTTTCATGTAACTGTTTACTAAATTGTTAGTTTTGTCTCTTAATAACGCTTCACATACAAGTTTACCATGGAAAATGATACATAGTAGAAAATTCAAGCTGTTCTTCTAATTATTTCTCAGTCAAAATCAATAAGGAAGTGGAATGGCTCTTGTTGTGACGCTCCTTTGAGAGAGCATTTCCAAAAGCTACAGTTTAACATTAATTTTGACTTAAAACCAGCTAATTTAAATGTTAACTGCTATGTATATGCAACACCACATGAAAACTTCGCATATTATAATATTTTGGTGTACCTTAATCTCAATTTTTCTTAATGTTCCATGAAATTATGACATTAGCTTTTAGTTTTGTGTGTGTGCACCCTCGCATGACATATGATATTTTGATGTCAAAGCAACTTGTCTCATAAGTGTCAAAGTGGCACTTCCTTTTGTTCAGTATGATGACTTTCTAGCCCTAACAAATTAACATATCACAAAGCTTATTCCCCATTGCCTTGTTTATAAAAGCAGTATCCATTTAGGGAGAGTATAGGTATATGTGGATCACCCCTGTGGTGTTTTATCTTTATCTTATCATCAAAGCCTCTAACTTGGCATGAGATTGGCTTTTCAAGCTCCTATTTTCTTTGTAATTTTATTAAAATAACCAGGAGTTTTATAGTCAGACAATAGAAAGCTTGGGTCTCATTATTCTTGACCATAGAGCTTATCTGCTCCCCTTTAATGTAGAGAAAATAATCCTTATTTTGGATACATTTTGCCCCTTTTTCAGTTGTAGACTTCATTTTTTTAAATCCAGAAGTATACAGCTTTGTTGTTGTCCAAGGACTGTTGAAACCCCACAGACGATAGGAAACTTTTTCTTTTCATGAAAACAGAACCATGCTGTCTCCCTTCATTAAAAAACCCAATTGAATGGCATTTGAGTGCTGTTTTTTAGGGATGGAACTTAAGAAATGATGAAAGAGCCACAGAGAGAGCCAAGAAATGGTAGGTTTAATCCTGGTACTGAGAGCTGTTCACTGTCCTTCCTGTCAATAACGTTTCCTCTTTCCTGTCAACTCTTTACTTCAGTTTTGTACTGAGAGAAAGCATGTTTTATCTTTGAGCCAGTATGAGGCTTGATCTATTAATGATACCTTTTGAATCAGTTTCAATGTATTATTAAACTTAATGAAGTCTTTTTTTAGAGAAAGCCAGTCTGTAGCTGGTGGAACTTTTCCCTTTATATTTTCTTTGATCCTAAGTTCTTCTCACATCCACACGGAGACATAAGGAAATACGAGTTCTGCAAGAAATGCAGTCAGATGGCCCCTGAAACATTAAGGCTCTCTTATTAAGTAGGCACAAAATCATTTTCCTCCAAATCATTTTATGGAAGGCAGGGAGGAGGAAAACCCACAAAGAAATCCCTAGCCCACAGCTGCTTGATCTGTGGAAGTGGCAGGGCCAGGTTTCCTGCAGGGCTGGTTTCTGTCACACCGTGCCTGCCACAGCGCGGGTGCTGCAGCTTTGCTGGCTGAGCGAGAGTTTGTGCTGGTGCTCACTGGTGCGTGCCACTGCCACCGTGCTTCTGCTGCAGCCTCCCAGGGAACAAGGCAGGAGGCACAAAGAGCAGTCATTCAAGTCTGTCTCCACTACTGGACCCGAACACTTCTGTCTCTGTGTCAAAACTGGAAGTTACTGAGGAGGCTTAACGCTTGTTAGTTCACGCACTGCTAAACACACAGTGATGTAGTAATCCTGGTTTCCTTGGAAAGCTAGGCTTTAAAATACTCTTCCATCTTCTGAAATCCTTTTTTTTTTTCCTGTACACTCCTAAAACAATATCAAATGCTGTTTCAGGCCAAAGCTTTTCTTGTTTTTTTCTTGCCCACTCCTGTAAGTCTGCCCAGGGTGCTGGATTTCACAGATTGGCATTGGTGGTCATAGTCCATTTTCCTGGGTAACCCTGCCGGGTCCAGCAGAGGATGTTAAAATTCTAACTTGACTACCCTAATTGGGATAAAACTAGCTTCCAGTAGTAGGATCTCTTGCTGCTCTTCATCATTCACCTCTGTTGAGCAACATAAAACGACTCCTTAGCTTGCTGGTATTTTCTTTTACTCTGTCAGTGATCACATTGAGATAGTGGGTCCATACTCAGCCAAATCCTCCTCCTGAAATGGGCAGATTTGGGAGTTGTTGTCCTTTGAGATAACCTGGAGGTTTTTGCCTTTTGCAGAATAGAATTCTGTACTAACCACTACTATTTTAAATCCTTATTTCTTAAATCCTCATCCCTAAAAAAATTGATCAAATTGATTCTGATTCAGAAATCCCTTCCATAAATGTATGTTTTCTGCTGGGTAATGTCAGAATTCCTTGCCCTCATATCTGCAGATAAGAAAAGTTGCAAGTGCAGTGGTTATCTATTTTCAGGACATTTTAAAATGTCAAAAATCATTAACAGTTTATCCCAGCATATTTCTGAAGATAAACACTAATTTAAGGAATCATATAACAGTGTGGTTTTCTACATTTCAATTAGTCTTCAGGGTTTCCTTTTCATAAGGCAAGTCAGTAGTCTGCTGTTTGTAGCTGCTGTTTGACATTATTTCTATTTACCGAAGTCTTCAGGCTAAATAAGCTGGTGGAAGTTGCCTTGTAGCTATGTATTTAAATTTTCAAAATAAATGCATCAAAGTTTCTAATTAGTCTCTGTTAAAATATTGATTATTGTGGTGATGATCTCTCCAGTCTGCTTATTTTCACATAAAAATATTGAGAAAATTTGATAAGATTTGTGATTTTGTGCTTGTCTCTTTATCAGATATGGTAGGCAGTTTTAGTATGGATTTGCACCAAGAAGCTGAAGGAATATTTTAATCAAATTCAAATTATGGTGTGACAGATTGTGCTATTTTTTTATTATAAAACAAGTAGCAAAGAATTATATGTAATCAAAACTGATAGTCAAATAAATAGGTTTAGGCCTATTGAGCAATATTTACATACACTTACAATCTAATAGTCTGGTTTTTTAAGTCTTGCTATAAGAAAAACACTTTTTTTTCCCTGTAACTGATTAATTTCAGTGTTTTAACTACAGATTTCAATTTGATTTAAAAGAAACCTTGAACCTGTAGGCTAAGATATTTGTTTTGATGTTTTAATACTATTTTTGAAGTTTTCCTTGTTTTGATTAATATATTTTTACTAGTGTAAATACTATTCGGAGTAAAACTGTCATCTGTGGATACAGAAATACATAAAAATAGAGCACAATCCCAATATGATGAGGAGAGATGGTGTTAAAAAAACTAATTGACCATGTCTGTTGTACTTGTACTCCTGGATTAAAAATGTGTTCCATAATGAAGGCTAGATATCCATCAGTTTTTGTTGCATTGCAAATGCAGCAATGGGAAAAGTACTGTAATTTCACAATTATAAGCTGCACCATTTTGACTAAAATTTTGGTCCAAACCCAGAAGTTTGGCTTATAATCAGGTGTGGTTTATATGTGGACAAAGAACAAAAAGTTGCTGTTTTAGTTTGGAGGACAGGTGTCTGCTGAGAAAGGCAGGAGCTTCTCTTTGAAATGGAGAATGTAAAACCCCCTCCCTCCAAATTATTATAATTTTGAAATCAAGGGGCTTTCAGGCAAAGATATGGGAATTAGGAATAACAGTTCTTTTCTAGGGAAATTAAAATAGAAATACAGTACTATAAAGAAACAAACTCCAAACCCTGACAAAGTCAGAGTACAACCTGACACCCTGTCAGGCAACGTGTTGGTAGCAGTCCCATTAAATGGTGACTGCATCCTCCTGCAGTGACAGATGTGATTCAGTTGGAGCAGTGCTCCTGTACAAGGTGCAGTTTCCCTCCAGAGGTCCAGCGGTGATGTGGAGAAATCCGGTTTTCCTCTGGAGTCCAGTGGAAAAAGGGGCTACCTTAGTGTCCCAAAACCTCTGTTTTTATCTTGGTAAGAAATGTTGGGCTCTTCCCCCTGTCTGGAGCAACTTCCAATGGGATGCAGTAATTTTATCAGTCACACAGTGGGACTCAATGGGCCATTAGCAGAAAATGACTTGGTGGAGGAAGGATGGGTTGTGAAAAGATAAAGAACAATGCCCCGCCTGGTTTCAATTGGTGGCCCATTAACAGAATATCTCCCACTGAGATAAGGATCACTGCCCCCACCCTCAACAGATGGTGATAGAATAGATACCTTTTATCACACCCTGTATTGTAACCCAAGACAGTTGCTGACACCTGGACGTGCGGCTTATTATCAGGTGCAGCTTATAATCGTGAAATTACTGTAAACGAAAGTTAAATGTTGAGTAAGAATTTGTTACAACTTCATTATCTTTATGCAGATGTCTTTTCCAAAAACAATGTTATATGAAAAATTTTCCATCAGCTTCCTTACTCGGCCTTCTTTAATCATAGAACTAAAATTCAAAGTTTTTTGTTGGGGAAATTTCTGGAATTTTACTACTTTTTAAAAATCTACCTATTTCTAAATTTTTTATTTAGTAAAGTGTTTTCTTCTAATTGCAAATTGATAGTAAAATCAAAAAATTTCAAGCTAACTAATTCACAGACAGGCCTTTAAGACCTCTCTGATTAAGAAGGAGTAACTTTATTCATCTTCTGGAAGCAAGTGTTTGGTCCCACTGGAAGCTGCCTGAGAGCCAGGTGCTCCTTGTTCCTTAGAATTTTTGCTTGTTCTGCCTTACCTGATTCCTGTGCTCAGTGAGATTGCAACACAAGAGTCCTCCAGCCTCCATCTCGGGGAATAGCTGTCAGGAACACATTGTGCACACGCATAGGTTATCAACAACTTGTCTTAATAGGGCTTGAAGGGTCTGGTTACTGTTCTGTTTGTTGTGAGACTGGTACAGTTAAGCTGAGCTTGCTTAGACTCTGCTGAGTCTCCTAGGTGGTTTGTAGGGTTGGAAGATCATTTCTGTATAGGTGGACTGAATGTAATGGGTGCTTTATTCAAAAAAGCCAAGCTTTAAAAAAATAAAAGCAGATCTGAGAGCTGAATTGTTTTCTTACACACCTAATACCTGTTATTAATAAGAATGGTAAGAAATCATGCTGTATCTGGCTTGTCTCATTTTAATCAACCTGTGAGAAACATGAAAAGGAAAAAACATCTGAGATTTGATTTTAAACCAAATGTTCTTCCATAGTCTGTAGTTGTTAGAGAGGACGATAGTCTCTTAATTTTCAGCACAGTAGTAATGAACAATCAGCATATCTATTATATCCAGGAAGATTGTGTTAAATTTTTCATATTAAAAAAAACCCCTCTGTCTTCAATGTCCTTGTTTTTGTTGCTGAATCTTTTTAAGCAGTATATTAGGTACTATATCCAGACAGCTTTTCCAATAAACCTGTAACCCAAGAAAAATGTTCTATTTACCCATAATTTTTTTTTAAATGAAGCAATCATTTCAGTTGCCTCAGAGCTACTAGGACAGAAGAAACTTGAGATCTTGCTAGGCTGATAGGCCTTCCACAGCTATTTGAAAACTGTGCCTAGTAAAGCAATATCATTTGCAAATAAGCCACCAAATGCAGGGATAGTAATTAATTGTGTGGCTGGGACTCTGTAACCAAGACCTGCTGTGAGGCTATAAAAGTAAAGAGATAAAAAGGACAACCACTGGTTGACTGAATTTGGGTTTCTGTTTCATTGCTGTAGAACAGTACTAAGACTCAAGCAAGGTACAAGGACTGTTCATAGTCTATTTTTGTGTGCATTTGTAAAACAAAATATTTTCTGAGATTTATAGAGTTCTTTCCCACCTCAAGGAAGATGTAGAAGTCAAGAAAATGCCCTTGTGATGGCAGATAGTTTATGATGTCAAAGTATTACTCACAGTTCCATGCCTCATATTTGAGGACCTCCAAAGCTCCTTGTAAATTATACTTTATAGAATTGAAAAGAGAATAGTACCTATTTAACATTCAGAGTAAAATCTCGTTCCAGTCTTGAACATAAAGATGTACTTTTTTACAACTGAGCCTTACTTGAAAAAATTTGCTGTCATGTGCCTCATTGGGGTTCAACTCCTTTCTCGTAACTCCAGCAGATAGACTGCTGTCTATATGTGAGACTCTTGTCTGCCTCCTTGCCTTTTCCATAGAGCTAGCATATATTCAGGAGAAATTATTTGCACAGGGACCTTGCTTCATCCTTCTAATGCAATACGACACATCTTGTCCTTTTGTTCCTACATTGACTACTCAATATGCTTTGTTCCAGTTATTAAGCACATAAAATTAAATGCAAAAATCACTCAAATATCAGTGACCATATATTTCGCTCATCTATATCTTTATGATTACGGAGTAGTAGCTGAAGTCATGTGGGACCTTTGCTAGCGAAGGCAGTCAGGATTGCCTTTTGGGCACAATCTATTACTGACTTCAAGGAGTGTAATAATTTGGCTGGGATTCAAGAAACTGCTGATTGACATACAGCCTCTCCATCTGTTGACCATTGTCTAGTTTATCTCATTATAACTTAATAGAAAGTCAACTGTGAATATTCAGCAGATTCCTTTGCCTGCTATCAGGGTCTTGGGCGTTGATTTTTCAGGCCAGAATATATAGTAACATATCAAATCTGAAATGCTAGCACCTACCCTGGTGGACTGGGTTTACATGGCCAATCCTTTGTAGCAGGGGGTGCTTCAGGGGTGGCTTCTGTGAGAAGCTGCTAGAAGCTTCTCCCATGTCTGGCAGTGCCAAAGATGGATGTGCTGTGGATCAAGGCTGTGCCGGATAGAAATGGTGGTAACGCCTCTGTGATAATGTATCTAACAAGATGAAAAGTTATCATACAGTTGGCTCCTGGCAGGGACCTGCAGACCCCTAGAGAGAGAAGCCCATGCTGGAGCAGGTTTCCTGGTAGGTCGTATGACCCTGTATGGGCGGAACCCAGGCAGGAGCAGCCTGTCTTTGAAGGACTGCACCCCGTGGAAGGGTGACCCACATTGCAGCAGTTTGAGGGGACTGTTGTCAGTGAGATGGACTAACATTGGAAAATTCATGGGGAACTGTCTCCCCTTGGAGAGACCCCATGGTGCAGCAGGGGAAGGACTCCTCTCCCTGTACAGTGGGAGAAACTGGGTGATGAACTGACCATAACCCCATTCCCTGTCTCCCTGCACCATTGGGGGAGGAGGGAGAGCTGGGAAGGAGAGAGGAATGGGGGGAAGGTGTTTTTAAAGGCTTATTTTACTTCTTTCTCCCACTCCAATTTTGATAGTAATAAGCCTCCTGCATGGATATGTTTTCATAAGCATCAAAAAATGATAAGGTAAAGAATTATACTTTGAAACAGCAGTGTTCTGTGATAGTTATTAATACCTTAATTAGAAGGCAATGAATTACTCCTACAGTATGAAAAAATATGAATATGACTAATATTTTGGTCTTGCAAGTTCTCAAGTTTAGTTGTTTCTGGTTTTTGCAAACCTTTTCTAGTATTGTCACTATTGCTACCGTGAGTGCTAGGTGGTGATAGATCTTGCTCTGTAGCTTATTCTTTGTCTCTCAGTACTTCTACTTGGTTTATCTCTCAATCATTGTTTTACAGCCATGAGCTCTCACAGGCTTCTGGTGAGCGTGGGAGACATCTATAAGAACAGGTCATTGCTTCTGGTCTTCTGTATTCTTTTGGGTTTTCCCCTCATTCTTGAGCAATGAGCTTAGTCTGTCTTAGCTGTTTAAAATGTCCTGAAAGCCTCCTTTATATTCAGGCAGCAGCAAAATTAGTTAGGTGACCAAGACAGCTCTCCAACTGCTGGTAGCGAATGAGTATCTGTCCACCTATCAAGAAGGCAAAATGGAGTGACTTTCACCACACAGGTGTTGCGGAGTCTGGTGTGTAGTACTGTATGAGTTTTGCTCTCTCTGACTGGTAGGATGTCTGGAGAGCAGGATGTCAAATTTCACCTTGGTGCTCTGCCACTGAGCCCCTGTCTCACTGGGGCTGGAGTTTTTGCTTCATCATCTCTGACTATGAAGTAGAATGCATTGCTGTTTCTTTGTGAGGTTCTGCTGTTCTAACTGGGTGAAGAATGCGATAATGGTGGTTTTTGTTTCAGGAAAATAGGAGGGGAAAAGACATGGTCCAGTTCGAAAAAAGGATGTTATCTATTTCCCCAGCAAATCCCATCTTTTCTGACTGTTGCTTTTCTAGATGTTCTTAACAACTTCCAGTGAGAGAGATGTTTTGGAGTCCTGAGCAGAGAAAGAGATCTACATTGGATGTTTTAGGGCTAGTGTGTTACTTGTCTTGCGATAGTGGTGGTGTGAGTTTGAGTTTGGGGATTTTGGGGGAGCAACATGCCAAGTCTGAATGTGTCTGCTGCCTAGATGAGAAATTAGTGTTTGAGCCCAGATCTGGTTGAATTGAAAGAATTTAATTCCCCTGTGTTGCTGGTATTCCACAGTCAACAAATCATTAGCAACGTCAAGTCAAGTTTGTGTTCGTGTTCAAGTCTTTATACAATTAAACTATTTCAAATAAATTTCTCTTCTTGTTGCTTCTGTGATTATTTTTCCCTACCTGTCTTAAGAATTTGCCCCTGGAAAATACCTACTCAAATATACCAGTCCTAAATTGCCACTTTCTTTTGAAATGTAAAAACAAGGTCATCTTATATCTTTAGATAATATTAGTTAAAATGTGTATAAAATGCTGTAAAGTGGCAATAAATAGCTATGCAAAATAGGAGAATGAATGATCAGAGCTAGTGAAGGCTGGATAAAGGGAAATCCATCATAGCTTAAGATCCCTGACTGCAGAATTGATGTCTAACCAGCCGTTCCCTGCCCTATATTTTTGTAGTTTGTTGATTTTGAAAATCTTCTATTCATACATTTGTTGTATTCTCCTATTTTGCTTTTTTTGGAGACTGCTTCTCCAGTTTGCCATCACTGCTTACTCTAATGAAAGAAATACAAGACTTTATACCTTTCAGCTGTTAGTTCATGGTCTCTGCAAACTGCACCATGACTGTACTAATTTGCACAAACCTTATGTTTTCTGAGAAACCCCTGAGGACCTGGAGTAACACTTTCTTCTTTTTTTTCTTTTCCTTATTTTTAAATGACAGCTTGTGTTACAAAGTGTAGATTGGCCTGAAAAAAAGGATCATTTTTGATTTGATGCCTTTGGCACTGTTTAGAGTTTTGCAAATGGATGAAGAGGCAACATAAAGTTATTTCAAGGTGTTCCCCAAGGGCAGTAGTCATAGAGAGCCACAGAAAAATTCTTTGTTAAGGAGTTGGCAAATTAAATATAGAAGAGTGAGAGACCTCTCTCTCCTTTTATAGTTAGAACAGAAATACTTGAATCCTACAGTGCCAAACTTTCTCTTTTTCTCTTACTCCTTCATAGAACATCATATCAAAGTACATTATACATTTTATTCTTACCAGATTCTTGAAGTTATATGGATAATATTAGCAGAAAATTAAAAAAGCACTAAGGAGAAACTGCCCTGTTTTCCTTTTTGGAAACTTAAAAAAATGGAGAAAAAATTGTTTTGAGCAGTATTAAAAATCAAGAATGGGTTTTGAGTAACTTAATGCTTACTGTAATGCACTGATTTTTTGACAAAATAATTATAGATAAGATAGAGATGAAAGTGCTTTTCATGTTTTGGGTGGGTTTTTTTCATTAAAAGCCAGTATTATGTGGAAAATGGAACTTTAAATAGGGAACTGTGTTTATCTAACCTGATACAAGAGAATCATTTGAGTAAGAAAATCATTGGGCCAAAGTATCACTGGTACAGAATTCTCTTCTGCTGTACATCACTTGCATGATGTGTTCGAACTACACACAGAATTATATGTACGAGTACTATAGACTGAAGTCAGTACTAGTGTCATCTTAACTGTTTCTTCATATTCCTGCTGTACTCTACATCTATGACATTTTTTTTTGTAGGATGAGCCTGTGAAAATGCAGTAGGCTACACCCTTGGTGACTATAAAGGGAATAACTTCCTACATACCTGACTTTCATGAGAAAGCATTGCTTCTCTTGATTCATCTGCATACATTATGGAGAAGTATATTTGCAGCATATATAAATAACCATAAAGACATGTACAGTTTAGTCTTAAGAGTTAATTTTTTTACAAGAATCCCCAAGAGAAAGTGAGTTTTACTTAATAGTCAAAATTAACAGATTTTTAAATATTTCCAACTGAAAACTTTCTGTATTTCTCCCTTTTTGAAATAGAGAACCTGTTATTAGAAATTATATTCTTTGGGTTGAATTACTGGGAGTTGAAATTCATTAGATTGTTAGATATTGTCAACAGATATGATATTGCCAAGGATGGAAATATTGCACTCCTCTTTATAAATTTATGTACACTTGGATATGACTTATAACTTTATTTTCTTTGTAGTTATTTGAACTGCTGGGCCCTGAAGGTTTTGAACTCATAGAGAAACTCCTACAGAACAGATCTCTGATTCTGCAAAGATCTTTGACTTGTCCAAATGATAACAGGTTCCAGGCTCTCCAAGGTAAGTGACTACAAAATCTTTGTTCCAAATCAGATAAAAAGTAGTTTTCTAACTGTTCTAGTTTCAACAGTAGTACTGTCCATGTGTAATTAAGAAACAAGCAAAAAATCACAGGAGACAAGGGGGGAATATATTCCTGGGCTTAAACAAAGAAAGTCTGATTATACAGAAGAAACAAATACAAATTGCATATGTTTGTTTAGTTTTCAACTGCCTGTGGGCATGTGTAGATTTTGAATATATTAACAGTTGCACTTTTCCTGTTTTAATGGATTACTCTGGAAATAATCTGATCTTCTATTGTTCCTCATTTGCTTTCCTGCTTCCTATCTGCTTCGTATTATCATCTAATGTAGGACTTGAGGAAGAAAAGCACAGTGGCAATCACTTCTGAAAATAATAAAGTCAAGCTTAAGCATGAATAAGTGAGAGTGGGGAAAAAAGGGATTCAAGTTTTTTACTGTAATTTTTGCTTTTATAAGTTAATTTGTCTGCACCAAATAATTATTTTAAAATAAGTTTTACAGATCATTGTTTTTAAACAAGTTTTATTACTTTCTTCTCTGACAAAAATAAATCTGGTAGCATATAGGTTGTGACTTGGGATAAATCTTGCATGGACATAGCACCATGCAGCCCATTGTGTTCACAGCATATGGAGTTTGAAAAATGTGTATAGAGCCAGTAATGGTGGACTCATGTATCTCCACAATAATTTTAAAATGCAAATGACCCCTTTTTAATACAATGAAATGTTACATAAGCAAGCGTTTAGAAGTTCATCTCTTGCTGTGCTAATGGTTAGTCTAAACTCATCAGAACAGCTGTTAGTTTTGCCTGTTCATGATTTCAAAGACAAATGTCTTGCTATATGACAAGGCTTTCTGTCCTGATAGTTTTCCCTTCTTAGGTAATCAAATAAGAAATTAAAATACATTCAGTAGAAATTGAATTAATGCCTTTTCCTCCTATGTATAGAGTTTAGTTGCAGGAGTGTTTTCTTCTCACTTAGCAGAATTAGTATTTTGGAAGCTTTTATGAAATTATCCTTCATTATGCCATCAGTAAAATCTATCACAGTAATTTCTGCTAGAATGCGGAGGAAGAATATTTTCAATGTTATGTTTTTCAGACAATAGAAAAGCATAACTGATTTTATGCTTTTTTCACTGAGGACAGAATCCTTTAACTGTGGTAAAAAAGTCAGTGATATTCAGAGTATCTTCTCTGAGACTGAAGATGTTCTTGGCCCTGAGTTCAGTCTTTTAATTTTAATAAGGTCTTTTTTTCTTTTTAAGTTGATCAGAATGGTATTTCTAATGGTGAAGTCTTATCTTTCTAAAATTTCACTTGGGGAAGGGACTAATTTCTGTCTGCAGAAGTTTAGTCAACTTTGAGTAACTTGTGCCTTTAAAAATATTGTCACAAGTCAAGAAACTGTACATATACTGCATTTTTGCACCAGTTATTTGACTATTTCTTGTGTAATTTACTTCTGTGGCAGTAAAGGTGATTGTTGTGCTTATCAGACAAATCAAGTAACATTTCTTTGCCCTAACGTGTTCAGTCTGAATTAAATTTGGTCAGGAAATTGCATCCATTGTTGTCCCCTTTTAATACAAGAGAGAGAGCTAAAGCTGCAGACATGATGGAATTAATGTGGACATTTTGACAGTTTATTAGAATTTTTTCAATGCTCTTTAACAAGTTATTGTTGCCTTATCCAGTATGCATGCTGTGAGATGTAGGAGTTTCACTGTTGCTGTAGGTGAAAACTAAGCAGCACAAATTGTTCAAAATGTCAGTCAAGCGGGTTTATTTGATGAAAAAAGGTTTTCAAGTTTTTCACTTCAGAGTTTGGCTGCAGAAGTACATATGAAACATAACTGAGTTAAATATTTAATATTCAATCACATTTATATAAACTAATAATCTGTTTACAGAATTTTGAAAAATAACATTTAAAACCACCAATATTTTTAAAATGAAAACAAAATCAATCTCTTCCAGGCTGTTGTATATAAAAGACTTGATCGTGTCTTGGGTTTTGTCCAGTACTGATCTCAGAAAGGGGAATGTAACTGAGATTTTTTGGGTTCCCTGCTCCCCTAGATTTATTGTTTTCTGTAATTGTTCTGTGGTTCTGATTCTTCTTGATAATTCTGCTACTTATCAACATAAAAAGAAAGAGTCCTTGTGATAGAGTAGGATAGATTTTCTCACTTGTTCCAGGAAATTGCATTGTGAGTATGCTTTCAATACAATCATGTTATCTAGTATATATGCACTAATTCTTTTGTTAACAGGCCATTTAAAAAAAAAATCACCCTGTTTAATCTATTCTCAGCTTCCAGCTTATCAGTGCATGTATGTAAGAGCAGTGATAAGAGGCAAAGTGGCATTTCCACTGTAGATGAAGTTATTATAAACACAGAAAACAAAAAAAATTTACTTCCTTTTGCTGCTAGTCCATCCCCTGGCTTTGAGATTAAGTGTATTTTAAATGTCCTGTCTTTGGGACATGACCTAGTGGTCCTTCTAGATGTCTTGAGGCCAACTGCTGCACAGTCTACATAAACCTCAACTATTTTAAACTCACAATACACTCATGCACGCACACACAAACCCCCCAAAACAAGCATGAAACCAAACATCAAAACCCCAAACCGTTAGAATGAAGCTGGGGAAAAAGGATGGAATCCAGTACTTACAGAGATGCATACCTGTCATCATATTGCAGAACAGTGCAAGAAGTTTATAGGAGAAAATGCTAAGCCAAATTATGGTTGTCAAGTCACAATTCAATCTGAACAAGAAAAGTTGTTAATGAAACAATATCGTCGGGAAGAAAAAACGAAATGCCAGAAAAGAAAAACAAGCTGGGGAAGATGGAGAAGTTTCTGTAGAAGGACAAATGTGCTTTGATCCCAAAGAGCTGCGGATACAAAGGTAATAAATCCCAAAAGTTGAGAAATGCTTCTGTTGTAATTGCTACTTCAACATATCATAACAGTTTATTTTCTTTTAGTTTGCTTTGGTGATCAGGGGATTCTGACTTCAAGTCACGTTTTATTGCAAGCGTAGAATTTTTTTTTATATGAAAACCTAATTTTCAGGAAAGAAAGCAGTGATTTGCTTAATGAGAATCTTCTTGATCTCATCTATGTGGGCTGGAATTGCAGATTAGTGGGGTAGGCTATCTTTCTTAGTTCCTGTATGCACACTACTTGCTTAGGATTTATGAAGTCTGTACTAAATCTATCAGAACTATCTTTCTTTTTCTCTCTCAAGATTAATGGGTACTATTTTCCAAGTTGTCAGCTAGAAGGTAGTGGGAGGAATAGAGGAGGGAGAGGATTAGGAGCAAATAAGCTGTTGTATTTTGTATTGAGAAAAATATAGTAAGACTGGTATCTAACTGTGAAATCATGTCTCTGTGTTGCTTATAAAGAGTCAAAACTGCTTTTAGGAAATCCTTGCACTTATAGGATTGTGCTTCTGAATTTTATCTGAACTGTGTGTTTTAAGGTTTTGGTCTAACTACCAGTTAGTAACATCGTAAAATTTCTTTCTTTAATTTCCTCAACTCTTGCTCTGACTTTAATGTACTATGCTCAGTTTTGTGATGGCAGCCTGAAATGGGCAGAATTACTGCAGCTATTTTTCTGCTCACAGAGAACTAGCACTTCTGAATGCTCGAAGTATGCCAGTCCTAGGTAGACAGAGAGAGATAAGCATCGAAAAGATTCATTATCCACATGTCTATGATTCCCGAGCTGAAGCTATGAAAACATCAGCATTCATTGGGGGTGCAAAGGTATGTTGGTGCATGACCCTTCTTGAGCAGTACATCTTTCCCAATGAGTAATGTGCAGCAGGGTTCCCTTTGTTTCCTTAGTCTGCTCCTTCTCAGAATCCAATGCATGAAGCAGTGCTTCTTTGGAGAGGGTTTTAAAGCCTTTGATATATTCTATTTTTATTTCAACTCTGGAAGAAATAATCTTCTTTTCAACTGATGTATTTGCTTTTATTTCTAGGGTCATTTAAATTCTTAAAATACTGTTTTTCTGTCTTTTGGATACCTTTGAACTGACTTCAACAAAATAAATGCTTTTATGAAATTCTAATGGATTCTGAAATTTAATAAAAGGGAGTTATCTTTTTTGGGGTTTTGAGACTGTTTTCTGAATAGTAAAACTGATTCTTTTCCATTTGGGGGATTCAGTGATATCTGTAAAATGAAGGAGTGAGATTTGGTTTTGGTTTAAATTCATTTTTTGAAGGGAAGTCATAAAGCATTGTTCAGTTATACATAGTGACACTTTCTGTTTTCATACTTTTAATTAATTTTCCTGTAATACATTTTTAGGTGGCCTTACCAGAGTCAGTTCAGCGAGAAAACAATAAAATGTATGAAGAGGTGAAGATACCTCATAGTGAACCAATGCCTATTGGTATTGAAGAGAAAATTGTTTATATTAAAGACTTAGATGAGGTGAGTATACCATTTCAAAGATATTAAGTTAGTTTTTATTTTGTATTACCAAAGTTTAACTGGAAATAATGCCGGTTTTTCCAGTGATGTGTTGTAGGTAAATGCAGACAGTTAATTTCTTCACTACTAATTTGAAGAATATTTATTGGGGAACATAGTTCAGTGATATAATCCCTTTCATGTTGACTCAGATTCAAGGAATTTCGGATCTGAACTACTTGTTCAGGAGTTGCAGTTCTCAATTCCTTTGGCATTACATTTTTAGTTATTTATGGTTTTGGGCTGTGATCTGAATCACTGAAATGAAGGTATTACAGTGATTCTGTTCTCTTCTGAAGATCACAGGAGAAAGTGAGCCTGAGCTTCTGTACCTTGACCTGGACAGGTTGGCTTCTGACTGCACAGCACTATTCTGCACCTGTCTTACTGTCTGATACAGTTCAGAGGTGTGGAATGTTGTGTTATAGACTGTATGGCGTGCAAATTCATTTCTAAATGCTTTGATGATAGAAAGTAAAGAGCAGAGAGGAAAAATGCAGGTAAAACAAATGTTAACATTTCAGCTTTTACTGATTTAAAATGGTGAAAAAGCTGAGATGAGGGAACTAAATTTATTTTTAGTTATTTACAGTCTAGAACTTGCAGTACTCCATCACAGGTACCTTTTTACTCCTAGTTGTAATATATCAAATCTATTGAAAAGTGGAATATTTGGTATTGATTTGAACAGAGAATAAAAAGCAAGCTTTATGTACAGAGGAGGTTTTCTGTCTCTTAGTCCTGCAGCATATAACAATGGATACATTTGTTCCACCTTTTTCTGGGAAAGCAGGAAATGAGAATATACGCAGAGAACATTATTGAGATTCTGAGTAAAGATTGTCTTACGTAAAGATTTAACTCTTTCAAAACAGAAGACAATTTTAAGATCTGAATCTATTCTTTTCTGCTTAGGTGACAGTACCTAATGTGTTTGTGAATTGACTGACAGTTCTTGAAAAATACAGGTGCTGCCACTATTGTCGTTTTATATGATAGTATTCAGCATGACAGCTTTTTGCAAAAAAAAAAAGTAGTTTTCCTAAACTAAATACTACCTACTAATCTGTAAACTTTTTGCAAAAAGTACTAATATTTCAAAAGTGGTTTCAGAAAAAACATGGTTCAGACAGAAAATACCTATCTGAAATGAATTGTTGGCTGATTTTTGCACATATAATATTTAAAATAAATGTCAAAAAATGAATCAGTTATAAAAATTTAATAAGTAATTCTCTTTTGTAGATTGTATATCACCAAGAGGTCTGCTTTTCAGTTTTACAGTGAGATTTTGAAATAGAAATAATCTTCTTTAGAACTTTACTCTCATATGATTCTTATTGCATGAGATCAAATATAGAAGTGTCAGCAACAAATACAATTTTGATTGTTTGAGCATGCGTGTATGTAATTCCTGCCACCAAGTTTAGTATCGATTTGTGACAACAGATGACAAATTTGTGAGGTTTGTCCAGGTGCACGACTTCTCAGCTTCTTGATTTCACTAATGAGACTCATGGATTTGAAATTTGTTATATAGAAATTTTTATCAAGGAGCTAAAAGAGGCTGGAATTACCAATGCATAAATTAAGACATACTTTGTCAAGATGTACCTTTGTTAGGGCAAAATTCTTCTGTTTTGTTTTCTCTGCAAGGCTGTTTTAAACCTTTAAGCTCAGAAACACCTTGGTTGGTGTTTCAAATTTTTCCCAATTAACTGGAGTTAGTTTAGAGTGCATGAAGATTTTCTGACAATATGCTTTATTTTTGATTAACTAGTGTAAACAAAAACAGAAAAATCAGGATTTTCAGGTGTTTCCCCAACATGTAGAGGTGCTCATAAAATAGCTCTTTGTACCTCTCCTCTGCTGGATGTGTTTGCAGGATTATCTAATATTTGAGTAGGTGGGCTAAGAGTAGAGATGACAGTAGATATAACTAGATATTTCATGACTAGGAACTTCTAAGGCATCGTGAGGAAGCTGGCAATTCTGCTGCTATTGACTATGAGGTTCCATTAATGGTAGGGTTTTGATGTGAGACATTTAGTCTAGACATAAAGGTACTCAGCCTGTGTAACAAGTCAATATACGTACAATCCATAATCCACAGGGAGAAAAGGCACAGAATAATCAAGACATTTATTGTAGCTGGAGTTTTGAGTATTAGATACTGAGATTTATAAGCATTTGCTATTCTTTGGGGAAATCCTGATGGCATTAAAAATTGTAAATATTCTTCTTCCTTTTCTTTTTAGTCTGTATGTTTTCATTTGCACAAAAATAATTTTAAGAACTTTGTGTGTTTCTCATGAGCTATGTGATTTTGATCACATTGTCAGCAGTTTGGTGAGAGTATTTGACCGTGCAATGTTTATTGCAAAATACACCATTGCATTTCATCTTCTAAACTCCTGAGATCAGAACTGAGTTTGTAAGGAGTTAATTAATATTTTGAACTGTTGGCCAGAAGTTAAAGTTCTGGATCATATAAGTTGGAAGTATTCTTGCATTTTAAATTATTTAAAGTATTAGTTAATATTTAGATTTTCTTACTTCTTGTAAACACAGGTTGAGAAGAGAGAAATTTATTCTTCTAGACACTAATTCTAACAAACCACATATTAACTACATTTTAAACATGTATATGCTCCCTTTTTTAATAGTTTCTTATGCAGCACAGAAGTATAAGGCAAAAATGGCAAAACCTCTATGAACCAACACCAACCAAAGGCAGCAGCAATGCCTTAAACCAGATATCAACATGGGGTTCTTTTTTATAGGATTGGCAGTGTAGCCAGAATGCATCTGCTACTGCACTCCAGAGTGAAGAAATAACACGTTTAAGCTAGTTTTAGTACTATATTAATTGAAATCTTATGGCTGGCATTTTCAAAGTAAGTATGTCGTTTAGTTAGGGCCTCCTTGCAAAGGGTCAGAGCTTTCCTAAAAAGTTTGACTTCATGATTAGTGAAATCACTGCCTGAAAGAACACAGGTGCTAAGATGAAACGCATATGAAATGACAAAGGTCCAAATTTTTATAGCTAACATTCCTACTTAATCCTATTATGCACTGCAAATATGAGATCAGGAGTGACCAACCTTGTACAATTTAGGAGCCATAAAAACATTCCACAGCATGCCATAAACAACTGGCTTCAACACTCTCAAACTTCCTTTCCAGCTTTGTCTCCTACCTTCCTCCATTGTGAGCTGAACTGCTGTTTCACCTCCTCCAGCAATCTCACTCCACTTGTGTTGTCTCATAGCGTTTATTTCCTGTGTGTTGAGTTGGGAGCAGGAGCTGGTGGCACGGAGGGAGCTGTGCTGCTACTTAGGAATGTTGCTGGTGTTCAGAGATAGAAGGGTGCGCTGTGTCCCATGGAAGGAGTAGCAAAAGGCTCATACCTTACAGAAAGGCAACAAATCCCACCCCCAGTCCCCTTTGTAGACCCATATTTTTCTTGGCATTTATTATTTCTCAGAGAACTGTGGTTTTACCACAGTTAAAGCACAGGTGGTTCATAAGTAGCTGATTGGTCACACCAGTTTAATCTGAAGTATTATGGTTCTATTGTTTGTACAAGTATAGGTTGTTTCAATAATGAGAATTTTAAAAATTGGGAAAGCAAAAGCTTAGCTTTATTATCTTTACTCTGTTGACTTGCAACTTGACCATTAGAGAAATATATTTTTTGTATTAATTATAAAGGTGGTTTTGTACTAAGCTTTTTGCCAAATAAATGTACCTTTAAAGTCATAAACTCAGACCAGGGAAAGTTCCTCTCCAAGACTGTGAAAAAGAGTTTTATCTAAAAAATTGCTGCTAGTGAAAAATTACTTCAGCTTTTTACCTAAAGTGGGTGTTCAGGTTAGGATTTATTTCTTTTTTTCATGTTATTTCCATTTCCTTTTACTAGCACTGCTTAATGCGCTAAATAAGAAAGGTAATTTTTTTCTCTCTGCATTATGTGAAGGAATTATTGCAAAATCAATATTCTCTCTTTTCCTGTAATGTTTTCTTGTTTTTAGAATTGTACAAGGTAAGTCTACTGAAGAGAAGTATGCGTGTTTTTGGATAAATTACATTTTTCACATTCAGAATATTGGATCATTAATTCCAAAGTTGATCTTAGTGCATATTTCAGTTGCATATTTTCCAAACAGCAATTGATAGTTGAACCATATGGAATAATTTTTAAAAGAAATTTTGTTTTTTATTGAAATCTTGTCATTTATCCAATTAATTATACTCAGAAATTGCTCTGAGGAGAGTTTACAAATTCTGTAATCCTTAGATTTAAGACAAGGAAAACCATGTTTGTCAAGGTACAGTTGCTTTAATGGCTGGTAGTATATATTAGGGATTACAGTCTGTCTTCATATTTCAGGGGGAGGGATTCCAAAAAAGGTTGAATATGTGCTATATCAGGTAAACAAAAATATTGGAATCAATTTCATTATGGATTCAACACTAAATGATGGTCTTAAAGCATACAAGTTCTGGCTTAGTTTTCTTCAATATGTGAGTTAATGGTATTTTATAATTTTTTTTTAGAATTTCAGATACTATGGAAAATTTCTAAATCAAATTGTTTGATGATTTCACTTACCTTTAAATGAAGCTTTTAGGCATTGTTTCATTAAAATTCTAGGAATAAATATTATTGCTTTGGGTAAAAGCAAGCAAAAAATATGTGCTTCATGCCAAACCAGCAGTTTATTGTCCAGCTTATATAAAATGATCGTATTTTCCATTAAGACAATCCTGTTTCTTGGTAAAATAATTTAATAACTCTTCATCAAAAAGATCTATTGCTATGAAGTGCATGCTGTAAAGTGGTAGTCTGATTTTAAGATTTACCTATAATCTCACATTGTAGAAACACAAACATGCTCTGTGGCTGGTTACTACTTCACCTTTGAAAGACACTTGCTGTACTTGAATGTAAATCATTGAATGCAATATTTTCAAACATGTGTCTCACTTGACTGCAGCTTTCACTGCAGATAGATGTGACTAGACGATTTCCTGAATGCTAAGAAATGACTTTTTTCTTTCAGCAATGGAGAACATCTTCCCCTTTTGATAAATCAAAAGCTATTTTGAAAAAAAAGTCTTACTTTATTGATATAGCTTTAATACTAGTAATGGTACTATAACATTTTTCTGGATCCATAAGACCTTTCTACTGTTTTAATATGCTTTTGCCAGTAAGATGGGGTTTTTTTTCAATAGGATCACTGAGTTTAATGCATGCCAGATTACTAACCTTATTTATTTTGTGTAACACCTTTAGAACAACAACAAAACTTAAATCGTTTAGAGAAAAAAGAAACCTGATATGATCATGTCAACTAGATTTGATATGGTATTTGAAATGCAGGTACATTGCAGGAATAGCAAGGCTTTATGAATTTTATAGTGCAATTTTGAATTAATTACATAACGAAATGTGAAAATCTGGGTTCCTTGATCTAACATGACAAGTGAATGTCTCAGTTGGAGTGAGCTAGAGTTCTTAGGGGCACAACTTGGCAGGATCAGCAATTATGACCACTCTCCAGTAACCAGGAGCTTGACACCAGTGGAGGATTAGTGATGAAGTAGGTAAATATAAAGGAATAAATATGTGGTTAAGAAATACTTAACAGATGGATAATTTTGTCCAATAATCTGAGATTATTGTTCCAAACATAGTTACACCTATATTTACTTTATCCTAATAGGAGAGTATTTTTGCGTATCTGAAGTCTGTATCAAAATATATAAAGCAAGTTTCCTAGAATATCAGAATAAGCTAGCTTAAGCTAGTGCTGAAACAAGAGGGAAAAGAATGAAGCATAAAGATTTTCTCTTTTAAAGTATATATAGTAAAAGACAAAGGAGAAACTGCATAGTCTAATATGTTTTATAATTATTGTTTTTAAATGAAATTTTGAAATGCAGTGGTACTTGTCATTAAGGATTGTGATTTACCTTTAGAATTTGAGAACTGTCATTTATGACTCACTGAAAAGGTGTTTGATACTATTGCAGTCTTTGAGAGGACCTATCTCTAAATGCAGGATAAGAAATGGAAGCTATTTTCTCTGAAGTATCTCTGTGTTTGGCAGGTGTGACTTCTCTGGCGTCTATCATCCATTCTTAGTCCAACATTATCACCGACTTAAAAAAGACAGTAACATATACATTTTAGATAGTTAAAATATCTTTATAAACTATGTCTATATATGTAAAACACACGTGTACAACATGTATATGGGATATGTATATATATATATATATATATATATATATATATATATATATATACACAGTAATTTCAAGACCGTAAGGCGCACTGGACTATAAGGCGCACCCCCCAGGAGTCGGCAAATTTCGCAACTTTGTAGATCGTATAATGCACACCGGACTATAAGGCGCACTTTATTTTTACAGCGAAGATCTGCACTGCGTGCAACAAAGTAACTAATTAGTAATGGAATCCCGCGATTGTGGAGTTTACTGGCATGTGCTCAAATTGGAAACACTTTTCACAGATTGGCGTAGCCTTTAAACGCAACCCCAGGTGCCTTCCCTGTGCCACGGGCCCCAGCACCAGCTGGCGCGACTCGCAGCTCCTGGCTACCACCGCGCAGCCGCAGGTCCCGGCTTCCCCTGTACAGCGGCTGCAGTTGCGGTGGGCCCAGGCACTCCCGCCTGGCACTGGCTGGTGCACCTCGGCTTGCAGCTCAGCCGCCACAGCCACTGGCGGCTCCTTCCCCCCGCTCCCAGGCCGCGGCCACCGCCGCCTGGCAGCTTTTTGTTCCCCCCATGCCCGGTGCCGCCCTGCGGCTCCTCATTCTCCCCGCGCCTGGGCCACGGCCAGGGACAGCTCCCTCCCTCCCCGCGCAGCTCCTGCCGGCTGCGGCTGCCCACTCCCACCCCCCCTCGTGATTCAGCGCTCCCACGGCACCACCTCCCCATTGCGGCTCACACTTCTGGGTTTGCAAATTTTGCGACTTTGTCCATTATATAAGCCACACCAGACTATAAGGCGCACTTCCGGGTTCAGGGGAAAATTTTAGTCAAAAGGGTGGGCCTTATAGTCGTGAAATTACTGTGTATTTCCCATTAATGCAGAGTTGATTACCAAAGTAGCAAAGTCTTTTTAATAGGCCACTATTTTATATATCCTTCTCTTTGCCTCCCTCAGCTTGCCAGATTTCTACTATTTTATTTTTAAGAAAGATCTGTATGCAGAGAAGATAGTCAAGCCAATCTCTGTCTTTATAAGAGATGTATGTAGGATGCAAAAAAAATGGGGAATGATGAATAATTGGAGGTAGATGAGAACTGAAGCATAATCTTACGTCAGATTCTATGAAAAGCAAAAGGCGGTTTTCATTGAGCAGCAGCCTGCACTTACTGGAACAATATGTGTCTATCCATCATTGTGGAAGTAATAAACAGTCCACCTCTTTTGGGATGGGGAGGAATGAAGGTAAAGGAAGCAAATAAGTCACATCTCACATGAGTTTTGGAGGTAGGCATTATATAACTGCAGAGATGTAAGCCTGTGTTTGCTCAAACCACATCCTCCTTGGCCTATTTATATGATGCAGCTTTTATTTTTGGTATGATGATGTGGATCAAATCACTGCAATGGGGCGATTTATAAACAGACTATATTTATACAAACTGGAAGGAATTTCACCAGAAAAGTATAACAAAAACAGGCTTTTACTGTTGTCCCATAAGAATAGGGAAGTATTGTAAATACTTTCTTATAACTTTGGTTTACCAGGATTGCTGGAGAACCACTTGCACCCGCAAGGCTTTCCAGATTGTACAATATGTCTCTGATTTTCAAAAAGCATCCAACATAGTAGTTAGCATTGTAACTCTTTTCTTATTCTAAAATAGTGTTCTCTCTCTGCTTTTGCCATAAACCTCTCTTTTGGTAGACTGACAGCAGATTTATTTCCTTTGGTTTGACACTGGGCAAGTTGGATTCTTTTAGAATGAGACTGAATGAAGGTTTCCTTTGCAGTAGGTGCTGTCTTAGCTCATCTACACAGATTTTTCAGATGTCTTTTCAATGAAAGACTATCTTTTCTTTTTGGCCAATACACTTCTTGCTTTTCAGCTCTAATATAATGTCCTTACCTACCTTGTAGTGTCTTAAAATGGTGTCCTTAAAATATGATCTGATCATTTATTCTTTCAGTTGTGTTTGTCCTAGTCTCATGTGCAGTTTAGTTCAAGACCTTTTGTAGTCTTGTGCTTTTAATCCTTTTAAGATGACCAAGGCATTTATCTTTTTTTCTTTAAAAATTAGTTTTCAGATGCTGTTAGTAGATTGTATAATACTGTGTGAATTGACACATACAGGTGACCAGCAAACCACAGCTGTGGTGCAAGGAGTAAATTTATTTCATTACCTCTCCAGCGAGACTGGGAGTCAGAGACATACACAGACACAAGCTCCCTTAGGCTTAGCTCATCCCAATAGGCAGAGACACACAGACTCCCTTAGGCTTTGCTCATCCCAGTGGACAGAGCGGAAGGGAGAAGTAGCAGCCCCACTACCAAATCTCCGTATATCACAGGGCTTTGCGTGTCTATGAGTTTACCACAAGACAGTGCCTTTATGATCTCTCTCCCAGCAGGAGGCTCAAGCATGTCTGTGAGAGTGTGTTATCTCGACACAGGAATCTTCTCACAGCACTTTTCAAAACAGGCAGAGGATGAACAACACTAGGCATAGTAAATGGAGTCTTCCCACACCAACATTCTTTGCAGTCCCAACTGCAAAGGTCGCTTCAAGCAAAACTCTTACATCCTTGTCAAATCTTCTGGTTTGAGCCCTGTTGTCCCAACAAATACACTGTAGATTTATCTTTTTGTGTGTGTTAGCTTATTTCTTTACATACTCATAATGAGACCCTTTTAACATGTTGTAAGTTTGATGGTGTTACATGAAAAAAATGACATTTAAGACACTGGAGGTGTTGAGAGGGGCAAGGATGCTATGAAAAACTGATAAATATGCTCTTTGTTGTATCAGTCTGGGCTGTGTTTTTATGTACATTTTTATTTTCAAGGGTTTGATATTAATGACAACAGGTAAAACCTACTAGTAAGTGTAGATAAAGCAAGAAAAAATCCTTGTGAATAAAAAATAACATTTTCAAATGTCCTTTCATTAGTGAGCTTGTAATTGAAACTTTAACAGATCTTCTCCTTTTGAGACTGTTTATTCTATGTACAGCTTTTTAAAATTTTTTTTTTAAAAGAGCTCTGTAAAATCTGGGTTTATCTCTTCTTGGGCAGAGAAGTTCAAAGAGAAGAGCAATTAATTGATAATATGGGTCAAAGTCTAATGTGAATATCTGTACTGGTTAATATAGAGAACTTAATTTCTTTTAGTCTGTTCTTTAAGCTAGCATGGCTGTGTATAATACACTAAGCAAAAACTGCTTTAAAATATTTAGTAGATAATGTCTTGTAAGAGTTACATATTCTTATAGCTGTTTAGATTGCTCCTTTTCATGCAAGTAGCAAATATGAACAGGGAAATGGACATTTTAATATTAACATGAGATAAAATTGACTGCGTGATTTGAATAAAATGTTAAGCCTGTTTCATTTTCTACACAGCTGCCAAGTGTGAGTGTACTGAGTAGTGCTGCCTCTGAAATAGTTGAAAATCTGGTGGGAACACTTACAAAGGCAAACCAGTAAAGGGCACCAGCTGCTGAAAAACACCTGCTGAGCTGCTGTGGGAGTAGGTGCATCTGCCTGTACCTAGAAGTAGTCTAACAAATTACCTGCTTTTACCTGTCAGGATTTTAATTTGTGTAAAGATGCATCCCACAAAGCTGGTTCTGAATACTTAAAGAAAGAAAAAAATACGACTGGGGTTTTGTTTTGGTTTTGGGGGGAGGTTTTTTGTTGTTGTTGTTTTGGGTTTTTTTTGGGTTTTTCTGTGCAAAAAAGCAGCACTTCTGAGCAACTTTCTTATTCTTATAACTAGTTTAAGTTCTTCTTTAATAAAATACAAACCCAGATTTGGCAGCCAAAAGTCTCATCTACACTCTGTGTAGTGTGCTACTAAAGGACGCAGCTAGTCTGGAGGACATTATGCTACCAGAAAGGAGGTTTTCAGTTTTTGTTTGGCTTAGTTTGAGAGATGTATCTCGGGGGGTTTGTGAGAGTATATGTACCCTTTTTCATTGTAGCACTGTTGATGGTAATGCACAAACAAAAATAAATTTTACAATCAGAAGTAATTGGACAAATTTTTCAAATAGCTTTTAAAACTTTTGTGCTTTTTGTCTTTTGGTACTTAAACTTTTATTGTTCTCACACGTTGGTTGCCCTATCACACAAGGTCATCATCCTTCACCTACCTTTTATTTTCCTGTGGTAGGAAAACTTCTGTGAACACTGCTAGTTTGGCTGCGATTCACGAAAACAAAATAACTGTGTTCTTGTAGAAGAAAACACTGGCTATGCTTGTAGTCTTTTCTTGTAAAATTTAGGAAATAGTCTTCTAATATCTCTACTGTAAAACAGGGCTGCCATCTTGGGTAGCAGAAGTATGAATTTAAGTGAAATTGAGACAAAAATTGAGCTGTAGAAAGATTATGACAGCAATAGTTAATCTCCTGGGAATAGTCTTCTGTTTGCCATTCTTTCATTTTTACTTGATGTGTAAAAATTATTGCTAATTTCAGCTGTAATTACCTTCCAAAGCATTCTGATAGTTTTTCTGGGTTTTGTTAGGTTTTATAGGAAGAAATAGTTTGTTGTGTTAACATAAGCTAAAGTAAATAGTTTGTAAACACTATCCTGAAGTACCTTCTGCATTACCAGATTAAATATTCACTTCTACATGAACATTTAGAATTAATGCTTTTGCATGTATAAAATAGTATTGAATTAATTAGGGATAATTTAAAAATAAAATACTGAAAGAGATCTGTGCTTCAAAACTTTACAGTAATATGAAATGTTGTTACCCTGCTCATAAAAACAAGGTTCCTTGCTTTATTTTTTAAGGAAGATAATATTTAGGCTCAAATTTCTGAAGTTCAACTGACTAATTTGGGTGACTTTTATGTATTGTAAATCCAATGACCAGTAAAAATCCAAGAAGCATTTCAGGTAGAGTGAAGCAGCTGCATGTAGCTCAAAAGAAACGCAGCTTTCTGGTTCAAAGCATTCTTTTCCCCTTGTATTTAATCACTGTAATATTTGAAATCCAATTATGTCTACCTGGTGACTTTGCAGCTGTTATTTTTTTGGCCTCATTAAATGATCATAACAAGTGAAATATTTAAATTGAGAAAGAAACTTTTTAAGTGTTGATTTTTCATTCTTTAGGGACTCACATATATGTCATTGCCATGAATATGGACTTTAGTATAAAGCACATGCAGAAATCTGTAAAGTTTTTAATTAAAACAAGTCAAAGTAGTTTTAGTTGTTTTGGTAATTAAAACTGGAGAATGAATAATGTGCTTCTGCTGCACCCTGTTTAGGGAATAGCCACTTCTCAGTGGAATTTTGAAATACGTGTGTGAAAGAATGCAGTAGTCTGCTTTAGTTTGATCACCTCCCCGAAGGCAGAATTTCATTCTTAGGAGTATTCGGTCTTCGTTTAAAGTGAAATTCAGGATAGTATCTTAAATTCTAATTCAAATTATACCAAAGACCAAAATTGTTTTTAATTTTTAAGAAATGTAATCTCAAAGTGAGAATTTTCAAAGTCAAGGGAGTTATAAGCTAATTCTGAAATGCTGCAACATTTTAAAAATGAACTCTCACTCAAAATATTTTAGACACGTTATAGTTTGTCTGATTTTAATGTTGTCTTTAATTAGCATAAATTTCTGTATGCCCCTTAAGAAATGAATCTTTCATCTTAGATAACAATAGGCTGTGTCTTTCAGTGATAGGAATGGGACTGAAATGGTTCATCAAGGGATTAACTTAGAAATCACCAAATACTTTTAAATGTTTTTTAAAATATTTTGAGATAGAAGAGCTGTATGACTAGAAGATTGACTTTGAGCTGATGAGCTATTCAGCTGAGCCTTACAGTTTGCACTAACCTCAAGATCACACAATAAATACTAATACAGTTAAACTTTTAAACTTTTTGAAGTCCAATTTTTTCACTCAGCAGAACAACAAGGAGCAAAAAATAAAGTCTCTTAAAGTGGGAAACAGATTTTGTGTGTTTTATATCTTTTTGCAACAAAATAAATGTTTCTGAATTTTAGTTGGAAATTTGAAATTGCCCTGCTACCTGATCTTTCAGTTAGAATATTGGAAACAGACACATCAAATAACATTGAAGTTATTTTTAGTTTTTCTGTTAATAAACATGCCTTATATAATAATAGCTTGTTGGGAATTAACAAGGAGAAGGCAACTAAGAACTTTTCATTTGCAGTAAACAAAACATAGCAACTAAGAACTTTTCATTTTCAGTAAACAAAACATAGAGGAAGATGATTTCATTTAGTCATTAATAGGAATTGCTTATCATAAAACATGATATAAAGAAGGAAACTTACTTGCAAATATTCCGTCTTCTGTGTTTCCTGAATCTGAAAAGGATGGACATATTTTCACTGAGTCATCTAAGACTATGTTGGAAATAATTTTCTGTGTTCCTGAGCCCGTTTCCACTTGATTTTGACACCTGTGGACCTTTGTCCTTCTGGATCTCTACGTTTGAGACTGTCTTCCTTCTGTGCATATTCCTTACATGGAGACTTTGTGGCATGTTGTCACATCTGTCATCTAGGCTAAATGAATACCTCACTCAAATTTTGTACCAATAATCTGACTACATCAGAGAAAAAAAAATATATTTGCGTATTAATAACTACTACAACAGCAAACTGTAGAGACAACTGAGAGAAGACCTCATCAATGACTGTCAGTAGCTGAAGGAAGAGTGCCAAGAGGATGGAGCCAGGCTTGTCTTAGTGGTTACAATCAATAGGACAAGAGGCAAAAAGTAGAAATTGATGCACAAGTTCCACCTGAATTCGAGGAAGCACTTTAGTGTAGGCATGACTGAGCACTGGAACAGATTGTCCAGAGAGGCTGTGGATTGTCCCTTGCTGGAAATATTTAAGAACCATCTGGACATAATCCTGTGCTCTGTGCTCTGGGATGACCCTGCTTGAGCAGGGAGGTTGGACCCGACCACAGACCCACTGTGATACCTTCAACCTGACCCATTCTATGATTCTTTGAAAACAAAATATCTGGTTCAAGTATAGCCTGCAGCACTTTACAAAGTATGTGTGAAAGGTTTGTTAACTCTGTGGTCCTGTTTGCAAGGTAGGAGCTACCTTCTTCATCAGTTTTTCAGGTTTTGAGAATCTGTAGTTTTCAGTGTATTAATCTTCCATTAATCCTGAGATTATTAATTCCTGAGAACTGCTGAATGTAAATACCCTGGACAGAGTGCTTCAGAAAGTTTTATGTCTTTATCATGATCCATACCTCAGTCATTCACATAAGTCTATGTGAAATGGGAGGGTTTGATCTCTTTTGTCTGATACCTTGTCTCTTCCTCATTGTCACTACTTTTGAGGTTTGGCCAAAAACTATCTGCTGTTCTCTGTCAGTATTCTCTATTTTGACTAAATTTTCCAGTTATCTGTGTAGGCTAGTTGGAGTAGCCACACCTTTTCCTGGGATGAACATATGCCCTCATCAACACAACTTCCTGCTTAGATTTTTTTTTTATATTAGTAGTGACATTCTTTCAAAACTGCAACAAGAATATGGAAGAAAAATAATAAATTTCTCTTGATTTTTCCAGCTAGTTCATAAAGGGTGATTCATAGAAGAATCCAATTTCTAAAAAGTAACTTTTGTGTGGTTTCATAACATTTCATAATCTCTTTACTTGGGAAATGTTAGTTTAAACCATTTTATATGGATTAGAAAAAAGGACTTCAGTTTCTATGCTGCATGTTAGTAGCCTAACTTTTCTTTCACCAATGGCCAGAATGTATATGGCTACTTTCTCAATGCCCTCGTTGTCTTTCCTTATAATTTGTTGGGTTTCTCCCTTTACCCTGCAGTGTCTGTATTCTTGAACAACTAGGAAAGGTTTTTCTATATTAACTCTTTGATGAAGTTGCTTTTGAGTCAGTGTGCATCTAATAGTAATGCTTTTTTCCTCTTAGAGACGCACTGTTTTCCCAGGGGAATAAATTATGAGAGCAATATACCATCAACAGAGCTAGAAGTGTCTTTTATTTATATTTAAGTATAAGAAATTATGAAAGTGTTCTTTGCATTGGAAAGAACCCCAACGAAACGTAAAGAATAGACTGTAGCATATAAACATCATCAATTTCCTCGTTGCTCCATCAGGAGAAGTCAGAAAGATAGTGGAGATGTAAATAAATACCAGACCAGGACATCTAAAAATGTTTCTTAAAAATCTGTAGATATTTTGAATGTAGATTTTAAATATTTTCTTTTTGAATGTGTACATTTTTTTCTCTTTCACTCTCCCATACTTTTAGCTTTGCAGAGCATTAAGATATTTTTTAATCTTATGAGGAAAAAAAACCTTTTTTGGGTTACATTTAATATGGATGAAATGTGATTAAATTAAACCCAAATCCTTCTATCCTCATAAGATTTTAACTTCTGAGTTTGTTAGGAAATGCCACAACTGATGCCAATTTTCCTTCAGCTGCATTAGTTCAAGGTAATTTTTGTGTGTAATTCACAAATGGCATCAGAAAGCTCCAAGAGGAGGCTGTGTTCTGATCTCCATTTCATTGCTATAATCTGTAATAATTCTCTTGACATTGGATACTTTTGAGTTTGCAACAGTGTCACTGAAATCAGAAGCTCTCCCATGTGTCTGTTTGGATGCCAAAACTTATGCACATTTTTTGTAGAAATAGTTGCTTTTATGGAAAAATCTTTCTGAAACACTTTGTTTTCCATTTCCTCAAATGAAATCACCAGAGGGTATAATCAGTCTGTCTATAATCTTTTGTCATATTATAACTAGGTTGATGAACACAACACAGCTCTCCCAGTGAGGGGTGGAGATCCTCCAAGCTGTTTCAGTTTTTTTAACTCAGAGCAGTGAAAGTCTTACAGTACCGTAGTGGTGTCCTGTCATTTCCTTTAAACTGATCTGAGGTATATACATGCAGATGTCTTAGGATTTAATCTATACATTGAACCCAAGAATATTTCTCAATGTTGTCTTTTTAGTACAAGAGTAAGTGGTTGAATAATTCAGTAGTGTGTAAAAAAGGTATGGCTGTGGCAGTTGTTTGTATAGTGTTATTCATCAAGAGAATAATTTATATATAAAATTGGTGACAGTGTAACTATAGACTTACAAGGATATTTGTAGAAATTGCTTCAGGCATGTAAACGCTCATCTGTCATATATGGAGGTAAATATTTTCCCTAAAGCCTTTTGACTTTGAATAGATCATTCTTCTGTCTTCAAGAGGGCAAAAGGCAGGACTGATGAGAAACAAAACAAACAAACAACAAAAAAAAAAAAAAACAAAGAACCAAACAAAACCACAAAAACAGAGTTAGAGGCTTTTTATTCTTTGACTTTTTTTGGTTTTCCCTAGCTCTTTTTTTTCAAGGAGGGCCTATGTTTCCATAGTTGGTAGGAGAATATTATACTACTAAATTTCACTGCAATTTGTTTTTTAATTGAATTCTTCTGGTCTTCTCTGGATGGTCTCTGGATCTTCTGTAGTGAAAGTTTTGTTTCTTGAACAGCAGTCACTGTTATGAACTGTCCAGAATTTTGCCATTTCTGAGAAATGAGTAATTCAATAAAACTCTCAGTGTCTGACAAATGTGGAGTCTAAAAGGTCTGGAGAGGGAATGTTTAATCACGAGTTAGAAGCAGCATTCAAAAAAACCCCAAAATTGTAATAGTTTTCTTAGTTTTTTGTTATGGTAACTTTGAGCAGACGTGATCCTTTAATATAGAATGAATATATAATTTCTTTTTCCTCTTGGGATAAGAAGAAATGGATTTTTTCCTTTCACTCTACTGAACTCTCAGAATCCAGAAGAATTTTACGGTATTCATTTTGAGTTTACATGTACTAATATAACTTGAAGGTATGGAAATTTCCCTGGTGTCTGTTGGCTACTGCTACTTAAATACTTACTCCATGAACCAGTCAATGTGGTGATAATTTTAAAACACAGACTGTAGTTTTCTAAAAGATGATGTTTAATTCCAATTAAGAACATATTTGAGGAAGTTTTATATGGGCTGTGGTTCTCTAAGATGTCAGATTATCATTTTATTATCCTTATGGTTTGTTATTTTTTGTTTCTAGAAATTCTTCTGACTTCTTAATCTAATTAAAGGACTGGAGCAGCTTTTGTGTGAGAAGAGTGTGAGAGAGCTGAAGAGAAGGCTCAGGGAATCTAGCAAGTGTATGAGGGAGCCAGACTCTCATCAGTGGTGCCCAGAGGAAATGGGCACAAATCAAGATGCATATTATGAATATATGAAATTTAATCTGAACATAGGAGAGTAGTTTTTACTGTGAGGTGGTCAAATTCTGGTACACTTTGCTGAGAAAGGTTGTAGAGTCTCCATCCTTGTTGATAGCTGAAATGCAACTGCATAGGTGTAAGTGATCCTGCTTTGAGCAGAGGGGCTGAAATGGATGATTTCTAAATTAAATGATTCTGTGGTCTATGGTTGCTGCTAATAGTGACCCAAATAGCCCATACCATCCTTTAGCTAGTCATTTGTAGCAGGTATGGTGTTGAAATAAGCTGCTGGTTCTCTGGTGCCCTTTGTTATTTGCATCCGTCTAACATGTTTTACTCCAAGCTTCCTTTATAGCACATAACTCTTCAGGTACTGCACTCTGGATGAGATATAATTTGTACTTACTTGAAGAAATTGTAATGCTGATTATGGCCCAAAGCCAGTCATAAGCTCTATTTGGTACGCTTGTATAATTTTCATATCTTTGTGTATGCTACTTGTTCCTGCAAAAATTGTTCCCCTAAGTCTAATGAAATCTCACTGATATGATTTGGTGCTAAATGGAGCAGATCCAAACATCATGCAGTTTTTCTTTTACGTGTTATGAGCCTTTGCTTAAAATGTATATGTGCACTCTTAAAGACAACATTTGGGGCAGGTAAGGAACTATATTCTCAAATAGTGCTCCTAAGATAATGTAAAAATAATTTTACTTTTATGCTATTTATATAGATACATTTTTATTTATTTCTGTTCCTAAAACTCACAAGCTACTACTTTTCATGGAAGTAGCAGAATATTAAAAGTATCATCGGGAGAGGGAAGCTGTGGAAATCCCCAGGTACAACATCTATGTTTATTTCTGAATGTACCTTCAGTAATAAAATAGGATTTACACTGGCCCAAAAATGCTTTAAGTGCATAGATGCATAAATAGAAAGCAGGGGGGAACTACTAATTATTCATAATTCATAAGGATAATGGGAATGTATTTATTAAAATGTGTATGTATATATACATGCATATAAAAACATGTTTGTGTGTGCATATGAGTATATATGCATAGATATTTGTTTTAACCAACAACATACCAGAGGACAGCAAAAGGGACAGATGACCTAGAGATTATTTATGTGTCAGAACAAGGAACATCAGAGGTTTGCATTCTGAATTTCATAGTTTTTATGTAAAAAAGCATGGATTAGTCATACTATTACCAGGTTGATAAATTAGCATTTTAACTGAAAATGTAGTAGAACAGTTGTCTGCAGAATGGGATTTGTTTCACCTGAGATATGTAAGGTACTTTGCATAAAATAGTTCTGCATTAAAATTTAGCCAATGAGTAGGGAAAATGCTCAAAGCTCAACCTTGGCTTATAGGTACAATGGATTATCTCTAAGATAAATGGGTGGTAATCTTATTACTTTGTTATAATACGACAGAAGAAGTCCTCATTTCTACAAAGTCTTGGTAATGAATTGTATGATTAAAACTCTGTTTTAAGTGCTGATGGTCTGTGCTATTTAAAGTAGACACTACCACTACTGTGTTGCTAAAGCAATTGTGTTTCTGAGCTGAAGCTTGCCTGCAGACTGAACTGTATGGACTCGTTCATGAATATTATTTTAATGACTTAAACAAATTTGTCCTATTTTTAAATTGCTGTCAGAGCACCAACACACAAATATCTTTCTGATGAAATTTCTCATTTAGAATATCTTAATTAAGTGTAATCTCATTTATTCATAAATGCATTAGTTGTAACAATAAATTCCACAGGAAAGAATTGGAAAGCTTACTGAAGTAAAATCAAGGGTTTTATTCATTCACGTCACAGCTGCTTTGAGTATCATCTGGTTTGTGGAAAGAGTTGCTTCTCATATTGATTGGTGGCTTTTCATATTGATTCATACTTGTGTAAAAATGGCATCAGCTTGAGCTTGAAATCCTGTTTGTTGAGAGTAACACTCAAATTGTATTCTACTCAAACTTCCTATAGTTAGTGTTGAATTCTAGGGATAAATCAGCTGTAGAATAGAAAGCTAAAAATGTTGCACCTCATTCATTTTCAGTAAAAAACACCATCTGCCATCCAGTGGCTGCTACCAGTCTTTTAAGCAAGAGGGGATTTCACTGGTTTATCTGTGAAGGAGTTGGTCTGTAGAAGCATTGGCTGATATTTATGTGCCAGAGGGAAAAAAGAAAATGTCTTCCATTTTAAAAATATGTAGTATGTGCAAATGACTATTTAAAAAACCAAATCTTCTACTACCTTTGTCAAACTGCGGATTTCCATGGATACTGTTGCATTTCTGTATGCTGCCTTAGTATTTTCTAAGGGCAAAACTACTGGTTTTAGATTATGCAGTTGTACTTACAACATGGAATAAAATGAAATTTAGAGGAAAGATAATATTTTTTCAATTAATGAGGATCTGGTTTGAAGATGTCTTAGGAGTTTTTTTTCCTCTGGAGGTACTTTCTCTTGTAGCTTTTTTAATCCTTAGTATATTCCTGCAGAGTCAACTTTCTAAGATTATTTACTAACTGCTTTGTGATTTTGAATGTTGTATATTGATTTGTGAGTGCCAGCTTGAAAACTAATTAGTGTTTTGAATGAAAAACTAGGTTCTGGTTCAGAATACCACTATTTTTAAAAGTACTTCTAGTTCATAACCAGACCTTTTATGTTTTGTTTTGTTGTTTTGTTTTCTTTTTTGGTTAATCTTTATTCTGCTCTTAGTATTCCTGTTTCAATAGGTTAGCATATTTCAGAAAACAAGCTGAAGTTGATTTTTCTAACCTGCTACACAACTTCCTCTGTTTTTTTTTTCTGGAACATCTGTTTTTTCATTGCTGCTTACCAAGTCAGTCTTAATCCACAGTGTTAATATTTTCCAATAGGAAAAAAGACAGGAAATTGTTTTTATTTTTCTAAATATGTATTTATTTTTGCTTACAATTTCATGTCCTAGGGCTACTGAATATGTAATTTCTGCCAAACGTAAAGGAAAAAGATGTTTTACACTGCACATCTAAAGTTTAAGAGAAGCTAGAACAACATATTTTTACAGACAGTAATTTAAGAAAACTTAAGATATATTTAAGGGTATTAGCAATCACACTGCTGTAAGGTAATCTGTATGTGTAAAGCCACACAAATTCAGCTGAGTGACTGTGAAAAATTCCTGTCATCCATTTCTGAATATACTTAGACTGGGCTTCATTTAGACAGCAATGTTTCTGCTTTTGTTTAAAAACTGCTTCTTTAAATAATATTGTGTAAGGTAGTGTTTTATTAGTTCAATTCTGTAATCACCAGTTGTATTTGTGAGTTTCTCTCTATAGATCCTTTGTTATAAACTCTGTAAATGGTGTTCATCAGTGCGAACTACATGCAGTGTTTATAATAGCTTCTGAAAGCAACTCAATGGAATGGGAGAGAAAAGGAGAAATATAACCAATTACAAAAACCTGTCAAGAAATCTCAAAATGAAGTAACAGGCAAGTTAGAAACCTAAAATGACTAAGGAGGCCATACAAATAGCTGATTGAACCCTGATAGCAGCAAGATATTCAGCAGGTCTCCAGAAAACCATTAATACTTTATAACAGTCTCATTCATGAAGATGAAATTAATTTTGAAGATGACACACAAAGTACACATTATGAATACAAAACTCGGTGCAAGAGAAATAAGCTGTCTTCTTGTAGTGTTGCAAGCAGAGTAAACTGTGCAAGAACAGTGACAATGAAAACTGTTGTAATCCTGAAATTCAGCCTCTAAAAAGCTGAAGAAACCTGATGAAAAGTGCACAAATTAATTGCAATAGATTCTTAATTTTCTTTTACCAAAGACAGTGGTTTAAAGTAAATATATTTGAGGTTTGTCAATCCTACGAATACAAATGCACTTCATGATTTCAGTAATTTCATAATTATAAGCCACACCATTTTGACTAAAATTTTGGTCCGAACCTGAAAGTGCGGCTTATAATCAGGTGCGGCTTATAATCATGAAATTACTGTACTTACTTTTTCAGTGGGGCTTAGGAAGTTTTCAACCTATAAGCTCAAGACAAAGGTACTTTTAACTAGAAAAGGACATTTTTCAAAAAGAGTGCTGATTGTATAGAATTTTCATTGACTTCTATATCAGTGAATGTTGTTTTTTCACGTTCAAAGCCATCTAAAATAAAATTACAATTGGTTAGTCATTAAGTACATCATTCCTATAGATTTAAGAGTAGAGCATTTTAATTTTTTCTGAAAATGGTCTATTAATCTAAATTTGTAATTTGTGCCATAACCCCTCACATGAGGCTACTACAAGAAAACTGCAGTACAATGATAGACTTAGTGTTGTTTGTTGCAAAATTAAGTGAAGTATTTACTATAAATAGTTGATGAAGCCCTCATTCCTAAGCTTGCATTATTTGGGGAAGTCCTGCTCAAATAATTTGCTTAGTATTGGAATAAATTGAGAAGAATATTTGTTGTTGGAGAGGCTTTTACCATAGAAAACCACTGTAAATTAATTAAAACACCCAGAATAATGGAAAAGGAGATCTTCAGAAGATTCTTTGAGGCCTGTTCTTTACTGTACTTTTGTTGTTTCCTACAAGTAAAATAAATATTATGATCTTCAAATACATCAATAAGATAGTTTTCATTCTTTGTAGTAGAAGTAGTGCAGGTAATTAAATCTGTAGAGAGAAAATTATTGTGTATTCTGCAGTCTATTTTAAACATCTGTGAAAAGTTACTAAGAAAAAGTAAGTTTATTAGAAAATTAATTTTATATTTTAAGGGCTGTTCTTCAGTTGCAAAGGTTTTATAATCTTCAAATGCAGAAATTGCCACTGTCAATGCACAGTGGTTCTTTCCTGGTAAAAATACAATTTTTCAAAGAGACCAGTAGGAACAAAGTATTACTGTAATTGATGATTTGTACTTTATAAGATTTAAACATGCATTAAACTATAATTAGCATAGTTTCCTTTATCAACTCTAAAATTTATTTTATCAAAACATTCTCTTTGTTTTGTTCTACACATACAAGTTTTATGCTCCTTTTGGTGACTGCAGCTTGTTGTGAATATCGTTGGAGAAAGGTCTGAACATGGACAATTGCAAGATGAAGATTTTCTCAGAAGCAAGAGGAAGTTCTTACTGAATTTGTGTCTGTTTTTGCAAAATTTAACTTTGAGTTCCGTAGTTTTGCTGCCTTGTCGTCCAATAAAGTAATTGTAGTTTGTCATCTTATGTTTTGAGATGTATATTGTTCTTTTCTTGTTTTACTGATGTTTAATTACTAATGGTTCCACATTTTACTGTGTATTAGTTTTAGTGCAACTCTTGAGTAAAAAAATTGGGTGGTGAAATGGTATGAGGTTAAAGATTTTGATTAATTTTAGCAGATGTTATCCTGCTATAATTTCTTTTTTGATTCCTTATTTGAGGGTTGGGTAGTAGTGGTACCCTCAGAATAAAAAATAAATTGGAATAATAAATATTTTATGACAGGAGTCTCGAGGTTTGTTTCCATGTGATCTATTTCTTATCATTAATATGTGCATAGATACGCACACACACACCTACAAATATCTATGAAAAATCCAATATATGCGTGCTGTTTGTTTTAACAGATTGGACAACTGGCTTTTAAAGGCATGAAAAGATTAAACCGAATCCAGTCCATAGTTTTTGAGACTGCCTACAACACAAATGAGAACATGCTGATCTGTGCCCCCACTGGAGCTGGGAAGACTAACATTGCCATGCTGACAATCCTTCATGAAATTCGCCAGCATGTCCAGCATGGTGTTATCAAAAAGGATGAGTTTAAGGTAGGAGTTTAATGAACCAAATAACAGCTTTTTAACTCGTAAGGTAAAATCTATTATATGTTATACATGGAATATGAAATCAGAAAGTTCTCAGGGATGTTAGACTTTTCCAAATTAAAGATAAGGCTAGTTTTGATTTGCTTCATTATTGTTAAAACTATTCTTACTTGTGTTCTAAAAATATTATTATGTGAATAAAAAGCTATGAAAATGCATTTAGTTTTCATGCAGAACCAATTTTCAAAGCGATAAGGCTGTATAAACAAAATCCATTGTTCTTTAAACAGCTGCACACTTATCCAACAAAGATAACTACTTTTCATATATCACTATTAAGATTTTTCACTGTAAGCGCCTGGCATCATATTTCACAATAAATTGTGATTTGTAGTGGTTGCCATGAAACAAACGACATTGTGGGGTTTGCTCATTTATCAAGTGAGTGTTGTTTTGGTGCAGATTGTGTATGTTGCTCCTATGAAGGCTTTGGCAGCCGAAATGACAAATTACTTCAGCAAGCGTCTGGAACCACTTGGCATTACTGTGAAAGAGTTGACTGGTGATATGCAACTGTCAAAAGGTGAAATTCTGCGAACACAGGTATGCTTGATCTTTTAAAATACTGTTCAGTGTGTATTTGTACCTTTTCATAGGTACACTGCTCTTCAAGCTCCTTGTAACAGTGTTGTTGAAGCAGCTGAAGCATTATTACTACATCTGTAATTACAGTGATGCTATACACTGATAAAAGTTCAGAATTCTTCAATAAAAACAGCTTTGAAAAGTTTAAAGTTAGGTCTGCAAATAGTAAGTTCAAAATAAATCTGAAATGCTGTAACAAATTCGTTGCAAATATGTTAAAATAACACTTGCTTTCTTTTTTGATTAAAAAAGACAAAAAACAAGCAAACAAAAAACAGCAAAAAAAGCCCAACAAAAACTGGTTCCTGTTAATGTCTGGTCTTTTCCTCATTTGTCTTTAAAAAGTATAAGACATCACTAGGCTAAACATTTGAACATTCACAGAAATGAATAAAATTTGGGGGTTTAGCCTCTTAAATAGGATTGCATTAATGGAGATTATTTTATTGAAGCAGACACGTTTTTTTATTTCAGGTAAATGCTATTTGTGTTAGTTTTGACAGTCTTTGCTTTGAGGTATTTAACATTTTTATGGTAGTGGAGAGAAAAACTCTTCACATGATGAGAATATATATCAGTATGTAATTAATAATTGGGAGGACCACTGCAGTAGTAATCCAGTATAAAGTTGTGACTAGCAATTAGAAGATGTATATGCATAGATATTGATACATACAGTCACAATACTGTATATTTACTGTAACCAATAAAGAGCAAACCAATATCAATGACTGACAGTAAAATCACTGGTACTTAATTAGAGTGACTGCAACACCGTCTACCTAAAACCTGAATTTACAAAATTTTAAAAAAAAAAAAAGTTTGGTAGGAAGTTTTAGCAATTGAAATTATTTAGGTACACCAAATTACCATTTTAAATTGTTTCCTGTTTTCACAGTACTTTTCAGCTAGGGCACATAATCAAGCAGATCATGGTTTTAATAGAGAGAGAGATAATGTGTAATCACTGCTAAAACTGAAAGTGGCAGTAGAAAAGTCTGCTCTGAATGTAAGGACAAAGCCGGATGAGCTGAATGAATGTAGAATGGAAATGTACTATTTACTCTTGCTCTTCTAGTTAACAATATAATTCCTACAATTTCGCCTAATTATTAGTGCTCTACTCACAGTAAAAAAAGCAAATAAAAGAATTTTTATTAAAAAATTTGTGCAGCAAATAGTTTACAAGGGTGAAATTTATTGCTCTAGTAATGGGAACTTATTAATATATACAGAGTATTAACTTGGAGGTGCTTAGTAACTTGAGTGTAGGAAGACTATCTGCCTCATCATGCTCTTTTATTTCAGTCCAGCATGCCACTGCTAGCATAATTCTTAATTTAATTGCGGAGAAGAGGCTAAAGCAGATTGATGTATAAAAATCAAGAAGAAATAGAAAAAGGAGGATGTGGGTGGAATCTTGTTGGGTTGTTTTCCTGCCATGTACTCATCTCATTGCTTTGAAATTAGCTTTTTATTTTTTTCCCCTGAAACTTACAGTAATTTCACGAATACAAGCTGCACCATTTTGACTAAAATTTTGCTCCCACACCGGAAATGCAGCTAATATGTGAATAATTTTCTGACATTTACAATCCCAGGAGTGCCAGCCAGGGTGCCAAGCCGAGCACCTGCCAGTAAAAGCCGGCATTTCGTGATTGTTACAAATTGTTACTCTGTTGCACCGCAGGTGGAGTCTGGCTCCCTGCAGGCAGCACGGGGGGCGGGGAGAGAGGCAGGAGAGCTCTCTCCTTCCCTCCTCTGCCACAGCCCGGGGAAGAGACGGGGGGGGCCCCGTGCCGCCATCCCCGCGGCCCGGGGGGAAGGCAGGGGCTCCATACTGCCATCCCCGCGGCCCATGGGGTAAGCGGAGGGCTCCTGTCCCCACCCACCGTGGCAGGAGCAGGCAGGCTCCGTCCCCGCCCACCGCCGCGGGAGCGGGGGGGTGCTCCATCCCTGCCTGCCACCACGGGGCAGCGCCGGGCCGGGCCGAGCGAGCCCAGAGGTGGCGGCCGGCCCCAAGCGGCCCCGTTGAGCAGCAGCGCCGGGCTGGGCCACCTGGCCCCGTCGGCAACCCCGAGCGGGCCGAGCCTGCACAGCCCGAGCCGAGCCAGTAAATCCCGCCCTGCCGCGGTTCTGTTACTAATTGGTAACTTTGTTGCACGCGGGTCCTCGCTGCAAATGACAGAGCGGCTTGTACTCAGGTGCGGCTTATTTATGGACAAAGAACGAAATGTTTGCCAACACCCAGAGATGCGGCTTATAGTCCGTGCAGCTTGTATTCGTGAAATTACTGTACCTTTGAGGAATTTCTACCGTTTCCTATGTATGTCATAAGTATAGAAACACTAATCTGAAGTGTATTTGTGGTTTTGAAACCTTTGGGGAGAGTCAAGGTTGAAGAAAAATGGTCTCCAGAAGAGGAAACATTTAGAAACCATTATATTTGTGACCCAAAACTCAGTTCCTACATTTTCAAAGAAACTAAAGTGTGGAATAATTTCAGTTTTACTTTTGCTCAGTTTTGTGTCCTTGGTCTTCAAAACATTGGAAAGGTTAAGAAGGAAAAAAATATAAAGGCTAAAATTCTGGGGCAGTGTAATAACAATTGCTTGGTTTCTCTTGTTTGTTGTAGTCTTATATTAATCAGAAATGTAGAAAGTGAGGATGAGAGATTATGCCAATCCAAGAGTTACCAGTGTAATTGCTGCTACTCTTCTTGAAGATTCTGGAGCCCAGCAGTGTGCAATGTTTTATTACTGCATAACAAAGTGCACAGCAAATGGGTAGTATATTATAAACTGAGGAAAGAGCACTTGCTTGTGCTGGATCTTGCTTATTGCTCTGTACGTATATTTTCTATGAAAACTCATGAGCTTTCTTTGCTCAACTAGGCACTTAAAACCACTTCATCCAAGCAGGTTTCTTTTGCCATTTTTTACCCTGTGTTAAATTGATTCTTGCTTCAAAACTTCATTTTACATGTCAGCCTCTCTAATGCATACATTTCTCAGAAAGTAATACTCTGATAAGTGTTGCTACTTTTTTTGTGGTTTCAGATTTGCTTTGCCAGTCTTTGCTCTGTTTTCTAGCCTTTAGTAGTGTAAGTAATGAAGTACCTTTGCTTAACAGAAAAGCAGTTTTTTCCTGTAAGAATTAATGCTGCAGCAGGTAGATGCATGCACACAATTTATATACACAGGAACAGTATATATCATATGGGGAGTAAAAGGCAGAGAGTAGGATCCTCAGCCAAAGTAGATGCTGCTATTTCAGGCTGGATAACTGTTTCAAAATATCTCAGCTGGTACTTCTAGGAAACTGAAGGCCTGATATATATCTTCTGTGACAGTTGTCTTCTGCCTGTTTTCTGAGCACTTGGATTTTCACCATCTTTATTTTTGTCCTCAGGTGAATCAGATCAGTCACAATGAAAGATGTAAAAATAAGGTGATTGTCAGGTATTAATTGGAAGTAGCGCTTCAGTGACAATCCTGATAATTTTCTGCTTCTTTTCCATCCTGCTTGCTTCATCCTTCATACTTTGCCTGTGTGTATTGAAAGATGTGTATTTTTTAAGTTATTACATGTAGCTGTTGTGCTTATCCTGATGAGGAAAAATTGCTTTATCTGACAATTTTGGTAACTGTCTCCCTTCTCAGGAATGCACCCTTAATGTACAGTGGGAGCTATCTCTATTATTTTTTCTACAAATATTTCTAAAGGATATAAATGCTAGCCAAAAAAGGTAACAAGGAATTTTTCATTCCCTTTATGGTAGAATAAAAACTTTTAAATATTTTTGAAAAATTCCAATTAGAAAGGTCTATAGCACATTTTTCCAGCAATAGCTCTCTCTATGCTTTCCATGCTGTCATTTATACCCATCCAGAAGGTAGCCATGTTTCTTGCTGCTCCATACTTTTACGGTATTTTATGTGATATGATTTTACTTCCATGCTATTATTGAATATTCATTAACATTACTATGGTTCCAACACACTTCATAACCTTTTAAAATAAGTTATTTCTGAGTTTACCAATAATGAAATTGCCTTAAAAAGAAAAATTAAAATGGTTTCTATTGACTCTTTGGTCAGTCTTCTAACCTGCTCCCCACATCCTACGCATTGAAAGCCACAGTTACAAGTTTAACATGTGGGATGTATGTTAAAACTCTGAGACAATTTCCCTTCATAGAAACATAGAATGGTGTGACCTTGCATTTGCAACAAGGACAATGTAGTTATAGCTGTCTTTTGAAAGTTTGGAGCTGGAGCAGTATAGATTTATAAGGTAATCACCAAGTCTGAAAGCAGTGCCTTGCCCTGGGCACAGTGTACTGTAAGCTGATGGATGAGTGGCATTGTGCCTTAACTTGTGCAAAACAGTGGTAGCCTGTGCAGAGTGCAAAAATGCCTTCTGGCCTTAACACAAAGTTAGTGGGCATCAAAAATTGTAGAAGATAATTTCTTTTTAATATTTTATGCCTACATAGCATGAAATAAAGTTCCTTGGCATAACATGGTAAAAGCTTATCAAAGTTTCTTCCACCTTTATAAACTTTTTAAAAATTAGTTTTTGAAAATTGCCATGTTAAATATATTTTATTTTCTTTTTAAGGAGAGTTGGATTGAGGAAAGCATTTTGGTGTTTTATTGCATCATCAGTTAGTGTGAATGTTTCTCACCCTTAGACTGGTACCTCAGCAGTTTTGTATTGGATGAGTTTTGGTATAATTGTCAACAACCTACATTCTAACTCAAATAAGTACATATAAGTGAGACTGACATTTTGAAGTCGAAATAGGTTTTCTATAATGTTTTTGCTTTATTTTGTGCTTCACACCTGCAGTTGCAAGCAAAATTACTTTTATTGGTCTTAGATCTCTTATTTTGCTTTGAGGAGTGCCAGACTGTCATGAACCCTGCTTACTACAGATATGTATTAGTGTTAAGGCCAGATCACAAGTGCTTTCTGTGTTGCTAAAATTATGTAGTAGCTGGAAACAAATCTGGTCAAGTTTTGAAAGCAGGCTAATTTCCCCAGCCTATAAACCTCTACATATCTCTGTTCCTTCATTCTCATATTGTTGGAGTTAAAGGGATTCAGACAGCAGGAAAAGGAATTTACTGTCTTTTAAGTAAATATTATGAGAAAATGAAGCAAACTGTAATTGTGTGAATAGTCCTGATTCTGCTACTTCTGAACTATTGAATATTTTTTTAACTCTTTAGGAATATAGATTATTTTTTCTTAAAAGAAAAGCATTTCTATTTTTGTTATGGTTCTTCTTGATCAAAAAATTAATTATACGAAAAGGAAGCTTATTCATTTAAAGCATATTATTGGATTTTCTGTAATGTTTACATAGTACTCAATTACTTCAAGGTCCACAGAAAGAGTTGTATACATTTACTGAGCTGCAAGGCTGTGCCTGTCAACGTGGGCCTGAAAAATGTCACAGAAGCAGGCGTCTCCAAAACTACAGGTTTCTGCAGGACTCCCCACATCTCTGTCTTTATTCTATCACAGATTTGATAAAAACTAATCTCATGTCTGAATAAAGAAAGGGGCATCAAAAGCAAATCAGAAGCTTTATCTGACGTTAGTCTGGTTTCAGTCTAATGTGCTTCTAAAACAGTCCTCCTTAATGAAAGTGGGAAAACTGTAGGTGCATCTACCCATTTAAAAAAACCAACTAAAACAAACACAAAAAAGCAAGCAAACAAAAAAACCTCCTTCATTCTTTATGAACTCTAAAAAGTTGCATGATGTTCAAGAAATTGAATTCAAAGCTTGCATTTTTGCTGTCATGTCTGAGTAGTGAAGAAAGTCCTGCTAAACCTGACTTGCACTGTCATTTAGAAAATGGTCAGCTGGCTGTCATATTTGTTCTCTCACATTAACTTGTATAAACTAAAATCACATTGCTTTCAGAGTGAATTCTTAATATTGCTCACAGTTTATATGAAAACTCTCTTCACATTTTGCTAAGAAACCATCCTTAATAAGTTTAGAAAAGATACCACTTTAATTTGCCAAGTGCCAAACATATTGAACAGTTCAAAAATGTGAATGACTTCCAGGCACACAGATCAAAACAGAAGGAGGGGAGGAGGTGCTCCAGGCACTGGAGCAGAGATTCCCTCACAACCCATTGAAGGCCATGGTGGAGCTGATGTCCACACTGCAGCTCTTGGAGGACCCCACAGTGCAGCAGGTGGGTGGTGCAGTGAAGGAAAAAGTGGCCATGGAGAGCTCCTGCAGGAACAGGCTCCTGGCAGGAGTTGTGCCAGTGGAAAGGATCATGTTGGAGCAGTTTGTGAAGGTGTGTCCTGTCATAGGGATCCACAGCAGAGTGGGGGAAAAGTGTGAGGAAGGAGTGTCTGAGATGAAGTTATGGATTCACTATAACCATCCCTGAGATATAGAGAACTTGGGAACAAAGCAGTGAAGTTGAGCCTGAAGAGAAGGGGGACTAGCAGGAAGAGGTCTTTTGTCTTTGTTTCCTCACTATTGTACTCTATTTTAAATTTGCATTAATTTTCTCCAAGTCAAGACTGTTTTGCCCGTGACAGTAACTGGTACATGAGCTCTCAGTCTTTTATCTTGACCCATACACTTTCCATCTTACTTTCTCCCCTTGTCCGGGAGAGGAGAGGAAGTGAGAGTGATTGAGTGGGCATCTGTCAACTGCAATGGTTGACCTACCACAGTTAGTTCTAGATTAGTTAGTTTTACTTTGGGTTTTTTTTTTTTCTTTTAAATAAAGTTACTGCTTTCACTGACAATTTAATTTTGGTATTTAAAATCCAAGTGAATTTTGTTTAGTTTATTGCAAATTTTATCAGCTGGTTATTTTTCAATTTAACTTTACCCAGCTGTTTATACTTGAAATAAGAGTAGTTTAGAAAAAAAGGGCAGTTCTTATTGAAGAGCATGAGTAATATGACAGTATTGGTGGTGTCTTTGTAAACAGCAGTGTTGTAAATGAAAAGAGAATTTGTGTAAGCTGCATTTGCATTGGCGAATACATCTGTCTGATTACTGAAAATAATGCTTTTCTTTACGAGAGGAAATAGCCTGAAGGACCAAATGTATTTTGACAACTCAAAGATTAGCTGATTAATTGTACTTTTTATGGCAAGACAGAAGAGAGAAGTGAAGCAGAGACCACAAAAGCATCAGAGCTGAATAGGGCAAGTAGTTCTGAGAACGACAAATGACATCAGGACCTCTGAGTAATATGGATGATCACTCTGATAGATTCTGTCACCCGATAGACTCTGACATTAAGTCATGAAGGCTTTATTCCCTATTGGAATCTGATACTAATAAAATGGAATAATGCTTTTTTCTCAAGTTCTTAACTGCAGTATAAAACCAATCAAGTCCAAAACTATTTGAAGGAAAAGAAGGCTGTAAAGTTGAGGTGCCTGCTGTTTCATCTACAGCTTTATTTTTCTCATATACTGTTCCTCATTTCCTGCATTTTAATAGGGTATAGAGATGCTTCTAAGAAAAAGCAAATAGTGAGGATGATTCCTGCTACTTTTCCTGTGTATATTTTATTAAATTTTACAGCATTATATTCTATGATAATTCTGCTATGTATGTGCTTATCACTTCATGGATATACATAGACCACTCACTATTAGAGGCTGAATATGCATATACTGTGACTTTTCTTATTCATATAGTAAGTATATGAGATATTGATTCTTTATAGTAATAAAGATGATGTCATCTTGACATGCATATCACCATACTCATACAAAAGTGTTTCAGTTTGTGAGCAAGAATTATGAATGGTTTTAATTCTGAATATCGACAGCCCTTCTCCCATAATAGTAATTCGCAGGCTGTTGTATTGTACTGCATTTTAACAGAAATCAACCTTAGAGCACTTTTTTTTTTAAGGTTGGTATTGTCAATTGCTATCCCATTTGTATTGCCACAGCATTTTGTGAAAATTATATGAAGAACTTGGCACAGAAAAAATTGCATAGAATGTGCAATCTAAAGTGTCTTTGAAGCAACACTGTACCATTTTATTTTTGTGTCTCTTGGTGCTTTGTCCCTATCTAATCTCCTTTTTTCTCATCCAGTATATTTTGTCCATCCCTGTAAGCACTTACTCTGATGTTAGTCTTCTCTAAATGGCCTTCATCTCCTATTGCATGTCATTGGCTTTTTACTTGCAGTTGTTGCAAACATCTGTATTACTGTTGACTTTCGATGCCAGTCTATTTCCTTCCAGAAACAAAATGGTACTTTGGATTTGTTAGATATCATAAAATATACAAATCTCTTTTGGTATGAGGAGTGAAACATTAATGAAGTGGCCTTCAGAAGTGATCCTCTCTGCTCTTCAAGTTGTTCATTTCAAAACGAGAGTTTAACCTGGATAATATTCCCTCTTCCAGTGTGCCTAGAATGTAAAGTAGTGCTGATTCTATGCACACCCCTGGTTTCAATAGCAGAATATCCTCTTTTGATCAAAATTTGGACTGCGACAGGAAGACATCAAAATCTAATTTAAAAGAAAGAAGGGGCTTACCTCTCTTTTGAGAGAACTTCCTGAATATTCCTTAGTACAACCTTGCTGAGAGAAAACTTTCTTTCTTCTGAATTTTCAAAGTTATGCACAATCTAATAAAAGTCTTTCTTTCTCTAAATGAGGCTAAGCCTTACCTTTCAAATGAGAGAAGTATACTGAAATATTTAGAACAGAAATCATTGCTAAAGTGGAGGTCTGAGTCAAGAAGGATCAAAACCTTTTTATACAGTAGGATTTCTGTGTCCCAGAGTCAACTCCACTTCACAGTGTTGTTTCCATATATATTTCCTTTGTTTCAGAGGTTCTCATGATGTGCAGAATAAAATTTTGCTACCAAAAAATGCTTCACTGATCATGCTATCTTCAAGGAAAACTGTGTTTAAAAAATGTGTTTAAAATATTCCCTGACTAGTGATCAGGGAAATTGATCCGGGATCCTGATCCATGATCTCTTTTAGGCGAGGAGTCTTGATGGCACACCACAGACTGTAAATTTTTTTTTTCTGTCTTACTTTTAATATTTTTTTTCTATGAATGTGAATTGTATTTCTTAATTAGTGTTTATTTCTGAAAGCAGTATAATTATAACATAATCAGAAGGGATGTGTCTTTGTACATCTGCAAGGTCTGAAATGCTGTGATGTGTTTTAAAGTTCTGATCATGGCAGTCTTTTCACCAGTAAGCTAATTGGCAGCAGTCACGCTCAGATTTGTGAACAGTAACACTCAAGTCCTCATCTGGGCTAAAATCATTCTCTTCAGCTTTTGAAGGGAGAAAGTGGAATCCTGAAAGTGTTTCAATGGATAAGCAGAAGGAAGAGGAGTTAAGGTTACTCTCTTCAGAGATCCAAAATAGGAAATAACAAAAGGGAAATGAAGGCATAACCTGGATTAGATAAATCTGTACTGGATACAGTCTGCAGCTAGAGAAAATATTTGTATTTGAAACCCACTTCCTTGCAGTTAGGGCTCATTTCTGTAATGCTAATATGCCCATCTAGCTCACCTCAGAAATAGGTTTTCGATTTCTAGCACTGTTGTGTCCTTTAGTGTAGTGTCCTTTCAGACAAGGAAGGAATTTTTCTGTGGCTGCAATTTTTATGAAGGCCATGGTTTCCCAGTTTTCTTACCTTCTTACACCAACTTGAGGAAATAGTAAAGCAGGTGAAAAATATTGTTGTTAAACAACAGAGAAGTAACTTGGGCCTGTGATGTTAATTCTTTGACTGAACTCTTTAACCGTCAGAAATAAAGGCAGTAAACTCTGCGACGTCACATGTAGGATTCTTGATTGTCTCTGATGATGAAACCTATTAGGAAATAAATTAAGTTTGACTTGTATAGAGGTTGCTGGATATTCTTCCTGTGGGTTCAGTAAATAGGTTTGTTGCTTAGTTGAAATGTTGTCTGCATTGTTTCTGTTGTTTTTGCTGCTGGAACAACTACATTGCTTTCTCAGGCTGATGTTATCATTCTATGCTTTCAGCACTGTACTTCCCTTTTTTTTTTTGGTATCAGTCTTCCAATACCCTAGTGAAATTGTTGAAAGGCCTTCTGATTTATGACTCTTCCATTAATATATGTGCCTATGACAGCTAAGATTTTACCAGTGGGGCAAAGTACTTATACATCATCAAACAGTAGCAGTTTGAATAAAAAATAGCAGTCCTTTATAAGGAACTGAAGGTGCTGTCTGTGAGCTAAATTAGTTTCTGCATTTGTGACGGATTTTACTAAAATCAGTCTTCCATGCTTCAGAAATTAGAATCACTACTCTTCAGATACAAATTTCCATTTTATTTGAAATAATTTACTTTTGAACTAGACAGATACAGTTGTTTATTTTGCTAACATGACTACTTGCTTGTTGCAACTGCATAATCTTTAGAATTGTAGTGCAGGCTTTGACTAACTTTGTGATTAATAATCAAATGTCACATACTATTATAAAACGTGTACGGTAATTTCACGATTATAAGCCTCACCATTTTGACTAAAATTTTGCTCCCACCCCAGAAATGCGGCTTACACCCAGGAGCGGCTAATATGTGAAAAATTTTCTGAAATTTTCAACCCCAGAAGTGCCAGACAGGGTGCCGAGCCGAGCACCTGCCAGTAAAACCCGGCATTTCGCAATTGTTACAAATTGGTTACTGTGTTGCGTGGCGGGTGCAGGCAGGCTCCGTGTTGGCAGCGCAGGGGGGAGGGAGGCGGGGGTTCCATGCTGCTATCCCCACAGCCCGGGCAGAGGCTGGGGGCTCCGTGCCGGCCGTGTGGGGTGGGGAGGGAGGCGGGGGACTCCGTGCTACCATCCCCCTGGCCCGGGGGGGAAGCGGGGGACTCCCTCCCCCCGCCTGCCGCCGCGGGAGTGGGGGGGCTCATTCCCTTCCTGCCACCGCCTTAGCGGGGGGGCTCCTCCCGCCGCCGCCACAGGAGCGGGGGTGCTCCTTCCCCTCCTCCCACCGCCACCGTGGGTGCCGATGGGCTCCATCCCCACCTGCCGCCACCGCCGCGGGTGCTGGTGGGCTCCGTCCCTGCCTGCCACCACGGGGCAGCGCCAGGCCAGGGCGAGCAAGTGTGGTGCAGCGGCAGCTGGCCCCAAGCGGCAGCACTGAGCTGGGCCACCCAGCCCCGTCGGTAGCCTCGTGCCCGCACGGCCGGAGCCGAGCCAGTAAACCCCACGATCCCACAATTCTGTTACTACTTGGCAACTTTGTTGCAGGTCCTCGCTGCAAACGACAGAGCGGCTTATAATCAGGTGCGGCTTATTTATGGACAAAGAACGAAATGTTGCCGATACCCGGAGATGCAGCTTATAGTCCATGCGGCTTGTAATCGTGAAATTACTGTAATTGTCTGGCATTCTTTGCTATGACTCACTTGGCTCAAATCTCTATTTTGATTGGGCTGAAAGGTGGGAGTGAATTTTTGGTTTAGCAGTAAAAACCTAGTTAAAATGATGCCAGATGAAATTAAAGACATTTTGAACAATAGGAAAAATTTTGGTTTATGTATTCTGTAAGTAAAGGATATAAGGTGGGATTTTTTTGTAATTGGATTCTCGGTCGCATGATCGCTTTTATTGGAAGTAATTATATTCATGCCTGACTTGGCAACTAGAAATTTTTAAAAACTTTTAAAACCAGAAGTTTTGAATGTTTTTCATTTTTTCCCCTGTAAGTGATAAACTATTTGGCATTGTACTTCAGCATTTAAATGAAATACAAATACTCAATTTCGATTAATAACCCTTACTATAGATATATGCTCTTGATTTTTCCTTTTCCTCTCCAGTGAGCACATTTTTTCACACTTTAGGCTTTATCAGAGTATATTCAGTTTTAATATATCTGAACTTTATGCATTTCCTTAAATCACTGTCTCTGCAGAGGTTTGATATTAAAACCTGTGCTGATTTTGACTGGGATAGAGTTAATTTTCCTCATAACAGCTAGCATGGGCTGTGTTTTGCATTTTTGCTGGAAACAGTGTTAATTGCACAGTGGTTTTGTTATTGCTGAGCAGCATTTTCAAAGAGTCAAGGTCTTTTCTGCCTCTTACCCCACACCACCAGCAAGAGGACTGGAGGTGTGCAGGGAATTGGGAGGGGGACACATCTGGGACAACTGATCCCAACCAGCCACAGGGGTATCCCATCCCATACCACAGGGCTTCCTCCAGAGAGCTGGAGGAAGGAAGGGGGAACATTCGGAGGGACCATTTGTATTGCCAAGTCACCGTTACACGTGATGGATCCTCTGATCACCTACTCCCAATGGGACGTGGTGAATGAATTCCTTGTTCTGCTTTGAATTCTTTGTGTGCACAACATGTGCTTTACCTATTAAGCTGTTTATCTCAACCCTCACTTTTACCCCATCCCACCAGAGGGGATTGCACAAGTGAGTGTGGGGTTCAGTTGCTGGCTGGGATTAAACCATGACACAATGGAACTTACAAGTACAAGTGTACAGATACAAAAATATATATATACATATTTTTGCTTTGGAAACTCCATTGTTCCAGACTGTGGGAATGCTGTTGCTCTTTCGTTGTATGCCTAAGACCAACAGTGTCACCTACAGGTGAATCAAGTAGATTTCTTAATTTTTCTAGTGGAGATATCTGATACACATAAGTTAGTTATTGAAAATTGGAAGATCTGATTTAATACGTTTCCAGTTAATATCTCAAATAAATTTTGCTGCTTATTATTGTTATTAAATTCAGTGCAAATACATAATTCAAAATATTTTGTAAGCACTACTAGCCAAAAAAGTTTGAAATAATTTTTTAATGTTATAAAAATTTTTATTGGTAATATTCTGCCTATTCGCTATTTAAAGTCCAATTGCTAAAAATACATGTGATTTATGACATTAAAGTACATTTAGTGTCTGTTTTTATAGAGGTCAAAATTCTTTTTTTTTCAATGATTCATCTTGACTGTGGCAGAATGTTGCAGAAGTGATTATGAAGTAAAATGTTAAAAATATTGCACAGAAAATATCAAATTAGTAAACATTTTTAAAATTTTTGTCTCTAAAAAGGCTACTTTTTGATAATTGTATCTATTACTTCCATAAAACAGATATTAACAATGCAGAAGTTTTTCTGAAAGTGGAAAAACATACAATCTTTATGTTAAGAGAGAGGACTGCTGTTCTTTAGTCTTTTTTTTTTTAGAGAGTTCATGATCTTCCTTTCTCTGCTGCCATGTTTGTAATAAAATTATTACTTTTTAAAAGGCCCTTTTTCACTTGTGCATGACTGGGACTAGTTGAATCAAATTCTGTCTTGGATTTTGAGGTGTATTGCTGCAGTGATGTGACCATCCAGTGACAACTGAATCACATGAGTTGCAAAGTATCTGTAATGTTTTAAACTAGATTGTGAGTGACATATTTTAATCTAGTAGCACCATCAGAGAGGCTTCTGTGTAATAAAGATGTGTGATTGCAGGAAGAAGAAAGCCTGGCTGGAGCTGCTAAGTTGCTCCCACTTTTTCAACAGAATGATGAAGGGGAAGCTACCTTTGACCTTTCTATTCTTTCTATTCCTTTTATATTATTTATTTCCTTTTATCCGTCATGGTATTTGCATGGCTTTGTGTAGACTCTCATGCGTCTAGTCACCTATTAGTCACCAGTGTTAGGTGATTACCTTACATAATAAGATTCAGTAATAGACTTGAGACTGTTTCTTGTGCCTTCACAGGCACCAGTTTTGATATGTGCTGATTTTACTGTGGCTTTTTGTCTTTTAAGAAAATACTTAAGACAGTGACAGTGAAAATCAAATGTTACTTCTTCATGTCAAAGGCACAATGCTAAGCACAAGATATCTTTGCTGCTGCTTCTGCTTACTTGGTCTTGCTTTACTGTGTTTCAGGCACTCCATCTTGTACTTGCCTTATGTAGTTGTATGTACTGCTACATACAACTCAAAACAGATAAATGTAATTAACACTGATTAGGTAACCTTGGTATTGGGATGGGGAGAGAGGGAAAAATTCAGTTATGTGCTGATACACAAAAACTGCTGTAATATGTTCAGTAAACTCGATACCTTTGTGTCATGCAGCATGATTCTTGAGTTGGAGTCTTCACTTCAGAAACTGCATTGTGTTTAAGGGTATTATTTGTAAGGTAGCACATTACAGCAATATTTTCTATACTACATTGTAAATGACCTAGCAAGTTCAATAAGCTACTTTGTGCAGTAATTTCACAACTATAAGGCGCACCCTTTTGACTAAAATATTTCCCCAAACCCGGAAGTGCGCCTTATAGTCCGGTGCGCCTTCTATAATGGACAAAGTTGCGAAACTTGCAAACCCAGAAGTGTGAGCCGCAATGGCGGGGGGGGGGGGGGGGAACGGTGCTGCGGGAGCACCGAGTCGCGAAGTGGGGCAGGAGCAGCCAACCCCTGGCCAGCCCCTGCCGCGCAGGCTGGGTGTCACCAGCCGGCCCCCGGCCGGCCCCCGCCGTGCGGGCTGGGCATCGCCGACCGGCCCTCAACCAGCAGCAGCCACACAGGGAGAGAGGGACTGGGCAGTCCCTGGCCAGCAGGAGCCGCACAGGGAGAGAGGGAGTGGGCATCGCTGTGCCACCCTGAGCCGCGGACGGTCCCAAGCCGTGGCGACCCTGAGCCGCCCTGAACCGCAGCAACCCCGAGGTGTGAGCCGCGGCCGCCCCGAGCCCTGCCTCGCCAGCCAGGGTGGACGGGAGTGCCAGGCCCCGTGCCCAGGGAGGGCGCTTGGGGCTGCATTTAAAAGCTACACCAATCTCTGAAAAATGTTTGCAAATTGAGCACATGCCAGTAAACTCCACAATCGCGGGATTCCATTACTAATTAGTTACTTTGTTGTGCGCGGCACGAATCTTCGAGGCAAAAAAAAAGTGCGCCTTATAGTCCAGTGCACCTTATATAATGTACAAAGTTGCGAAAATTGCCGACTCCCACAGGTGCACCTTATAATCCGGTGCGCCTTATGGTCATGAAATTACTGTACTTCTTATTCCTGTTCAATGCCTCCAAATTCAGGAGTGGCTCATCTTGAGGATCAGCAAGTTAGACAAGAGTGTCAGGAGATGTACAGGATACAAACCAATATAAACAGGAAGCATGCATGACATGGATGCAGGAACAGTTGACCTGGAAGGATTGTAGTTGCATGTTGAGCTTGAAGGGATAGGATTAGGTAAGAAAAAGCCCAGAAGCATATGTGTAGGGCAGCCAGAAAGGCTTCTATTGGTGCACAGCAAAAGAAAAATTGGAGAAAACCTCTGCTAAATGGAAGAGAGTACTTGATGACAAAAGGCATGTAAAAGGCTGAGATACTTAATGCTTTCTTTGCTTCGGCCTTTATTGTTGGGCCTGGCTTTCAGCAATCGCAAGTCCCAGAGACAAATGGGAAAACCTAGAGAAGGAAAATTCGACACTTGGTGGAATAAAGTCAAGTTAGGGAATGTGCAGACAAATTGAGCATGATACAAGTTAAAGCAATCTGATTATATTTTCCTGAGGGATCTGGTCAAAGTTATCATGAGGTCATTCTTGATTGCCTTTGAAAAGTCATGTTGGTCCTCTGTGAGGAAACAAAGCAATTTTGCAGATGGTACAAAACTGGGAGGAGTGGTTGACAGATCAGATGATTGCAGTGTCATTCAGAGTGACTTTGGCAGGCTGGAGCAATGGGCCAACAGAGATCTCATGAAATTCCAGAGTTCATGGCATGTCCTACGCAGGATTGGGGCAGTAATTTTACAAACCCATCCAGGCTGGGGACTGGTCAGGTGGAATGCAGCTTCCCAGGAAAAATAACAGAGATTCTGATGGAAAACAAATTGAATATGAGCCAGCAACACCCCCTTCAGTCTGGGCTACATTTCAGAAGGGTGTTGCCAGCAGCTCAAAGGATATGGCCATTTCTCTCTGCTCAGCCCTGGTGAGACATCTGTGATGCTGGGTCCAGTTTTGAGCTCCCCTTCATGACAGGAACAGGGACCTACTAGGGCAAGTCTGGCAAAAAGGCATGAAGGTTGTTGAGGGATAGAACATCTGACACATGAGGAGAAGCAAAGCAAGCTGGGGTCATTCAATCTGGGTATGAAAATCTCAGATAGACGTGATCTGAGTACATTATGTATTTATGCATAAAGAAGACAGAGGCAGACCTCAGCAGTTTCCAGTAAGTGGGGCAGTGAGCACACACTGCAATACAGGAAATTCTCTGTAAATGTGAGACATTGTTTGTTTTTTTTTTTCTATGGTGGTGGTCAGACACTGAAAATTTGTCTAGACAACTTGTGGAGTCTTCAAAGACTTTGAGTATCACCTGAGAGATATTGGTTACGTGTCTATATGCAGTGTTCAGCAGACTTCTCTAGGTGACCCTGGTTGGGTAGATCTCCAGAGGTGACTTCCAACCTTATCCTTGCTGTAATTCTGTAAAAACTAGTCTATGTTGATGGAATCTGGTATTTACTGCATGTGCCAGTAAAAAATGAGCAAGGAACATTTTAGGTACTATTTTGCCTGTTGGAATGTTCCTGTGTAATCATTAAAGATGACATTTTGTCTGAAGTAGTTCAGATTTTCTTTCCTGGTGATGTAATGCTAATAAACGTTTTTCTTTTCATATATTTATATGTGAAGTTAAGACTAAAAATCCTTAAAATACATTGCCTGAATGTTAAATTGTGAAGTACAATGAATCTCAATAAGTAACAATCTAAAGAGTCTAAAATTGAAGTACTTTGTGGTATGAACTAACTGCTCATCTACATATGATTAACTAATGAACATATTAAAAGCACCAAATAAAATACTATGGGTTTTGTCTCAGGCTTTTTTGTCACTGAGGATCATCAGTAAAAGTTGGAGGAAAGTAATTTTCAGAAGTCTCTATTACCATTAATATTTTATCTATGAAGAATTTAAAAGAAGGATTTACTTCTGTTTGGTTTAATGGTCTTTTATAGCTGAAAAGGTTCTGTGCAAAAGGTGTCCACGCGTCTTTAAAATTACTTAGTAACTGTTTTGCACTTCCAAATACTTTTTTAAGCACAGTAAATTTTACAGGATGAAAATGCAGTCTTTTATAGTTAATGCAAATGATGCATTAAGTTAGACCCTTTTCCCAGAGTACAATTTAAATGTACTCAGAAGTCCAATTATCTTTGATTTAGATGTAAAAATTGCAGAATAACAGCTGTGCCTGCTGAGTGAATATTCCTCTGCAAAAAGATAGCTTATTTGAGCAGGGTTGAGGACAGGTTGCTCAGGGAATGCTTGCTTCTTTTGGATCTTTTTCAAATTTAACTGCTTCTGGTCAGTTGAAAACACAAGTAAATTACAAAATTGCATCAGGACAATTGAGAGTTTATATCCTCTAAAATGTCATTTTGCAGATAACAGAATATCTTAAGTTGTCTAGTGTTTATTGTGATTTATTTTTGGAACAAACCCCAGACATTTTACTTCAAATTAATGCTTACAAATATTGCAGATAATAATGCTAAATTTGGCTGCATTTAGAGTACAATTTTCTATACTACATCAAAGAAAAATTTTAAGCACTTCCAACACTAAAAAATCAGTTTACATGCAATAACTATAATAAAATGTAGTCTAATTTACAATAAAATTAGAATATATGTAATATTTGTATAAAGCTTTCTTATTATAACAAAAACCATTTTGTTATCATGAAGTTCCTAGTGTTTTATATTATAGCATGCAGTACTAGTAGGGTATTTATTAGTAGCATATTAAATTACTAATATAGAGTAGAACATATTTTCTAGGCTGTACGTTATATATATAGTTACTTAAGTTACTTATAATTGAAATTTGAAAGGTGTTTTGTAATTTAAGTTTTTGTTTACCTTGTAAGCTGATCTTAAAACTATACAAAATAGTATGAGAATTAATCTAATTTGTCTTTCTGAAAAAACAAATGTAATATAGATATATATTTCACTGTTGATAAATATGGATCTAATTTCATTTTGCAACACCCCGGTCACAGAACTTTCTTAAAGATCCTGGTAAATCTCCTTCAGGACTTACCTGTCTTCATTGTTAGAAGATGTTTTTCTTTTTTTAAGTGGAAACCTATTTTCAGCCTAAATCCTAATCAAATTTTGTCACCACTTTCCTTACCTGACTGTCTCTCTTCCGCAGTCACCATTGTTTGCTCTCTGAAGTCTCTTGCAGTTGTAGTTATCTCTGTTCAGACACATTTATTTAGCCTAAGTATCAGTTTATTTAAACTTTTTGTAAAGGTCATGCTTGATTTATGTTTAGTCATTCTCATTTTTCAATTCTGGACTATCAGTTGGTTTGTGCTTCTTGAAATAAGTTGCCCAGAGCATAAAGCATTGCCCCAAAGTCATACTACTCCTGGGCAGAGTGGAAGGTTTATTTCGCATGTCCAAATAGCAGCATCTCTGCTCCAAGATTTCAATTTTTGCATCAGCAGAGCATTTTTGGTTCATTTGCAGACTGATTTGCAAATGAAAATCTGATTCTCTTTTTGCTGTCCAGCTACTGCCTTGCCAGTTGTTTTGCATCCTGCATTTGTTATTCCTAAGGGCCAGATTCATCTACTTTGGCTTTAGCCATGTAAGAGTTAGGCAACTTGTCTAAACTGGTTGCACAGAGCTGTAGTGAATACACAATAGAGAAAAGACTTCTAAGGCTGATTCGTACCTAGATGTATGAAATGAACCAGCTAGAGAAAGCCTAAACATCTAATTTTGAGGGTGATTTTGTGAATTAGCAGGTATGATAGGCAGGATAAATCCTATCCTCAGTGTAGAGTCTTGAAATTATATTATTGACTCATGCATTAATGCATCTGTTTTTTAACTTATTAGAGATTTTAAATTTTTTACTCCATCCTCCAATGTGTTTATAGCTCTGTCCAACATATCAATGTAATGTTTAGTGGATATAATCTGTAGTCTGTTACTAGGATTACTCATGAAAATATGCAGTGGTTTTGAGATGCATAGACTCCTGGGGAACTCTGTGTGATTTGATCCTTTCATTACAACAACAAACTGTTGATATGTCCTCTTGTTGCTTGAAGAATCCTGCTGAAATTCAAAGGGGATACTAGTTCTTAGTTAATGTAACCAGAGAAAATAAATCTGACAATCTTCCTGTAGGTCTGTTTCAATCATCTTCAACACTGGTTATCATTAATATTAGCTGACAAAATTTTCTCTGGAGTGTAAACTTGAAAGGCAAATTTCGTGAAATCACATTTGCACACAAGCAAATGAATTGATGTTTAAGTTGCCCTTTTGTAAACAGGTGTCACAAAATTGTCTTCTAATGCAGTGTCTGTTTAATATCAGCATCTCAGCTGAGCCAAGGCCTTTTTTTCTTCATCTTACACTTGGTACACCTCGATATTAGTGATTTGCATTAATTCTTGAAAAAACCTGATTGGAGACAAAAACAGAAACTTGCTCCATCTTGCATACAAATCTTTGATAGAAAATAAAATTGTTGAGTAAAGATGTGTGAAAAAGGATATTTGGAACAAAATGTCACTGTTACCCTTTGATCTCTTTTCACATAATGTTGGGTTAATCCACATCTTGGGGTAAGGCTTGACAGGAGCAAAACAGGGGGGGAAATTTGGCTAATCTTTAAATATAAATAAATAAATCATAGGTTATCATTAAGTCAACAAAAGTTATTATGAACTTTTTAATAATTACATTTAATGAGATACAGAGGACCCCTGTGATGAGTCTTAAAAGCTTACCAGTATAAATAAATTGAAAAAACTGGAAGCTGAGGTAGTCTTTTATCTTTGTCTCCAGAAACTGTGCAACCAGAGCCTAAAGTTTCCTTGTAGAACAGAGGAGTAATGACTTTGAAACCTTTTTCTTGTAGCTATGAAAGAAAAAAAAAAAAAGGAAAAAAAACCACCTTACAAACCCACAAATATCAAACAAAACCGCCAAGCAAGGAACAATATTGTATTTCTCAGAAACTTCAATTTGCAAAAAATATCCTTGTTCTTACTTTTTCCTTGTAAATTCTTAAACAAGCTAAAAATATTTTCCCAAGTATTGCTATAGTGATATATAAATATACCATATATAATGATACGTAAAAACACACAAATGTATTCTATAGTCATGTTTTGTTGTTATTCTGTTGTATCTCTGTTAGATATTAAAAAAGAGGCTAGGGGAGAAGGAAGTGCAAAATAACACTGTGAAGATTTGAAAACAAGCAGGCTGGATGCAGTGTCTCAAGAGACAGGCACTTGCTCAAAGTTGTCAGATTTGATTAAGGCAGCTTTTAGCATCAATCAGACCTGACAGTAGTATATCAGAGGTTAGTAAAACTATAATTGGTGAACTGATTAACAGCAAAGAGGAAAAGGGAGTAATGTTTTGGATCAAACTCGTTTAAAACATTTAGATCATTATTTAAACCTGAAGCCTGAGTAGCTAATTATATATCTTAAAATATAAGAGATGAATTTCACAAAATCATGCAAGCTGTTCTTCCTTGCTATGGTTTTTAAAATAAGGTTTGTACTGACTTTAAACAGACTGTTTTGTCATGGGAAAAAAGAATACAGAGAGCAGGTGCTCATATCCTATTACTCAGTACAACTATTATGATTCTAATATACCTTGTTTTCTGTAGTTTCATCTCAGATTAATGTAACTACTCCACATGAAAACTACTCCATATTCTTTTAGTAAGGCTATAAAAAACTTAAGGTAAGGGGCTTTCACATTAACAACAAAAGGAAATTACTAGTTGTACTGTCTTATCCAGTTTATTCTTACCGTATCAGAGTTTGTTGTATTGAGATCTAAAAGCAATACCAGAACTTCTAAATTAATTTTGTAATGCCTAGGGCATCCAGGATTGTGCTGAAAGCATAAAATTTTGAATCTTCACATGCAAACTTAAATCTGTTAGTCATAATTATGAGACTGAGTATGCAACAAATAAAGTAATATTGAAAAAAAATCAACAGAATGCGTCATAAGTATTTTGCTCTGCTAAGTCAATATGCTGATACATTGTCAGTTAGTTGCCTTTTCATTAGGTGAAATAGCTGGGTTCTGTAAAGGAATGAAACAAACCATTGTGTGTTCGTAGGAGTGATTATAAAATAAAACATTCTAAACAGAGTTACATTGCTTCAGTTAAAAAGTCATTGGCTATTTTAAGTTCTGAGTGACAGCTGTTACAATCCCTTGTTGATTTCTGTTGTTGATTGACAATTGCTGTTAGCTTTGGTGACTTAGTAGTTGCTTCTAATATGCGTCAATATATTGCACCTCTTTTGTAAGTCTTCCTAGCATGACAAAGTCAGTCTATTATGTTAATACTTCTTGTAAGTGTAGTCTCGTTAAATGTTTCTAAGAGGCATATAATTTCACGATTATAAACCGCACTTAGTATAAGCCGCACTTCCGAGGGCCAGCAACTTTTTGTTCTTTGTCAGTATATAAGCCGCGCCTGATTATAAGCCACACGTTACAATACAGAGTGTGATAAAAGGTATCTATTCTATCACCATATGTTGAGGGTGGGGGCAATGATCCTTATCTCAATGGCAGATATTCTGCTAATGGGCCATCCATTGAAACCAGGCAGGGCATTGTTCTTTATCTTTTCACAACCCATCCTTCCTCCAGCGAGTCATTTTCTGCTAATGGCCCATTGAGTCCCACTGTGTGACTGATAAAATTACTGCATCCCATTGGAAGTTGCTCCAGCCAGGGGGAAGAGCCCAACATTTCTTATCAAGATAAAACCAGAGGTTTTGGGACACTAAGGGAGCCCCTTTCTCCACTGGACTCCAGAGGAAAACCGGATTTTTCCATATCACCACTGGACCTCCGGAGGGAAACTGCACCTTGTACAGGAGCACTGCTCCAACTGAATCACATCTGTCACTGCAGGAGGATGCAGCCACCATTTAATCGAACTGCTACCAACATGCTGCCTGTCAGGGTGTCAGGTTATACTCTGACTTTGTCAGGGTTTGGAGTTTGTTTCTTTGTAGTACTGTATTTCTATTTTAATTTCCCTAGAAAAGAACTGTTATTCCTAATTCCCATATTTTTGCCTGAAAGCCCCTTGATTTCAAACTTATAGTAATTTGGAGGAAGGTGGTTTACATTCTCCATCTCAAAGAGAAGTTCCTGCCTTTCTCAGCAGACACCTGTCCTCCAAACTAAAACAGCAACTTTTTGTTCTTTGTCCGTATATAAGCCGCACCTGATTATAAGCCACACTTCGGGTTCGGACGAAAATTTTAGTCAAAATGGTCCGGCTTATAATTGTGAAATTACTGTGTGTGTGTATGTGTGTGTGTGTGTGTGTGTGGTCTTGTATTGACATTACTTTAGACCACAAATACATGTTCGGATTTCTTAGAACATCATCCCTTCAACTAAATGGACATACTACTCATCTAGATATCTTTGTATGGTAAGGAATCTGCTTTACTAGAAACATAATTCTGTTTTAACTGTGTTAAATACAGCATCAGATGGTTGTTTCTGATCTCTGAAGAGCAAAATACTTGCATTCATTATTTATTACTTCCTACCTCAGATTCTTGTTTTGAATTGCCACCCTCTGTTTTACTTTCTGTATGTTTATTCCACTCCCTGCCTGAGCTCCAGCTCACATGGGGTTTTTTTTTAAATTCTTGAATAAATCATGGAGTAAGAGTGCAATAAAAAGAGGAATAAAACCAGCATTATGAAAATGACTTGCAGGTTGCTGCTCTTGTAACATATTTTGATGAAGTTTTGCCTCAAAGAGTGCCAAACTGGTAATCTGTCCCTCATGGGGTGTGATATCAGCTATCTAATATTAAAAATTGTGAGAAACTCCAAAGTATCACCTATTAGAAGGGAAATATTTTAAAATCATATGAAGCCCCAGAATAGCAGCTCTGCCTACAGAATTGCAGGATATGATGCATATTCCAATGAGTGTCTGCTCTGGGTGGATGTGTATAGTTGTGTGTAGTTTTATGTGTCTCCATTTTTGCAGAAGTTAAGATCTTGCAGTGAGTTCCCTGCCAGAACAAACCACCAAGATAAATAGTTACAGCATGAATTGAATAAACTGTGTAGGTTGCCCATGCCTCCTTGCCAAAAAGCTGTCAGAAGATGAGGAGTTCTGGCTGTGACTGAGCAAAGCTTCCTCAAGGATGAGGTAAGGGGAAGTTGTAGATGTGTGTAAAGGAGCAGGAGCATAGAGAAGACCAGTAGCAAGGTGAAAAAATAGACCAGCAAGTTCTACTAATAGAAATCGACAGAAGTTGATCTTAGTGAAAGTGTCTTTGGATAACAATAACAAGGCAGCAGTGGCTAGAGCAGAATTCTTCATTGCTGTTCTTTCATGGTGAATCACTGTGGTGGAGACAAATTTACTACAGGTGAACATAGGAAGGGCCTGGTTCCATGCCTTCCACAGCTATTAGATCCTTTAGGCTTGCATTTCATACGTATGTTTTTTCTTTAACTATATATGCTAATCAATTGGGCCTTAAGATTGTTTCTTCCCCAGCATCAAGACACTTCAGAAAATGCTGACGTTTGAAAGTTTGTTGAATTCCCCTACTCTGAATGATGCTTGATTTCATTGCAATTAATTTTAGTAAGAGAATTCCTTTTAATCTGCAATAAAATTCTTTCCAATTATATCTAATCATTGTTTTATGTTATTAAAAGGGAAATTACTGAAATACCTAACATGCATTTTTCAGTGCGCAATAAATATTTCAATTAATTCCAGGTTATATTTTAGCTGTTTCTGTATCTTTGCCTCCCCTTAGTTTTGGCTGTCATGTCTTCAATGAGACTTTTTTGTGCTAATAACCAAGTGAGTAACTCCAGCATCATTGGTCACTGAGCAGGAGGAGCACAGGAGGAAGCCTTTAGAGAACAGATGCTCACATAGCTGCAAGCATCAGAGTGGTTTTTTGTATAATAAGATTCAGTTTGCTTTTTTCTTTCCTAGGGATGCTGTTATATGAGAGTTACTTAATAGAAAGTGGGAAAGGTACAAAGAAATGTTAATGAAAAATGAAAAACAAGTGACTGTTAAGAAGATAAAACAAATAAAGGATGAATTATAGTAGAAATGTGTATTTCTTGCAGATTTAATCCATGCTTTGAGAAACAATATTGTGAACTTCACAGATAAATATAAAATAAATTGAATATTTGCTGTTTATTTATCATAATTCTGATGGTTTCAAAGAAGTAGTGCTTTTATATAGGTATATTAAATATGAAAATATCTCTCTTGTGCTGCAGGTGTGAGATGACATATGGTTAGGACATGTTCCTGGATCTTGATCTAGCTTTGGGAAGATAATTTCATTTTGGAAACTTCCCATAATATACAACCTTTATTATTGTGAACACTTGACATCCACAATATTTTCCTGATACAAAGGCCTCTGGATTTGTTCATGATAATCTTGAGTTTATTCTACTGTTTCTTTCTAGAAAGAATGATAGATTCTAATGTTCAGCATGCATAATAATAAGAATTCAAACTTATATGTCGAATGTTTGAAAGTATGTGTGTGTGTGTGTGTGTGTGTTTGTGTGTGTGTACCATTCTATTCTATGTTTTCACTATTTTGATATAATCAAGGAACTCATATTTGAATCTTGTGCGAAGTAAAGGCATTGTACTGCTGCTGCTCTGTTTTCAGTATGGCAGCACACAGGCTTAGTTTTGGAATGAATACCCAGTCTCAATAAAAGGTACTTTGCTACTTTTATGTTATTGAAATCTGTGTAACCACATATTGAAGTACAGCATCCTCAAGCACAGGGCATGGGGCTTTTTCCTCTCATCCTAGTTGATGTTTAAGCTGAGATCTGAGTCAGTGCTTTCTACCTAGTTTGGTGATATCTGGCACATAGAAAGAGTGTTCCAGGTATTTTCTGATTATTTTATGGTAATTATAGTAGTCAGGAAGTTGGGGGTGAGATAGGGTGTGTATCTGAGTTTTGATTTATTATTGTGTATATGAAAGAGACAACAAGGGCAGATGAAGGCAGAAGTGGCTAAAGACAGAAAAACTGTTCTCAAAAATGGTCTTGAAGAACTTAGAAGCAGTGAATTTTGTAGTATGGCATGTTATATTTAAGTTTTTTATGTAGTTTGTTCTGAAATATTTTCATATGTGGTTTGGACCTCTGGGAGTGTAAATTTAAGGGGATTACCACAGTTTTTCTAGACTCAGAGTGTGTGTCCTAATTATTCAAGCAGAAAACAGATACTAGACATGGGCAAAATGTGTTTGGGAGAACTTAAAAGTAGCAAAGAAATTCAAAGAATTGTGAGTAAGCTAGTGAAAACATAAACCTCAAAGCTCTGCCAGCTGCTGGAAGTTAATGTTGGCCCCATAGAAATTAATGGAAGATCACTGATTTTAGTAAGACAATAAGTGTTTTCAGATTAAGAAAATCCCCAAACAATGATAAGCCCCAGCATTTTCAACATGCTGATCTTCTGAAACTGTGGTGAAAATGTAACTTCCTTTTACCATGAAATCTGGCTTCAAAGGGGACTGAAGAGAACCTGACAAAAATAATTAGCAAAACATGCAATTATAGAAACATGCATTTTCACTGTCTCTTGAAATTTTGTAAATTGTTGTTGAAGTTATCAGCTAGTCTTTTCCCTTTTGACATAATTTTTCAAAGTGAAATGATCAAATTTTTTTTGTTGGAGTTTCTACCTGAAAATTATGTAAAACTATCTGGGGATATTTTAAATAACCCCAAAGCTAAATAACATAATTTTGAGTTGAAATACTTTGATTATTTCTTTTAAACAGGTAACTCCTTTGGTGTAATAGTGAAATTGAGTGGCAATGCTCACTTAAGACTGAAGACTTTGTGAAAAGCCCATATTTCCCTAACAGAAAAAGTCAGTGTGAAATAACAAATGGTTTAAAAAAAAAATGGGAAAAGAGAAGAGTGTCTGTGAGTAGAAAAACTTGACAGTAAAAATATTGACAGTTAACCCATTTCTATTCAGCCATGTCCTAATACAAAAACCAGATTGAAATATCTTGCATGAGTTGCAGCTCATTAAACAAATGTGACACTTTATTTTCTAGCTATTTCAATACTGAAAGAGGTGAAGTGGTGAAATAGCAATATGAATGAACACACTTCTCAGTGTGCTGAGAACTCAAGTGCATGTAAAAGAAGAAAATATTTAGAATGTTTTTTAATGTTTGGTTTCTGTGTCCTTCTCTTGCCCCCAAATAAAAAGTAGAATCCTTTTCCTGAATCTGAGTTTTGATTTTAAAACTTCAAGGATAAAATATATTGTCTCTGAAAATTAATTATAAAAAGAAATGCCACTACTGCATTTAAAGCTAATAGTGAGATGACTCATAATGCTGTTCGGTTTATTATTTTAATTGAAAAAATAATCTTTGTTAGTCTTTGCTGATAGCAATTTCTTTTAGCTGATATTTTAAAGTAATATTTTATGTATTCTAATTCCATTTATAATTTGCAACTACAAAGCTGATCTGTTTGGGTGGGTTTTTTGAGAATTTTTTTTCCTCAACTGTAATTTCTATCTGAAGAATAAATGTAATATTCTCTAGCAAAACATTCTCTGGAGATCTCCTTTCTTGATAAACTGTCTAATTTAGTATAGCTTTTAATTCAGGTCATTGCTTTGCATACATTGCTATTTTAAAAGAAGATCAAAGTAAAACACCATTATGACAGATATTTAGTCATCACTCAGAAGAATTAATGATACAATTTTAAACATATATCCTGATAACATGACTGACCTTAAAAAAAGCTGCAGTCTGAATGTTGTCAATTTAGATTTAGCAAATTAGCTAAGTAGCTTGCATTTGTAGTATTTCACACCTTAACACCTTAATATGCATTGCTAAATATATTTCCTCACTGTTTGCTAATTAATGTTCTGTGGAAGTACAGCTGCTAATATTTTGTGGTTGATATGGCTCATTTTAAAATGCTAACAGCTGCATCTGTAGTAGTGTTACATTTCAGTTCATAAATTATGGACATACATTTTTACACCTACTATTTTGTACAAGCATTTGAAAAATCTCTATTTGCTAACAAAATCTACCCAATAATATTTAAACAAACCATGAAAATACCCCCTGGATACCACGACTCTCTGAGATAATAGTGACTCAGGAAGTCTTTTATGTGTAAAGTTTTAAATGTTGCAGGAAATGTGCATCTTTTTTCTGTAATATCACAAAGTGTCTTCAGGAGTAATTCCTGGCAATTAGTAAAGACTGATATATTCTGATGGTAAAATAATTGGACTGGAACAATGTTGTGTGACAATGTAGGGAAAAATATTTTTCTGAGCATAAATAAATACTATCAGAATATATCTTGTGGTGAAGACCAAGAAAATAAAAAGTATTCATAAATGTGTTTTGTAAGAAACATTTTTTTTCATATTTTGAAAGAAACATCAGCACAAGCAATCCAGGAGGTTCCTGGGGCGCACTGGTAAGAGCTTTTTCCTCTGTAGATAGGACTTGAAGGAGAGGTGCTCGTAAACAAGGAGGAACTTGTTTTAGGTGTCAAGATTGAAGGCAGACTTGACCATATCAACAATGAGATGTTGGAGTTCAACATCATGAGGAGGAAGAAAAGATCAGAAAGGAAGCTCACAACCCTGGAGTTGAGGAGAGCAGAATTCAGCCACTTCAGAGATTTGCTTGGAAAAGTCCCATGCTTGGATCAGGTCCTAGAGGGAGGAGAGAATTGAAGAAACCAAGAAAGCTTGTTAATATTCTTCCAAGTTCAAGAGTGGTCCATCCCAGTGAATAGGAACTTGGGCAAAAATTAATGAATAGGAGCTTGGCCCGCATGAATGAACAAGTTGCTCCAGGTCACACACAAAGAAGAATCATGGTAGTGGAGAAGAATATAGACTGTGGGAGCAAGGACATGCAGTCTGGGAGGAATACAGGGACATTGTCTGACCCTCCAGGACTGAAGTTAGGAAAGCTGAAGTCCAGACAGAATTGAATCTGCTCAGGAATATCAAAGAAAACATGATAGGCAACACAAGGAAGACTAAGGACAATCTGGGCCTGTTGCTGAATGAGACAGGAGGCCTGTGAATGGCATAGGACACAGAAGAAGCTGAGGTGAATGCCTACTTTTCCAGCCTTCAGGAGTCCTGAGTTCCAGCAACCAGGGGAAAATGTGGAGCAAGTAAAGTGTACCCTTGGTGGAAGAAGATCAGGTCTTAAGAGAACAGGGGACACGTATGTCCATAGTCTGATTGATTTGAATTTGATCAGCCATTGTAACTGGGAGAAGTGACCAATGACTGGAGAAAGGCAAATGTCACTCCTGTCTTCAATAAGGACAAGAAGAAGGATCCATGGAATGCTTGGCTGGTCAGCCTCATATGGAAAAGTGATGGAACAGCTAATCTTAAAACAGTTTACAGATACATGAAAGACAAGAAAATCCTGTCACAAGTAGTGCATTTGGCTTCACCGAGGGGAAGTCATGCTTAGCATGACAGTGAGGAGAGGCTGATACACCAGAGGATTGTGCTGTCATGTAGAGGGACATTGACAGGCTGGAGAGATGGCTCGACATATCTACATGAAACAATGAAGTGTGGAAGTTACCATATCCAGGACTGGTGGAAGTTGTTCAGTCTGTTTTATCAAGATATTAAAATGTACAACTTGAAAGTATGCCTTAGGGAGAAAGCATTTCATAGGGAACTGGGATCTATCAAGTCAAACTTACGTACGAGGGGAGGGTCTGAGTTGTTTACCCTGCTGTGAAGAAGGTTAGAAATATTTTATCACAGATGATTTTAGTGAAATACAACCATTAAATGATTATATAAGTAGTTCATTCTGTATAAGTATAAGCAGTTCGTGTTTTCATGTGGAAAACATGTACAAATGGGGCACAGTAGCTTGAAGTTAGTAGTTGATATTTCCATGTAGTTTTCTATACTGAATCCTGCTAATGGCCATCCAACACATGTAAATGCAGAAAACTGTCTGTCTCATATATAAAGCAGGTAAAACTTAAAATAACTTTCAGTTCTATATTGCATTTGTTCTGCTGTATGTTAAATTACTGTATTTTTTAAATTTATATATACTTAATGTTTTTTCTGCTCTATTAGATGCTTGTGACTACGCCAGAGAAATGGGATGTAGTGACAAGGAAAAGTGTTGGTGATGTAGCCCTCTCTCAGCTGGTAAAACTCTTGATTCTTGATGAAGTTCATCTACTGCATGAAGACAGAGGACCAGTACTCGAAAGTATAGTAGCACGAACTTTACGACAGGTAAGAGAGAAAAAAATCTTCAAACTAATTTTGTTTTGGTCAAGAATAGATAGATATCACTGTAAAGGGTAACATGCTTAGACAATTAAACAGAAATGCTTAGGCAGTTTACAATTTATTTTACAGCTGTTCTGTTTTAAAGCTATTAAGAAGGCACAAATACTTTGTCTTCTACCTTTTTTTCTGTATATATCAACTGTCAAGATTCCTAAGATGCATAGTTTATTACAGTGCTGTTTCTTTACTTATAATTTATTTGCCTAATTTATTATATTATACAAGTAATGGAAAATTAAACATTTTTAAGCAAATAATAATCAGACTAATGTTTTAACACAACCAAAATTAAAATTATTTTTTGCCAGGAATGCTCATTTTCAATTAACAGTTTTCCTAGGAGAATTTCTTTTTTGTTTTAATAAAGAGTAGTGTCTTAAATCTAGGTAAAACTTTCAGCACTGATAGAAAAATATTACATAATTTTTAGTCTAGCATAAATGGTCTTTTTGTTTTTCCCCATGATTTAGTGGTATTTTCTAAATTCCAAAATTTGAAATGGAAAAAAAGAGAAAAGGGATTTTTTTCTTTAATCTTGTACAAAAGAAGAATTCAGAGTTAGGTAATAAATAAGATTTGTTTCAATGGTGAGATGTGCTTTTACAAGTAAAGTAAAACATGGAATTTGGGGATGAATAAAAAGGAAAGATTTAGGATCAATTAATAATGGGAAGAGGGAGGATCAAGTGCAATTTTTTTTTTCATGAAGAGCAAAACTCTATCCGTACAAGTAATCTGTAACAAATTAAAATCAAAGTGTTATTTTTATGGCTCTATTTGTAGCATGTTAAATGTTTAAAGCCTTTTCGCTTTCAAGACGCCTTTTTTTCTTGGTAAGGCTACACTAACCTTGTTAAGGCTTTTTGAATCATCTGCTTCCAACTCTGCTAAGAACATAATGAAATGGATGTCTGCTCTAATCTGGTACAGAAAGTGTAAAGTTCCAGTATAAAGAATATAAGTAAGAATTCTCAAAGTGCCTCAAAGGCACTGAACTTTACCTGTTTGATGTTGTATTTTCTTTCTTAAATGGTTTTGATAACCTTGTTTTCCTTAGGTGTCATTATAGGGAAGCATCTAAGGTTTTAGCAGTGACCATGATAATAATTTTCTTCATGTCAGATTGCAAGACTTACTCATTTCTTACTGTGAAATTTTGTGAGACTTGTAAGATAGGCTTCAGCTGTCCAAAATAGATGTTGAGAACCATTTTATCTGTCCTACATTACTGAGCTTGGCATTCCATTTCTGCTTTGTTTGGACACAAATCTTCCATAGACGCTTTCCTTTTGAGTCTGTCAAGTCTGTGCAGGTAAATTAAGGAATATAAAATCTGAGGCAATTATGTCCTAACTTCAGTGCTTTTATTTTAATATAGTAGCATCTTGCTTCTGCACTCATTTAAAAAAATAGTTCTTTTTAAAAAGGGTGGTTTAATCTCCTAGGATTTCAAGGTTTGTTTTATCTATGGAGTTGGAATTTAGTTCATCTGGAGCTGAAGCTACCCAGTTGTAACCCTTCCTTAAGTGAAACAGTTGGGAAATAAAGCAATACACAAATCTTGCAACTGACCATCTCTCCACCTTATTTATTCTAATTTGATAAGAAAGACAGTAATGGAGACCCATATGTATCTTTACAAGTAGCTTAGGAAAGGAAAAAATTACAGTATAAAGGTATGCTAGAAAAACCCACAGTTAAAAAGAAAGCAAAATTACTTGTAGAATTTTTTAGAATTGGGCTGTAAAAAACAATTGCCAACAAAAATATTTCAAATTGCAAGCCTCCCAGCAAGCCTGGGGACAAAGAAATAGGAGATGTTTTGTACAATTGTTTTGTTTTTTTTAATATGAAAACAAATAATAAGAGGATTACTTTTTAAAATTACACTGAAATGTTATACTTCAGCATCTGAGCTTGCAGGCACAGTTCTATGAAGTTTGCAGTATACACCCACAACTATGAAGTTACTGGAACTTTTACACAGTCGATAAAAAAAGACAACATAATATTTCTGATTTCAGGAGAATTTCCCTGGAGTTCAGTGACAGTACTGTTGTAGATACCCAAAGTGTAAAAGAAAATCACATCTAATGTTTTAATATTACTTTATGAGGAAAAATATATATTGTTGCATTTCCTTGGTTTTGTCCCTTGCCCAAAAATCCATTTTATGAATTTTCATAACAATTTATGAATGTCCCTCAAAAATAAGCCAGGCTATTCAGCTCAGTCCCTGTCTTCAGTGATTTCAATCTCCTCTCCAGCCTTTCTGAAAATAGTTCTAGAGCTTATTTTTCATTGATATTTCTAGAAATATTGTTCAGTATTCATGCACACAGGAAGTAAGAATAATTGTTCACTTATTGAAAAACAAACAAAAAAAAAAAAAAAAAAAAAACAAAAAGAGAAAAACGAAACAAAAAAAACCCAACCAAAAAAAAACCAACAAAAAACCAAGGACGATATTAATCTGAAATATCCTTATGTCAATTAAAGCACTGCAGTAATTGCTGAAATCAATTACCTGATTTGTATACTGGTTTAAAACATCCAAAATAGTGACTACTTTTTCTGAATTTGTAGTGGAGGGACAAGTAATTCAAAGAAAAATCCATTGCAGAGTAGTAGTCACTAGATCATACTGGAGGCTGTAGGAACAGATCTATTCTGGTAAATATAATTGACATTTTCCCACTTTCTGTTCTGTCACTTTTGGCTCCTGCAGGAGACAGTGCATTCAAGTAGTATAATTTTTGATCTGACCTGGAACAGTCATTTCTTGTATCACTTCTAGAACAGAGCTGTAATAAATTCCTTTGAATACTACTTCAGTCTTTTCCATAAATCATTAAATAGCAACTCTAATAATGCATGTACCTGCAGTTCCATCTGGATCATACTTCCCTATCTTAGATGAGACATCATGATTCCTGTGTAGGTCAGGATGTGTAGTGTAAAACTTTTGCAGGGTTTGTTACCCTGTCTTAGAGAAAAAGCATCTCTCTTGTTTCATTGGAGGTATGAGGGGTGTTTTGTTTTGATGGTGTACAACAGAAAAAAGATAGTGGATTGGGTTTTTTTCGTTTTTTTTGTCTTTTTAAGAATTAGTATTCAACTAGATACTTGGGCCTACAACTGTGCCAGAAAAGAATGTTTTGAGATTTGTATTGAGATGGGGTAAAAGTATAGCTATCCAAATGTATTCTTGAAGCAGGAATATTCTGATGCAATAGCAGATCTGTCCTAATTTGTTCCTCAAAATACTTGAATGATTGATGTACTTTCCCCCGGATGAACACTGAGTCACACCACTTACTGTAAGACTTTAACACGCTTATTTTAACTTATGGCATTTTTTAGAATAAGGTTTTATTTAAACCTGGAAGGAGCATATATATTGGAATTGCTGACAGTTTTACTCATAGCAGAATGAGGGGCATATTTGTGCATGTTTGCACTTTTCAAATTTTAGAGAATGTTTTTCCAAGTGATTTAAATTGACTTTGCTAAACATTTTGGTGGGAAAATTGCTCTGAGCTCTGTTATATACTGTAGGTATAACATCAAACAACTTATTTGAAGCCAATTTATAGCTTTGATGTTTAAAGTTTTAGTCCAGAGCATAATGCAGATGTTAAACTGAAATGCTTAAACTTTTTAATCAAACTTTCCACACTGCTGTAATATACTAAGGTTATTAGCTTGAAAGAAAAAAAATGACAGTTTTTACAGGCTACTGAAGTATTTTCTTATAATTACTCAGAGATTTTGATGACTTCCTTGCTGCTTATGGGTATTTTTGCACAAAAAAAAGTATACTGAATACTATACGTGAGTTACACAGAAGTTTTGATACCTGCTCTCAATATGTGAATGATAAATTAAATAAAAGAAAATCTATATTAAAAGCTCTTTCAGATTTTGGGATACCAAAGCTGCCATCTTAGACATAGAAATATTGTTCTCAGCACTGTCTCATTCTTCAGGTTTAAGTTTCAGTTGCTTTATGTTTTTGCATTAGATCAACAAAGTTGATCTATCCCACTATAGGTGGGATAACAGAGCAGTACAAGGAATACAGGAGATTCCTGGAATACATTGATGAGAAATGCTTTCTTCAGGCTATAGAGGACCCAACAAGGAGAGGTGCTGTGCTCTACCTTTTACTCATCAAGAAGGGAGGGGCTTATGGGGGTGAAGATCAAAGGCAGCTTTGCCTGCAGTGACTACGAGATGTTGGAGTTCTTCCCCTGGAAATTCTCATGCTTCCTTTCCCACCTTGCTTTCCTCATCCTACCTTATTTAAGGAGCTTTTCCTTTCAGCTGTTATGTTGTTTTCTTTGGTCTTTCTTTGCATTTTCAGTATCTGTAATGCCTTATTATTTCCTCTACCTATTTTTTTTCTGTCCCTTTCGTTCACTCTTTTACCTCTTACTAGAGGATCATGGGCAAACTAGTTCAAATGTTTCTCACCTGAACCCAAATGTCTAATTGTTATCAAATTAGGATTTTTTTCGTGCTTGGAATCTCATTCTTGATTTTGATAATTTGATCAGTTAAAAAAAAAAAGTCAAGACTGGTAGCTAATGACATAAAACCAGCTGCTTAGATCTGTATATCTTGTGTCGAATGGTAGTACCCACTGTAGTTCCTATATGGGTCTTTTGGGACTGGATTGACAGTGGCATTTCATTTGGTTCCTCAGTTCTCATCTTGAGTGACTTCTGTTAGTCTTTTGTCTTTTTGATATTCCATATATAAACTCAAGTTACTCAGCATCTTTTATTAAAGTATAAACCAAACAAGGTTACTGAAGCCTTCTACAATAATTTTTCTGTTTCAAACAATAGTGGTGTGGGGCTTTTTTTGCTGGGCTTTCCTGTATTCACGATTGTATTTGTAAAACATGTCAGCAAAACTGGATATAGATAGAACTTTTGTGTTAATTTGGTTTTGGCAGATACAGAGGTAGAGGGATTCCCTTCAATTATGCAGTTCTATCCCTTTTATACCTTTAAGAACTGCATGCACTTAACTTGCTAATACATCTTGGGAGCTTGCATTCAGGTACCTGTTTGTTAAATCCTCAAACAAACCTCTTTATATTTGCTGCAGGATTAACTCATTGCTGTAAGAATGTTTCCTGAGAATAGTGTCTCATTTTGCAGCTGTGGCCTGTTATAGATTGAGCTAAGTGAAATGAAATTTAGTTTGAATGGGGCTATCAACCTAGATTTATCTGTTTGGCTGACATATACATCAGTTATATTAATTCTGCCAATCACCTGCCTTTCTTGTCACCAGTTGCTTTGTGCTGCATATCATCAATAAAATTTTTGAATAGAGTTGGACTTAGAAAGCAATTAGAGGAATCCCTTTTTAATGGCTGTTTTTCAATTATATGTTCTTTTAAAATATGACAGTTCATCAGCTTGTGATAAATTTAATGCATGTTTTCTTGCTACTCTGTGATGTTATTTTTGGGCAGTATGTTTTGCAGCCATATGTCTAATGAGTCTTACATGGGTCTAAGTCTATCGTGTTATCTTTTGCACAACCTTGTAGTTGTGTAAAAATTACTTTTTAAAAACTGCTTTTTTAAAACAAAACCTAATCTCCACTGTTGGAGAAATGTTATGTATCAGACATTTGAATTAATCTTCAGAAGCTTTTCTCTTACTCTGCGTGGAAGGGACATCAGGAAGTCATTCTGCATCTCATTTTTTAATATTGATAGGTGACTTTTTTTGCATTTTAGTGATTCACCCGTGTAGTTTAAAATGTAATAGTGATTTTCATACATTTTTTGGTCTTTCATAGTATGGTAAAGCAGTGAAACTAATTTGTAGAAAGGTTCAGAGGTATTTTTGTGTCTTAGTTTGGGAACTAAACTGTAAGCATAGCATGAAAAGGCATTCTGTCAGTCAGGAAAAACCGACACTGTGCCAGGTGCAGAAATCAGATTAACAGATATATGCAAAATGTCATTTCTTAAGACAAAGAAATGCATACCTAATATTTAGCTGAGGGAGAATAATATGTCTTCTAATAGTGCTTTCTGCATGGTTACATTTTTTCAGTACCTCTAGATTTTTAAATATATTCTAAATGGAGGACTGAGATCACAGTATTTTCAGGGTTCATTGGATGCAGAGTAAAACTAATAAAATTACTTAACTAGGTGGTTGCCTAGTAACAAATGCATTCCGTGCAGAGTGAGTTGTAGATAACGTCCTATATAGAATCTTCAAAACTGTATTAGTAATTGCATTTTTACTATGTACTTTGGTTTTGCAATTTTACTGTTTTTCCATTTCTGTTCTTAAAACTAGACAACTGCACATATGTGGACTTATTGACAATTTAACTCTTTCATTACTAGTAAAGAATATAGCAATAAACATATAAACACTGATGAAACATTCTAACAAACTTCTTGCTTATTAATTTTGAAACATTTAATTATTTATTTTTTTAATGCTCTGAGTCCTACTCAATTCTTTTTCCATTTCTGTTTCTCCTTTGTTTTGGATACATAGCACAGATCCCATGAGAGGGTGAGACTGAGCTTTTCTGGGGGTAGGAAATATCTGTCTAATAACTGATATGAATCCCCTATGTAAAACTTCATTTTTACTACCACTGAACAGGGAACTCAGGAACCTAAGTCAAGAATTCATCTTGCACATCTGCATTAAAAACTAAGAAATGCTTGTCTCTAATTTTCTGAATATCTTGTCTTTAGTGTATATCTGAAGGACATAAAGACTGACTGCAGAGGGTGTGTTGACGTGATCCTGGGTCATCTGAATATCAGATTAATTTCTAACCAGCAGACAATTCTTCTAAGATTAAAATGTGTAAACTTGTCTGCTTCACTTAATTCTGTGCTCAAGTTGAACAATCAGAGATACGCTTTCCAGCTTGATTGTAATTCATTCTGTGAATGTGATATTTTAATGCATGGAAATGGGAAGGCTGCCAAGATCGCAAAGTTCAGGAAGAACTTTAGAAGTCAGATAAAAGAGTATCTCTCTGCACACTCTGTGTGCTCTCAAGTGGCAGCTGTAATGTAATGAGATGATATCCAAATCTTAAAAACCTATTAGGAAGAAAATGATCTTGCTGTGATCAATTTACAATCCAGAGAGGCACTTCCCATACCTGATCCTTTATCATTTATACATCATAAACACAGATGATACTTGTGTGGAAATCAATACTGGATAGCTATCTTCTGATTATTTTTTCTGCATACATGGAATTTCATGGTGTGGTAATCGTGTTCTGTGAATGTGTGTGGTGGACATGCTGTCAATTCTTCACATGTCATCAAGAATGTTTCTGAATTAGTTATACTAATTAGATATGTCAATTAAATATAGCAATGGCAATTTTATTTCTAACTTCCAGTGTAATATCAAACTATTAGTTTGATGTTACACAGGAAGTGAGAAATAAAAAACATCTTAAGGCTTTTAAAGAACCTGATGTGCAAATACTGTGTCAGTTCAGGTTTTCAAGGAAAGCCTCGTAAGTTTCAAATGGTGTTTATTATTTTACTGGGATAGTTAAATACATATAAAGAATGAAATGTTAGTGATAGTTAAATATGTATAAAGAATGAAGTGTTAGAGACTGTTTCAGTAGTGAAGAAAAGGCACTTAGCTGCCTACCACCAGCCACCAATATGCAATGTAAACAGAAAACTTTATCATCCTAAATGTATTATTAGTAATTTCTCCTGCCATTTCAGTAAAGGACTGTGTGTTCGTGGTTTCTTGTTTATGAAGACATAATCTCTAGTTGGGACTTCTAGGATCAATTAATAAGTGATCCAGTAGTTGAAAAATACTGATTTTTGAATAATCTGTATTTACAAAAGGCATCTGTACACTCTCAAGGCTTGCTGTTCTTTAGAAGCACCCGAAAATAAAAGATGTTAGTGCTTGCTCTTCCAGGGGAAGTCAGGAAAGTAGTCGAAAAATGTATGCAAAGACCTCTGTTCTAAAAATGTGTTAGAATTCTAAAAACCATTATGAAAAATCTTTTCTATAGTGCTTGGCTAGATGAATAATAGATACATAGTTGAAACTGAATTATAGTCACAGAGAAAATGCAAAAAATAAATTGTGTTATAGTTCCATATTCAGATAGTCTTGTTTTTTTATTTTTTAAGTTTAGCACCGTTCTAGTCACTGCTGTTTTTATATTGCCGTGTATAATTAAAAGAATAAAAGCCCCTCATTCTCTATCAGCAGGTGATGATGTGCATAAACTAAACACATAGGTGTTTAGTTTGCAGTTTGAAATTGATCTGGACATAAAATAATTGGAGGCATTATTATTATACATGTTTTATTTTAGTGTAAGTGTACCTCTTTTTGCATCTTGGTTATTTTATATATGTATATAAATTATATTTTTTTTTGGTTAGAAAATATAAAAAGTAGATAGTAAAAAAAAAAGAGATTTTTCTTGTTTGCATAGCCTTGAAAGAACTTAAGGAAATTGATGGAATTATTTAGTCTCAATAAGATTATTAGAGGGATGGAGTACCTTCCCCTTCAGAAAGGCTAAAAGATCTGTGAGTGTTCAGCCTGAAGAAATGAAAGCACCTGGGTCATCTTACTACCTTTCAGTACCTGAAGGACACCTACAAGAAAGCTGAAGAGGGACTTTTTACAAGGTCATGTAGTGATAAGACAAAGGGAAATGGCTTTAAACTGACAGTAGGTTTAGTTTGGATATTAGGAAGATGTTCTTGACTGTGAAGGTGGTGAGGCCCTGGAATAGTTTCCCAGAGTTGTGGATGTCCTATCCCTTGAAGTGCTGGGGCCCTGAACATCCTGGTGTAGTGATGTGCTCTAAATATATTAGTAATCTGAATTACTGGCTTGTGTTAACTGTCATGCTAACATGTCGGTTGTCATGTGGAGTGTTAATTCGGGGTTTTCGAGAAGTTCCTTAGCTCCAGGATCAACTACCAGGTCAGTGACATTAAGTGGCTTCTTTGTTTTACTAAGGTTTTGAAAGTGGCAGCTCTCAGTAAACTGTAACTGTTCTCTAGGCACTGTTTTTATTTTAAAAGAAATCTTTGAAAAAACATCTTACATTTAATTGTTATAAAAATACCTATGTCCATGGTTATTAAACAGTGTTCTTGTTAATTGTTTAAATGTTTTAAATGCTTTCTTGCCTTCAGATGGAACCAAACATACTTTCAAACTAGTACTTTCAGGCTCTTAGGAGATTTGAACAAAAAATTGTTACTGAATTTAGCAAAATCAAGCAATGTTTTCCACACGGGGGCTCAGTTACGCTTTAAGGTTGCTGTACTTATTATCAGGCAATTGTGAACCATCTACGGGATACATGTATCAGCAAGTGGTAATTGTGCTTGCAGGTCAAAGCTTAAATATAAAGCGTATAAACACTAAGTAAATTAAAACTTTTGCACCACAGATGCCCAGGTGCCGGCTGAGGGGGCTGCAGTGTGGCCTTGGTGAGGGATGGCTGTGGCTGAACTAGCTGGATGTGGCCACCTAGAGCAGGCTGTGACCACGCAGAGGTTGTGGCACCTTTGGTAAAGCATATTTAAGAAACCATAAAAACACTGTGCAGCAGTTGTCAGGAAAAAAATGCGAGAAACAGCCCTGCAGACACTGAGGTCAGAGCAGAAGGATGTGGTACTCCAGAGGACTGTGCCAAAACCAGAAACCCCCAACAGACAAAAGAGAAAACTACCCACCCTATACACCTCTCAAAAAAACCCCAAACCTCAAACACCTCAAAACTGTGTGGTTGATGATGATTGTAGCCCATAGATCATCACATAATCCAGCCATAAAAAGATGTGGAAGAAGTGAGAAAGCTTCTTTGTGCTCTTGAACACTACTTTTGTTCCCTGTAAATGGAAGACTTCAGAAAATGAAATCTCTCATTTGTCCCAGTTTGCATTTACATACCAGATTTTATTGTACATGCAACTTTCCTTTGGAAAACTGGTCTTGTGCAATGCAGAGTTGGTCTGCAGGTTTTCTGTGTCATTTAGTTGTTTACAGCCACAGTTTTAGTGTCCAAATTTTTTGCCACAGAACACGTCTATTACCAAGAAAAGCAGTGGTTTACTTTGTCTGCTTGTTGTCTGTGGTGTTTGGTGCTGTGGTTCCTTTTGAGATTTAGTTTAATATTTTGGTGTGTTTCCTATTCTTCAAGTCTGGATTATGGTGTGGTGTTATTTTGTCTTCCTTGAGAATGGTCTCCATTTACTTTTTAATAATCTATTTTGAAAACTTTTAACTGTTTTAATTGCATTCCTTTCACTTGACCTCAAAACAGCAGAGTAAATCAAAATCTAAGTAAAACCTCATAGCCAGGTGGACTTTACCAGCCTTACTCAACTTGAGACATTCACCCATTTGAGACTAGTTGAAAATGTCATCTATGGCTTCAGTTACAGTGTCTAAAAAACCTTTTAACAAAATTACTGTGAACCAGAGTTTTAAATAATTATGCTAGTAGTGAGCCAGCCTACGCAACTCCAAATATTCCAGAAGGAAATGGGAAAATTCTTGTACTTTGTTCATTCAGGTCTTCTGTGTGCCTTTTTTCTTTTCAAAAATTACCTGAAAATACATATTATATGCAGGCTTTTGTATGGAGCAGACTGTTTAGTTGTAAAGCAGCACTTCTGTCCGTTATTAAATGGGAAGGCATGTAAACCAAACATTTGAAGATATAAAGATCTTAAAAAAGAAGAAGAAATTAGAAGGAAATCCCAGTTACAGAGAACTAGAATACATTGTCTAAGAGAGCAGTGGAAGCAAAAACCTGAGACAGAGGAGTGGCATAAATTAGATTCCTTTTTCTTTCCAGAATAGTGGTCTGATTTGGGCTAAGGAAGAAAAGATGCCAAATCATGTGTCACAGTTTTGCCTATACATTGCACTATCCCTTCTTAACAAAGCCAGTTTTCTGCTATTGTTCCTCCATGTCAGTTAATGACTAGCTAACCTTTTGGAGGGCAAAAATACAATAGAATAGAAAGATGAATAAGCAAAATTTGATGTAATTGCAGAATGCTCTGATTTCTTCAATACAGGGTAATCACTTGTTCACCTTTTATAACAAGTGTTAACTGTTTCTTTCACATTAATGTTTTATAAGGGATGTTTTAAAACTCTCTTGATTCCTTGCCTTACAACACTTGGAAAATTTTCTGATTTTTTAATAGGTTGAATCTACACAAAGCATGATTAGGATTTTGGGTCTTTCGGCTACATTACCCAATTATCTTGATGTTGCTACATTTCTACACGTCAATCCCTACATTGGATTATTCTACTTTGATGGCCGTTTCCGACCCGTACCTCTGGGACAAACCTTTATAGGGATCAAGACTACCAATAAGGTAAAAAATTGTGAATGCCAAAAAAGGGGTTGCTGTTTGTTATCATTGTGCTTCATGTATTTATGTGTATAGGATACTTGTTTATACTACAGGTGTTTTCTGAAGCATATTTTCTTTTGTATAAAGATATACATAATTTAAAGGTGCTTTAAGAATCTCCTTCCTTCAGTTTACCATGCTTGTGATCAGGCCTTGTTATAGTTGGATACAAAGTCATTTAGCTTTGTATTACCTTTTCTTCACTATCAAATTTTGCTTGGTGAAGAAGAAATCATCACCTTCAACTGCAGAGTCAAGTTAGTGCCTGATTTTTCTGCCTCTTTTATTTCAGGTTTCCATGTGATGCATCTTGTCTGACTGTAAGGATGCATGAGGAATGCTATAAGAAAAATATTAATTTTTGAAATCTGGATATATTTATATATGTAAATCAATATATAGATAGGTGATATAGATATAGATACAGGTATAAATACAGATAGATATATATTAGATATAGATATAGCTATAGATAGATATTAACACGACAGGCATTAATACTAAAGTTACTGATGAAAACCTTAGCATGCTAAGCCATTAATTATCATATGTACATATTTGATAGAAACTCTATTTAAGGTAATCCCTAAATAAGCTTCTTTCCTCTTTGTGCTAGTGCTCATTTCAGGAAGCATTAAAACAATGGCCAGGTATAATACTATTATTAAAAATCATTAGTCAGTGACACTTGACATATAAATCATAGTTCTTTAAATTCAGGACTTTATAAAAACACTTTACATTGATTTCCCATTCATTTCATTAGCTTATAATTAAGGTTTATGTAGTCTAACTTTTCAAAAAATATTGTTCACCTATGATTTAAATTAATAGAAATCAAGACATTTTCAATCCAAAGGTAATTTTGTAGCTTAATCAATCATACTATATTATTTAGTTTTTGTAAAAATTGACATTGCCTTTCTTACTAGGTTATTTAAGCAGTCATTGCATCTGCAGAGCAGGAGAGGAATTTATTTTACACCTGTAAGGAGATGTATCAGTTCTATACGCATAAGAATAGTTTACCATATGGTGCTTACCATGATTTGCATATTTTAATCTCCATTAATTGCTTTTAATACCTTCACTCTTACTTGTTGTTACTTTCAACTCATCTTTCACTGCTACTTGATTCTAATATTTAGTTTATCTTCACTATATAGTAAAAAAAGAGAAAATACTCCTTTTCTTCATACTCACTTTAGAATGCATTTAGGATTCAAAAACAAAGATATCAATAAATCTTGTAAAATTTGAAATTATTAAAAAAACAGTAATTTTCTAAAGAAGCATAAGGCAATGAGGAAATATTAGGAGGTAATAGTTATTCTGAAATGTGAATACCTGTTTTGGCAATACCACAGCCAGGAGTTTTTTTGTTTTTCAGAAGATTGTCATTACAATTTCACAAAGTAAAATATATTTTACGATTAAGATAATAACACTTTACAGCAAGCAAAATGTAGAAGTATTAAACCTCTTTGAAAAAGGATTCTATTCAGGATAATGCTAATACTAAAGCTGCCTAATTATTACCAGTATCAACATCCTTGTGGTCTTCGTGAGAGGAGGAAAGCAATGAAAGAAAATAGAGGATGAAATCTGTTATTGCAGAGCATCAGCAAGTGCAGTCAGTGCTTTGTCTATACGCACACTAATGAGTTGCAAGGAGATAAAGGTTGTTAGTTACTTTAGGCAAATGCTTTGCCACAGTTTGCTGAAATCCTCCCTCCAAAAAACACTTACCCAAAATTTGGAGCTGATTAGCAATTTACAGAGTCACATGCAAACTGTAGGCAAGCTTTCAGAGGCAAGGACAGCATGATGTATTTATTATGCATAGAAGTTATCCATAAAAGCTCTTAAAACTCTGTATTTTGAAATTCTTTAAGCATATGGCACCAAGACTAAGGTTTGGCTTCTTCAGTCAAGGTCTGTTAATGTCAGATATTTGTCTTTATTGTCAGTCTTTTTTCTTTATGAATGTTTATGTTTTTCTCTTTAGGTATAAATGCAAAGAACATATAAAGTTTATTTTGTAGTGTGTGTATGTGTATATGTGTCCATATGTATATATGTCCATGTGTCTTTATGCACTGGTCTTGTAATTTTCTCCTTAATGATTTTCACTTGCTATTATTTGAAAAAACATATTTGGTAAAATGCTAACTTCTCATTTTAAGAATGATTAGACTGGATGCTTGTCTCTAGCATGCATGCCCATACATTCTCTTCTTTTTATTACTGTATTTGTACAGTTTCAAATACAAAGGTTCTCTTTCCTCTAAAGCTGTGTTTTTCAACTTTCATCTACTCTAGGTAACTCCAAGTATTAAATTTCCATTTTGAAATCTGTACATGCTTTGCTTTTGTAGAACATTTCTTTGTGCCAAAACAATTTGGTTATAAGACACGAATGCACAAATGAAGAATGGAATGATTGCTATGGTGTTGGACTTAATTTTGATTTGTTGCAACCTTAATACTGAGGTGCATTCAAGTAGATACATGCTACTTATATTGTAATGCATTAGAAGAAATAGAAAAACAAAAAATCTTTAGAGTAGATTGAAGAATACTCTTTATTTCAACTGGATTCTTTCTTAAACATTTTATTTATCTATAATTGGAAACTCTCTACATGGTACTTGCAATGTTCTCTGTGCATGATCCAGCTATGAAGAAATCTGTATTCTCTATGGCAAAACAACTATCAGTAATTTCCTGGAGATAAAAAAATATATATGTATGCAATGTAAAAACACATAGCAAGTCTTAATTCTAGATAAGATATATTAAGTTGATATCTCTTCAATGTCTTATAGAGGTAAGATTCCTTGATATGAAACAGATAAATTAAAGAACTGGGTTAGTTCTCTTTAGTCATTGAAAAACACCAGCAAAGTTGCATAATAAATTTTCTAATAACTGCCCTTACTCATATTGTATCTATGTGTTTTGATGTTTTATTTCTGAATTTAAAAGCAAAATGCTATTGTTGGAATGGGAATTGATATACTACAAAATTTAATTGCATAATCAAATTTATCTTTCATGGATCACTCTAAATTGCTTGAAACATAGTAGATAATCTGTAAAGATAGAAATGATTTTAACATGGACTGTGATCTTTGTTTTTCAGGTGCAGCAGCTGAATCATATGGATGAAGTATGTTATGAAAGTGTGCTGAAGCAAATAATGGCTGGACACCAGGTATTTATTTTTTTGTTTAGCTTCCATTCAGAATATACATAAAGAAGTTAAATCATCACAATGATGTATTAAGAATTATTCTTTTATGATATATCGCTTCGGAGGTAGACCCTACAAACACTTCATAGAAACAGCATGCAAGAAAATGTAAACTGACTAAATGGTGTTACCTTCTAACAAAGGTCAAAAATTCCCAGTACTTTATATATCCGTAAAGTAATTAATGTGTATTTATGTCACTTTTTAAAAACTTATTTATTTAAAATTTTTTACAAGGCAAAGTAGGTCAGTATTTTACAAGTTTATAACAAGTACACTTAACAATTAAAAAAATCAAAAATTAAGCACTTTATTATTCTTAGCCTTTCCTATATCTTTCAAGTTCTACTCTTTTTTGTTGGAGTTGAGAGATGAGAATTATGCAGCATTCAAGACAGAGTGTGTAAGGGCTCAGCATAAATAATTTGAAATATCATGGAGTTTGTGTTTTGTTTTCTTTTTAAGGAAGTAATCCTTCATTTTGCTTTACAATAGAGGTTTCTGCAGTGAATTTTTAAGTCTGATGTTCCCCTCAACTAAGAATATGGGTCTAACTTATTTGCCTGAATAGTTTCTTATTCTGTTATGATTGTGGTCCTGAATTACTCCCACACAATGTCTCATTTTTGTTAAAACTTTGTGTGTAAAGCAGGTATGGCACCTCTTCAAAGCAAGAGCAAATGCTAGTGCTCTATGATGCTTGAAGAAGCTTTTCAGTAAATAACTTATATATAAAGGAGGGAAACTCTGTCCCATACAGTCACACTAAGAATTGCATATTTTTCCTTTTCACAAAAAAATCAGTGTTTTTTGAAAGATTTATTTATTTATTTATTTGGTTTATTACTTGAAAAGGGAAAAAATAATTCAGCAGCAGCCTCCTGTCCCCACTGTCTTGCTTTAGCTCCGTTCTTCAACTTATCTTCTCTTGGTGATATCAGTTATTGTGTTACATTCAGAAAACTTTCATGAAGATTACTTATGGAAATAGAGTTATTTTCCTGAGTGAAGACTGTTAATGAAATTTTTTAGCAGTACCAAGGAAACTTATGTTTGTTTTCTCCTCATTGTCAATTACGCACAAACATTACCAAATTCCTAACACTGAACTACGTTTCATTTCTTATCTTTCTTGTTTTCTTGTATCTTATATTTCTTGGTTTGGTTTTGTTTATTTTCACTTGCTGAAATGCAAGTGGCAGAGTCTTTAAATCAGTAGCATCTAAGTAAAGTATCTTGCATTCCTGGCAGGCAGTCTGTATGCTGTTTTGGCATATTTACTGCACCTTTCTTCCCCTCTCTTTTCTTCACACTGAGGAAAAAAAGTGACTGCAAACATATATGATATTATTTTAAAACATTCAAGCACAGTAAGTTGTTCAATTCTTGTAGGAGATGTTTTTGTAACTTTTCTTGAGAATAGTTTTTAGTTCTTGTGCTTTGTTTTAAGGCATGAGCTACAGTTTTAAGAGGTGAAGAGAGGAACTGTAGTCTACTTAATGTTACAGTTTCAGCAAAGGACACTGAACTGATCTCAGTTTTTGAAAATTGTATTTCAAATCCACAACCATGTAAGTATAATTTTGGACAAAGCAGAAGTGTGGTTTCCTTGCTATATAGATGTTGGTTTGATTCCAGAACACTTGGTTAGTTTGATACATAAGATTGTAAATTTTCTTTGTTTGGAAGTGTTCATTCTGCTACGTTGCAGAGCTCTTATTTAGAACATCTAAATCTATATATTTATTAAGATATCTAAATATCCATTTACACTGGACTTTTCATTAGACTATTTAATTCATATTGGTCTTGATATTTATTTTAAAAAAATACCATAATCTGAAATGAAATATATACAAGTAGCAGGCTTTGACAAAGCAGAATCGAGCACGTCAGCTCACTGTCTAATTATAATATGTAGTACTATACCATACGAAAAATTGGAGTTTTCCTTTTAATGCGTGTGCTGTGACAAATGATCTGTCTAATCATTAGACCCGCAGATGTTTAAAAAGTGGGGGGACAAAGGTCATGTAATATATCTACATTGAGATGCCTGTGAAAGATGACTGTTATGACTGTTATGACTAATATTATCCTAGAAAGGTTTTCTTCAGTGTCTTTTCACCATTTTGAGAATGCCCTTTGATCTTCTAAGTTTCCAGAAAACCATTACCTTGTTCAATATCATCTGTTACCTTTCTTAGCTTGTGCTATCCGAAAAACTTGTATTTATTAACATTATATGTGTTAACTTCATATGCTTTTTTAAAAAGCTGTGATTGCTTCTAAATATATTTCTTAAAAAGATGTATTTATCTCTTCCCCCCAAATACTTAAGAAAAAATTTCCATAGCTGTTGTGTATCTGTATGACATTCAGTACATGGTTGAGATTTTCTATCTATTCAGGCAGTAATGTGTGACAGTCATAGGTCTCATTAGCAAAGCTCCAGAGAGCCTAAAACCTCTGTTCTGTATTACACTGAAATACAAGAAAGAAATACCAGAACCAGAGAAAAACACTCCTCACTAAAGTTGCTTGAGTTAATGTAGATCTTCCTGTGGCCATCAAGCTTTCACTATGTTGTCCCTTTTAAGATTCTTGACCAGAGTCTTTGGAATGTCTTAATGAATTAAATTCAACATTGTTTATCTACTGTTCTGTTAACTCATTCTCAAAGAATTCTACCATAGCAGAACTAAATAATGTATTCTTATTGAATTCGTGCCGATGTGTCACTGTCATATTGTAGGTTGCAGTGTGAGGTTTAGCTACAGTTATACATCCATGTGTTTTAATTAGATGTATGTGTATTTTCATTTTTTAAGGCTAAGGTTGGTAGGAGTAGTTGCATTCTATAGGCATGTGTTTTGACAGATGGAGAGAGGCTTTTTTATGATGATTTTTCAACATTCATCTTCTGCAAGACTTCAAGCTCTTCCTGGCTACTGGGAAATTAAGAATTGGTGATTCAGTCTTTAATTTTGATCCATCTGCTCAAACTAATGAGATATCTCATTTGTAGGCTTCACTTTGAATTACCAAATGCAACTGAAACAATAACATTTGTCTTATAGCACAATTCTCCTCTTGTTTACAACGTGAGAAAGTTAGATAGATGGCTTGCCCTACTGACTTTTCTGGGGATTTTGTTATAGAGACTTCCTGTTGTGACTAAAGGTCAGAAAATGTCCCAAAGGTTTCCAAGTACTTTTTAAATCAGTGTGCTCATTTTGAAGGATTGCTAACAATGTAGAAATCTATTGGAAGTTTTCTGTGGCAGATCTTAAGACAGCTTTAAGTGAGAACCTCTAGTGCTGTTAAATCTGCTTTTCCAGGACTGTCCTTCCATGATTGATATTAGCTGGTGAATATTTGTTTTTCATGTCATACTTTGAATTTGCTATATTCTGATATAATCTAAAAAGATACTGGATATTTCTGGACTAATTTGCACTTTCAGAGTTTCATTTCTACTTCTCTAAAAATTGAAGATTTTTTAAATTAAGAAAAGAATATTGTGCACCATTTGTCAGAAAATATAATTCCATGCTCAGCTACAGGTGGAGTATTTTTCTGGCATTTCTCTTCCAGGATACTCTTTGCTTGAAGACAAGGTGAAAGCTAGGTGACTGAAAATTATCATTCCCTCAGTGTTATTACAGCTGTATTTTTTCAGACAGTCACCTGCAGTGGGCCCCATCAACCTTTAGGATTATTTCAGATACAAAACTGAAAAAAAAATTTACATTTTACAGTCCTGTGAGAAGGGCATCTAATGGCAACAATTTTTAGGGTAGAAGCAGCACATTTCTGAGACAACCTGTGGAGAACCTCACGAGATCAGCAAAGACAGTGACTGAAGACTGCACATGTCTGCATCATTTTTATAATAACCTGAAACATTATATTACAGGTGTGTGTTGACACAGGCAGGTGGCCAGAACAACCACAAACCCAGGCTGAAATGCAAAGAGTTAATTTTTTTCACTACCTCGCTAACTGGAGGACCCTGAAGCTGCACCTGGGCAGTAGAGACATGAGGGGCCGGGCAGGCATTGCCAGGCTCAGCCCATCCTGATGGGCAGTGGGGCTGCTGTTTGCAGCCATTTACCAGGCACCCTCATATTGTACCGCTGTGCTGTGGTCTTCCTGTGCTTTTTATGATTTCTGTGCTTTGATCTCTCTCTCAGGATCTCAGGCTTGTCCATGAGAGTGCCTCCAAGTCTCTGTGAACACCCATGTTATCTCAACATAGATATTCTACTTCTCAAAACAGAGGATAGACAGCAGCAGACATAATATATGGGATTTCCCATACTGGTAATCTCCAGGCCTTGGCAATCCCAGCTGCAAGGTCACTTGAGGAAATCTACCATCCTCCTCACCATTTTTCTGCTTTTAATCTTTTCCTTCCAAGAACGAGTTTAGGATAATGCATATCATACTGTATTTATCTTAACAATTTGTGACAATAACATGACACCCTTGTCATGTTATGATTTGAGAAATAACAGTATTTTTAGGATTTGTGAGAAATATCCTAGTGTATTTAAGGGTTTGGTTATTCCTCTGAAACATATCATGGGTAAATTTTGATTTCATGTTGAGTTCCTTTATCTAATATATTGAACTGCTGCTTTCTTTGTCAAGGTTCAGTTGTTTAAGTTAGTATCCTAGGGAGTTAACTATTTTTCACTCTGACTCATAAATTCACATCCATTATGTCTCCTGCTGTTACTGACCTTTTGCTGGTTTATCTCATTAGCTTGGTTACCAGGAGATGATCTCATGTCTCTTCCCTTGTCCTGTCCACCACCTCTTAAATATTTTTGCTGTTACGAGTTTGTCAGAACCGTACTCTTTGCTATATTTTCTCTTTCTTTTTTTTTTTTGCTCTGAAATTCACTTAAACAAAAAATCCCATAAATGTCTTGTATTATAAATTAGAAGAGTTGTTGCTGAAGTCCTTGAAAGCTTTTGAAGCAGGCTCTTGCTCAAACTGCAGTCATAAAACTCTTCTTTCACCACTCTCCCCAGACTATGCACCTCTTTTGTTTCTCCATTTTCTTGGGTTTTTTTCTTATAAGTGATTCTCTTTGATATTACTTAAACCTTCAAAAGAAGTCCTGTGTTTTCTTTGCCCTTGGTGTTGCTTCAGCAGATCTCTTACCTTTTCTTTCTGCACCTTATTTTCCTGTCTTTTTTTGCTAACTTTCAATATACAGTAATTTCACGATTACAAGCTGCACTGACTGTAAGCTGCATTGCCGGGTGTTGGCAAACATTTCATTCTTTGTCCATACATAAGCTGCACCCAATTATAAGCTGCCCTGTCGTTCGCAGGGAGGACCCGCGTGCAACAAAGTTGCCAAATAGTAACAGAATCCTGGCAGAGCGGGGTTTACTGGCTCAGCTCGGGCTGTGAGGGCTCGGGGCTGGGCCAGGTGGCCCAGCTTGGCACTGCCGCTCAGCGGGGCCACTCAGGGCCGGCTGCTGCTGCCGCTGGGCTCGCTAGCCCCAGCCCGGCACTGCACCGTGGTGGCAGGGGGGCACGGAGCCTGCTGGCACCCGTGGCGGTGGTGGGAGGCGGGGATGGAGCCCCCCCGCTCCCGTGGCGGCAGGAGGGGAAGAAGCTGGCTGGCACCCACGGCAGCGGCGGCAGGAGGGGAAGGAGCCCGCTGGCACCCACGGCGGCAGGAGGGGACGGGAGCCCCCTGCTTCCCCCCAAGCCACGGGGCCAGTAGGAGGAAGACCCCTCCTTCCCCAGGCTGGGCTGCTTGAAGGAGGGAGCTCCCCCGCCTTCCCTAACCCCTGCGCTGCCTGCACAGAGCCAGCTCCACCCGTGGCGCAACAGAGTAACCAATGTGTAACAATCACGCAGTCCCGGGTTTTACTGGCCGGTTGCTCGACTTGGCACCTCGGTTTCCACTTCCGGGGTTGGAAATGTCAGAAAATTATTCACATATTAGCCGCTCCTGAGTGTAAGCCGCATTTTCGATGCGGGAGCAAAATTTTAGTCAAAACAGTGCGGCTTGTAATCGTGAAATTACTGTACTCTGTTACTTGTCTTCAGTCACAGGTATCTTAAATTTCAGTCCTCCTTCCATATCCAATGCACTTTGCTCCTTTGCCATTTTATCTGTTTTTAACTTGGAGTGCCTTTGGCATTTTCTTATCTTCTGGAACCTCTTTTTCCTTTTTAAGGCAAGAATTCCTGTTTTCCCATTGCTTTCAAGAGTTTTCTGTGTAAGTCTGACAATATCTTTCCTTTCATCAGCTCTGGTACTCAGGGAAACTCTAGGAGTTGGTCTTACCAATCCATGAGTGTCCCATCCAATTCAGCTTATTCTGTGATTCTTGGAAGTTCATTTTCTCAGTGAGTTTGGTGTTTTCAGTTCATAGCAAAACCTGGCTGTTCTGTGGAAGTTCTGACACCTTTCTGTGGTTTCTCATTGTCCTTGCTGTTTATGGTTCAAGGTGTCAATACGTAAATACTGAGGAGACATCATGGTTTAACAAGAGGTGGTTTCACAAGGAACAGCTTTTATAGTGGCCAAAGATGCCAAGTTGTCTGTTGCGAAGAATTTGGATTTTTGAAATGCTGTGTGGTAAAGCCTCAATACAACGTCACAAAGGGAATGCAGTAGTATAATTGTACAAAATTAGCAACAACTCCCCTTAACTAAAACTAATAACTGCAAACCAGTAGAGATACAGGGCTTTTTTTAATTAACAGGCTAGAAATCTCAGTACTGAGATGAAAAATGTGGATGAAAAGTAACAATGAAGAGCTTTATACAAACCATCTGTTCTTGTTGATGCACTGTGAGTGGTGATTTTGAGCTGCCTGTTTTGTGCTTATTTCAGTTCAGTTTTCTTAACCTTTTGAAGAAAATGCTTTTTCAAGTACATTGTTAATTTCTGAGCTTTTATTCTTCTCATTTGAGATAGATTTGGCTGGATTGTGCTCTCTACTGCTTTTGCAATATTGTCTCAACTGCATCTGATTTACCTGTCACAAGCTTTTACTTTCTATCTTTTAAAATTAAGTGAATGTGCAGCATCGAGTCATGTATAGTTGTAACTTTTTTTGTTAATCTATGTATTGGGTGGTTACTATGCAGTTTTCTGGAGATCAAGATTGCTTTATCAATTATAATTTATGTTCTGAATTAAAATGTTGTCTTATACTACTGGTCCACATTTAGTTACAGTAATTTCACGACCATAAGGCATACCGGACTATAAGGCGCGCTTTTATTTTGCAGCAAGGAGCTGCGCGGTGTGCAACAAAGAAACAAATTACTGGCAGGTGCTCAATTTGCAAACATTTTTCAAAGATCGGTGTAGCCTTTAAATGCAGCCGCAGACGCCCTCCCCGTGCAGCGGGCCCCGGCAATCCCGCCCGCCCCCGGCGCCGGCTGGCACGGCTCACTGCTCCCACCGTGTGGTCGCGCACCGTGCCCTGGCAGCGGCGACGCTTGTCGCTGCTTTCCCGTGGCTGCACCACTAGTCGCAGTGATTCGGTGGCCGCAGGGGCTCAGCTGGTGCCGCAATTTGGCGGCTGCAGGGGCTTCCTCGCTGCCGTTTTTCGACGGCCACAGGGGCTTCCCCGCCGCCGCTTTTTGGCAGCTGCAGGGGCCCGGCCGGCACCGCAATTCGGCGGCCGCAGGGGCTTCCCCGCTGCTGTTTTTTGGCGGCTGCAGGGGCTCGGCCGGCACCGCTTTTTGGCGGCCACAGGTGCCGCACCGCCGCCGCCGCTTTCCCGCGGCCACTTGGGCCGCACCGCCGCCGCACCGCCGCTGCTCCAATGCCGCCGCCGGGCGGGCTCTGCTCAGGGCAGTTGCGGGCTCGCACTTCTCATTCCCTCCGCACCCGGGCCAGGGCTGCCCGGGTTCTCGTTTCCCTGGGGCCAGGGCCACCCGGCTTCTCGTTCCCCCCACTCCCGGAGTGGCGCTGCCCGGCTACTTGTTCGGCCCGTGCCCAGGCCGGTGGCAGCTCCCTCCCTCCTCGCACGGCTCCTGCTGGCTGTGGCCACCTGTTCCCGCCCCGCCTCACGACTGGGCACTCCCGCGGCACCGCCCCCCCCATTGCAGCTCACAGTTCAGAGTTTGCAAATTTCGCAAGTTTGTCCATCAGATAAGGCGCACCGGACTATAAGGCGCACTTCCGGGTTCGGGGGAAAAATTTAGTGAAAAGGGTGCACCTTATAGTCGTGAAATTACTGTAATCAGAAATAATTTTGAGATGCAATACATTTCTAAAAATTTTGGAACAATTTCTAAGTGTCACCTTTCACAGATTTTTAATACTGTTCTCTTTGAAATTAGGATTTTTGTTGTCGATCAGAAAAAAACTGCTTAAACTTATGTAGTCAGAACTGATTCTGTGATGCATATTGCACACAATTCTCTTTGTCTGTAATTGTTCTCTATGTACAATAATTGACTTGAACTTTGCGGTACTAAAAAGTGTCATCTTGTTTTTCTGAGCTATCTTAAACTAAAAAAGAAACAGAGTAGTTAATTTAAATCTATTATATTAAATTGTCAGCAGTGAATTTGACAGGTATTAATTTCATCTGTAAAAATGATGGATTAAATTTCTTTATTATCAGTTTTCCAGCTGTTATTTGGCTGCAGAAGCCATGTGAAGATAAAAGTTTAATAAGCTTAGTTACTGGAGCTGTTGACAATACTTTTATAGCTATGTCTTGAGATAAGATTTAATAAAACTATTTTCTTCAGAGGTCTCTCTGGGACTTAGCACCTTGAGAATTAAGCTTGTCCTAGTATTTTTTTCCTGGATGAAATAGTGCTTATAGCATACTTTGGACAAATAAGTCTGAGAAGCTACAGAATTTATTAACATATATTCTTCATCTAGACTGGGTTTTTTTCCTAGATCTTCATTTTAGTGCTTAAAGAGTTTATTTCAGCCTGAGTTTTCGCACCTCTCTATCTGTACAAATAATTTCTCTTTCATCATCTGGTGTAGCTTATTTGCATATGTATGTGTATATATTGTTTCTACATTTATATGTGCATACACATATCAATAAAAACACACAAATACAGAAGGTAAAGTGACCTGGTAGAATGACCGAATTATGACTGATGATTTTAAACATTATTTCTCTGTCAGCTGATTAAATGAAGAATTGAGGTTTTGGATTGTTTTCATTTGCAGTTTTTGCACAATTAGGCCCATTTCTATGTGTGGGTTCTTTAACAAAATCAAAAACTAATTCAGTGATGGCGCACTATGTTCTGACTCTTCATCATTTATTTATCCTCTTCATTTCCACAATAATTGCCTTTTTAGCTTTAAGAATATAATAGTTTATATAATCTTATGTCTGTATAAATGAAATTTTGTTTCCTACTTCATTTGGAAATAGTATATTGATGTGCTGTACACTTCAAAAAGTGTTTTATATCAGATGTTTCATATTATTGATAAATGGTATGTATGTATTATTTTCCTCTATATTTTCTGTTCAAATTGTTTGACTTTTGACATATACCTGCTCTTATGAAAAGCTGACAAAATTGCTGGAAACAGATGCCATGACAAATTATGTGTATAAAACCCCATAATTCTTCAATTAGGGAGCCTTCTAAATCTTTGTGTGCAATTTTTCTATGCAGTATGCTAATTTTTATACATGTTCTTTTACTTATAGTGTGCCTGTATATGTGTATTCAGGTGTTTACAATGAATTTATGTAGACCAGAAACACCAATCTAATAGAGTCTCAATAACTATGAGTACATGAGGTGTTCAGTTTGTCTGCACTCTTGCACAGCTACACAGTATTGTATTAGTAATTACAGCTTTTTAAGGTAGCAAATGTTACTATTTAGAATTATTCTTCTGAGATTATGAATTTGCATTCAATCATTAAAACAAACAAAAAAAGAAATTTAATTCCAGATGAACAACTTCTCATAGCCTAAAATTTTATTTAAATCAAGTATTAGATAATTATATCCTGAGGCTCTTGTGGATGACTTAAGTATTGAGTGACCTAAGTTGCAAATTTACTGCTTGAAAGCATGGCAAAGGCACCTTGACCAGTCTTGCAACCATATGCGATAAGTTTTAGTAGCTCTGTGTTAGAAGCTGTTTTTCAGATATGACACTGCAGACCATTAGCAGTCTAGAAGATTGTAGGAAGTTAAGTCTGCAGATTTCTGTCAACTCCATGTTATTTTTCAGTAAGAATTCCATGACAAGGTTAAACGATACTCCAAAAGATATATTAAACATTGCCAGTGGTTCAAAGCTTTTGAAAATTCTTGCCCTGTAGCTCTGAAAGAAATGGATGTGCATGCTTAATCTATCATGATAGTATCAACTATATTAAAAAATACCCAATTTTTGTCAAAACATCTGTAATTTATTACCAAGGCACCTGCTGTCCACCAAGACCTTATGCCTGTCACGGTCTTCTAACAGGTGTCACCTGAGAATGCAATGGTAATGTCATTGGTGGGTTTCAATTAGAAATACACAGAAACATAGTTGCTGTAAAAAATAAGGTGTTTTGAGGAATCCATGAGGATGGAAAATAAATCTTCACTGAGATGCATCAGGAAATTCCTTTTGACTTGATGCTTATAATCACTTTCCAGACTATGAAATTTCTCATTTATGTAATTCTGTAGTGTTGAGAGTTTTCTTTGTGGCTACTGAAAAAGTGATTCTAGAATGTATTACATTTGGATAACTGCATGCCTTTCAATTATGAGGTATTTATGATACTCTTATTTAGGCTGGGATATTTTGAGGAGGACTAAGTATGGAGCATGTGGATTAAGGAAGGGGATTCTATTCATTCTAGCACAGTTTACTACCATCAACAATAAATGCATCATTTAAGTCCTTCATAACTGATTGAGTTTCATGTTTAAAATACTGCTTGAAAGCAGTTCTTTGTTTTTCTGATGATGTAGCAAGCCTGTTGATTAGGAGCAAAAATTTGGATAAAGATCTGTCTTTAAATCAGTACTGATAAAAAATAAATTAGAAATCATGACTATTCTTTTAATTGTTTAGTAAGTTTATATTACCGAAACCAGAAGATAGATTGACATGGCAACTTTCTTAATCTCTTTCTGCCTAAGTAAAAGGAATAGATATAAAGATTCCTCCAGTATCTTTTATGTTCCTTTCCCTTATTAAAGTTGAATACAATCAGCTTATCAGTACTGACTCCTGGGTCATTTTTGTCCATTATGAATGTTATACATGTGAGTATAAATAAATTTGAAAATATATGATGAGACATGGTGAACATGACAACTCTTGATCTAAAGTGATATTTGTTGAAAATATAATTTATTATACCATAGAAACATTTTATTATACAAAGTCAAAATAGTTAGTGTCAAAACAGGACAAAGGGAAATGCTTGAAACAAATTATTGCATGATCTTGTTTTTCTAAAAAAAGATACAGTGAAAAGCTGCTTATAATTTTGAATAATAATTGTCATTCAAGTCCACTGGCATCTGCAAAAATGCAATTGTTAACTGCCTAATGACATATTTGCATAGTAATAGACTAGCTATTCTTGCTTAATTTTCTATACAAGAATAGTTATTGCTATTTCTGGCCTGTCAATTAAAATTCAGAATAATTTCTACTACCTGCAGAAGTCAGAATTGTTTGTTTGTCTTTTTTAAATTTGTGCTCTGCTTTAATTTTCACACTATTCATTTTTCCTCTGTAATTTGTAATGTATTTGGCTAATACTACAAACGGAAGACAACATAGATCCTATTGTATTTTTCTGAAACAGTTTTTCTTTAAAGGAAAATATATGTAGCTTGTATAAAGGCAGAGTCATGAAGTTTCATGTGGGCAAGTCCTTTTCACTCAAAGCATCCTCCCATAAATGCTGCTGTGTGAACACTGGCTGTTCTTCAGTGTAAAAGTTTGATGGCATGGGAGTCTCCTATTTTAATGCTAAAGGCTCAGTGTCACAAAGTCCATGACTGGTTTATCCACAGCTTTGAATGGAAAGACACCAAACCCCTTTCAGTTTTACATAGTGGTAGCGCCACATTACAATGCCACATTTTACATGGACATAGCTGAGTGCCTCTCTGAAGTGTCTGTGTACATGCAGCATACAGAACAAAAAGAAGAAATAGGGATATGCATCCCTAATTGCTGAGCTAAGATTGTATTAAGCTCAGATGTGATATGCTGCCTCACATGACTGAGTGCTGCAATGGGTGGAAATAGAATCTTGAACAAGGTCAAGGTTAGGATAGTAAGAAAGTTTCGTGTGTGTAAAAGCACAGCAAGGACGCCTGAAGCTGTGCCTAGGGATGTATGATGAGCCAGCTGAGAGTTCAGAAGGAGGTTTGGCCTATAGACAGACATAAGCAACGTTGGGGGATTTTGCTACAGACACTGATCAGGAATAAAGTAAATGAAGCCTTCTTCAGAAGGCTAGAAGAAGCCTCATGTTTGTAGTCTCTGGTCTTCTCAGCCACCACAATATCTGCTGGAGAGACAACACAGCAGAGCAAAAACAAGCCAGTAAGTTTCTGGAGTCCATTGATGGCTATTTCCCAGCACAGATAACTGAGGAGCTGATAACAGTTGATGCTGTACTGTACCTTGTACTTACAAAAGGGAAAGACAGGTTGGGGATCTCAATGCTACAAAATGTTCTGGCTGTAGTGACCATGAGATGGTGGAGTTCAGGGTTCTGACAGAGGGAACAAGGCAAAAAGCTGCACTACCCTAGGCTGCACAAGAACACTTTGTCCTTTTAAGAAATCTTGAAAGAATCCTATGGCAGGTGGTCTCAAAGACCTAGGGGATTTTCAGGAACCAGATCTTCTAAGTTCAAGAACAGTCCATCCTGGTGGGCAGGAAATCAAGCAAAATGGCCCAGGCTAAGTGTGGATGAGAAAGAAACTCCTGACAAACATGATAAGGAAATAGACATGAGAGTACAGCAGGAACAGAAGACCCAGGAATAATATAAAGCTGTCACAGTTCTGTCAGGATGGACAGGGCTAGTATCACCATCAGCCCTTGAACTGGCATTCCCACCAATCCTTTATTCACAAACTCTACATGCCTTTTTTCACAGACCTTTTTCTCACACAACTCTGACTCCTTCCTTCATAGACCTCTCTCTGATAACTCTGTCTCCTTCTCCTATTGGCAGCCTCACACAGCACTAATTCCTTATCTTACAGGCAGTTCCACATAGTTCTAACTCCTTTTTTCATTTTGCATGGCTAGCTAACCCCAAGCTGTCCCTTTCTTGGTCACCTAACCCCAACCACCATGCAGCACCTTCTTACCTTATCTGTCCCTTGGCTCCTCACAGGGCAGCCAGCAGCCTCCTGTTCTCACTCCAGCAACCTCTCAGCCTCAAACACCAACTGCAAATACCTATAGCTGTGGCCATCTTTCCCACTCCTTTATATCCCCCCAAACTGATTGGCCAGACACAGATGTTTCCACTCCTTGTAATCAGTACAGCTGCAAGTCACTGGGGAAGATTCCCTCCTGTACTATCCTTTCAGCCTAGCTCTCCTCATAAAGCCACTGTCCAAGCATGCAGAAATAGGATTTAGAAAGCCAAACTCTGTTTGAAGGTGAATCTGACAAGGTATGTAAAGGGCAATAAGAAGGGCCTCCACAAGTACAGCAGCAGCAGCAGCAGCAGGAAGATAGCTAAGGAAAGTGCTGGCTCTTTATTGAATGGGTCAGCAAATGTTGCGACATAAAACACCTGTAGCACAGCTATTCAGTGTCCTCTTCGCCTTGGTCTTACTAGTAAGATCTGCCTAGGAATCCCAGAGTCCCTGAGGCAAATGGGAAAGATCATAACAAAGACTTAGTCCTATCATTACTGTAAGAAAAATGAAAATTAAGAATCAGAAATATGATGGCACTTCAAAATTTGTGTGAGAGCATTTTTTACAGATAGATGTAAAACACACAAGGCAAAATAAGAGAAGGGAAGGGCCAATATGAATAAAATAAAGATTTCCAATATAATGTTTGTACCATAACCCTTTATATAATTTCATGAATGGCATTAAAATGAGTTGGGGGATACTAGTTGTTGAATACTAGAAAAAGATTCTTCACCCAGAGGGTGGTTTGGCACTGGAACAGGCTCCCCAGGGAAGTGATCACAGCACCAGCCTGACAGAGCTCAAGAAGAATTCGGACAATGCTCTCAGGCACATGGTCTGATTCTTGGGGTTGTCCTGTGCAGGGCCAGGAGTAGGACTTTGATAATCCTTGTAGTTCTCTTCCAACTCAAAAGATTCTGTGGTTCATAAACAATAAAAAACTTAGATGGGACTGTATGATAAAACATTCACTAGAGTAGTCACATTTTTAGTAAACATACATTTAAGTAAATATACATTTCCACCTTAAAAGAAATACAGAAATTGAAATTATAGGGCACGTGTCTTTAAAAAGTAGTATTATTGCAAATAAATAAATGAGCAAGTGCACATTGCAATAGTAAAAATATCTGCACAATGGAGCCCTTAAAACCCAATATATCAAAATAGAAAGGTAGTTAGATAAATAGTGATGTTAAATAGATTTTTTAATGAAATTATATAGAGTGTTTTGAAAAATCCCAGGTTTTGTTTCAACAAATGATCATAAGTAGTGTCTTTGAATAAATCAAAATTTAGAGAGTGATTAATGGCAATCTATCAAGAGTTCAAAATATATCAACTTACTCTCTTGATTAGCTGATGAAACATTATATATTTGTTATTAGCTAATATTGTCTGTTAAAATACTCTATGGTATTGTGCAGCTTTGTTCTTCAGCACAGTTTCTTAAATATTTCTCTTGAATGTAGAGAGATGTTTTAATGGTGAGTGTTACTGAAGTTTTTTTGGGCATTTTTGGCTTCTCAACCTCGAACAAAAATTCATGTATTCCAATCTACATTATTTAATTTTATATGACAAGCAAATGCAGTCTGCTTTTAAATTGTCAAGAATTTTTTGTAGAAAAATAAGAATATAAAAAATGTTTCATTAGCACTAATTTGTAGGCAGTTTAGTAATCCTTCAGTTTTCTGTAGTAAAAGATCTTAGTACACATGCAAATTATATCAATATTTCTTTTAAATACAAGATGTACTAACATTAATTAAAATAATTAGAAAGTAAATTCAAATTATCTTGTTGCCTACATAAGTGACAGCCTGTTCAGCTTTTTCCAATCCCATGGTGTTGTTTAATATGCGGAAAGACTTTAATATGCAAAATACAAAAATCTGCTAAAGCAAAAATAAGATTTCTATGTTAAACTTTTAAAGCTTTAGTATAGGGCAACTTATGAAATCTCTTATTTTATTGCTGCTCTTTTAGTTACTAGTTCTGGATAGTTCTTCACGAGTTACCAGATTTGGTGAGAGGAATGAGAAATCACGTTTATACACTGCTAGGCTATCAGTTAGATCTGGTAATCTAAGATATCCTGATTTAGCATCATTTTTTATCAAGAGTCATTAGTGAGCTGTGTGTGTTGTTTTCATGCATATTTTGGATGCAATGTGCTTTTCATTCTGTAAATGTTGGGCACAGCAATTTTGAACTGTATGTTGACAGTTAGGGAGAAACCACAGCACAAGAGAAAAACAATTTTATTACTCTGTAGAATTAGACTACGTGTTAGTGAGTTTTACTTAGTCTGTAAGGTGTTCCCATTGAATGATGTGGAGGGAGATATTTTCAACATAAATAGGTGTCATTAGCAGTCCTTGCAGAAAAGTGTTGAAACCTTATTAGGAATTGAGTTATGCAAAATACTTGGAGGAGTTTTCATGCTGACCTTAAAGGAGAAAATGTTTGGACAGATTAATCTGTTGATCAATATCCCTAACTGTTAATTTTCAGTAGAAGTAATACCCAGCTCAGGAACCACATAAAAGAACATATTATAAGGATTTCGCTGTGTGTGAAGCCAAACAATGTCTTGAGGCTAAAGTATGGACGCTTGTTTCTTTACCACGTAATTAATATCAACACTGAATTAAATAAATTCATTCTTTCATCTTACTTTCTTTGAAAGGTAGGATGCAAAGTGGATGGCCAAAGCTAGGCCTTCTTTCACCATGGAGAGATGTTCAGTAAGAGAATTGCTGAACTCAAGCATTAAAGTGACTAGCACTTTTAATAAGAAGGTGGAAAGGTAACTAAAAGAGTCAGCATGTTTCCCCAGAAAAATGATGCACCATTTTAAGGCTGTCATAGAGAATATCAGTTTGAGATATGTATTTTCCTGTAGCAAAAGTTAATCTGAGCATCTTTGCTGTCCAAGGCAGAAGAAATGTATTTCAAGGTATTTCAAGTACCTGATTATACATTTTTAGTAATAATAGCACACTTGTCTGGGTTTTGGTGATGCACTAATATGTTTCATAAAGATTAAAACCTGGAATATCCAACTCTGGGGAAAGCAAGCAGTTCCTGCTGTGAATTTTAAACGAAGTTTTTGGTGAAAAGGTTTGATTTGTTTTACACTTTGTGAAAATTCTGAGGAGGTAACCTAGCTACAGACATTTGCTTTCTCCTTTCTTGTGTATTTTTTATTATTTAAAAGCTTTGGTTTCAGGAGAGCAGCAGCAGACGCTTTCAGCACTAGGGCTATATACACCAGAGCTGGCTTTGAACTGCAAAGTACAGATCTAATTACACAGCTTGTAACTGTGGAACCGCTTCTCTCTATTCTAAATTACTTTTCCTAACTTATTTGCATAATGTAATGCACAGAGATTTTGCCACTGAAATATAATATTCTCTGACACAGTTAGGACAGGCTAAATTAACCCTCCTAAGACTATATTGCTGTCTTACAGTATATTTGATAAATGTTTACTGACTTCATTGGGGAAAAAAACATTCAACAAGGTGTTATATAGCAATTTTTAGCTAGGGCTGGTTTTTAAAAACATGTGGTGATGTACAGAGATTACAAGATGTAACAAGATGTACAGAGATTGTTGTCTGTCTGAGAAGTTTGGGGTTTTTTTGGTCAACAATTTTGCAATCACTTTAAATTTTTTCAGGTGTTGATATGTGATCATTTAATAAATGAATGTCAATGAATTCAGGTGTGCATTATTACTTTTAAAGCAGTGGCAGATAAATATCAAAGAAAAGTGCTGCACATCTGAAAGTTAGGTGTCTGCAAGAACTGTAGAAAGGCTTCTGAGTAGAGGACAGTTACACAATTCTTGGTTTTTAGTTATTGCCTGCATACTAAGGTCTTAGGTCTTTCTGAATGAATCATTGCTGTGGTGTCAGATATTGTCATACATGTAGGCAGAAGCTTTAGGAATCATAACTAAAGTTTTATCAAGTCTGTATCAAGCCTCTGGTAACTAAAAGCAGAAATGTGCTTTTTCTTGTTTATACTTGATGAATTTATTGAAATTTGTTGAGTATAATAGGCAGAAGAGAAAGGGAACTCAGAGCATAAAATGCAATGCAGTCCCAGTCCATCTGTGCCATTCCAGTTCTTGAAGCATGTATACTGAGTGCCTCTGACTATCAAAGTTTCTAAAGCCCACAGGATTGTTTCTAGACATATATTATGGCAGGCAGTAATAAGAAAGGAATATTTTAGTTGTTTTTGTGTAAACTACTCCAATTCTTTTTTTGAGATCTCTTGACATTCTCAACAACATGAAAAAAATGTAAAAATATTTCTCTCAAACATTTTGATTAGTGATTTCATGGCATTTGAATATGGTGTTAGTGGTCCTGCTGTTAACAGTGGTAATATTCTTGTGGGCCTTTAGCTGTGAGCATTGCACAGTAGTTCTCTTCTGTTTGATTGGTTGTTTTTTTTTCACATAGCCAAGTTGTAGCATCAGAATATTTATCAGTCCACTATTTGTTTCCAGAACATTTAGGATGTGTCAAATAATACAAATTTTTACATCAATGTTAATCTCAGCACTTTGTAAAGATTAACTATTTATGGTCAACAATTGTACCCTATTTTTTAAAGACTTAAGAATTTTTTAAAAAATACAACCTTCTCAAAAGATCTTTGAAAATATTAAATTCAATGTAGGCAGGGTCATCTTTTAATTGCCCTTAAGTGGCATTAGTTTTCATCAGTATGTCATGTATTAACTAGTTTTTGTCATTCCCATAGGGAGTATTTTGTAATTAGTGTTTTCATTATTCGATTAAATCTTTCTTTGATTTCTCATTGGCCCTGTTTCTTTCTGTCTAAAGGTGATGGTGTTTGTTCATGCTAGAAATGCTACAGTACGAACTGCTATGGCTCTTCGAGAAAAAGCAAAAAACAATGGTCATATTTGTCACTTCTTGTCACCCCAAGGATCAGAATATGGACAAGCTGAAAAACAGGTGAGTAAATAATTTACACTGATAGTCTTTTCAGTCTTGGAATTGATATTTTGTGCAAGACAGTACAGCATGGGAATAGATGCAGCATTTTTGAGCTTCTGGGAAGATTTTGCTTTGAAAAGTTATGAAATTACTGAATTAAATAAGGAAACAGGAGGAGTAGAGGAAGAGCAAAGTCCTGTTACTTTCAGTTTGTTAAAATAAAGCTGATAATTGTGTTTTATGCAATTTGCACTACTTGACAATAACCTTTATGTTTACAGCTCAGGAAGTCCCTAAACTGTCAGTCACAAGGAATAAACCAGTATATCTGCTGAAAGAATATTTTCATAATAATTCTTTATTCTGTGCTGTGTGTGGCATGAAGTCTAAAGATTAGTTAGCAGTGTCTTTTTAACATCCCTTGAAAAATAAGTTTCTTTCTCTTTTCACAATTTATTTCTCCCCATGAGCATAGAGGAGACACTGTAAAAATTTTAATACATATGTGATATACCTTCTTGCTCTGAAAATATACCGACAAACTCTTCAGTATTTTGGACCTGTGAACTGGAATCTTCTGAGAGCTTCAGCTTCTCATGTCTGTTCTTAGTTGTAATAAATGTGTTACTTTATTATATACTTCTGAAGAGAATGTGAAAAGATTCATTCAGTCTTTAGTAATTATGAATGGAGCATAGATGTTGCAGTTGGTAGAATCAGATTTCTGAAACATAGAGAAATCAGAATAAATTATGTTCTTTTTGGCAAGATGCTTCTGAGAGCTATAATTAATATTTTAAAACTATGCTCTTATAAGTTGATGTCATTATATTTCATAAAATAGCATATTTGAAACCCCCTCTTTATCTAGTAGGTGCTAGTATCTGCTGCATTATAAAAATAACATCAAACCTGAACTTGGAGACCCCATGTTTCTAGTATAACACTAATTAATGATGAACTTTTTTTATTAGATTTCTTAGAAAAAAATCTGAAACTCTTCATTTATTAAAAATAGTTAGTTTTTTAATGGTAGTGCAAGAAAAAAATTAAGCTATTGAAAATATTAGTGCTTATTCAAACAGTCAAAATTATTGCTAAAGAAATTAAGAAAAATCTTATTTGCTTATTTCAGCAATACATATTTTGTGGGATATCTGTCAAAGAAGTATTCATCCAACTCACTGTGTATGTCAGTGAAAACAGCTCCTGTATCTTTAGTTTTACTTTTCATTAATTAATTAAATTAGGTTAAATTAATTAGAAAACATATTCCTGTGTTGATGGAAACCACAAAATTGTCACAGAGAAAAGTTCTAAACTCATTTGGAATAAGTATAATGTGTTTTGCTGTGCTATAATGCTTATTGCTTGTGGATATAGCAGTAGATTTAATCTCTGAGGCAATGCATCGTATGCACCATACTGGAAAGCACAGACAGGGAAGTGGAGGAGAGGAGCTGTGTTCCTGCTAGGTTGATCTTTGACAGTGCAGAGCCCCACAGTGAAACTGGACATGTTCAGCTCCTGTCTTGTTCAAGGTTGGAGCAGCAAGGAAGGACCAGGGATGTTCTGTTTGAGATCTGTTGCAGACTATCCTTCCAGGCAGACATAGTGGTTGTGACTTACTCGTGGATGCAGGCAGAAGTCTCCCCACTTCATTTTCAACCATTATCTGGGATAGTGGCATTATTCAGGCCACCCATGAGATTCATAAACTAGACTTAGAGACTGCTTTCAAGTCCAACCAGGCCCCTACTTTGCTGCTCAAGAAGTGTGACGACCATTTCCATGAATGGCAAATCAAAATGATTGAGCTCAGTATTCAGAGGAAGGCTGTGATGGTAAACAGTGGGACTTAGGACTGCGGTCCTTGGGAGTGCAGTCTTTAGCTTATTTAGAGAATTACACAGTAGAATCTGCTGGGAAGCTTCCATCAAGCAGACAAATCTCTCTGCTTTTACTCTGAAGAAATGGCTTAAATAGGGAGGTGTTCACCTTCACTAAAAGCAGTGATGACTTGGCATCATGATTCAAGAAGTGAGGAAGAAACTGGGAAAGAGAGAGGTAAATGAAAATGAATACTTAAGTTGTAAGCTTTACATGCTATTCATGAAAAATGCAAGTAAAATATTGTCACTATAGAGGTTCATGTGAAATGTACTTGTTATTCTAAGCAAACTCCCAAGAGAATTTGAATTCTTATGTGGGAATACTACTCCTTTAATGTGAAAATGTAAGCATCATCCTTTTTTAGGAAAAGCTATAGACAAGATCAATATTAATGGTACACACTTCCAAGTGTTCTTACAGAGAAACTTGAGGCATGAAAATGTAATGTGAGAAATTATGGAATCTTTCCCAATACAATTTTAAAAATTCTTAAGAATCAGTACCTAGGAAGGGTGCAGAAAATGAGGCAAAATGCTGTTACAAACCAAGCTGGTGATGATTGTCTGGGAAAGCAAGACCAAGAAGTGTGACTGTCAATAACAGAACAAATTCATAACCAGATAAGAAGGAGGAGGTGAGAAGACCAGTGTCCTGGTTCCAGCCAGAACTGGGTTAATTTTTCAGTAGCCCAGAGGGGACCTGGAGGTTATTCTACACCAACTCACATCATTGCTTGGGGCAGGGAGAAGGGGTTCCTGATGGCCATGTAGGTGCAGCGGAGTAGTCTGGTAACACCAGTTCCAGCAATCACACATGAATTGTTCCCCTCTTTCATGTACCCTGTGTCATTAGTGTTATTGCTTTTGCTGTTTGTTTTCTTCTTTAATTGCTGTTTTTAATTGTTCTTATCTCAACCAATGGTCTTCACTTTTTGTGCCTCCAATTCTCTTCTCCAGCAGAAGGGAGGGGCCGTGGGAGAGGGAAAAGCAAGCAAGTAAGGAGTGCATGGTTTGGAGACTCTCAGTGGAGAGCAGTAAACTGGGGAGTGTCATCCCTAAACCATCACATGTAGCAATGAATGAGAGGGAATTGTGTTCTCAAGCAAGGATTACATAACCTTCTTGTGTGTGTCTTGAGTCTTGCAATGGCTTTGAAGAGACAGAAGAACCAATTAAATTCTTCCAGTGATCAGTATATGTCATATGCACATATTACTTGTGAGTAAATTTGGATTACTTTACTTCTTGTGAATGTAAGTATGATCTAGATATTGAGGGAAAATATATATTTTTATTGCTATTCTTATTATTTTATACAAATTAGGTACTGCAGTATACTTAAGGACTCCTTCCCTGACAAAAGTAAATAAATAAGTAATGGGAATACTAAAAATAGAGTGAAGGTCAAGTGTGTTGACATCAGTAGCAAAATATCCCCAGTAACTTTTCCCAACATACTTCCATTTGTCCTCTTTCAGGATCCATTTAACAAACAAAGCTAAATTATATTCATTTTATTTACAATAAAAATTAAGTATTTTGTTGATTCTGGATCTACTACCTAATATTATTGTCTACAAAAGGAGTTTTCAATATATTGAGGGAATATGTGTTCTCTGTTCATCAGAAACTTGCTGTTTAAACTAATATGAATATACTGTATTGAAATAATTATCTCACAGCATGTATCTTTGAGGCATATTTTTATTTATATACAGTTAGCACAATAAAGATACTAATCAAATAAGATATATAGTCTGCCAAGGCCGCAACTGTGCATAAACAGCCATCAATAATCATAAAATGAGTAATATGCTAGCAACATTTTGCTGAGCAATTAAAGCTCTTATGTATGAAGACTTATGAGTACACCAAAGATTTTAGTGATTAGAGCATGTGGTGGGTTGTTACTAAAACTATTAGTGTTCAATCTAAATTTTCTTTTTCTTTCTTAGCAGTAAATATTTCCAACAGAAGTAGTTATATTAAGAGCAGTAATGTATGTGCATCTTACCAAAGGGCTGTACCGTTGTGTATTTTGTCATAGGAACTTTCAGCGCTGATATTTTTAAAGATTTCAAAGTGTAACAGATAAAGACACAAGATACAGTGAAGTCAAGTTGGGTATAAAGAAGTTGGTTATTTCCTTAACTTTCTGCTTTCTTTCCAATAACCCATCCTGGAATTAAACACCAGAGGCTGGAATAGCACTGTCTGAATCAAGTACAGTGCACATCTACATTCAGGTCACCTGAAAGTGTAGAAGTTTTCTCTTTCAGTGGTAGTTCCAATGCTGGAGAGGTTTACTAGCTAAGGTACAAACTTCGGTACCACATAGGTGTGCACACATGGCCTATATTTCCAGGCTTAAGTGTCATCAGGAATCGTACCTGTACAGTTTTCTACCATTACAACTGTTAGAAAAAAAAGAAAATGTTATTGCAGACAACTGTGGTTCTAAACAGAACAAGTCAGAGTTGTAGAAATACTGCAGGGACATACTAATGGTTTCATAGTTTTTGTGTACAAGAAGGACCAGCTGTTGTGAAATGTTTATAATGTGATGTAGGGAATTGAGCAAGGCACAAAATTCTGTTTGAGCTCTAGTAACAATTTCTAAAATGTTTACAGCTTTGACATGTGTAATTCTTCATGTCTGAATTGGCCTGCCTAGTGCTCTAGACCCAGAATCTTATGCTAGTTCTCTTTGGTGATTTAATTTTTTTCCCTGAGAAAGTTTTTATTGATTTAAATAGCAAATTATTGTTGTTAGAGATAGCTCAAGCTACTCAGAAAGTCTTTCAGTGGCAAACTTACAGTGACCAAGAGATTGTACTGGGAAGAGCATTCACACTCCTTCCTTAGGCTTTTGCTGTTCAGAGAAGCCATTGCTCTAGACAGACTGTGTGTCTGACCTGGCACACCAGTTCTTACACTTTACACCATAAATCAGATACCTCTTGTACAATAAGCTGAGTATTAACATGAGAAAACATGACTTTTAAGAGCTTTTCTGGGTTCTTTTTAAAATCCATTCTCCAAACATGACCTGGTTTCTTTGTTCCTGAAACCTCCAGGCTCATCTGTACGTGAGCCAAGTTGTGGCATGGAACTGATCTGTCCTTGCAAGCATTTACCATTCCTTCAGAATGTTTCCGATTTCCAAACTGTACATGTAATCAGCATGTGCATATTTTGAATTTTTGATCTCTGGTACAAATATTAAATATCCATAGATCAAATGGGATCTCTGAAGAACTACATTGATATTCTGTCATGTGTAAGTTCCTATATACAATTAATTTCTTCAATCATCATTTCTTGGTTTTAGTCTCTTTAATAAATGAAATTCATTCTATATAGTACTTAATTCCCAATGCCACACCATATAAATGAAATTTCTGAGAGAAATCTAACTGTATTATATCAGTGCTCTGTGATGTAGAGTGATTAATCTAAGCTTCATAATGATAATATCATGTTTGTCTGACAAGAGCTATCTTGGATGTTTATTGGCTTTGTTCCCAAATTTATCAGACTACAGGCCATTCAGTCTTGCCATTTCATTTGACATGAAATTTAGCAATACCTGGCAGAGAATAATCTTGATAATGTAATACAGTCCTTATTTTGTATTCTGTATGCAGTTTTTGCTGTGGTGGATGAATAACAGAATAATTTGAAATCCGGTGTATCACTTATGGGAATAAGTAATGCTCAAATCATGCATGTTCCAGTCTCAACACAGCAAATGGAAGTGAAGGCTACTTCATAGGATGAACTAAAAAATAGGATAGTTAAAAGCATTGTATTCTTTATTTGCCTTAAAAATCTGAAAGCAATTACTAATCCTCTTAATTATCTGTCAAAGATTTTTAAACTATTAGAAATAAAATTTTAGGGAGCATTCATCAAATATTTAATGTGTAATTATTTGCCTGACATTTAATTATTTTAGAACAATCCTAATTTTATTTTTGTTTAACTAATAACATATCTGATATTTAATATGCTATTAAAAACTATAACAATAAAACGAGGATATGTATTCAAATACATTAGGCTATAATAAATGTCAAACATATATTGAAGTTTCCTATTTGTTTTATAATTACTATATTTTTTTACTTTTCAAAAATATTTGCTAATTATCTCTCAGAGAAGAGAATGAAGTTCTCTGTATTTCTTTTATGTGATATTTTATCAGTAGTCTTGCTTGGAGGTCAGAGACAAAACTTGTGATAAGATGTGGTCCTAACAATTCACACATTAAAGAAAAATGTGGTCTGTATAGAGTGATTCCACTGTTTTAATGAATCCTGAGCTGTAGAATTTAGCATTGTTATGCAGATGGACACTTAGATTTTGGGGAGGCCTTTTTATAGAAGGATATATTGTGAGCAATTGAAAAACATAGCCTATTTTTTTAGCAGTATTCCTAGATACTAAACTTAAGTGTTAACTGTTGTAAACTGAAATAAAAAGTTGAGAAACAGTAAGTTTCTTTTTGCTTTTGCTTTTCCTGACCTTTAAAAAGGAAAACCACTTGAAGTTTGACATATATTTCTATTATTATAATCGTTACTTTTTACGTGTCATTCTAGAAATTGTATTTGCACAGCTTTAAGTTTTGTAGTTCTGTTTTCAGTGTGATGCTCTATGTAGTCCTGTGTATTGTTTACAGTCTGCTGGAATTTTGTAGTGTTTTTATTGTCAATCAGAAGGTATAAAATATATGGTATAGACTGAATTCTGTTATCAACTATATTTCTGAAAATCAGTCTCTTATCCAAGGATTTCAGACTTGTCTTGTCTCTCAGACTCTGATAGTTACAGCATTGATGTAACAAGTAACAGTCTTCTGCTATCCTGTGAAAAAAATGAAATGGACTTTTTTCCCGCCTAATCTATGGGCTTGATCATATATTCTGTTTTATCTGTCATGAGTGTCAACTTGAAATGCAACAATGCTTAGTTTCATCCTGTTTATCACTGGAAAGCCACCTCATGAATATTTGTTCTACTTCCAGAAGTGCACCGCGTTAGTAATGGATCTCCTAGAAGAAAAATGGGTTAGCAAACCTTTTTTCTAGAATGATCTCTCAGGTTGCAAGTACAGCTGACAGGGGTGCTGATGTTTTTCTTCAAGGAACTACTAAAAGACATTTTATGCTTTTGTACTGAACTTCTCAGCTTTTTCAGAGTTATTCAGGTTAAAATCAGTAATGGATTTAACCACTGGAAATATAAGATTTAATGCCTTTTCTTACTAATCCTCCATGGAAATGCTCTGATAAACTCTGGGATAATGTGTTGCCTACAGCATCCCCTTTCATTGTTGACAAAATTTCCTATTAAATACTAAATGTGCTTAGTAAGATCGTTTGAAATTGTTGTCATTTATAACATGATAAAATGTTATCCTTAAATGAAGTCTACCACAGTCTTTTGCAAGGTGGTGCAGTCTTTGTATTCAGTAAATTCAGACCTTAAGGTAAATAAATTTGTTTAAATGTCTTATTAGTGCTTCAAAATGTAGAAACTGAAAATCAAAGTTACACTGTTTACAAGAATGTCTTTAATAGGTAATTCTCTTTAAATCTAAGACTTCTTTTAAATGACTGATTAAAATATACTGAAACTTCTTTCTCTGTGGGATGTGGGAAGAATATTAGGCAAATAGAAGTTCCTTGATGTCAGACCATGACACTGTTTACTGTAATGAGTAGTTCTAATAAGTTATTTGGTTGATGCTGCAGTTACACAGGTTTGCACAGTCAGTAGCAGCATATGTGTATTTTTTTTCTTTTAAAATCAGCATAAATATGGATATTACTGTAAAACTAACTGATTTAAATCGCTGAATGTATTAAAGGTTTCATGCTTCTTCCTATTTTCCTATGCATTCTTAGCTATTTCTTTTTCTTACACATGCATTTGTGATCTCTTTGTCTTTCCTGAAATTTTGACTCCATTCTGGGCAATGAGAGGAAAGCCATGCAAAATTCCTTTTCCCTTTGACTGTGAAAGTCTCCTTCAGTTAGCTGTTAGGATGCTTTAACATGTAATCCAGATCAAAAAGTCTGCTACATCTTTTGCCAGTAGTTATTAATCGATAGCTTCCCTGGATAAGAGGATTTCAACTTGAAATCTCTTTTATTGTATCAAGTATATTTGGATATCTAATAGCTATGTTAATCATAAAGAAACAAATTGCAAACTTCTGAGACATTTGGAGAGAAAAGCAAAAACAAAACCAGTATGATTGTTTTAATATTCACAAGTTTGGGGACCGGGACTGCACTCTTTGTACTTCAGTAGCACAGCCTACTACCCACTTTTCATTATTGCCAGCACTTGTTTTCACCATGTGTAATCAAGGTCAGGTGTGTATTAAAAGTATCTGAGGTATCTTGAGAGGATAAAACTCCCTTTTCTTCATTTTGTTCTGTCATTTAACAGGTTCAAAGGTAGGCAATATCTTTCAGTGGTGAGCACTCCAGCAAGAAGTAATTACAAATAATATTCAAGTCAGCATAAGTGCTCTCTGCCCTAGCCCCCTTTCAGTCCAAAGAGCTTGGTTGGTTCAGCCAGTGTTCAGCTGCTTTCAATCCCTAGACCCCCTAGGTCTTTCTTCCTTTTCCAAAATCTGCCAGTTAGTCCTAGGTTGCAGTGTGTAACCTTATGCAGTATGTTCACAACAAGACTTTGTAGACAACCATTTTTCAGGCACCTTTTCTGTGCCTGAAAAGATGCAACAAACCATACTGCAAATGATTCTGATCACATGCCATTTTAATACCTTTGTGTGGAAATCATGTGCTGACTAGAAAATAGTGTTGAAAGATATCCTATCTACTTAGGAATTCGTTTGTCAGGAAACAGTGTAGCTACAGTAATTATTAGTAATGAAGAGTAATGATTGAAAAGTTAATAACAATTTGAAGGGTTTCTGCATTGTATGATGACAGTCAATGCTGCTTGTTGATCAGTTGTACTTTGTATTTCATGGTGATTATATTGTCCTCCAACAGGCTTGATGCTGTTCAGTGATTGACATTCTTTTAGAAAACATACTTGGTTTCTCCTACAGTAAATAAAGTAAATTTTGCAAGGTCCAGTGAATTGTATTTGATTTTTGATTTTAGTTTTTTTTCACTCGACTTATAAAGGTTCGGCACAAAGTGCTATTCTTCAGGGCTGTAAATGAAGGATGTAGTGTGTTGGTTTTTTTTAAGTAGTTGGTGATTGCTTTAAAGATTCAGGCCATCAGAGAACATCCTTTGTATATGTCTTTACTGAAATAAAATTCAGAACAAAACCTGTAGTTCACAGTTATCCTGTAGCATAAATATATGTGCTTTGTTTTAGAATTGTTTAATGTTTTTCCTTCAGAATATCACTGTTAACTGTGTCACTTTTGCTCCCTGAGGATTCATGTATATTTTTTTTTTTCACATTCTAAGACAGTGAATGTATAGGGTATCTTTGAACTGTGATTTGAAAAAAAATTAAGGCTCTGACCCATTATAATTGAAAAATACATTTTCATAAACACCTGGGTTGACAGAAAACATCACTGCAATATTGTAAATTATCTCACACTCTCTTTAAAAACATGATTAGAATGAGTGCAAGTAAATAGATTCACCAAGGTACATTTAGGTACTTGATTCTGTTTTTCATTTAGAAGACATTATTTTATTAACAAATGAAGAAAAATATTAAATTTCAGTTCATATTCTTGATTTCATTTATTTTCAAAATAATAAAGCTTTTCAAATATTAGTTTCAATATGGTTTGATGGAATTGGTTAGGTGTGTCTATTGACTACAGTAATTTCACGAATACAAGCCGCAGCAATTTGACAAAAATTTTGATGGAAACCCGGAAGTGCGGCTAATAGTCGGGGGTGGCTAATATGTGAATAATTTTCTGACATTTACAACCCCAGACGTGCCAGCCAGAGTGCCGAGCCAAGCACCTGCCAGTAAAAGCCGGCATTTCGCAATTGTTACAGTGTTACCGTGTTGCCCTGGCTCCCTGCAGGCAGCACGGGGGGCGGGGAGAGAGGCGGGAGAGCTCTCTTCTTCCCTCCTCTGCCACAGCCCAGGGGAGGAGGGGGGGGGGGGCGCCGCCATTGCCGCTGTTCGGGGAGGACGGAGGAAGGGGGGGAGTGGGGGGTGCTGCCATTGCCGCGTCTCGGGGAGCCGACGGGAGGCCCGCGCAGCCATTGCCACGGCCCGGGGAGGAGGCGGGGTGCTTTGTCCGCGCCCGCCGCCGGCACCACGGGCATGGGAAAGCTCCGTCCCCACCCGCCGCCGCTGCCGTAGGAGCGGGGGAAGCTCCGTCCCTGCCTGCCACCGCGGGGCAGCGCCGACCCGGGGTGACCGAGCCCAGGGGCAGCGGCGGCCGGCCCCAAGCAGCAGCACCGGGCTGGGCCACCTGGCCCCGTCAGCGGCCCCTAGCAGGCCGAGCCTGCACAGCCTTAGCTCAGCCAGTAAACCCCGCCCTCCCGCAGTTCTGTTACTAATTGCACGCGGGTCCTCACTGCGAACCACAGAGCGGCTTATATTCGGATGCGGCTTATCTATGGACAAAAACCGAAATATTTGCCAACACCCAGAGATGCGGCTTATACTCAGTGCGGCTTGTATTCGTGAATTTACTGTAATTCAGTTGTCATCCACTTTCTACTATTAACTCCTCCAAATACCATCATGTAGGCAAATTGCATTGAGCTTTTAAACTATTCCTTTAGATTATTTGCACAAGATATGGAGTTGATCAGAATTGGACAGAAGTGTTTTAGTACTGAAGCTGGCAATAACATCTACAGTAATTTCACGATTATAAGCCGCACCATTTTGACTAAAATTTTGGTCCGAACCCAAAGTGCGGCTTATAATCAGGTGCGGCTTATATACGGACAAAGAACAAAAAGTTGCTGTTTTAGTTTGGAGGACAGGTGTCTACTGAGAAAGGCAGGAGCTGCTGTTTGAAATGGAGAATGTAAACCCCTTCCCTCCAAATTATTATAATTTTGAAATCAAGAGGCTTTCAGGCAAAGATATGGGAATTAGGAATAACAGTTCTTTTCTAGGGAAATTAAAATAGAAATACAGTACTACAAAGAAACAAACTCCAAACCCTGACAAAGTCAGAATACAACCTGACACCCCGTCAGGCAGGGTGTTGGTAGCAGTCCCATTAAATGGTGACTGCATCCTCCTGCAGTGACAGATGTGGCTCAGTTGGAGCAGTGCTCCTGTAGAAGGTGCAGTTTCCCTCCGGAGCTCCAGTGGTGATGTGGAGAAATCCAGTTTTCCTCTGGAGTCCAGTGGAGAATGGGGCTCCCTTGGTGTCCCAAAACCTCTTTTTATCTTGCTAAGAAATGTTGGGCTCTTCCCCCTGGCTGGAGCAACTTCCAATGGGATGCAGTAATTTTATCAGACACACAGTGGGACTCAATGGGCCATTAGCAGAAAATGACTGGCTGGAGGAAGGATGGGTTATGAAAAGATAAAGAACAATGCCCCGCCTGGTTTCAATTGGTGGCCCATTAACAGAATATCTCCCACTGAGATAAGGATCACTGCCCACACCCTCAACAGATGGTGATAGAACTGATACCTTTTATCACACTCTGTATTGTAACCCAAGACAGCCGGACATGTGGCTTATAATCAGTTGCGGCTTATATATGGACAAAGAACAAAAAGTTGTTGACACCGGAAGTGCAGCTTATCATCAGGTGCAGCTTATAATTGTGAAATTACTGTAATTAAGATGAACTGGGAAATAATTATTAAAATGGACCCACCATTTTAAGACTTTTAAAAGAAAGAGTAATTAGAAGAAACTATAAAGGGGGAGTGATATCAATTGGATCCACATTCCAGTAATTCCACATACGGAGAGCCTGAGGTGCTTTGGAGAAAACAAAATAAGTTAAAAAGTAATAAAGCTTACTTCTAGAAAGTTGTAGACAATTATTTTTAGAGAACTGCCAAATATTTATTGCCATATATTTCTTTCTGTAATCTGAGTTTTATTGCATGTATAGTCAGTCTCTGGTTTTTAGCATATCTTTTATATCTGTTATGGAAGCCTTGATATCTGCAAGATTAGTTGTATCTTCTTTTATCTTGGCTGTTTTGAATTAATCTTAAGATCCTTTGAACTGGAATTTCAAAAGTCAGGCAAGAATCAGAAGAATCCTTGCTTGCTGGGAATCATTGTCTTGGAGGAAAGCATTTTGTTGTGTAAAGCCACAAACTGCTGCTCTTTAGAAGGTACAGATAGCATTGCTTCTCACCTTTATTAAAGTAAAGTTAGAATTTTGCCTAACTTTGCCAAATTTATTTTTAACAACTCGGTTATTTCAGAAACTTTTTCATTGTTGCATCGAAACCAACAGAAATTGATTATAGAGCATTTCAGAAAAATATATAAATTTGAAAAACAGTATATTTGATGCCATAGCTGAGATTTTTTGAATGAACATCGTATAAATATGCATTTGGATATATCTTTCTACATGTACCATGTTGTAATTTTTGGCTTATTTGAGTAAAAAACTAGAACTAGAAATTATGTATTATGCTAATTGAAACTAGACTAACAGCATCATGTTTTTGACAAGTGTGGAGTATACACAAGCTGGGCATGAACTATAATGAAAACTGGTAGTTGACAAAATTAAGCTTACTGTGCATTGTGAAACGAAAATAAAATTGCTAAAAATATGGAAAGCAGACTTGGAAGTATATAGTTTGTGAGAAGATGCTGGAAGAGTGCAGATAGGAAGATGGCAGTATTAGGAGACTTGTGTCTTTTATGAATTCTTAAAAAAATAATGTTCTCCATCCCACCTATCAGGCCTTCATTTCTGGAAAATACCAGTGCAAGTAGATAGAGTTAATTTTAGCCAGCAAAGCTAAAAACTGAAAAATTCTTAAATGTATAGAACTTGAGAAACATTAGAACATTGAAACATGTTCAAAGCGTTACTGAAAATAGTTATTTGTAGGTAAGTTTTGCTGTATTGTGAAGGTTTGCCACCTCTGGAATAAAACTACAGAAGGGATTTCAAAATTTTTTTTCACAACTCATCTGGTGAGTCTTTTCAGTGGCAGAAGGCAGAAATTGTGAAAACGTGTGTCACTGAAATGGATGTCAACAAAGGACAGCAAGCAAATTCCTTAAATATGGGAAGATTTTGATGAAAATTAGCAAAGGTTCTAAAAAAAAATTAGCAAATTGTCCATGTTTCCCAGTAGATACAACGGGACTACAACCAAAATGAAGTTTTCATAGCTAAAACTAAGTTTAAAAAAAAAAAAAAAAACAACTATACTTTACCCTAACAATCAAAAAATATCTTCAATCAAGAAAAATAAATACTTGTTACCTGGGAAAAGATGTTATATGTGGAGCTGCTGATTGCCTGGACAGCAAGACTTGAAATAATCCACCCTGCACACCAGCAAAATACTTGTGACCAGAAGCGCTTGGTTTCTTGGTTTTTAGAGGGGTGATGTTTGCTGGTTGCTGCTCAGTTTTCACTCATAGTGGGTTTTTTTCCCAAATAAGGAAATGTAAGATTTTACCTATTTGAATAAAGATCTTGAGCAGCATTTTTAAAGAAGCTGTGTTGATTTCTGCTAATTACTCTGCAGATCTGTCCTTTCCTATGGGGAATGTTGTATGACCTATGAGTGCTAACACTACAAGATGAAACTTGAATTTGCTATCATTATTGCTGTGTTTAAGGTTATGACATCTAGTTAGTAATTCATGTGCTAGGGATTCCTCTCATCTTTTTTTCTTTTTCCAAGACAAAAACTGTGACTTACATATTTGAAAGTTCTAAAATATTGAGAACTGTTGACAAAATGCTAAAAACCTGAAAACAGGAGGACAAACCGTGAGATTCTTGAATTTGGAGTATCAAAAGAATTGCAAAAGCTTTTCAAAATTCTTTGTAATAATAATAATAAAAGCTGGGGCACCAAAGGTCATTGCATCAAGGACAAAAAATGCTGCATATTTTCTTTCTGTGAGGATACCTCTGGCTTTGGTATGCATTAATTTTGTAATCAAATGAAGAACTAATTCTAGGGCAAAGTCTTTGATTCTAGTGATCACTTTTTCCAAGTGCTCTGTATGTTTATCAAGGACAAAAATCAGAAATCTGAAGTGTTTGAAACTGTTAATATTGTTTTTCTCTGCTTTCATTTAAACTGTAGTATTGCTGAATAATTGAACAGAGTCCTAGCTGGTTTGCAGTTGAAGGATCTCATTGGAAAACATACTAAAACTAATGGAAAACAGACTGTTGGCTTTGGAGTAAGCCCTGAGGACACAACTTAATACAACACAAAATAGTGTTTCATACAGAAAACACTCCAGTGTTTAACTTTTTTCAGATGTGGATATTCTTAAAGCTTCTAGAACTGAAAGCAATAAGAAAATGCAAATTTGTCCCAGTGATTCAGGGATTTAAAACACTTCTAGAGATACACCAGTATTGCTTATAATTCTTTTGATGATCCCTTACACTCAGAAATTATTTTCTGGGCTTTTTTGTTTGTTTCTTTGTTATAGCTTAGTTAAAAAGTGTTTGTACTGCCTTGTAATATTGAAAATGTACCTAATTTCTTCCTCCATTGGCCTGTAGTTACAAAACAGCTGTAATAGTTATTTTCAGGTATTCCCTTGGATTTTGTTGCTCTGAGGGGGCATATTTCTTGAAGTAACCACCAAGATCTCTTGTCTAAGGAAAATGCCCAACAAGATTGTCCTAAGAGACTGCTGTATTTTTCAGAGTGCTATACGGGTCTACAATTCTTTGATTTAGCATCACGTATTTTCTGAGTACTGTCAGTTTTACTGAGCTAGCAGTCATAGCCCTATTTATTCTATTTATTATTTTTTCCTACCTGTTCCACCTTCTTTAAATCTCAGATTTTCACACTTGTGAGGAAAACAGATACTGAATGAAAACTTATATTTTCATAACATAAATAATTAAAGAGAAGGGTGAAAGATTACCAGAAAAACCCACAACTATTAATAAGCCTGTAAAAGGAAAAATAAAGTTATAGTTAACAACCTAAATAATGCAGCTAGAGCATATCAGAAAAAAACAAGCTCTGTAATATGCTGTCCATGTACAAATTCATGTTCTAGGTGGAAGCTTCATAGTTTTCACCATGAAATAGAACTAGTACTGGTAAATAATTGAGAACTAATTTAATCAAAAGCAGTAAATAAGGTTATTTCAGTTATGTATTTATGAATTCCAGCTATCAAAAATGCTTCGGTTTGGGGAGAAATAAGTGACTACAGGAAAATGATGCTCATTGAGCCTGGAAACCTTTGTTGGAGTTTAAAATATCTTCAAAGTATTTTCCTAGCGTGGAAATAAGCGTGTCCTAGAATAAGGGAGGTGAAACATATCGGTTACAATTTTAAGAAAGCAAAGATTTTTATTTCATTTTTGGCGTTTTAGTTTTCAATTCTGTGTATTGAGAGCCACCTTGTGGCCGTGCCTTTTAATGCACATAAATGACCCTGATTTTATGGTTGGTAAAGGCTCTTGATTCTCATTTCCCTTCTGAGATTTTTGATGGCTGAGAATTAAAATACGTTTGACTTCCAGGCGTCTGCCTGAGATGCAATTCTCTTCTTGACCTGAAAAATGGGTTCTTTACATATTTATTATATTTCTAAGATAATTGTTTTCATATTCCCTTCTTTAGCTTTTCCTTTTTCTCATCTTGCATCCATTAATAGATGATATTATAAAATGCAGGACAGATAAGATACTAGTGTAATAATTATAATGTATAATCTACTTGTATAGTACATACACGTATTTATGTATAATAATATAATACGGACTGCATTCACTTTTTTTTAAAAGATATAAAAATTCTTGAACAATGCATGTTTTAGGAAGCTAAAAAAATTGACTGTTTTAAGCATTTATTTCTCTCTGTCTGATAGTCATTGTTTGGATTACCAGAATGACACTTAATGATAAATAGGAGAAATCAATATCTATATCTTTCAAATTTGTATTTATACTTATGAAATATATGTATGAAATTAGCTTCAGGCATCAGAACATGGATTAGTTGGAGAAAATGCATGAGGATTAACTTATTACACTTGAAAAAATGGCTTTATGTATTTCTGTATGAATTTCTGTAGTTTTTCTGAGGGAAAAATGTCAGCTTTTTTTGTGACTGTAAAGGGGCTGATGTAAATATGCAATTTCATCAGTTAAAGCCATAATCTGGATTTCCTTGAGTTCAGTTTTCTGTTCTGTAATATAAAGTATATACTGTGTTTAATGGTGGAGATTGAAAGAGGGCCAGTATTCTACAAATAATTCTAATTTATAAATTGTATTATAATTTATAATTTATAAGTTTATATTTACTTCTGGTATTAATGGAAATCTCTTTTTCGCTATGATTGAATTTATACTCAGGAATCTCAGACAACTTTGGGACTTCACAGTCAACTCGTTTTATCAAACACAAGTCTGGAATTTTACTCTCAAACTAAAAATTAAACAAATAACTGTAGAAGATTGCACAGATATGAAAAAAATCACGTAACATCTCTTATCCTTTTTCTTCATAGGGAAAAATTGAGGTTAACTAGGCATTTAATGCCATTATTTGCCTGACCACAGTTTGGGAAGATTTCGGTTGGAGTATGTTCTTAACAGCTTTGTCCCGTGGAGAAAAACTGGTTTTTGTCATACTTTAAAGTAGCACTGTGACCTGTACTGAGTCTGGTGATGCTAGGCTGTAAATTTATGCCTCTGTTTGTCCATCAAAAAGGAAGGACTATAGGAATGTAATTTTGGGGTTGCATAGTTACATTTGGTTTGTGATAAATAATGTCCCCTGATTAAGTTACCGTTGTCATCAATAGAAAGGATGTCAAGTCTCCATTCCTATTTTCACTATGATGTTCCTTAGTTCTGTTATGTTTGGCATTTAAAACGTAGAATGATCTGATTAATTTTAATGTATGAGTATCAGAATAAGGAGAGATTAGTGTGAAGGGAGATAATTTAAGTTCTAATTTATTTGGAATATTGAGTGATAATTAAGAGCTATTAGTGATATGTGCCATCTGGGAGTGTTGGGAAAATGCCACCTGAGTCAGTTACAATAAAAATTTGTTGCAATGGAAAGTTATTTGAGGGTCTAATTTGTCTTTTATTCTTTCCAGGATAATTCTTGTTCATTAGTCTAAATTTGAAACATGGAGTGCTTTTCCGGCTAAAATTATAGCGCACGGGTTTTAGGGGACTGCACATGGTAACTACAAATGTGTGATGTCTGAACTGCTGTTGTAGTTGAAGTTCAGTGCACTCCAGACAATGGAGCCAGGAGGATGCCTGACTTCACCCAGGAGCAGAAACACTGTACAGGTTCTGCTGCCTGATTCTCACTGACTGTGCAGGCTGCTCAGACTCCTCCTGCAGATGTGCAGATCTCTGTATAGACATCTGCAGAGTTTCAATCTCAGACTGAACCCTGCTGTATCAAGCTGATGTCAAGTGAACTGTCTCAAATGGTCACACAGTTGCTTAGCTTTCACTTAGAGATGTTTCTCTGCACCAGACAGCATTAGCCAGCCCTCTTACCTTCCATACTTGCAGCCTGCAGATTAAACAAGTATGATGGAATTAACTGCTTATATTAAATGGTGCCTTCTCAAAGAGGAAAGGGGTAGAGAGCATGTTCTAAGTTGATCTCAAGAATGAAAAGGCTATGCCAAGAATTAGAAGTCATCAGTCCATTTCTATAGATATCAGAAAGACTGTCTGATACAAAACAGGCTCAGTAGGTTTCCCTCTAGCAAGTGGTCACTGGGGTTAGCAGAGATACAAACAGTGTCACAGGTAAGCGTAGCCCCTCTCCTTCCATTCTGTGTAAAATTTCTTTGACAACAGAATTGGCAATTCCACATTTGGAGCTCAAAAATCAATTTTAAAGAATAACTGATATCCAAACATAAAATTAACAGAAGGAGATACCTTTGTTGAATAACTTCTGACATTTAGACTGGAATTTTCAAAGTAAAATATTCATAGATATGTAAACCTATTCCTAAAGATAAGGGATGATGATTGATATGATATGATATGATATATATTATATGATTGATATCCAGCTTTGCTTTGCAGTAAGAATATGAGCCTGCAGTGTGCCCAGGTGGCCATGAAGGCATCCTGCCCTGTCTCAGCAATAGTCTGGCCAGCAGGACCAGGGCAGTACCCCTGTACTTGGCACTGGTGAGGCCACACCTCAGATCCCATGTTCAGTTTTGGGTCTCTCACTAAAGGAAGGATATTGAGGTGCTGCAGTGAGTCCAGAGAAGGGAAACAGACTTGGTGAAGGGTCTGGAGCACAGATGCTGTAAGGAGCAGCTGAGGGAGCTGGAGTTGTTCAGTCTGGAGAAGTGAAGGCTTGGAGGGGCATTATTGCTCTCTCCAACCCCTTGAAAGGAGGTTGTGGCTAGGTGCAAGTTGACCTCTTCTCCTAGGCAGCCAGTGGAAGGTCAAGGGAAAATGGCCACAAGTTTCACCTTGGGAGGTTCAGGTTGGATACGCAGAAAACTTTCTTCACCAAAAAGGTTGTCAAGCATTGGAACAGACTGCCCAGAGAAAAGGTGGTCTCACCATCCCTGGAATTACTGAAAAAATAATTGGATGTAGCACTTCACAATGTGGTTTAGTGGGCATGGTGGTATTAGATCAAAGGTTAGACAATGATCTTGTAGCTCTTCTTCATCCTCTCTGACTCTGTATTTTATATTATTACTTATACATTATGTTGTTTACATTCATTTTATATACAATATAGCATATTTTATGTGAGTTTTCAAAGTGTGAAATGAGAAAATCAAGTCCAACTAAAAGTTTTAAAGCTATGTGTCACACTGATTCTAATTAAAAGTTTGTTCAGAGTGCAAGAGTCAAAGATTATTCACTCCTTTTATTCTGATTTTAATTCATAATTCAGTATTACAACCGAAGACTGATACCCTGGTGATAACCCTGTAGTGTGCATGTGCTACATAATGCTGCAAGCATGATATTTGCCTTGGCACTGAACCATGGTGTGTGGTTCAGTTCTGTGCAGATCAAGTGGTTGTCTTTATGTAGGAAAGCTACTGATACGTTTTGAATGTGTTTGCAGTGATGGTTATAGAACTATTTTACATAGATAGTATTAGCTTTCAATCTTAAAATAGGGAAATCACTTTCTTATTTTTATGTGTTTTTATTTCAGTCCTCAGATATTTTTCCTACTTAAAACAGTAAAAAGATACTCTGTTCTAAAATGTTATTGCTTCAAATGATGAATTATATGGACTCATATATATGCTAATAAATATGTACACAACACCACTTTAAGGCAAGGATTGGCATTGTTTACTGTTTACCTTATGGGGATTAGAGGTTTCAGCACCACACATACAAAATCTCTCCTGCCCTTTGATTGGTGGAAGGGGGATGCAAACCTGGCCTGAGCAAAGCACCCTGCCAACTCCACAAATGGCCAGTTGCTTTAAATCACTAACTGTTAACATTTCAGTCTCACACAGACTGCTCTTAAAGCGGGTCGAGCTGTGAAATGAAAAGCTCTTTTAAGGAGACTAAATGCATGAAGGATGTAATGATTTTAACAGATATGACTACTAATTGCACAGAAGAATGTTAATATAATTAAAATATTAAAGAAAATGAAGCTCATAGTGTGGCATCTGACACTTTTGAACAGTCATTAGCACTAATATATGCAAGATAAGTAAACAGAGTGTGAAAAATGGAAATTAATGAGGGTTGGAGAGGGACTGTGCAAGCAATCAGCACAGCAGCTCTCCTCTCACCTGTTTTATGCTGCTTTGTGTTAAGTGAGAAAGTAACAATCTCCTTACCTCTTCCCGTACCAGATAGTTTGGTCCTCATGTTGTGTTTGATATGTGAGATATTTTCTTATATTTCCCCTGAGATTTACCTGCTATATAAGACAATTAAAGTTAGCTTGATGAAGAAACTGTATATCCTGCTTTAAAATAACTGTATATGAATTACAATGGCTTAACAATAGCAAGCTCCTCAGTTTTGCAGAGGGTTTCTAATCTTGTTTATAAACCCCAAGGCAGATGGATAAATTAACATCAATGCAGTATTTTTTTCTCAAAACTCTGTAAATATGTTATAAAATTACTTGAATGAGAAAATGAAGTATTCCTTTGCTCAAAATATCAGCCTTGGGCAGGAGGTATACGTGCTAGGTTATGTAAATACTTAAAGAACTGGAGATGCAGAAAAAAGTCTTTCAAGGCCATATTTAATTATACATAAATATGTTCGTCTCTGTGGCTTCTAGAATTTACAAAGCAATTATCATGCAGGCTTCATGAAGTATCAAGCAAAATGTTAGTAAGTAACATAAAATATTGGTACTACAAGGGAGTAGTACAAGGAGAAGGTTTTTTTTAAGACAGGAGAGTAAAAAACCCTGATTTTTTTCAGTAGGGTTTGAAACTACAAGGGCTCTTGTAATTTAGCAGAGGTCTATGGAAAACACCCTACATTTGAACAGGATCTGGGGGGTAAAATTAAGCTGTTTGGAGATGACTGCAAGTGCTTGTTTCTTGCATCTGCTGGTTTCCTCTGGCAGCAAGCCTAATAGCTGCCTCAGTTTAGCTGACAAACTGGCTTCAAATTCCCAAGTCTGCTGGCCATAAGAGCACAGTCAGAGAAACCTCCTTGTTTTGTCACTTATTAGGTGCTCCTTTTGTGTCCTTTCAGGTGCATGGAGACATCATGTTACCTTTAAAACTGATTTGGAATGATGTTCAATAGTCCACAGTGTTCCCAGTTGTGCACTGAATTTGCAGAGTTTGAGAGTAGTCTGCAAGTAATTTGGAATAAAACTAGCAAAAAAGTCAACATTGTTGTCTAAAGTGTTATTATTAACTGGTTGGCTGTACTGAAAATCAGCATAAGCCTTACAGATGCCATTTTTAAGATGTATTTTTTGTCCTGAGGGTGCAGTGGAATAGTATATGAAACGGTAATGCAGTGAAATAATTCTGGGAGAAATGAGGTTAGGGAAACCAGATAAAGCAAGCACTTGAGTTAGGCTGGAGGCACAAGGAATATAAAAATCACAGAAAATCAGGTTTTACTGGTCTCACTCCTTGGAGGTCTATTAATAGGTCTATTTCTTAATAGATTTTTTGGTTTTTAGTTCTATATCAAAAAGTAAGTAATTACCACTTAACATAATTAATCAGATGTTACTGTATAAACATTGCAATATGAAAATACATAAACATGTGTGATCCTTCATATGCTTTAGAGAGTTCTGAAAACTACTTGTCTTGTGAAATTTAACATTCGGCAGCCCTGAACTACAAAGTTTACTGAGGTATCCTTGAAATTCTTCTGTAATAGTAAAGGCACGGGAGGAGTAAAATGTCTTTAGTTCTGAGACTTGTTTATTAAAATAAAAAAACCCAAAACATTTAAGCGATGCTAATTACATCATGAATTTTCTTCTGGGACTTCATACTAAGCTGGTATCAGTGAAAAAAGTTTGGGTTTACAGTGCTGCAGATGGTCTGATGTTCCAGTTTGTTTCTGGTTTTTCTTGTTCTTTTTTTTCTTGTTCTAGTTGCATAGTTCAAGTTACTTAATGAGTGGCAAATATAATTGTGACATTTTTTAGTTTAGGAATTTCTGTCACATTTACTGACTGCTGTGTTATTTTATCATGTCTTCATAGTATTGTTATGCTTATCTTCCATATTGTGTAGGACAGAAGTTAGGAGAGCAAGGAAGCCAAGCCATAATACCTAATCAAAATACATAATATTTATATTTTAATAATATATCATAATTAATTAATAATTAATATAATAAATGAACACTTAATAGTGTTCATCTCTCTAGAAGTTACTTTCCTAGTTTAAGATAAGGTTCAGCTTTTCATGGTCATGCATAATGAATGAGAATTATGCTTAATGTTCATGAAATATTTTTCTTGCGGGTTTAATAATGTCTCAGTCAGTATAGACTTTGAGGAAGAGTTGCAGTAAAAATAGTTATGATATGTATTAAGTAAGGTGCAACAGTATTGGAAAGAACTTTAAAATACTTTCTACTTTCATTGTTTCTTGCTAATAAGACATTCAGTCTTGTCATGGCTCAGCAGAGTGAGAATTTTGAGTATTACAAAGCAAAAGATGTGTTCTCAAATATAACAAATATTTTTATAGACACCATGCAGTATCACTTTCCTGTTGAGGCAGAAATATTGTAATCTTTGCTCAGTTAAGCACAACAACAGAAGGTTTAACTAGGTGTCAAAGGTTGTCAGTATTCAAAATGAAACCAGTAAAAATTCATCCTTGCATGTCCTCAAACTCTCTATCAATTTCTTTCCATGCTGTGTATCTTCCCTACCAGCTAGTTTTATAACACTAAACTGAAAACTTCTGCTGTCAGCAAAACAGTCAAAGATTGATTTTTTTTTTATCTGTGTACTCCAAGTGGTTAACCAATATGACAGCAGGACTTACTGTCTCAAAGTCTGGAGACAAATAGATACTTTGCTGTGTTTTACATTTCATACATCTGTTCCCAGAATGAGAGTGGTTGAATTGATGAGAAGGAAAGATTTTTACTAAAATGATTTTGCAGTAAAATGTTAGGTTACTTTGGTTCATGTTATAAAATTCTGGCTCACATTGAGGTACTGTCTTGTCTATACAAATAGTTCCTTTTTTTGCTCTAGAGGTGTTTTTGCTAGGCAGTAAGTGAGGTAATTGGAAGCTATGCCTACATCCTTGGTGACTTGTTGCAAATCCATCATTTGTGCATGGTCAGATTCACATTCACTTTTTTTTCATTCTTGGCTTGTCTGGCTGGCTCAAAATGCAACATTTTAAACATTATACTGCATTTCCTTAGCGTCTCTGATCAGTGAGGTCTGTAAACACTTCTGTCTAATGCATTATAGATTATAGACCTGAGAAATCAAAGATTACATTAAATGCTCTTGCTCAGGTTTTTAAATCTGAAGGCTGTTCCTCATTTTCCCATAGAATAATTCATTTTCTATGTACCATGTAACTTTTCCAGTGGAAAAAAAAAGATGGCGCCACTATGATGTTAACAGTGTACTGTAAAAAGAACACACTGAAAAAAGCAAGACATTTCTGGACACCATACCAGTCCCTTTCCTAAACTGGCAGTCATCACTCCCTAATGTGCTAACTGTGTGAAACACAATCTTACGCAATAAATAAGTTAGGATCAGTAGTGAGGCCAGGGCAGTAGAAAAAATGTGCCAGAAATTCTGCCTTACACCTCCTTCATTTGTGAATCAAAAAGAGAATGAAAGTGTAATTTATAGGAATTCTTTTTAAACTGCTCTGACTGGAGCAGTCGCACTCCTTTCTTTGTTTCTCCTACAGAGTTGTTTTTAAAGCACTTTACAGAAATAACTGAGGTGATGTCAGTAAATTGATCAGACAATAACTCATAGGTTTAAAAAATTATAACTTTAATACATTGAGCTTAAACTGCTGGAGGGAGACAATTAGATTATTGACTCATCCAGGAGAAATTCAAACTGATTCACATTTGTTTGTTAGAATTACCATCTTCAAATAATGTCTTGCCAGGTACCAGCTAATTATATCCCAGTAAAAGAGAACAGTAATGTCACGATTATAAGCCGCACCTAATTATAAGCTGCACATAACAATACAGAGTGTGATAAAAGGTATCTGTTCTATCACCATCTGTTGAGGGTGGGGGCAGTGATCCTTATCTCTGTGGCAGGTATTCTGCTAATGGGCCATTCATTGAAACCAGGCAGGGCATTGTTCTTTATCTTTTCACAACCTATCCTTCCTCCAGCCAGTCATTTTCTGCTAATGGCCATTGAGTCCCACTGTGTGACTAATAAAATTACTACATCCCATTGGAAGTTGCTTCAGACAGGGGGAAGAGCCCAACATTTCTTACCAAGATAAAAACAGAGGTTTTGGGACACTAAGGGAGCCCCTTTCTCCACCGGACTCCAGCGGAAAACCGGATTTCTCCACATCACCACTGGACCTCTGGAGGGAAACTGCACCTTGTACAGGAGCACTGCTCCAACTGAGCCACATCTGTCACTGCAGGAGGATGCAGCCACCATTTAATGGGACTGCTACCAACACCCTGCCTGTCAGGTTGTATTCTGACTTTGTCAGGGTTTGGAGTTTGTTTCTTTGTAGTACTGTATTTCTATTTTAATTTCTCTAGTAAAGAACTGTTATTCCTAATTCCCATATTTTTGCCTGAAAGCCCCTTGATTTCAAAGTTATAATAATTTGGAGAGAGAGGGTTTACATTCTCCATTTCAAAGACAAGCTCCTGCCTTTCTCAGCAGACATCTGTCCTCCAAACTAAAACAGCAACTTTTTGTTCTTTGTCCGTATATAAGCCGCACCTGATTATAAGCTGCTCTTTGGGTTCAGACCAAAATTTTAATCAAAATAATGCGGCTTATACCGTGAAATTACTGTAAGTCTTGAACAGAGGTACTATTTCAGGATAACTGTACAAAGTTAATAGTTAGATACATGAGAAAAAGTGAAGCTGTAGAGAATGATCATGCATACTGATTAAGTAGAATAGCATATTGGCCAGCCTGCATCCCTCCAGAAATGGTCTGCTAGGTTATGTGTGTCATCTTGAGCTGGAGAGCTCTCAGGAGTTTTTGGGTTTTTCTCAGGACCCAGTTGCAGGGTGAGCAGTCATTGAAGATAATGCCTCTGTTCCCAGAAAGAGCAAGGAAAGTAATCTTACTGCTACCCCAAAAAAGTACTGCTTTATCTTTGTCCTAGAAACAGCTACTGGTTGCTTAATTATTATGCAGACAGTACAAGTGAAATAATACAAATAACAGTTTTACTTCATAAAAGGACAGTCCTCAAGTAAAATTGTGCCTCAATTGTACCTCAAATGCATATCTCTTTTCTCCCTTTAGACTCAAATCTGTATTTCTCCATACAGATGTTGTCATAAACTGTCAGATGATTTTACTGCTTATCTTTCATAGGTTAGTATTTTCTCTAGGTTTCATGTACTTCTCTAACTGCATATTAAGGAGTCTAGTGCTTTTTCCCTGTAACAAAAAATTACTATATTTTGCATTCATATTTTTAAAAATACCTCTTATTGTTTCATTTACACCATCCAAGTTTTGATCTCTCCCCTTTGAAACAGAAATTGAAAATAAAAGAACTTTTACATATATAGGTAAATTAATATGCAATATGAATATTGTAAATTCTGAAGAGCAAAAATGGTGAATGATCATTCAATCCTTTGATCATTTTTTTCTGTTTCTCTCATACTTAGTTCTTTTATATTTGCAGGAACAGGAATAAACCCATGGATAAACTCTTCAACTTCTCTTTTTTCATTCTGTTTCTGTCAACTGACCTTTACTTCTAGAGTAGATACACTTTTTCCATCCTACCCTGATCTCATAAATTTTGAAAGACAGTCAGTATTCTTAAAATGAACCAGCAGTTTTAGTAATATGAATGAGGCAGAGGAGACTTTTGTCTTGTTGGGACTTAAAACAATTTAGATCAGCCTACAAATTATATTTTCAGATGTCTTGAGCAAAACTACAAAACAGTTACTTGGATATACTTGCACTGTATTCATCACACAGTAGTAGTACTAATTATAAATGCTGTTCATTGAAGGCTGCAGCAAAATATTCCTTACTTTGGTGTAGGTGTCTGCGATGTCTGTGCTATCTGAGCTCCAACACTCATCAAGTGAGGCTAATGAGGCCTCAAAATTAAGAGCTGCCACTTTGCAGGGTGTCGGGATAGTGCAGAGAATGGAGGTTGGGAATAAATTGCTCAAAATTGCTGAAACCAGTGAACAAATATAATGGTGCATTCTGAACAAACTGCAAGTGCTGCCCTATAGTGAACTCCACAGAGAGGAAATTGCAATGATTGAGTCATATGGTCATGAGCATGAAGTTTGCTATAGTAAGGAGATCGTGAGAAAAATGCTAGAATAGCCTATGTCTTTTTTTTCTTTATTGAAAGAAAATACATGAGTCAAAACCTGCATTATTAGTGGGAAAAAAATCCAAATTCTGAATTTCAAGCACTATCTTCAAATGGGCAAGCATAAAAGAAAAATTAGTAATCTACAGAAAGAAAAAAATTATCATAGCAAGTAGTGATGATCTGCTTTGTTTGTCCTAGATGAGGGTAGGAATTGGAGATTTAAAAAACCAAACAAAAAAAACCATAAATTCATGTTTCATTTATCAAGAAGCAATTTATTGGCAACTGCTTCTCATAATCAATCTTTATTGCTCTTTTTTACTTTCTCTTTATATAAAATAAGAAAAAATATCTATAGGCCTGTTAAAAATTTCCTTCTTTGGTTCACTGTATGAGTATTTCAAAGAATGTACACCTTATAGTTGTTATGAATGACACCTTTGTGATACCAGATGCATGAGAAGGGTAAGGAAAGATGTTATCTTTCATAAATCTTTGGTAGAAAAGTTGGAATTTTTTTTCCTGCTATGTATGCATCACTTCTCATTGAAATTAAGCAGGACATTTTTCTGTGTCTAATTGTGACATTTTTGATGTGTCTTAATCGAGAATTGCATGAAATTCAAGACATTTAAAGGAGAAATATAGGTGGCAGCAAGCTAAACTGGGAATTTATTTAACACATACTGTTTTAGATGCACACACACATGTAAGCAAAGGTCATAAATCTACAACCCTCTTGAGCAATAAGGGAGGGGAAAGAAAATCAATTCTAATCAGGAGAGCAGTGCTATACCTCATAATAACAACTTCTCCATACACCTGAGGCACTTAGTAACATTTTGTATAAATTTTAAGCAAAACCTCTTAGTTTTATTCTGTAATAGAACAAGGTGGAAGCAATATACCTTTTATAGTTTCACTTCCTTTATTTAGTAGTTCTTGGTTTTGTTGTCTCTGTAATCATTAAAATCCAGATTAAATATAATAGCCATGCACTTCTTTGTCACAGGAGTATAAAAGGTTTGTTTAAAATCAGATATGCTGCCATTAAGTGATACATTGTGTGATCAATCTTTCAAGGCATCACTGAGGTATGGGTATGGGTTTCATATTTCATTTGCTCAAGCGAACTTTATAAAATTGGATTATATCATTGTTCTTGAACTAACTTGCCTTGTATCTTTGTAACCTAAGGTGCATACAAATTCATTGGAAGAAAATTAATTCAATTTCTGTGCAGTTAATAGAATCATCCAGAATAACTAGCAATTTTATTTCCTTAGCATTTGGTTTTTTTCCTATGTTGAAAGTGAGCTGTGATTTTTTTCATGTAAGAAGTTCATCATCTTCAGTCTTTGAAAAAAAAAAGTATTTCATATATTTCTAACCTGTTAACTGTGTAACCTGGAAGTCTAGCACTTCAGAGATTAAATAAATGAACCTGTACATATTAAATATTTAAAAGATGTTATAAAATGTGTTAAATTTTCAAAATAGGTTTTTATTCTTTCTAAATGCAACAAGATGGATACATGTAAGTGTACCTATGTATTTTTGAGCAACTGATTAAGCTTAAGCTTGTAAGTATTGAATTATAGTCAGACTAGCATTGCCATATCTTTGTACATTTTCTGTCACAAACCTTTCTCCTTCCTCTCTTTTTACTGTATGCACAAGTTCCTTTCTCCTAAATTGATGAAATTATACTTCCTAAAGCCATAAACAGTTTTCCTTGATATGTAGTACACAATTCTACTATTCTTAGCTTTCCAAATTGTATATTGCCCTTTCAATACATTAAACAACAGAAGCGATCAAGTTACAGTTTTTAAATTGTGAGGATTTGAGAGCAAGATTCTGCTTTTTAGCTATTATAATATTTAGAGTGTAATGTTCTTTATATTGGATAATTGTGGTTTTTGAAAAGTAGATACTTTAATAAAAAATAAAAAATAGACATGTGACACCAATATAAAAAGTTCTACTAAAAACATGGATTTTTTGGTTGTTTAATCATTTATTTAAAAAAAACCAGCTAATTCATAGTTAAATACTTACACCAAGTTCCAGATATAATCAAGATCAATCCAAATTTCTGTGTCACTGTTAGCTATGCAGCTGAAAGTGAATTTTCCACAATCTTCTGTGAATTTTGTTGTTGATAATCAATAAATACAAACCTTGGTGCCTCTTTATGAAATATTTGTTTCCATTTGTTAGCTCATAAAGAATAAGCTTCATGAACTGCAAGGCCACTTTATCAATTTATTATTTATTCATTTTTAAGCACTACAGCAGTTAATTAAATTTACCAGAAAGTCATCTGTAGTTTAAAAGCTGAGTTTGATTTCCTTTAAACGAATAGTAAATAATTACTGCTAAAGTGGAAAAGATCAGATATTGAGAAGCTGGATAATTGAGAAACTGAGGAATGTGTTTTTCCTACAATATTTTTCTTTTCATGTCGTCCTTTTATAATTGCATTCCCATCTCTGTGTTTGCAGAGATTTATTGTTCATGTTTGGCAGTTTGCCAGTACTATGAACCATGTTTTGCTTTGCTTTACCCACTGTGTAGCCCATAAATCAACTTTTCGGAGGCTGTGTGTCAGGAAATGTTAAATGTGAAGATATAACAACGTCAACAATAACAACAATAATAATCTATTTTTATCCAGAATTAATTCACTATAATACACATGGCTGAAAATACAGTGAGGGTCAAATACTACTTAACCTTCATGTGGCTTATGGAAAAGTAGAGATTCTCCATGGACAAGCATAGAGAAATCTGGTTTAGAGAAAGATTAGAATCATCATTACCACAACCCTTTTGGTGTCATATTTTGCAGCAGTTGATTTTGGAAGGCAGTTAGTGCAGCAGGCAGGATATGTGGAAGAGACAGGCAGAAAATCAGAAGTGCTTGTGGCAAATTAGGGAAGTATATTAGTTTTTCATGACTTAGAGTCACTGTCCAGTCTAGATGAAGCATGGTAAAGCCAGCACCCAGAAATAATGCTCACAGAGCTCATACCCTGCAGGACGCTGGAGGTTTTGCTGACTGAGATCCCAGCCTCCTGTCTATGGGAAAGGAAAAATGAGGGGCAGATGAACAGTTTGATTCTCTACTATGAATTTATTGATTCAGGCTGTGCTGCACCCATACAATGGCTGTTGGTGGGGAAGGGTGTCCCCTCCTTCATGATCAGTACAGTGTGTGGCCTGATGCCTCAAGCCTCTCCAAGCTGCCTGCACAGTCTGAAAGAGTTGCTTTTCAGGAAAAGTGATAAGTGAATTCTCAGTTTCCATGTACTCACTGTTGGTTAACTTGAATCTCTATTTTAATGAAACTATACTTCTATACAAAGATTAAACTTCTTGCAGTATTTTATACAATCAAGTGTATTCTTTGTAAAACAAGTATAGAAATATTAATTTATAGAAAGTCATCATAAACTGGCAAATCCTAACAGAAGTAATTTCTTTCTTATGGCTCGTAATAATATTCAAAATTTTTTCTTGTATTTTTTTATACAATACTTTTTGTGCCGTAATTAGAAGTTAATTTAATTGTTATTCTTGTCCATTCTAGGTACAGAGATCCAGAAATAAGCAGTTACGTGAGCTGTTTCCAGATGGATTTAGTATTCATCATGCAGGAATGCTGCGGCAAGACAGAAGTTTGGTTGAGAACTTGTTTTCTAATGGACATATCAAAGTCTTGGTTTGTACAGCTACACTTGCTTGGGGTGTCAATCTGCCTGCTCATGCTGTTGTTATTAAGGTAAGAACTTCCCTACTCTGCAAGGGGTTATCTTGTCTTAAAAGAAACCTGTGAAGAAGTATAGATAGCAAGATCTCTTGTGAGTTTTGGGCCTGGAGGGGAAATATCTGATTGACTTGAAATGTTATTTATATCTCATTAAACTGATTCGCTCCAGTGGGAGTCTAGTTTGTATAGTAAAGATTTAAATATATCAAAGATTATGAAAGGATTAGTTAAAGTACACTTCTGAAATCATGCTATATTTGCCTAATTTCAGTATTCAGCTCATCAGGATTATATTCATGTGTATTTATGTTAATTTTTATTAACTTTTCCTCAACCAGGGAACACAAATATATGCTGCGAAAAGGGGCTCCTTTGTTGACCTTGGAATTTTAGATGTCATGCAGATATTTGGTCGAGCTGGACGGCCTCAGTTTGACAAATTCGGAGAAGGCATCATTATTACAACTCATGATAAACTCAGTCATTACCTGACTCTTCTTACACAGCAGAATCCAATTGAAAGCCAGTTTCTTGAAAGCCTTGCAGACAACTTAAATGCAGAGGTAACCTTTTATTTGTTTAGAGAAACTAGCAAATTTTTAATGATTGACATTATTTGAAACAAAAATGCAATATTGTCACACAATAAAATTTTCATTGTACATATTTTATTACCCTTAGTGCGTAGGTATGTATGTTTAAGTGAACTGCTACATATGTGAAAATGGGGGTCTTTTGCAAAAGATAGTAGGTAGTCAAAGTAGGATAGAGGGTCAAAAAACCATTAAGATAAAACTGCAGCAACACAGCATTTACCTTTTAATCAGAAGCAGTATTAGTACAGTAATTTCATGACTATAAGGTGCACCCTTTTGACTTCAATTTTGGCCTGAACCTGGAAGTGCGCCTTATAGTCCGGTGTGCCTTATATATGGACAAAGTTCGGAAATTTGCCAACCCGGAAGTGTGAGCCATGAGCCGCGGCGGGAGCTGGCAGGGCCAAGGCCAGTGGGTGCAGGTGGGACCGTGGGACCGCAGCAGCCGGGTGGAGGCAGGGCCATGGCACCGCAGCAGCCGGGTGGAGGCGGGCCCGCAGTGCTGTGGCAGTTGGGTGGAGGCGGACCCGTGGGGCCATGGTGCTGTGGCTGCCAGGTGGAGGCGGGGCCGCTGCCAGCAACCACGCAGGGGGAGCCAGCAGAGGATCCTCACTGCAAAAAAATAGAGTGCCTTATAGTCCGGTGTGCCTTATATATGGGCAAAAGTTCGGAAATTTGCTGACACCCGGAAGTGCGCCTTATAATCCGGTGCACCTTATAGTTGTGAAATTACTGTACATGTTCCGAGTAATTGAAAAGTAAAATCTGCAAAAAACTTAAAGCCTGTCTTGCTGTATGTAACCAAATTCACGTATTTGACTGCAGTGTAGGAAGAATAATGGAACTTGGCTTTAACTTTTTTTTTCAAAGGCCCTAGACATTTTTTTTGGTTGAAGTCAACTGGTTTAGCTAAACTGAAATGTCCAGTGACTTAAAACTCCTTATCATTTTACAAGATGTGAGGTTTATTTGGTCTATTAAGAATAGTCTTTTAAAGATGCTTGTTATTTTTTCTACACAGTTCTTACACAGTTGTTTATTTTAGCTTTTCATCACTTTTGCAATTTACCCATCTCTCTTTCTACTACAAAAAAAAGAGGAAAAATAAATGGAAGGCATACTTGCAGCAGGCAAATATATTGCTCTCAACTGTTTCCTAATGGCAACACCTAATGATCCTGGAGATAGACACCTCTGAGTATTCTCTAAGTGGAACTGGATGGATAATCTGTTTAAAATTGCACAGTAGCAACTTACACATTAGCAGTAAAAATTTACATCCCAAAGTTGGTTTTGTAGGTCAGGATTATCTGTGGTGATTGTTGAGCACCCCAATAAGTCAAGTGAGAATTATCTGGTCTTGGGATACTGTGTGCCTTTTGACGAGGAAAAAATCCAGCCAGATTTCATAGAAGAGCTTTAGGGGTTTTTTTTAGATGCATGAAGCAGACAATGAAACAAGGTTTAGGTAGGCTTTCCTTCATAGCAGAGGAGTTTGCTACTTTTCTTTTAATATAGAAAGTTAGTCCTTTTTTTCTGATTTTATGTAATGGTAGTAATCTGAAAAGAACAGTGTAGTCATGGCTTTAAAATTACCCCAGATTCCATAAAGTGATACAGTATCTGACTAAAGATGCAGTCAGAATTTTGTTAATTACTGTGATAAATGATGGTTAGTAGAAATAACAATGGAGTACAATATATGTGATATTACTTATCCTCCTGTCATAACATGCAGGAAAAATGAGTGCCTACCAGATTACAGGTAACCAATACTATGAGCACTGACAAGGACCTATTGTGTCAGTGTTTTTTGGAAAGTAACTTTGTCATTTCCTTATATCTGGAGTCAGTCTAAACTTCTGTGTATGCTGATTTGATCTACTATAGTGGAATTCTCTAAGAAAGATACAAGTGGTTTAGAAGAAATTGTTAAGTTTATCTGGAGATGACTATTCCAATAGGCTGCAACATTCTGAAAAAAGAACAAAACATGTTTTAAAATATATGCCATTATATGAATCAGTATCTAATCTTAGGAAACGCATTCAATTTTAGAAATCTTCTGCCCTTTGATAGTAACAAAGCACTGTATGAATACAAAAATAAGGGTTTTGACTGATTTGTTACAGAAATCAAGAGAAGTAGGAAATCTGCACTGATGGGTAATAAAACAGCATATTGTAGGAGCAGAATCTGCTTTTATTACAAGTCATTCAGGAAATCCAAATGCTTATTCTCTAGTTGTAAAGAGAAACAAAATAAAGGCCAGAAGCACTGCTGGATTGTTTAAATTCTTAATTTGTTATGGACATACCAGTAGCTGAAAGAAGGGCTGATAAAATGAAGGCTGCAGTTGAAAGTATGGGAAGACTTCATGTTTCCACAAGAATATGAAATTGCTTTTATCTAGACCAGGTCTCTTGGCAGAAATAGGTAGATAGTAAGAATGATTCAGATTTGGGGTAATAGAGTACATAATCCTAGCCACGCAATTGATAAGTGGAATCCAGGGCCATGAATTTTGTACCTAGACTTATGTGGTGCAGGAGAGAAAATTTGGGCAATAGAGCAAAAAATATTGCAGTAATTTCTAAACCCCATATAAAAATTAATTTTCTAGAAGCAGAAAATTTTCAGAGGGATGGGCAAAGGAATAAATGAGTTTCTGTGAAAGGAACCCACCATTTTTTCTGTATGCTTCAGGAGAGAACAAAGGCAAATCAAAAGTATACAGCAGAGTATTGTGAAATAATAGATGAAGTAATATGGCAAAAGATTGCATCTATCCTGGGACAAGAACCAGGATGTTTTGGCTGCAATGAACCAGTGGCATGTTTAGAAATCAAAACTATGTCAGCTGGGCAGTTAGACAGTGGAACTCTCTACAGGCAGCTGTTTCTAAACAGAAAAGTACTTTAAAAACTGTCCAAAAATGGAATAAAAATCCGTTTAAGGATATCAAGTGCAAAGCCAATACCTTTAACTAAAGACCTTGAGATGCAATAGTTAAATAATTTGGGAGAAATTTATTATGCTTCTTCCTCATTGCCACATTTTGCCCTTCAGCACTTGGTATTACCTAACCTCAGAGACAGCTGATCTTGATGCTTCAGTACTTTTGTTCTTAGGAGAACTACACACTAGGAAAACCTGAAATATATTCAACTTCCTTGAGTTGACACCAAAATTAAGACTTTAAATGTGTATATCAACATGTCAGTCCACTGTGAATTCTCTCCTGCAGATCTGAGTTTTGGTTTGGTTTTGTGGGGATTTTTTCTCAAAAAATTTAGCAGAATAGTAAATGGTAAGTGATGATCAGTGAAGTCATGGAGATGCCCTTTTCCTTTTTTTGCTGAAATTTTACCAGTGGGCATAATAGAATGTAAAAAGGAATAAAACAAACAGCTGGTTAAGGTACTTAGTTGAGAGGAGCAAGTTCTGGGGCAGTTGACCAGCTGGCAAACAGAAAATACCTACGGCTGTCTTTTCTGGAAATACAGGAAGAAAGATAAGATGCAGGGGATGTGGTTTAATTAGACCATAAACTTTAACTTATCTGGGAACTATCATCAATAGCTCATACAATGCAGGTCACCATTCCTTCCCTAATGGTTTCCACCTGATAGAGCCCTCCCTGACAACCACAGCTGGACTCCAGCTTGTTGCTGGGACGACTCCTTTCCCCAGAGAACTTAGGAAATGATTTGCAGTGCTGGACAGTGGGTATACCTTCCCCAGGGTGTGTGTCTTAACTTGCATGTGCTTGCGATTTTCCTCTGAAGACAGGAATGTAGAACACGGTGACTTTTTTAGTCTGGACAAACCTCTTAATCTTTTGCCTTGAAAGAAAGGATTCTCAGAAGAGATGAAAAATTCCTTCAGGGTCCTTCCTAAAAAAAACCACTCAGGAGGTGGATGGCTGAATGGCTTATCTAGGTATGGGGCAAAGCACAGGAGATTCTGTCCAACTTGGGACAATTCTAATAGCATTAATTATTTCAAAAGTTGCATAAGAAGAAGACCATAGTTCTATAGGGCTGAAATAGTAATTTAAAATCCACTGGCTTCCAAAGGAAACAGAAGATTGCTTATAAGGTTGTATGAAAGGTTCCTTTCTCTCTTGCCTTAACAATAAATATTTAATTCATATATAGAAATTCTTTTTGTGTAATCTGACTCGATCATACAACAGTAACAGATATTATATTTGTGAAAAAGGCACATATATGTAAAAAAGAATGTATATGCTATAAAATAAGTTTAGTATGTATTATAGGTAATATTTTTATGCCATTTTCTAATCTACAGAAATATGCATTTTTCAAAAATTGCCCTCCAAAAGCCATGCTACTTATATCTATTTGCACGTTTTTGAAAATCAAAACCACCTCCGCTGAAATATTATTCAACTTGATAAAGTTTGTGGTATAGCATTTGTAAAAAAAAAAATAAAAAATAAAAAAGTGGGGGGGCAAAAAGAAAATAAATAACAAGAAATGCTACTAAGCACATCGCTCAATGATGGCAACATCAGCCACTGCAAAACTAGTTAGAATTGTGTGATGCTGATTATTGCTGTAATTTAAAATTACACAGTGAGTTGGATAAATATAGTACTCAAAATTGCATTCTGTGAGTGATGAAACATCATTGTTTACCTTTGAACTGTGAAAAATCAAAAGTGTTTTATGACCATGCAATTGGACAATACAATGCTAAGACTCTAAATGTTTCTACTCATCAATTATTCCATCTGTAACTAAAGGCCTAATACAGGGTTGAGGAAATGCTGGAAACTTGGGTCATTCATACTGTTTTAATGCAGGGTAAATGATCAGTTCATAAGAACTTTACTTGAACACTAGATGGCAGCAAATATTTAGAAATTACTCTGGTTTTTTGGCTGCATAATATTGAAGTTGGGGGAAGAAGGAAAGTGCAGTACTAGATTTCAGTACTGTATCTGAAGCCCAACTGTATTTCACAATTGCTTTTTTCCTTCAGTTTTGCTTTTATCTTATTAAAATGAATAGAATAGAATAGAGTAGAATAGAATAGAATAGAATAGAATAGAATAGAATAGAATAGAATAGAATAGAATAGAATAGAATAGAATAGAATCAGATATTTGAACAAATGAGGCAAAGAAAAAATGAGGGGTGTTTTGTTTTGTTTTTTTCAGACTTCGTGGTCCCCAGTAACAAGAATATTATGTTTTCACGATTGTGAAGGTGGTTGTTGAAAATGCTACTTGTGGACTATGTTGTTAAGCTATTTCAAGTTGTGCACTGAAAGATATTTGAGTCATGCAAAGAAACCAAATGCTCCAAATAACCTGTGTACAAACCAAGTAATAGTAACCTGTGGGCTCTATTCCATGTTCTCCCTGTAGTAGTATGTGAAGAACTGAATGTTTTTGTAGCAACTTCAATGCATTATGTAGCTGTATGCTTTGAAAAGAAATGCAATTGGACTTCCCCCAACCTCCTTATGCTTTTGAAGAACAAAATACCACTCGAAAAATGTGTTAAGCAAAGCCTAGGGTTACTAGGTGTGGTATTAGACATTGATAATAATAAGGTTTTGCTGGATTTAAGTTCACTTAAGGCAGATATGGCTTTCATTGTTATTTTTTACCAGATATTTATGTTATTTGAAAAAAAATGTCAGTATTATTATTAAGGTCTAGATACTTCAGTCTGAATATGCATATGTACTCAGTACTGCAGGCTTTTTTTAATTACTAATTCTGCCAAGTCACGTGGAAGATTTATATGAAATCCAAACACCAGTAAAACAAAAATAGCTTTAAAAATGCAGTAATGGTTCACAAAACTTTAGTAAGAGGGACTTCTGCTTGTTTTAACAACCAGCAACAACCAAAAAAGTTTTGTTCATAGGACATGCAGGAAACATTAACTTCTTCTGGTAAAAGCAGGGTAACTGGGATTAAGCGGTAAAATGCTTCTCGTGAATGTAACCAGTACAAAATAGAGCTGAAGATATCAAGTAAAAATGTGTGTGGGGTAAACAACTTAGTGATAAAGTATTGAATTTTCAAAATAAAAAATTCACTTAATAAAAAAATGGTTTGGCATACCTGATTTAGCCTTGAAATGTAAATAAATATGTTTTTATATATATATATGTGAATATTACCTGTTCAATTTTATTTTATTTTGATATAACAAAGATGTAGCAAGTACCTGTGTGTTTGACTTGCAGCTACAAAAGGAGAAAACTATTTACAAAAGCTATGTATAAAGAGATTGCCAAGTATGAGGAAGAAAAAACCTAAAAATTCTTGGTCTCATTTTGTTTAGGATCTGATAGTGCTTTCACATTGGCATGATGAAATTAATCTTTTAAATGTAGATCCTTTTCTTTTCAAGTACTCTTCTTTAAATTACCTTGCATATCCACTAAAGAATTATTTTGGTTTGTCTTTTTATTTTTATAACAAGCTTGCTCAATAACATCTTTTAATTATAAAAATTATAAGTGGTGTAGGAAAGATCATTTATGGTCACTGTATCTATAGTATTGTGTCAAAGCAACCCATGTTATTAAATGTTCCCAAGATAAAGATGCATAAGTTATTGTTTTTGGATTATTTCAAAATTATTTAAGTTGGAAATATCCTGACACTTTCTTTAATCTCTTGCTAATACTCTGAATTCCATGTGTTTTCAGCCAAGTACTTATGTGCAACTGTAACATATATCTTTAATTTTGTCTCTTCTCCTATTTCCAGATTGCTCTTGGCACAGTAACTAATGTGGAAGAAGCAGTAAAGTGGATAAGTTACACTTATCTTTATGTACGGATGAGAGCAAATCCATTAGTATATGGCATCAGTCACAAAGCTTATCAGGTATAAAATGCATTTTAAAAAAATCTGTAACCTGTTCTGAGTCTCTAATCCTTCTCTGATGTGAGGATAAATATTTGCTATTTCTACTTATCCTGGCATCAGCAATTCTTTTAAAATGGTTAAAAAAAGGAAGATACTATGTGTAGCAGAGTGTTTTTAACACTGAATTATGAGGCCCCTTCTGTTCACATAAAAATACATTTTAACTGGTCAAGTTATGCTCCAAAGGACACCATTCATTCTTATCACACAGTTACTGTAACTTAGGCTGTTTTCAGTGTTTCAGTTTTATAGACTTGATACAAATGATAAGAGAAAGCATTTTTTAGTTGCTTGATTCCCCCTCACCTCTGTCAGCTTTTGTTTTAGAATGTTTTTTAATTGTGTGATATTTTCTTTCATATGACTTTTTAATTATAAGATATTTTTATTAATTTGTTTAGATTTTTTTGTTTGTTTATTTGCAAGCATTCTGTGCTGTGATATGAATCAGCACATTTACTTAATGGGTTTTTTCCCCAAGTTTTTTCCATTATCTGCAATTTTTCAGAAGATTAATAGTTTACAGATTATCTAAATATTATTGCCTTTTTCTTTGTGCAGCTGTTTATAAGCATTTAATGTTAATATATTTAGACAGAGTTAATTGAGCCTAATGCAGGTCAAACTCACGACTGTATGGTAACTGAGTTTATTTCAAGAATCCATTTTGTGACTTCATAATTTATTTTGACTTTGTGAGCAGCAGTTTGTTAGGTCATGGTGACCTGGAGGTAAATGTCAGCAGACAGTTTTTTGATAATTTTTGTCTCTGACAGTGGAAACTGCAGTGGACATAGGTGAAGGAAACTTCTGCAGACACTTTTAGACCTCTGGTCATCTCAAATTTATTTTCTATAAAAAGCTATATAGTACATAACCATATGTTAATATAGCAGTATATAACACAGACCACAAAGTAATAGATAAATGAGAAGCAAAAACTGATTTGCTAGTGAAAAGAATGTTGCTGTCCATTAACATAAATTCATTTTTTTGTTTCACTATCGAATTCTAGGCTAAAAGAAATGTAACCGTGGTGATAAGAAGTGGTGAAAAAAGCAATAAAACACTAAAAGAAATATTTTTTATAAATTTTTAAAATAATGAACAAGAATTTCTCCCTTTCCCCCTGTTCTAGTGTTTCTATTTAGCTGCTGAGAAAGTGAGGATTGCCAGCACTTGTATTCTTCCACTAACCTTCTTTCTGCTCATTTTGATTTGATGTGCTAATACTAGGCATTCATATTTTTGAGTTAAGGCAGTAAGAAATTATGTCAATATGAAGTGTTACCCATTCGTGTAGGAGCAAAACCAGTGCAAATCCCATTGTTTTCTAGATAAGCAAGTTTTTAAACATCAAAGCTTATGTGTGTTAGAGAGTATATGGATGCTATAGTGCCAGATTCAGGTATAACCAAATCTTTGGTCTGTTAGACCGTTCTGGATACAGGTATCCAATTTTCATAATTGGTGTCTTAGTATATTTTAGGAATGTTGCAATATGCCAATTTCTATCTCTGTTTTTACTGACAGTCAGTGTTATCCATTCAGAATCCCTATATCCCTCATGGATCACACTTCCAAGCTGCTTGATGAGACTGAGATCATGCAAACTCATTCCCCATTCCCTTTCCACTGGTGTTCACCACATCCAGTAATTACTTTAGGACACCCACTCAAGAGGATGCACATCTTTGGTAGTCTACATGTTGTCTCCAGGATCTTTCTGGGCTGCACACAGAAACAGGCTACTACAGGTCCACTGCTTTGGTTTGTGATTTTTCAAGTCATTTACCAGAAATGCCAATAATGCCCCTAACTGATTCTTGAAAACGGCCAAAATTAATGATGAGCAGCAAGAGAAAACAAAGAGTGGAAGGCAAAAGTGCAACAATGCAAATGTATTAGTGAAGTCTGTAATATGAATTACAGGCATTTTTTCATATTTCTGGGGTTCCAATGAAAAGGTGCCTGGATTAAATAAACTCCTTAGTCTATTTTCTCCTCTTTTTGGTTCCACTCTTAGGTGTTCCCACAGTTAAGCAGAGCTTTTTTTATCACCATAAAACTTATGTTTAGCTATAAAAATTAGAGGAGCTTGTGCCCAACATTTCTCTCAGTAAGTCAGAGAAAACGGCGTGGATAATAATGTACTTTATCATGAATAGTAATGTACTTTATCATGCATTTTAAAATTTCCATATGCATACTCCAGACCTGCTCAGTTTCTTACTGTGGACATGCCAAGGCTCATTTTAAAGAGAATGGCTTAAAGCTGTTCTAGGCTGGATCCTTTATTCTGAGCATTTCTAATTATCCAAGTTCAACAAGAAGGGTGCTAACCATGGATTCTCTAAACTCAAATATTGTTTCACAGCTTTTTTGAGTTGGTGACCTTTCCTTTAAAGTTAAAACTTTGTAAAAAATGTTAGTGCACTGTTGCAACTTTAGCTTTTATTTAAACCAAAAGATTGGCAGATACTTTGGACAAAGAAGTAGGGAGTAATTTTGATATTTTTAAAAAATTTTTCCCCCACAATAGTTTTAAGAAATGTTGAACATCTGGCATCTAGATCACTTTTTTTTTACCAACTCTGCTCTGAAATTTGACCTCAATGCATGACTTACTATTCAGAAAAGAAGTCTAGACCTTTGCCATCTTAGCTTTTGACTTGAAACTAAGGCAAGCCATAACTAAGGAGAAACAGCTTCAGGGTAGCTGGCAAACATGGAATATTAGGAACTAGTCTCACAGCTGCTTTGTGGAGATGACTACGTTTGTCTGCAGCTTCAGTGAGATGATGTACTTCTGCACAAAGGTGAAACTGAATCCTTGCCCAGGGAAAACCAGAGCAAACCAAGGCACAACAGTTCTTAAAGCCTGCCCCTTCTTGCTATCTTGGTCATGTATTTCTGTTTCAGATTTACCAAGTGAGCTGGTATAACTTATTATGCAGGAAATCTGAAATATACACAAGCCCTGAAATAAGAATAATGCCTGTGTACTAGAACAGTGTTTTAGTCTTTTCAACTAGCTATTGCTTGTCTAATTACAGCCATATCTCAGGTGCACGTATACCAGAAGGTTAACATATCTATGAATCCCTTTCCTCTCATCCCTGTCAGTGTGGGTATCCCAGGTGCCTGGTGTGGAAACACAATTATACGCCAGTCCTACTCAGATGGGAGTTTTGCTCAGCCTTTTGTGTACTAATGAGATAATGTGCATTACCAGTTGGACAAAATGCCCAAGTTCCTGAACTTTGATATGAATAGAAGTGGTGCTGGGCACAGGAAGCTCCTTGGTGTGCTTTTAACATGAATGTTACTGTACATCTGTAACTCGCTAATTAGAATATCCCAATTAACATACCAAAGGCTTTTGGGGATGTGTAAGTTTTTTGTTAGGATAAATTTAAGCCGTGCAATTTGAAGCTTAATCTATTATCGATGCAATTAAAGCCATCCTCATATCAACTACACAGGAAGGTATGTCTTTAGCCATTTTCATTAATAGAAGGTGCCATAAGATGACATGTTTATGTGAACTGATGCAAGAATGATAATTTAATGAAGAATATGTTATCATTAAAATATATATCAAAAATTTCAATATAAATTTGTTTCATAATCCTGCTACGGTTTCATAAATAATTTGGTCTTCATTGTACTGATAGTCCCAAATAACTGTAAAAGAAATTTTATTCTGATTATTTTGTTGTGTGCATACAGGTTTTGGTCAGTAACATCAATGTCACTGTTATTAGTGAGATCTCAAGAAAACCATGACTTAATAACTGTACCTACCTTTTATCAGATTTTTGACTTTGTGTGAATGGGTTATCTCAAGAAAATTATTTATTTAACACTTCTTTTATGCAAATAAATGTGTGTGTTTCGTATCTAGATGGATCCAGTTCTAGAAAAGCACAGAGAACAATTGGTTATTGAAGTTGGCAGAAAACTGGACAAAGCCCGCATGATTCGCTTTGAAGAACGGACTGGCTTTTTTTCTTCAACAGATTTAGGCAGAACTGCCAGCCACTACTATATTAAATACAATACTATAGAGGTAAAAGATGATGTCCTATTTCTGGAGGGTTTTTTCCTTGTTTTTAACATATGCCTATAGTAGCTGTAAGATATTACAGAATATGTAGCTGATTTGTTCACTGTATTTTCAAATCATATTTACTGAACTGGGGGTAGAGGAAATTGGAAAAAGAAAGAAAGTAAATATCAAGCAATACTGAAAAATTAGACTCTGTGAAGGGAGATTTGAAATTTCTATAGTGTTTTTGACTTCTATTAGGAAATAGATAAGAAACATTTTGATATTCATGGTTTGTGCAACCATTAGTACATGATAGCAAATTGTAGTGCAGTGTCTGATAACGGGTGACCTTCTCTGGGAGAAAGTCCTGTCATGTTGACAACCTGGAACAGCTTTTGGCACTGTAATCAGATTGTGTTGTAAACACATACAAAATTTTGTGGTATTGGAAACTTGATTTGATGTATTCATCTTAAAACATTTTCTTTTCTAGAAAATAAGTATTTTTCTTGAATAAAAACTAAAGACTCAGCATTAATATTTTTTAACTGTTTACTGTCACTGTGTATAATTAGTCTCACATATTTATTCAGATAGATATGTCCTAGACTTTTTTTTTAAATGGCCATATTTCATGTCTTTTGATTTTGGGGTGGCCAAAGCACTGGGAGGGGCTGTTTTTCTGAAACTGCTGAAAGGTCATTATGAAATTTGTTCCCATTTAAATTGTATCACCCTGGTCTTCCAATTGCTTGCATTTTAACCTTGTATGCCTTTTAAACTCTTGGCTAAGTTTTCTTCGTTTCCTGCTATATATGTGGTTTTTTTCAGTGACAAATCAATTCTTTTTGTTTTTAATAGACTTTCAATGAATTGTTTGATGCTCATAAAACTGAAGGTGATATTCTTGCTATAGTATCAAAAGCGGAAGAGTTTGAGCAGATAAAGGTAAAGACCGTCTTGAAACTAGACGCTTCTGTAGTACTTATTCCATAAATTTTGTTTAAAGACACAAGTTTTGTTAAATGCTAAACACCATTATAAAATGTTTTCTAAGTAAACATAATATGCTCTCACTCAAATTTATATGTAAAGCTTTAACTATAGTGCACTTTTAATAACTAGTTATGGATCTTTGAGTAATTCTTTTAAATACTTTTAAGAACTTTTCAGCTCTTCAATTATTAACAGGCGAAGCTAAGTGTCCGTTTGAATAGTGGGCCTAGAGATGAGCTAATTTTTCTGTTTGAAGTTTAAAGCATTATTGGATGTCTCATTGAAGAGTTTGCTCTATCAGGAAGGAGGCAGGACTCACTGAAGTGAATGCTGATATACTTTCTGCAGGGAACAGTATTAGATTGGCAGAACAATAAATTCTCATAAATGCAAATCTGAAATCTAGAAAGTTGTCATAAAAGATTTTATGCAGGCTAGAAGATTGCTATTCTATTGCACTCGGTTCAGTTCCAACCTCCCTTTTTGCCTCCCGTGTGGGTAGGACACAAGGCAATACATTCCAAGCTGGCATGAGCTTGTTTGCCCATGCTTCTGTCTCACAGAGGTACGAGCCAGACTCCACAGGGTTTGTTAGCTTGGGCTCATTGCCATTTTACTACAATTATACAACTTGCAGATCAGGGCTGGCTCTCAGTCACCTGGTTCTGCGAGCTGGCAGTGTGAATCCCTCACCATCTACATATTTACATATTTGCACACATTGTCTGGGTATTACCGTCTCTTTATCTAATGGAGAAATTCTATTTTGCTGTAATCTCTTCTATTATAGAAGATAATAAGCAGTGAGGTTTCACAGTCATACATGGAACATTTTCCAAGCTAGAAGGGTTTTTTTTATGATAGTGATATTCCTTGACTAGGTCTAAATTTAGCGTAATTTAATATTTAAAAGGAAAGCATATGGAAAATATGATGTGATATATTTCTGTATTTGTAATAAAGTTAGTAGTGATGCTTCTTGACTAAAGCACAGTTTTTCTAGTTTACATTCTCAGATGTATATGTTATATGTATCAGTGCACTGTCATTTCCAGATTTTTGTGATTAATTTGCTGTGCAGCTCTGAATGTTAAAAATAATAACTGGTTTTCACAATAATAACTCAGGATTTGCCCCCTGTGTGATAGAAATTGTGACTATTGATAAATGAATCACATTTCTATAACGCCTTTAAAAATTCTGAATTTTGAAATATGTAATTCACCATTAGCTAAAATACAGATCTAGATTAGACCTGTATTGTGTTGTGCAAGAGCAGAAAAAAATTATCAAAAATGCTGTTGTAAGCAAAGCATAATATTCCCCTGAAAACTGAGTCATCTGTGATGGTTCTGTACTTCATGTCTTTCTTTCGTGTGGGACTAATGACTAGAAAGTTGGGGATTTTAACCCAATTGTCTTAGGGTCTTTTGTATGTCAGGTAGTCAGGTCCAGATGAAAATTACTTTCAGATGGTTCCCTGCAGGGACCAAACATTTACCCTCTTTAAATAAGTTTTACACTAACAGACTATCAGTAAGCCAAAGAATATGTAGATTTATGCTAGTTCTGCCATGTAAGGGTCATCAGTTAGAATGTGAAATGTTATGCATTATTCAAACCATAGATATTAATATTTCTTTACTCATATTAAGACTTAATCTTATTAACAGTGAAAATTTTAATATGGTGAATCATAGTACTTCACAGTTTTTGAGTTTTAAATGTATTATAACACATGCAAACTGTGTAACTATAATGAGTACATTAAATGTTAATTCAAGATTGCCCTAATCCAGATGGACAGAAGTTTTACTCTGGTCAAATAAAAAATAAAATCTCATCAGATGAAGGATGGCAAGGTCACAAGATTCAATTTTTGTGGCATATCAAATTTTTGTATGTCAATGGCAACCTTAATAGATGGTGATGAATAACAAAATGTAATTGTGTCTCTATTAAGATAGTTTCAATTATGGTCTATTAGCTACATTGTGGAAGATGTGGGTTTACTGCTTTTTTCCTTCTTTTTATCCTCCTTAAAACTAGAGACTCCATTTAAAAGTAATATAACCGTGTTATAAGGAAAATGTGATTTCAGTGTAAAAATTTTTATCAAATTGCTTCAGCCTCTTCATAATGTATAATTGTGTTTTAGGTAAGAGAAGAAGAAATAGAAGAGCTGGATACCTTACTAAATGATTTCTGTGAACTTCCTGCTCCAGGAGGTGTGGAAAACAATTATGGAAAAATTAATATCCTCCTTCAAACATACATTAGCAGAGGGGAGATGGACAGCTTCTCCCTTATTTCAGATTCTGCATATGTTGCACAGGTAAAAATAGTATTTTCTACATTCTTGTTGATGTCTTCTGGCGTTTTAATTCCCCTAAATATTTACAATTATACAAATAGACCCAGATCTGCATCTTTGTTAATTTTTGTGCAACTTTATTTGAAAATCAGAGATTTGTGTTTGTGCGTGCAGGTAAGCTATAATACTTGAGAAGAAAAGTTTTGCCAAAGGTTACCTTGGGAGACTATGGCAGTTTTTGTTAGTTATGAATGTCCTTTTCTGTTTGTAGTATCCATATATCCTTATTATATTTAGTTGCTCTAACAGTGATTGCACAGAAATTATATTCTCTAAATTTCAAGGTTTTCTAAATGTGAAAAACTGTTGTAATCTATTTTTATTGTTTGTGTGTTTTTATACTTCATTCTGCAAAATATAATTTGTGTTTGATTCACATACCTTGATTTACTCACAAAAGATGTGCTATTGTAATTCTGTTACTAGGTGTAATCTAGCAAAAAATGTGCAGATTTACATACCAGTCTGTGTATTTGTTTGTTAGCTTCATTTGACCCCTAAAGGGTTGGTTGTAACACAGCATGTTTAGTTACCACACAAGCATGTGCACAGGGGGACATGACACAGATCTATTTAGGCAACTGTGACCCCAAAAAAGTTGTATCTTCTAGCCCATCTCTCTCTTACTCGTCTTTTTTTTTTTTTTTTTTTTTTGTTAACAGTCAGCAAAGATATTGCATGGAATTATTTTTGTCTCAGCCTCACAAAGCTGCTTTGGAAAGAATAGTTGCATTTAGTTTGTACGAAAGATGAGATTTAAATATACAAAATTATACATAGTCTTTAGCAATATTTTCATAGTATCATAACCTTCTTCAGAAATGTTTGTATTTTGTAGCACATATGGGTATAAATGAGAAAATACTGAATAGATTGTGCACATCAAAAAAATTGTGGTACTTGCACAGCAAAATAATTTTCAGTATGATCATTTTGATCTTTGCTTTCAAGGCAATTGCTTTTATTTGTATGTCTCATTTATTGCATGTTTAATGAGGCAGCATGGTCTTCTCAGATCTTCATAAACTGTACTTGTGGAACCAGTGCTGTAAACTGTGTAAACTGTGGGGTTTTTTGGGGTTTTTTTTTTGGTTTTTTTTTTTTTTTTTTTTTTTGGTTTGGTTTGGTTTTTTTTGGATACTGACTATTAAGAAAATTATTCATCCTTTCTAAGTAAGAGGAATGTGCTTCTTTAGTAACATATGCTTCCTATCACAACCAAATAATTTTGTATTTTTTATTCCTGTTGGCATGGCAGAGCCAGTCGGGAATGGTTATATTCTATTCGATGAATCAAGAACATAATTCCTAATCCAGACATAGTATTGGTAGGGAAAAAAAAATTTTAAAAAAGTATAGCTTCATAATACAGCTTGAAAAGTTTGTGAAAGGAATATCATAACTTAGGTTTTCAGGATAAGATGATCTCATTCAAACTTATGTTAATAATTATTTTTCCAAGTCCACAGCGTTTTTGTACGGTTTGGTATGGACTGTTCTCAGAATATAGTGAAATGTTTTTAAAAAGGCACTACTGTTAGGCTTCTGTGCAAACGTTGTGAAATTCGTTGTGAAATGGGATGCTATTATAGAAGCATAAACTAGAAAAAAACAAAACTTGAATTTCCATATCAAGTGAATTTGCAGGTATCTATTATATGGGGAATACATTAAGTGAATTTGCTTCAGAAGTGGATGATACACAATAAATTTAGAACTCCATAATGTTAGCATAACTGTGATCAAAGTTCTATGGCAGACCTGACACTGCAATTTTAATTGGTTGCACATGTTTCTTTTCATAATTTCAGAATGCAACCATGAGGTAGTTCTGCCACTAGACAGTGATGGAAAAAATAGTTTTCAAAAATGTTTGAAATCAGTTTGAAAAGAAAAATCTATTGTTATGTTTTGTCAAAGATGAGTCTATGGGATCCTTTTCATTTTACAAAGAATATTGAGAGAATTACAACAGTTTTGCTTTTTTCTTTTTCCTTTTCACTTTCCAGAATGCAGCTCGTATTGTTCGAGCTCTTTTTGAGATTGCCCTGAGGAAGCGTTGGCCTGCCATGACCTATCGGCTACTGAATCTCAGCAAAGTCATTGACAAGCGGCTGTGGGGCTGGGTGAGCCCTCTGAGGCAGTTCTCTGTCTTACCACCATCTGTCCTCTCCAAACTGGAAGAGAAGAATCTCACTATAGACAAGATGAAGGACATGAGAAAAGATGAGATAGGTGAGAAACCAGCCTGGCTGCTCTGCTTAAACTGTTAGAAACCAACGGGCAAGTAAGGACTAAACCTGAGCCATGCATCAATATTCCCTCTCTGGTCTGGAAGCCATGTAGCCACATACCACACATTATGGTTTCTCCAATAAAGAAAGTTTTTCCCAGTCTCCACAGCCTGTACAACGGCACAGCTCTGAGAATAAGGCCAGCTCATGTCCTGGTAGTCACAGAACACAGATGGAAAGGAGATGTCTATTGATAAGTATTTATGTATATATGTGTATATATACATATTTATGCTGACCTGTGTGCTTCCAATTCTCCTCACCTTACATAGCACACTACTGTAAAAGGCATATGTTTACTTTTGCCAGTTGGCACAATATGGCCATTTTTTTAGCTATTGACATGAAAAAGAATAAAACCAGATTATTACATCCAGGTATGCTATCAGTAAATGGCCTTCTTCTGAAAGACTGCATTAATTTTCATTGAACATGGAGAATTCATTGTCACTGGTGTCACTGCAACAAAACCTTAATGGAATTTTTTAAAGGATTTGACAGTCCAATAATGAGAAAATCCACAAGCCTACTGATAGACATAATGACAATTTCTAGTAAGTCTGTATAAACTGTTGTGCATAAACTGCACACCAGCTGGTTGAAGTCAAAAAAAGAATTCACTTCTAATGCATTTCTTTTTCCTTTGTGTATTTTTTTTTATTTGGACTTAATTTGCACCTGCTATTGCCAACCTGTTGATAAACAAACTGACATTTTTTGAAAAATCTAATTCTAGAATAAAAATACCATTCATACTCATTGCTTAGAAGCTGTCACATCTAACTTAATATTTCTTTCATTTGCAGGAGAACTACATTCCTAGCTTAGAAAACTTTGTTATGTGCTTAATCTAGGCTGGAAAAAGTTAAATTTGTAAGAGTTTGCAGAATTAGAAGCTATATTTTTATTTAATAAGTTAGACTAAAATTCTAGATGCTTACTTTAACTGCATTTTAATATATTAATATTAAATGTGTTAAAGGCATAGTATTTTATTTCAAGTGCTTGCATTATCATTTTTTATTCAGAAGTGCTATAGCACTTTTTAATTCACATCTGTTAATTTTCTGTGTATTTGTAATGTCTTTTAGTGCTTTCTAATGTGTTCCTTCCCATTAATTGTATTAGTGGGGTTTTTTGTATTTTGTTGTTGTTGGTTGGTTTTGTGGAGATGTTTTTAGTTTGGGGTTTTTAGGTTTTGTTTTGTTTAGGTTTGTTGGGGTTTTTTTTAATTGTTCTTTCTCCCCATACCCTCACTTGAGAATCAGGAAATTTTGTGTAAGAATACAAAATCAGTTTTGCTTCCTTCAATGTATTGGAACCAGTATAGACAAGATGGAAATGTATCTATATATACCTGCAATTTGTCTAGTTTTGGTTTATATTAACTTAGTTTGAAAGTAGATGAGACATGGGATTTGACTGCGAAAATAGGTCACTGCTGACCGTACATAATGATATTTCATGTTCTTCAACCTTATAAATATCAAACAAGGTTGATCTGTGTATTTCTGTGAAGTAGTTTCTTGGCACACTTCCTCCTGTCTGGCTTCTCTTTCTCAGGCATGTGAAGGAAGTCACCTTATTTTTATTTTGAATTCTAAGCCATGTTGAAATGAGAAAAGGCACAACTTCCAGGTACTGCCTTGTTTTATTACTCCACAGGGCTAGTTCAGTCTTAGTGTTTCTTGCTTCTTAAACGTTATTGAGACCTTGGAGACAGAGTAACAAAGAAGCTAGCTGGCTAGCTCGGGCCATGGCTTGTGGGGAGATGAAAGCATCAGATGAGTGTAGAGCATGTTGTGTGCGTAGATCCTGGATTCCAGGGTACCCTGAATTGATCAACACCAACCTATGAGCTATTGCAAATGTAACCATGGAGTTTCCAGAAAGCCAGGAAATCACTCTGTTAACGGAGATAAACAGTCCCTTTGTTTTCAGAATGCAGATGACAAATATTTTAGAATAAGCAAAATTTATTCTTTTGGGGTTTTGGGGGTTTTTTTCAGGCATGCCTATTTTCTTAGTCAGCTTTTGTTCAGAGGGTCTTAAATATTTCTTAAATGCCATTGATGGTTTCCCATAATGTGACTACAAAAAGGAAAAAGAAAGAGGGGGCTTAGGGGGAGAGAGTTTTATCATATTCCTTAAAAGCTGGGAGAGGAGCCTTATTTTCCCCTAACACCTAATTGTAAAAGAAACTCAGTGCTGTCCTGTACACAGTTCACCTCACATATTGAGATAAAGTGATTTTTGCTGTGAAACAGTGTACTTACCTACATAGGTTTTTTGAGTCATATCTTTGAATATTTCTCATCTGCCTTTATTTAACATGGTTTCTGAAGTTTTACCTCTAATTGCAAAAGCTAGTCACTGTCCAAGTATGCTGTAAGACTGCATATATCATCAGGGTACCAACATAAGGGGTTTGGTTTTTAATAACCCACTTGGTGGAGGTGCAGTTCTTTTACTGACTGCAAATTAAACTGATTAAATATGCATTAAAACTTTTGGTTAGAGGTTTGATTCTCAAGCAGGGTCACAATTTATTACTTCGGAGTATAAACACCTGTGTGAGACAAATGTATCTGCCAATTTGTTAAAGAAAAACTGAAAAGAGGATGGCAGTATCAATCAAAAAAGTGCAGTTTCAAGATGCTATGCTCATAAATGTCTTGTAATTGCAAGAAAAGGTTTGTATTACCTTTTCACTTGCACATAATGCAAATAATAAGACTTCTCCTTTTTAAAATTTATTAATGTTTTTTTAAATGGGTAAGTATGCACAGAACCACATAATGATGCCAGAAAATATAAGTAGCAATAGGTAAGGTAAATTTTAACAGGGAGTGTTTATGACCATCACAATTAACATCTAAAATATGCTCCACATAATTACAATAACGATTTCAGTGGAAAGGTAGTAAATAAGCCATATTTTCCTAAATAAGCCAGAAGGTGAAATAATTTCAGGAAAAAAAGAAATTACTGCTACATACTTTGTTTTATATTCAAAATGAAGGGCAAGGGAACAGAGATTTGAGCTGTAAAATACAAGTAGGACATTTTTCTAAATTAATAGAATCCCTTTATTGCCTTAGTTACCATGATTACAATAGAAAATTTTTTAAATTGCAACATTTAATTTTTCCTTTGTCTCAGTTACACACTGTTATATTCGGACAGATCAGAGCTGCTGTGAGTTGTTTACTTATGTGCATTTTTAATCTGTTAGGTACCTTTGTTGAGTTTTATGAAAAGCATTTTGCCTACTTTGAATCGCTACATAGAAATTGTAGAAGTTCAAATCAAGTAAAGACTTGGTATTTGTGCTCTGAAAAAGAACTATATGGCTTGGTAAGAACCTGGTCAACAAGTCAGCGAAGGAGAGGGAGCTAGCTTGACATAATGTTTTCAGTGTGAATTCGTAATAGTTATTTTAACCCCTTAGTTATAGCCAACAAGGGGGTTAATACTGATTTTTCAAGGCTCTAAATTGCTAATTCAAGTTAAGTATTACAAAATAATCAGACATGCCAGGTCAAGAGAGTCAGACATTTACGTACCCAGGAGCAAAACAAGCAAGCCATAATACTTCTCTCCAAAAGCCTATTTGAAAGTCAGAGTTGCATGCTTTTTCCTGGAAATGCAAATTCATTACACCTAATGTTTTCTTGGCAGGTCATATGCTGCATCATGTGAAAATTGGGTTAAAGGTAAAACAGTGTGTCCATCAAATACCCTCCATCGTAATGGAAGCAACAATCCAGCCAATCACCCGCACAGTGCTCCGAGTTCGGCTGAACATCGCTCCCGACTTCACCTGGAATGACCAGGTAAAAAAAAAGGGGAGGAGGAGGCAAGATGAGAAGCATTAGTTTAGCTTCAGTAAAGGAGATGATCACTGGGAGTCCATAGCTGTTTGGATAAAAAAAGAAAAAAAGAGCATTTATTTTAGCTAAAAAGCAAATTTGATAATAGGAATGGGATGACCTTATGACTATTGTTGAAGAAAGCAGGCAAAGATCATTTTTCATTTCTGTTAATCCTTGTAAGATTGGGCTGTGTATAACACATTGAGGCAAATGCTTGATACTGAATATTCACAGTAGTCACCCATGGATTAGAGTTAAGTGCCCAGAAAGGAGAAGCAAGAGGAAGGAATACATGAATGGCTTGCTGAACTATGAGTGAATGTCAAACACAGAAAAGCTTTGAAATGCAGTTCATATATGCCAGGTTCTCCTGTACCTCTGGGCTTCACAAATATATATTCACAATATCAGTGCCTTGTTCTGACTTGTCTGAACAAAAAAACTGGGATAAACTGTTTGGAACTATGTTCATCTGTATTTTATAGTGCAAATTTATATGAAAGAAGTTGTACCAGTTGCACATTTAGATATACACATGTCCTTTGATTCAGAATCTGTTCATTAGAAATACATTTAAGTCTAAATGAAACATAAATGACCACATGGGGGCATTGTATTGTTGCTGTTACTTCTGAAACTTTCTACAGGGAAAAAAGATACCTCCATGGGCAAACATAATTTTTTTTCTTTTAGACTTATGAGATTTATGCTTAAGATGAATTATTTTGAAATGTGGATATTAAGTATCTGTTCTTTTCTTTTAAATTCATTTTAAAATCCTTTCAATTACAATTTTACCTTAATTAAATGAGAGTTTTATTCCACAAATATCTAAATTACTTTAGGAAATATTTTCCCTGATGGAAGCTGTTTTATTTCCTTGCGGGAGTTTCACCAAGTTATCTTATAAATGGGAGATTAGCATCAAAATATAGAAAGTTTGATTTTGCTTGCCACCTAGATTTATTGAAGAAATATTTGAATGGATTCCTAACATGAATTATAACATGAAATTTTTTTTGCCTTATTTATGTGCAATACTTCAGAAGGAAAATAAAGCATTACTTTTTAGGATTGAAACATCCTGTAATCTGCTAAAGACAAAAACAATCACTTTTCTTCATATTAAACTTAATCTTAATACAAAGTAATTTCTCAATCCATTGTTAGGTTTTTCAAAAAAAACCTAGGTTCGATATCTTTACAGGTTGAAAAGGGGTCCACACAAAATCATACTGTTGTTTTGATTCTGAACTTCTAAATTTAGAACAAAATTTTATTACAAGTCTATTTTCTGCCATAACCCCCTTTACACAGTTTTTTTGATGATTGCTTTGGAAACAGTATGATTTGTTTTATCACTTAAGTTTATGGAGATGTTTTTATGTGAATTTGTTTATTGGTAATCATAAGAACTTGGAAAATTTTTTTTTGCTTTTTTTTAATTTTTGTAATGTGGTGTTGATTTTCCTGTTTCTTTAGTAAATGAAGCTTCTATCACAGTACATAACTAAAGCTGTTAAATTTTAATAGTCTCTGAAAATGAATAACTGTCTCAAATTCAAGCATAAATACTCTGAAAGTGCTTCTCTATCATCACATTATTTTAACAAGTTTTGCAGAAGATGGCTATAGAAACTTACCAGTATACCTGTAATTAGTAGGAAAGTCATTTGCTAAAAAATTCCGTCTGAAGAATTGCAGTAATCAAGTAAAACCAGTTATGAAAACTTTAAACACCATGCTTAGCTGAAATAGCCTGCTTGGCTAATATTTCATGGTTTTAAGATTGTTCCTTTACCTGAAAATTAATTCTCTAATGATCCCATCACAAACTTTGCATTTGACGTTACAAGAGAAAGAAGAGATGTTTTTGTAGTTGTGAGATATGACATCAACTTGATCTTCAGTTTTCAGTACAGAGAGCCCTTAAGTTCAGTAAAAGCATGTAAGCCAAATCCCACATTTTTATTCTATTGTTAGAAGCAAAGGACTATAAACATACCCAGACAGAGCAATTAAGCCTTAATGCATCCAGGAGGGGTCCAGCAGAAATGCAGAATAATGCAAGCAGTATTAATTAGCTGAGTCATAGATCAGACATATAGTTTTAGGGTGATGGTTGCCCAAAATACAGGTATGCGTCAGTTCTTAAGTGCTCCCCAGAGTTCTTGCAAATCGTTACTGGAGAAGATGTTACGTTTCCTGTTCCCAGATTGTCCTACTTACTCCATGCAGTTTTTTCATGGGACTTTCCAAAGCCAGGTTGCTATTACAGTTTGTAATAAAATTTCTGAGCTATGAACTTAATTGTCTTACTTAATTCTCTCATCTCTTTTAAATGCCCCTAAACACTGATGAAATAAGTCTCACTGTCACTTTTCAAAATGTCACCCTGCGTGTCATTTTAGTTTCACTGCTTCAGTTCCCAATGAAGCTGCTAGTGAAATTCAAATGTTATAAAAATGAATGAGTGTCCATTTATTTGTATATTGTGCAACTGTGGTAAAATAGAAAGAAAAGCACCTTTCTATGCATTCTTTGTGCATAGTTTTGTCTTCACAAACCAGTAAAGACTGTTTTTTGACACAGACACAGTAATGAGTTATGCTGAAAATAATGTGTGCTGTGTGAATCAATACCAGATTCCTGGAGCATTAAAATTGCCATTAGAAGCAGCTATGCACTTTGTATTTTTTTCTATTAAGTTTAGGAAAAATTCCAACTTTTTTTTCATCTCCTGGTTTTGCAGCTTATCACAGTCCCCACCAGAAACACCAGACATCTGCATTCATTTGATAGTATGTCTTCCATATTCCTTTACTATGCATTTTTCTTAATTTCCAAGATATTTAAATAAAATGCTTGTACATTGGCAAAGGTTATTTATTCTGACAAAGAAACAAAAAATCTTAATTTAGCATCATACCTAGCTATGATTTCTGGCATTGCAAAGTAGGGTACACAACAAAGCAAACAAAAATCTAGGTTTAAGAAGACATGTTGCCAGATGGCAGGGAAATCATCAAGTGACAGCTCTATTTATGTTCTTCTCACTTCACCTGTAACGATGGCTACATCTGCAAGCTTCTGAATGCACTTACTGTATTTTTCTAGAGGAGAGGGGATGAGAGAGAGGAATGTCACAATTCAGTGTCCATTTTTTTCCTGAGAGAATGTTTTTGACTGAAAAATGAGCGGACAGTTGCAAACGACAATCCTCTACACAGAACCCAAAGGCAAAAGCACAGGGAGGAATAAAGAGAGCCTAGAGGGAACCCTTGGGGTTAAGTAAATTTATGAACAGCTGAGGCACTACCTTTAGTTGCATTTGTATCATGTCCATTTATATTGTATTTACCTTAAGCAAACCTTTATTGAAGCATAATCTTTAGGCAGACTGATCTGATTAAAAATGTTATTTTTCTGTTACCTCTGATTTCTGTACTTCTGTATTCCTTTGTGAGCCTATCTCATTCAGAAATGCATCCCCTATTTCTAGAGAATCTTGTTAGAACTAAAACAAAGCTATCTTTTCTACTCATAAAGGTACATGGTGGTGTTGGAGAGCCCTGGTGGATCTGGGTAGAAGACCCGACTAATGATCACATTTATCATTCAGAGTACTTCATCATTCAAAAGAAACAGGTAATGGACTTCATTCAGAATCTCATAGCAAAACAGAAACAAAGTTAGTGAGATGTGGATTTGTCAGGTCATACAGTGTTTTGACCTAAGCAGATTTTCAAATCAGTAGTACAGCTTTCAAATTCAGATGTACTTGATCAGCTTGGACTTCCACAGCAATGTTTTCTATGCTCAAATATCCTTTTTTCTCTTCCTCCTTTGCTGGGACCGTTATTTTCAGGTGATATAGAAAGACTGTAATGGTTTCATCTGTTAAAGAGCAAGATTAAGAGCCAACCTTATTTTTATCTTTTGAAGATAATGGAAAAAAAATTCATTCTGGGCAGTAAAATATTTTATAAAGATGTAAACATTTGCACACATACTTTATTGTTTTGTGTTAGCAATGCTTTTGCAAGTGAGGCAAACTATGCTTTTTCAAGTTACTGATTTTTCTGTGCAGTAATTCTTCTCTACATGTTTGCACTAGGTCATTACTAAAGAACCTCAGCTGCTGGTGTTCACAATCCCAATTTTTGAACCTCTTCCTTCTCAATATTATATTCGAGCTGTGTCTGATAGATGGTTAGGAGCAGAGGCTGTGTGTATCATAAATTTTCAACATTTGATTCTTCCAGAGAGACATCCGCCCCACACAGGTAACTTCAAATTTGATCATTTTGTTTTCATTGATGTTGCTCATGTTGGGTTGTTTTTTATGGTAGTGCAATAACACTCTTACTTCTGCTTCATTGGAGAAAAATTTATGGAATTTCACTTTGTGACATTTCTTCTCCAGCTTTCTAAGATTTTCCATTATTGAACAAAATGCAGGAATTTTGGTTTCATCTCAGTATAATACCAGCCTTTTAGTTACTCCAGATTCTCTACAAAGCATAAGAAAACTGAACCTGTCATATAAAACTAAGCAAATCTCTGTGTTATGGTATGTCTTAGCTTGGTGCTGCCAGCATTACCTTTCTTCTGGACCAGCTAAAAATAATCTTAGACTGTCTAATACATGGCATTCAGCAAAGAACAAAGAATGCTAAAATTTTGAAAATATGAAACATTTTACTATTTTTGCTGAGATATATTTATCATAGCAAGTACTGTTACAGCACTGAACATCACATTTCATCTCATGCAAGTTGTGGCCTTCCCCTCCCCCTCCTTTTTTAACACTTGGCACAGAAGCATATGTTTGTGTTTTGCTTCTTTTTTTCTGGATACATAAATTGCTTTATACATTCATTGGGCCTGATGTCACTGTAAAACCTTTCCCCTGTAATTACATTTGGCTCATCTAGCAGTCTGCTGAGTGCCTTCAGAAATGCACAGTTCTCATACGGTGTCGTCCTTTGGCATGCACAAATTCACATGTGTTTGTGAAGTGTTTAGCTATTGTTATACTGTACCTACGCTGTCTGGAATAGCATGTGTAACCTTTTTATCTAATTGACTGATCACTGACTACTATTCAGAAGAAACAGAAAGATATTTACACATCACCAGTTATGGAGACTCCAGGATTTATGGTAATTGATTTCAATTCCCATCTGGTTCCCACTCAACAATGAAGTACATAGAGGCTCTGCTAGGCAAAAAAAACCTTCTTTCTCCTCAACAGAGCCCAAGAAATCACTGTTTCAGTGGGAATGATAAAACAGCCATAAGGTATCAGTGAAAAGCATGTGAAGAATATTAGGCATCATTGCCTCAGTAGATTTTATGACTCCCATATCATACCTTAATGTGAAGCACCCTGAAAAGACAAGGAGACCTCCAGCCACAAAAAAAAAACCAAACCCAAACTTCAAAGCAAGCATCTGCATAGCAGAATCACTGCAGTCTCCTTAATTTGGTAGGATTCCAAATCCAATCTGGTTATATATATCATCTTCCAAATTCCACAATCTCTAATTCTTTGGATAGCAGATGCCCTCAAGATATATTGAGAATCACATATTGAAAAGCTGTTTGTTTGTTTATTAAGATTATGTCTTTAATTATACATTTAAAGTGTAAGATGCAAAATTTAGCTGTACTCATCTGATTTCTATTACTCCATTAACTTGGAAACTCCAAAGAATCCTTCCTTCTTAAATAGGTTTTTTTCCCCTTGAACTTGAAATACTCCACATTCTGTTATCATAAGAAGCTGGATGTAAATACGATCTAATGCAGTGAGTTTAGAACTTACTACAAGTGTGTAAAAAGAACACAGGTATAAGAAAAAGATTAATATTTGCAAATAGCTGAATTCACAGCTATCTGAGTACTTTAAAAATTACTTGCAGAAATATATATCAGAGCTATAAAAACACCTTTTCATTTTTCTTCATCAAAATGAACAATTACACAAATGTGTACTCACTGTTTTATGAGATACTAAGTAAAACATTTTTCAATGTAAATTGTTTTCCACTAAATTACTGGCTAATATATTTATCTTCATAACAAGCTATGTCATGTCATGGCATCTCTTCTCATGCACTTACGATTATTTTGTGGTTTTAGAGCTTTTGGATCTTCAGCCTTTGCCTATCACAGCCTTGGGACATCCTGAATATGAAGTTCTGTACAAATTTACACACTTCAACCCTATTCAGACACAGATATTCCATACCCTTTATCACACAGACTGCAATGTTCTTCTTGGAGCTCCTACAGGTTCTGGAAAAAACGGTTTGCAGCTGAATTAGCCATCTTTAGAGTTTTTAACAAGTATCCCACATCAAAGGTTTGTAAAATAGGTTTACTAGAATCATTTTGTTATGAGCATTTTTTTGGTAATAAAAACATCTAGAAGAAGACTATGGGGAACTGAATGTTGCTTTTTCCATTTTATATGCATGTGGATACAAAATGGTAGTGCATTATGTACATTATGCTTTTATTTCAACTGTTTATTTCAATCAACTGACAGCTAGAGTTAAATCGACAAAAAATGGCATGCAGGCATGCTGGATTTCCTTTCCTCCCTTACTTAATAGCATTTCCTGCTTTAATCTCCTTCTACTAGCAGTGGTACTGTTTTATAGCTATTAGTTCCCTTCCATGTGAGTACGACTAGCCCAGTCTCTCTGTTATTTAAACAAATAAGTTGCAATTAATTACTACAAGCCAGTTTTCTGTTCCAGCTCCCCCCTGTGTTTTAAGTTGCCTAAAAGCTGAACAACTCACCTTTTGGAGTTTTGTTTTCAAAGTGAATATATACCTGCTTCTTGATTTAGCCATATTGCCTTAGTTAGCTACATTCTAGCTTTAAAGTCTTTCAAAAAGATCTTTGTATCTGACTAAGAAATTTTTAAAAAGTATAACCTTTCTATTAACAGAAATCGTGTACATAAATTCCTTAATCATCTTCGAATTTAAATATCTTCATGTAATTTGTTAGTCCAAGTGAAGTAAACAAGTCACTCAGTTTCAATTTATCTGTGAGACATAAAAATAGCTAGCTCTCAAAGGAATATATATTTTAGGGTTTAATAAAGCTGGAAGCCGGGCTATGTATTTCAAAGAATGTATGTGAATTCTTCATGTTGCAGTTTCTTCATGTTCAAGAGCTTTAGAATTTTTAACCATTAATCTATAAGTAAATATGTTCTGTACATGTGAGCATATTCCCCTCCGCAATGCGAGCTTCTGTGAGAAAAATATTGTGACATTTTGCTTAAGATAATCAGCTTTTTTATTTAATTGGTAATGTTTTAATAATTTAATGACATAACTAGAAATCGGGTAAGGTATTGCTTGCTAGAAATTCAGATTATTTCTGTTCCAGATTGTTAACGTGCAGATTTTATAGTCATGGCAAAAAACCACCATTATTTACATAAGCGGGTTTTGATTTTAAAAGGTGTGATAAATACTTAAATTTCAATAAATTATTCTTTATCTGAGTTTATTTGCTTATTAATTGCTCAGGGGAAAAAGAACAATATTTTCAGGCATTATGTTTGTTTTGAATATAATCCTGCTGTAGCTCATTTCAGGATCTCAGACCTTATTTATTTTATAGATTATGAGTATGTCAAATCTGACAAATACCAAGTGTTTTAGGTACACTTTAATAAAGGTGTCTTGTTTAACTTATAATTTTGTGCCTTTTCTTTTGCAGGCAGTGTATATTGCACCCTTAAAAGCACTCGTCCGTGAGAGGATTGAGGACTGGAAAGTTAGGATTGAAGAAAAGCTTGGTAAAAAGTATGTTTCTCCTTATCTAATCAGAGAAATGAGAAGCAAAAGAGCAACTCATCAAGTATGAATGAATCTAAAAATACTTATGAGTATTTCAAAAAGGGTTTTGGTTTTATACTGTCCTTCAAATTTCTAGTACTTGAAAAGTTCTATCAATAGTCACTCATAGATCAAAACTAAGAAAGGGATACACTTTGATACCCAGCTATTTTCGTTTTCATTGCTTGCCAATATAAAAAATTCAGAGCTCAGATTTCACTCTACAATATCCTTGCATATTGAAAATGTAAGTCAAAATAAGTTCTTGTTAGAAACCTCAGCTGTAAGAAACATACAGGATTTGCATAAACTGTATAGTAGCAGCACTATGTCCTTCATATATAAATTAATATAATTTTATTCCTCGGTAGCTTTAATTTCCTGCTGATCTTTCCAGGTGTTGACTTCAACCATTACTTTATGATCTATAAGATATATCAGTCATGTTGATGCTTTCCAAAATTATAGTTCTGAATTAAATTTTTTATGCATTGGATGCGTTATTTAGGGCCTTCACCTTCTCTCAATATAGCCTTTTTCCCAACTTAAGCTCAAAGCACACAAAAGAAAGCAATGCTGCTCTGTGTACATGAAATTACCAATAACATTCCAGTTGTTATCACAGCAATGAGACAGAATATTTTATGGTATTATTTCTTTTTTTTTTTTAATTTACAATTATTGTGACTAAAATCTTGAACAGACTATAGACATTACTTTGAGGATTTTTTGTTTGATGTTCAGCTGGATTTAGAATGTGTCATTGAAAAGTCTAAAACCCATTATAATGGATCCATCTAAAATGATGGGTCATTGCAAATGCTGTGAACAATTGGAAAAAATCTGCTAATCTTCTTCAAAAGTAATCTCAGGCTAATCTCTGCACCAGTCTTAATGGACCTTCACCAACAAATGCAATACACACAGCAGTTTAGCCCTATCATTCAAACCAGAGATCTATGCAGAACAGCAGGCAGCAACTTGGTAGCCTCCATGAAAGCTTTCATCCTGTCTGTGACAGGATGTTAAGATTCACATTACATCATACCAGTATTATGTTATCTTCATTTTGAAGAGCTTACTGTTGGTTTGGACTCATCCTCTTCTTTTTATATGATTTTGCTAAGGAATGGTATTTGGTATTTATATGGTATTTCCTAGGAAAACAGACAGGTTTGTTTACTTAAAACAATTTTGAAAATCCTGTTAAATATGTTTGACAAGAAGCAGAATTATTTTCCTGAATTTTGTTTCTTTCTACTTTTAGGAATTTAAGGAGTAAATATGTTAACATTAAAATGTTTTAAAGCTTTGTAAAGCCAAGCCACTGTCCTTCTTGATTACAGGGTTGTAGAATTGACGGGAGATGTGACTCCTGATATGAGAGCTATTGCCCAAGCTGACCTGATTGTTACTACCCCAGAGAAGTGGGATGGTGTCAGCAGAAGCTGGCAGAATAGAAGCTATGTTCAGAAAGTTGCCATTCTCATCATAGATGAGATCCATCTTCTAGGTGAGCATGCTTCACTGCTTTTGATCAGAATCGTTACTAAATTTGAAGTGTGCTGTTACTTATGATGAGAATATACTTTTTGACATCTGAACCTTTTCTTTTTCTGTTTTTCCATTGACTTTTCCTTTACTAGGGGATGAGAGAGGCCCAGTATTGGAAGTCATTGTGTCTCGAACAAACTTTATCTCATCTCACACGGAGAAGCCAGTAAGAGTAGTTGGTTTATCCACTGCTTTAGCAAACGCCAGAGACCTTGCTGACTGGCTAAACATTAATCAGGTATGAAAAACGTTTTAGAAAACAGATATGTATTTGTCACACAGAAAAGCAAAATAGCAATTGGTAAGATAATTCAAGGTTAAACTTGAACAAAACGTTCTCTTGCAGATGGGTCTGTTCAACTTCCGACCGTCCGTGCGCCCAGTTCCTCTGGAGGTGCACATTCAGGGCTTCCCTGGTCAGCACTACTGTCCTCGCATGGCCACCATGAACAAACCTGCTTTTCAGGGTAAGCAGCAACCTCCTAGATCTTTTCCTTCTTTCTCTAAAAGAAAAAGGGTCTTTGCACAGTTCATTTGCAGCACATTTGCAACATGTGTTACTGTATGTACTCTTGGCATGTATTGGGAGAATCTGCTCTGCTAATGGCCCAAAGCTATTTGTCTGAAACATGAAGTGTGCTGCAAATGCAACATGTAACAGAGGAATGTAATGTATTTAGAACAGAAGAATAAAATTAGTGTTAGTGAAGGGGAAATAAAATGTGTTTTCTCTTAGTGTTTGACACCAGAGAGAAATATTTGTGTAAAAATATTTGAAATTTAGAAAGCAATAAAACAATTCATATTATTAATATGCTGAGGTATTTTCATATGGACCACTGCATGTAAGCATAAAAAAAATTGTGAACAGAAGTTGCAAGTCAGGCTAACCTCCTATAATTCTAGTTTCAAAGCAATAACCATAAAATTCAAAATTTGTAGTGCATCCAGATATGCTTCTGTTTCCAATTTTTTATTCTTAACCAAGCTGGCAAGCAGTATAGATTTAAGAAAAGCTCTCTTGTATTTTATTTGAACATGTTTTGTTCTGGTTACATAAGGAATATTTATTATATCAATTAAAAATAACCTCCAAAATAAATTTTGTGGTGTGAACTGTTGTTGATTGTGAGGTGACATTTGTGAGGGGACTTTTTAGCTGCTTTAATTAGCCTTATGACAGAAGCAAAGTATTGATTGTGGACTAGAGACCAATCTTGACAGCTCGGATTATTTACACCTCCACAAGAGCATTGTACAAAAACACTAATGAACAATAAATCTGTCTTGGGCTGTTCTGCCACACCTGTTCCTGAAGCAACAAAAATCCATTAGATGTTGGGGTTTAAAATATATAGATATATTGGCATATATAGTTGTAAGATATAAATACACATGAATTATCCTATTTCAGTAATTTCACAAGTGCATTGTGTGTGTATATGCAGGAGCACATGCTGTATGGTATTCATGAACTGCAGAATAATATGTGCTGGTAGGCAGTATTAAATAGTTTTCAGAAATTAAAAATACATAAATTTAATTGCTTGAATGAGAACTACATGAGAAAACACACAAATGGATTTATAAGTGGTTTAGAGAGAGTTTAGAAATTCTAGGTACACCTGTTTATACTTCTAGTGCTTGTTGATGTTAGAAAATATGTATAAATATGATTTATTGCACGCTCTGTTCCTGACTTGTTTGACATGATACAGTCAAGGTTATTTTAGCATTTTCATGGCAATACTTATTCCTGAGACCATAAAAATTTCACTGCAACCTGAAACTTTTCAAAGATAGGCTGAGCAAGAAAATGCTATTTTAAAAAGTCCTAAACCTGAATTGATTTCAATATATCATAATTGGTTTAAATATATCTGACTAGTTCGTTGGCTCAGAAACAAAGTTCTCTTGTACTGTATTGCCCACTTTCACAGCATCTATTGAAAAGTCACTTTCTACTTTTTTCACATTTTCTGATATTGGTAGTTTGAAGTGATCCTCTGTAGTCTGATTTGAGTTTATGCAGTTTGAGCTTAGGTTCAGGCAGAAAGCAAGTTTTAGACCTTCATGGCACTGAGTCTGAAACAACATACCCCAACAGTGTAGGAAAAGAATTTACATACTTTTTTGGTTGAGATAAAGAAATTTGCAAGCTTGAAGTCTAGAAAGCTTGTCTAGATTTTGTGGTGTTTTGTTGGTTTTTTTTTCATAGCTGGTTCTCTTATTTAGCTGACAGCATTCAGAAGGGAAATTGAGACTCAGCTAAGCATAGTTTTACAGCCATTGGTTCAGAGGTGGTGTATTCTCACCTCAGTTGTATCCATCCAGCAGAGTGGAGGCTCAGTGTCACCTGCAGGGACATCTATCAACTGTCATGGGATTGAAAAGATAAACTCTCATCTTTGTCATTAAAGGGTCTAATTCTCAAAATTCTGTTTTGCTCAACAGCAATTCGGAGTCATTCTCCAGCCAAGCCTGTTCTTATTTTTGTGTCATCCAGGCGTCAGACGAGGCTTACTGCCTTAGATCTCATAGCTTTCCTAGCCACAGAAGATGATCCCAAACAATGGCTGAAGATGGACGAAAGAGAGGTAGAATCATTTTACCTTCCTTATTTGCTCTTTGCTTCTGTCTTAATGTTTGTTTGGGAAAAAAAATCATCTGAAACGAGTTGTTTGAGGGTAGATCTTGAAAGAGTTGTGCATATGCTAAATTTCCCTATGTATTAAAAGTAGTGACAGCATTAAGGCTATAGAAGCGTCTGTGCAAGAGCTGAACTTCAGAACACCAACTCTTTTATCTTTGTTTTTTCCTGCATATCTTATTAATGCTAGTTCCATGGTCCCAGACAACATATATCACATGGTGCAAGTCTTTGATACAAAGATAAGACAAAGACTAAAAGAAAGAGGGCTAGTGCTCTCTAAAGTTTACAGCTGGACATCTGTGACATATAGATGTTGAGCTGAAATCTAAACCAAATCTCTTTCAGTGTTTTATGAGAAAAATCATCCTTCTCATAAGATGCATTATGTATGTGTATATACATATATATCTGTGTGAATATATGTACCTATGTATATACATGCATCCATCTATATTCCTAGATAGATAGACATGCTGCAGAACCAATCCTTTAGCAATGGTTCAGTCTTGCATATCAATGAAATAAATCAATGATATTAAAAACAGTAAAGAAAGCTTCTGCCAATATCTTCCTTTTAAAAATATAGATTGCAAAGTCAAACACTTAGATGTTAAACAATGCTAGCAGAAAGGCTTGGTTTTTATTCTTTTTCAAGCAATAATCTTTAATTACGTTTTCTTCTTTTTTTAAAATCTTTTGTTTGCTGCAAAACATGAATGATGGCTAAATAATAAACAACCATTCAATATTCTTTTTTATCTGCAGTCTTCAGACTGTATACCAGATTATATTTAATTCACTCAGTTAAGCACCTGCTCTGAATGCAGTATTATTTATTTCACTCTGCACAAATGGTCCTGATTATAGTATATCATTGCAAGAAAACAGGTTTTTATGGTCAATATTAAGATTTTCTAGATTTTAGAGACTAGCTTTTTCTAGTTATTGCCAATCTTCTACAAGGAATTACTTTGCTAGTTTTGGGCCAAAAAACAGCAAAATGCAGTAATCATAAATATTAAATCCAAGTTGAATACTGTATGAATATTTATATATCAACAGTTTTTTAAATAGTTATACAATTATAAATATTATATACCAGAAAGTATAGGTTTCTAGATTATATTGTTTGTGTTTATTTGCTCTTTGCCAAAAAATAAAATGGGATTTTTCAGAGATAAAGCATAATATCTTTATACTTACTGTTTTGGGTGGATTTTAAAACAGAAAATAGCTGTCTTGGCTGATAAACCAGTGTTACTAAAGCATATCTCAACTTGATGGTGCTTTTCTAGCTGTATAACCTCTATTTAATGTTTTCTTGAACCTAATAGAAACATTCCATGTCCAAGTTGTTATTACTTAGTAGAGTACTCTAGTACCTTGTGATGGTTTACTGTCATAATCTCACCTACAGTTAGAGTATGCACCAGGCAGCTTGCCCTAAATGACTTGCATTGTTAGGAATAGTTTCCCCATGTCCTGGGAGCCACTGCTATTCTGAAAAACACTGTAACTGAGGCTTCTTCACCTGCTGGAAAAGGGTTTTCTATTAGGAATCTTTGAATTTCATGTTTCAGAATAAGCCTCTGAAGGTTTTGAAATAGGAGCCAACAAGGACAAGCAGACTTTGCATTTATTAGTTTAATAGCATTTGCATATGATTTGTATTTGAATTAATAAGCTGAATATTTGGAGCATGAGATACCTACCATGTTACTCAGTTCTGATTACGTAAATGTAAAAGACTGAGGATTAAGTTCTAAGTTGTTATATCTTACCACTATTATGCAGAACACAATTTTGTTTGAAGTACCCACAATTTGAAGTGCACATTTCTTTGGGCAATTATGGGGACTAGTTTGTAGTTTTGTGTTTTAAATGAGCATGATTAGCCTGAGTTTCATTTGACATTGAAGCAAAGGACAAAGTTCTAGTAGTGCTACATACATAGTGTATATCCTGCCTAATTATTTAATAATATTCTAATAATAATAAAAACTCAATAATTTAGGGGGGTTTTAGTTTTAAAAAATTACCCTCAAGTAATATTAACGTCAGGCTTAGATGTGAAAAAGACAAAATTCTCTCCAGATCACTATAAATTTTTTAAGTTTGAAAATTAGAACTAGCAAATACTTTATATTCAACCCTTGTCCAAAATTTCCTAACGTTTCTTAAGTGTTTCTTAATTTCATATGGGGTTAAAATGGACCAGTTAGAAGAATTAAATTGTTGTTGCCTTTTAAACAACTTTTTTTTTCCTGACAGTTTTTCAGATTTGTTTTTTGGTTTTGCTAACTACTGCTCCTTTACGGGGATTTACAAATTACTTTATTTTCAAAATAGTTGTAATTCTTAATTGTGAAGTATTTTGAGATAAAAGAGATTTTCCATGGGTGTATATAAAGTTAGTAAGCTGTACAGCAGATCATGGCATTTTTCTTCAGTCAGCTTTATTTGTATAATATTATTTTGACTGACATAAGATTCCTTTGAGAACTCATTAGTAAGTTTTATTAAATGGTGTAATTGGGTTTGCTGCATGATGGCTAAAAGTTCATCTGTTTGTTAGCTTCTCAGTAGATTTCTTAAGGCTTCTTGAAACGTTCTAAAACAATGCCATCTGTGATAGCTTCTAAAGGACTGATTTGAGGTAGAGACAGATTCTTACAGCCATTAAAAGTGTTTTTTCTTTGTTCCTTTGTGAGATGGTATCAGAGAGATTCAGGCCTTGTGGGGAAGAGACTGGAATACAGCAGAGATCAGTACTGAATCTTTATTAATGTGTTTTTACCAATACTAGATCTCTGTTTATCAGCTATGCCATCATCTTAGCTTCCCTCATCTTCTCTGCAGAGATTCTCCCTGTGGTGGCAAACCAGCCTCTTGTTTGAAGCTTGTGATGAATGATTCTGTTCACAAACTTCCAGGCTGCTTCTCACAGTACTCTTAGATAACAGGCAAATCCACTTCCATTTTTGCTCTAAATATCAAATTCAGGCAGTATATCAACCAGTTGTATTTCAAATGACATGAACTTGCATGAAACTTCTGGAATATGTATTTGCATGTATACGTGACATATGGAAACAACCCTTCAGCTGTTGCCACCAAAGTAGATAACAGCATTCATGGATCATGGAGGAGTCATACAAGGTGTTCTTTCCCTCAAAGGAGTCATTACCTAACAGGTGCAACTGAATTACAGTTGAGAAGGAATTTTGTTATACGTCTACTGAAAAATATATGCTGTAGGCAGTTCTATTAGGTTTTGGGAATGATTCTTACTTGACATTTTCCTTTAATTTCATGTCTGATATGCAGGTTTTGGCTCATGCCCATTACAGTATTCATAAAGTTGAAAGGAATTCAGAAAGTTGAGAAGCAGTCAGTCTTCATAAAACTGGCCCATACTCAATGAAAATTACTACTTGTAGTACTGCTCAGTTTTGTAGTTCCGCTGGACCTGTTGATGCACAACAATAGTTAGAGTTGTTTCATAAATTCTATCCAATGGCCACTCAAAGACCTCATGCATAGCATATACTTTAGTCTAACAAAGGAAGCCTCCAATGATGTTTGAAATACCCTACTTGCCAGGATTTGTAGCGGATGCTTTAAAGCTGACCCCTACATTTTCCAACTGCATGTGCAGACATCCTTCTGGATTTCAGCAACACTGCTACAATTTGCCCAGAGTAAGAGTGGGCAGTTTCTAGGAAAAAAAGAATAATTCCCACTAGAGCCTTGGAGATATTTTTCAATTTTTCTGTAAGTTGCATTGTCCATACACATTCCAAAATTTATCTCTTACAGTGTGCCCCAAGACTGAGTTCATTTTTCAACAGAGTGAAGAAGCAGCAGCAGAAGCTGTTTTCCTTGCCATCTGCAGTAATAGCAAGAACTCTACATTAGACTTCACTTTGTAAAGATTGTCTTGGTTATGCTTTTGAGGCACAGGTGCATCATTACAGAAATGTGAATGGGCAGTGCATCTCAAAGAGGAGACTGCATCTGTAAATAGAGGATGCCAACATACCTATGGAAAAAGAAAATGTTGTGCTTACCCTGTTTTTTTGCATAATCATTAGAGTATTTTAAAATATGCACTTCCTAGCTAAATATGCGCTTCCAAATTCTAATTTGGACTTGTCAGCCAGGACTGTCATGTTCAAGCTTGCGACCCATTACTTATCTTGTTAAAAGGGACAATAGCTCAGATTATCGTTTTGGAAACAGACAGTGCCACCAGTTTCTGATGGCCAGCTTGGGTAAGATCAGTTATACTGTTCTACGTTAGGAGCTGACTGAAGAGGAACAAGTCCTTCTCAGTCAGAAATTGCATCTACATCTGTGGTGGCAGAAAATGTTGCAATCTTTTTACAACATAATTTATTAGAATTCAGTTTTCAGTTTATTTATTTTTCTCTAATGTTTTTACAGCTTTTTGTTTTTAACCTAAAACAAAAGTACAAAAGTAGTATTTATGGTTTATTGTTTGAAGTTAGAATGCAGCTCTCACCAGCAGACAAGCAGGGTGTTTTCTTATTTGTTTGGTGGGGTTTCTTTAAAAATTTATTCCCTGTCCAGATACATGGATTTATTTTTTTTTAATATTTACAGTGCAAAGAGGGAGAAGAAATGTACCAGTGTACATAGTTTTAACTTTAACCACAATGTTTTTTGCATTCTGCTTTCTGCATCATTTGGCCATCTGCATCTTGTTAAGACTGTTCTTTATGAAACCTCTAGAAATAACTAGTATCTTTTAGCATAAACATACCTGCAGTAATATTCAATAGTATCCATATCAGGCAATAGTTTGCTTCCACAGAATTCAAGGGCCCTTGAATGAAGGACACTCATTGACTCCAAAAGAATGAATCAGACCCATCCTGATTTTGCCATTTTAGAAATGTGAGTGTATAAACACGTGTGCACTAATTATGGATTAGTACAAATGTGTTTGTACACTGTGTGGAAATACAAATAGCCATATGCATGAAAGGGAATTAAATTTTACCGATAGTTGGTTTGCATTGTTAATAAAAACAAACAAAGAAAAAACCCCAAACCAATAAAAGAATCCTATGAATTCTTGGAAAGACAAAAGATGGCTATTTCTTCTCTAGCCTTTAAATCAAAGAACCTATTATCTCCATATTAATGTTTTGAGGTAATGTTGTGCTATAAAACAGGAATAGAAGAATCTGGTCTGTGTCATGAACAGGCATACTGCTGTCATTTAAATGTGTCTTTTAGTGTTAAATATTTTATTATATTATTATGCTTTAATGTATTATTATGTATTATTAAATATGATTTAATAATGTATCTCAACTGTTTAAAACAGATTTGAAAATGTTCCTTGAATAATCGTATTTGAGTTGTTTTAGGCAGCTTGTTCTGTGTGGGGCAGTTCTGAAGTATAAGCTAACTCTTCATCAAAAATAATTTTGTAAGATGATTTTTTTTCTGCCTTTAAAGATCAGGAGGGTACCCGAGAATGATTTCTAAGTGTTTCAGTCATTATAGAAGTTCAGCTTCCTTCTACAAGATGTTGGTTTTATGACACAAAAGTGTGTCATAAAAATTAACGTTTAGTTATAACAAGGAGATGTTTTTATTTCACTTAACATCTGTAGCAGATGTGAAATATGTAATTATTTTTGTAAAAGACTTCATAACTTTCACGATTCTTTTGTTTGGCAGATCTTTCTTCTATTGGGCATTTTAGACAATTGATAAGCATTATTCAGTGGCATATGGTCTGAGTCTGACGTGCTTTGAAAAGAGTAGAGAGTACTAATAATGAGGATTCTGTGAAAATGGGAAAACCAGCACAACAGATATGCTTTGAGAAAGTATGGGGTTTTAGCATCTTGAAACAATATATCACACTCAAAGGGACAGAATTGGGCTGCACAATCTGTTAGCTCATTCTTGTCCAATCTGGTCTCCTCCTTTCTTTTGGAGCCAGCATTGTCATCAACTTGCTGAATTATACTCTGACTGGAATGTATTTCAGGCACAGGGTAATGTATCTGCTTAAATGGAATCCTATCTTTCTACAAAAGCTTTTTAAGTATAATAAATTTAAAATATAAAAAAAAAGTTCTATTAGCTTAAAGTAAATGGTTCAACAGTTTACATATGTGCAGGAACAAAGAAAATGACTACTTAGTAGTTTGAGAAAAATCTGGTTATTTTAGAAATTGGGATAGAAAATGTAGAAATAAAGTTTATTTTTTTCTCGGCTCATTAAAAAAAAAAAAAAAAAAGGAATATGAAGGACAGCAAAATCTTTCTGCATGGGCCTGATCCTGCTTGTCTGTGAGTCCAGGGAAAAATTCCTTCCTGGCATTAAGTTTCCTGCATTGGTGTTGTAGAAGGGTTTTTTACTCTCGGTACAATGTGTATTTCTTTATATTATTTTACTATAATTTTTTTCTGTTCTTAAGATTTATTTCATTTATCCTTCTGTGAGTAAAACTACATTACAGTTGTTTTCAGAAAAATAAATAGTAATTGAGTCATAACAAATCAGAAATGTTAGATTTGTTTAATAGTCACAGTGTCTGTTTCTGGTTAATGAACCTATTAATTGTGTCATTATTTCTTAATAGAAATTTATAATATTCTTACACTACACTGACATAAGGGAGTTACACTTTTAAATAAATTGTCATGAGAATTTTAAGCCTTGGATTGTGCCTATGGGTAAAACAGTTATGTTTATTACAGTGATTTATGTGAAAGTAAGGGGTCAGCTAAAAATGACTAGGATTCCCTGCTGCTAAAATGACAGGATAGCAGTACATGTGCCAGTGCTCCTGCTAAGGGTTCTTTAGTTTTCCTGTGGTAAATTACGCTGCTTTGCAGGTATGACTAACAGCTCCACAGGCCACCGCTGCAATACAAGTCAGAGGGGGAAAAATAACCACCACTGATTGTAAAAGCAAGAAGAACATCTTTGAATAAATTCCCAGCAGTGTGAATTTAGGATGTTTTCCGCTGGCAACTCTATGGCAGAAAGGTTTAGCTCAGGTTGTGCACTGGAAATATCTCCCAGTGTAAAACCACGTGTGCTGAAGGAGCAGTCTAATCACTTTAGGCTAATCCCAATCAGCTGATTTGATCCCTGTACTGTTCTAGAGGACAAGGGGGTTTAGATTCATTTTTTTCCCAACATCACATTCTTTTGATATGAATAATGAAATAAATGTCTTTGGAATTGGTTCATTCCCATACATTGAAGACATAACTATCATAAGGTGCTGATTCTTGGTGGGGAGAAGAAAAATTAATTCATCAACCTTTTGTCAGTTCTTGAATGCAGAAATTGACTAAAATGTAAATGCATTTTTTGTTTTTGTTTTTCACATATTGACCAATTTTGTTTTCTACTTTTTTCATCTTAATTTCCTGTTAAATATATACATATAGTTATTAATTCTCAATATGTGTACATAGGCATAAAGAGTGTATGCAGTACTAGTACCAATTAATAAACCTGTAGTAAAAAAGTCATTAATAGATTTGATAATATTTTTAGTATTGTAAATTGATGATCATAATTGTAGAGAAAACAGTATATGTGTTCCCATTTTATCCAGATATTTTTTGATCTTAGAAGAAAAGCTCTTTAAGATGGGTCATAATTCATGTTGTCTACACTGAAATCACATGTCTGCATGTTGACTAGAGAAATCAAAGGTTTGCTGATTGTATCTAGATAGATAAACTTTATCCTTTAACATATCCTCCTTTCATTCATCTCTTTACTCTCTTCAACTTATCTACCCCTCTTCTTGCTTCTCTTTCCTAAATGGACTTATCCTCTCTTCACTTCTCAATTCACTGGACTTTTTTCTTACTACTCCCTTTCTTTTCAGTGTTTTATGGACCCTTTCACTCTTTTCTTCTGTATGCACCCTTTTCTATGTGCTGGATCAGTTTATACAACAAACCTTCTGTGTCTTCTAGCACAGGAAATTCAGGAACATCCAAGCAACTGCATTGTGAGGGGAAATAAAGTTTAAGAGCTTACATTGACAGATTAAATAGATTCATCTCTCAAAAGTTGAACAATTTTTTTAAATTAATTTCTCTGTTACTGCCATCAGTTGTGGTTCCATTAGCCAAGATTACTTCAACAAATAGACTTTTAAAATGCTTTGCAATTTACTCTTCCTGACAAAATAGACTGATTTACAAAATCTATATTGTTTGTTTGTTTGTTTGTTTTAAAATCCTCAACATGGACAGCTATATTCTCTGCATTTTTTGTACCTCTTCAGGATTCTTTTTGTAATACTAGCAACATGTTACTTGAGTTTAGGTATGTGAATCATTTTATCCACATCAAGGTCTGAGAATTATAAAACACAGAAAATATTTAGAGAGGTTGCAGTCTTGAACATCAGAAGTGAAACACCTCAGAGTCCTAAGTAGAAATGAAGATATTACTATAGTCATGCAGCTGTCATATCTCAGTACTCTGGAGAACTCAGTCCGAGATGAGCCTGAACACTGTGTCCAAATTATTCAGTTACTTTGACTAATTTGTTCTGCATTACTGTTTTTTCTCTAACCTTGGCCATCCCTCCCATGACCATGAATGATTCTGCCCCTAAGTATGCAATATCATCATGCCACTGCTGGTGGCACCAGGAAACCACTAATAAGAGCATAAATTTTAAAGTTCCTGGCTATAATTATATTAAAATCACATAAAATAATAAATGACCTTAAAAAATAAAACAATAAAATTATTTTGAAGGGTAGAATCACTTAACAAGACTGTTTTGTTCGTTATTACATTTTCACAGAGGTCATCTACAAAAATAAATAAGCCTATTATCAAATTTATGTTTTGAAAATGCAGGCAAGAAAGATAGTTAAAATCATAGTAGTGAAAATTATTCCAAGAGTTACTGACATCAGATTTGAAATAATTATTCCTAGTAATAAAAATAGCTTTTTATCTGGACTTCTGAAAGTTTAAAATGAACACACTTAATAGATGTGGGATTTCACTACAAAGTCTGAGTCTATAAATTACAGACTCACACTCAAAAATTTTCAAATTAATTTGCATTTCAGCATGTGAATAGGAAGCTTTCTTGATGAATAATAATTGCAAAATTATCAAACTGAGGAACAGTCTATCTGTTCAAAGGCATTAGACAGAGCCAAGTTTATTTTTCATGACTGTTATTATGTTACTGGTTGCTGGGATTTGCTGTGTTTTTATACCAGTTCTAACCCCTTTGATACTAGGGATTGCATTAAACAAACACAGAACAGAATGCACAGTATTTGCCAGACCTGTCAAGATATTTTCAGCATTTTCATTTCCTTGTCTGTGTTACTTAGCATGTCAATAAAGTCATGTGCATTTTGTATTCCACCCCCATTGTTAATATAGTATTTTTTTTAGACAAAACCAGTCTTTTCAGAAACCGAAGAAGGTTTTTTCCTGCTCGTATAAAGAGCAGTGAGCAAATTATCATTGCTACAAAAACAAAAAAAAATGGAGATAAGAAAACTAAAAGTTTCTTAGTAATCTGTTTTAAAGCATGCAATTATTCTTTCTGTTACAGATGAATGACATTATAGTCACAGTTAGAGATTCAAATCTGAAGCTGACACTTGCTTTTGGAATAGGCATGCACCACGCAGGTCTGCATGAAAGGGACAGGAAAACTGTGGAAGAATTGTTTGTGAACTGCAAAATCCAGGTACATGTGTTCTTTTTGAATCCTGCCATAATGAGTTTTACATGGAATTTTAAAAGTTGGCTTTTTGTTACATATACCTCATTAATCTTTTTTTTTCTCTTAGGTTCTTATTGCCACAAGCACATTAGCTTGGGGTGTAAATTTTCCAGCTCATTTAGTAATTGTTAAAGGAACAGAATACTACGATGGAAAAACAAGGCGTTACGTGGATTATCCCATTACAGGTACTCACATAAATTATGGAAATGCTCATATGCTGAAATGTATTTCAAGCATATGCAAATGACCTGAATTATTTACTAACTGCATTTGAATAAAGAGTAGGAGAAATGGGGTAAGGGTTTTTTTCTTTATTTAATGCAAGTTGTAAGAGAACTCTTAAGATTTTATGCAATAATGAAAATGTTTCTGTTTTACAAATCTTTTAATGCTGAATTCCTTTAATGTGTATCACTTAAAATAGACATTAAATAATTAAAGGGACATACAGAGCCATATCTACTTAACTAGGTAATTGTATAAAAGAAACTTTTCAAGCAGGCAAATTTATTTTTCATTTCTTAAACCTTTTCTAGATAGAAACAATTTTTTAACAGTAAACTTAGCCATGATTTGAAATGCAACAGTTGAATCACACACGTATGAGAAAATAAAATGTATACATAGTCACTTGGTAGTAAACAAAAAACCTTAACTGCCCTGGTATCTGCAGTGATTTAAGGAATACTTCAGAAATAAGCAGCTAAATTAAGTATTTGAATTTCTGGCTTGATACAGACTTTCGTTGCTTTCTGGCTCTGGTAAACTCCAGTTTTTATAAACTGTTCTGCAGTGCTTTCAACAAGCTGAAGAAAGTGAACCATGGAAGAACTCTTTTCAGAGTTTAGACAGGGAGATGTCTGTCTGGATGGTACTAAGTTTGAAGAATGAGAGCAAGCTAAATTTATTCCAGGTTTCCTGTTCTATTTTCCCTCTCTTTTCAGAAGAGCAAGTAAATTATTAGATGTTCCTATACTAAGCTAGCAATACACTTAAGGACAGTGTAAATGGTACTTGTTAGGTAAAATCAAAGCTTGCATCTTTTTAGCCATGCACTGTCTTTTCAGCAAGTGAAGCTTAGTAACGTAAAAAAAAGCTCAAACTGAAAATACTACAGGGGTTACTTCTTCAAGTAACCCATCATAGAGCTTAATTTAGTGGTTAGTCCTCTGCAGGAAACTTGGGATCAATTTCCAGACCAACTCTCTTGTTCAAAGATTCTGGTCTGACCTGGGATCTTAGCCATACACACTTGTATTTTGTGACAGACTTTGGCTGATGTAAACTTAGTGAAAACAGTCTCTGCAGCAAAGTCGTATCACGCTCGTGCCGACTGGAAGAATGGTGATGATCATTTATTACTGAATGGGGAAAAGTAGCAAGGAAAGAAATCAACAGAAGTTTTAAATTTTGTGTTGAATCCATGGCACTGTCAGAAATCAGTAATAGAGAAAATATATTTAAAAGAAATTAGAGACTCAGTAAACAGTGCAGACTTACTATGCTGTTTTAGAAACCTTTAGAAATGTTATACAAGTTCGCACAAAGGCTTTAGGTAATGCTGATACTTTCACTCTTTATTGCCTTTTTTAATTCAGGTAACTTCAACACTGGGTGTTGTTCAAGTCCTGAATTTTCAGTAAGACTTGGAGCAGGGGAGGGGGTGAATGGAATACCACCATCTGTAATGAAAGCATTCAGATTTTGTTTTCTGCACTGCAACAGAAAATGCAGATTCCTTATTTTATGAAGAAACATGTGGTGTGGTTTGCCTAAAGCATTTTTATTTTTAACTTTCTAGAGAATATTTATGCATCTGGAACTTCTGTGGATAGGTAGTAGTTTTGCTGCAGCAATAAAATGAAAATGTAATTAATTTCTTTCTGAAATACTTCCAAAAGTTTCATAATACTGTCTTTAATGCTGCCCTCAAGTTATGCTTTCCATGTCATGGTATTCTTGGCTTCTCCCTGCTGAAGTTACCTTTCTGTGTCAGGAATGCATTTGGCTCCAAGGAAGCAGCTGAGGGCAGAATGAATCACTCTGAAGTGTTCAGCAATTTCAAAATAAACAAGAATGCTTCTTTGAGTGAAGTCAGAGGTTTTGGGGAGGACTTTTTCTCAGTTAACAGTCATTCATTTAGTCAGCCAGTTGGATCATATTTAATATTTCAGGACTTTAGTCCAGTGATTAAGACCAGCCAAGCAACATATAGTCAGTAAAGAAAATATTGAGTTTGGATGATTACATAGTGGATATTGGCAAAAATAATTTCCTGATGCTTTTTGGTGAATCCATTTCCTATATGGTATTATGCATAATTTAATTCACCACATAGAATAGCAAGAAGTTGTTTCATCATCTTCCTGTGCACATGCCTATTCAGAAGCAGATTTAAACTAGTTTCATTTCACACCTTAATGTTGCTTCTAAGCTAATAAAAGGAATAAACTGATAAAAAACATTGCTTTCTATACACAAGTCAGTACACAAGTGAAAAAATACATTACTAAAAAATCAAATTTGGGCTGTCCGTTTCTCCTGCTGTGGTCAGTTGCTATATCCCATTCTTTACTTTCTGGATTTTCATTCCTCAACAGAGCTTTGGGCCAAAAGCTTACTGATTCTTAACTCAAATAAATCTCTTCAAAATGCCAGGTTCTGCAAGCCACATACTGGGCAGGTATGATAGAGCTCATACAGAATACACAAAACATTAAAACTTTTAACATAAATATGTAAAACTTATGAACTGCTTTCCATTGTTTCTTCTAAGTTAAATAGCAGTTGGAGGTACCAGAAAAGATTCAGAGCTCTGGTGAATGTGACACAGAACAACCTATGCAGATGCTCTTCTCAAATGAAGACAAACAAATAGATTATAAGCCTGCTTATCCTTGGGGATGGGTAGCAAGTTGACCATGTTTTGCATTAACTAGTATTCTCAATGTTTACAGAAGTCATTAATTAGTATTTACAAATAATGGTGTATAGGTTGTGTGACTGAACCAGCTTTTAAATCTGTATATTATGATGTGATGTAGAGACAACATACTATATGAAACCATCTCTACTCCAATGCTAATAACTCATATAACTTGTTTGAGTGGTAAATATCATTGTGCTCAGTAATTAGAAATTGCCTGTAACATTTTGTCTCTAAAATACTCAAAATCTAGGAAATCGTATCTAGAAGAAAAGCCTAGGAACTTGTGTAAGTGTGAAGTCAAATATTTGAAAATTAGGAAATTATAGACAATTGTCATTGTAGCCTTCATGAGTTCTCTTACTCATCATCTTTAGTTGCCTGTGATAAAATGAAGGGTGGATGTGAAATGAAAGGAGGGTAAAGACAATTTATATTAGCTATAAGCCTGGATTCTATTGCAGTATTTAAGTATACAAGAAGATTATCTCTAGCAGAAACAAGTTCATCATAACTTTATGATGAGATGGCAAAAAAACTTAGAGTGTGAAAGCCAATAGGGCATACAAGGCCAAAATAGTGCAAAAAATCTGTGTTGTACATTATACAGACATAAATACATTTATTTATTCACCCAAACAAATATTTGGCTTATACATTATTGTCTCTTTGGCAGATGTGCTTCAGATGATGGGGCGTGCTGGCAGACCACAGTTTGATGACCAAGGAAAAGCTGTAATTTTAGTTCATGATATTAAGAAGGACTTCTACAAAAAATTCCTTTATGAACCTTTTCCAGTGGAATCAAGGTAAAGATAAAGCAATCAGAAAAGCTTATCAAACTATAAACAATACTATATATGAGGGATAGAGGAAAGGGAGACAATAATGGGGTCAAGAGGAAGACAATTTAAAAACAAAATTACCCATCTTTATGTAGAAAAATCCTTTCTTCCATGAGTTTTGATGCACTGCTGAGCTTGTCAGTCCATTCCCAAATAATACCACAAATGCGTCTCCATTTCTGGGTGTTGTCTAAGACATGTGAAAGCACGAACTGTTCTTCAAGGGCAGTGTTTAGGACAACTATACATGATCCTCAGAACCCTTTTTGAAATTCTGTGACAAGTTACTACTAGGAAAAAAACAAAGTGAGTTTCAAGAACTTTTTACCTAGAATCATTACAGGTATCACATTCTTGAAAATCTCAAAAGTTGAAAAAATTAAAAGTTCAAGTTTTCATGGTGTAAACTCTTACTAATACAGTTTTAACATATCTTTCCCTAGCAAATTGCAAGATTTTTGTGAGAAGTGTAGAAACAGCACCTTTTTGCAGCCTCTTGGAACCTAGTTGATGCAAAGTTTGCTGTCCAGCATAATGTAATTTGTGCCTGATTTTGTTATTTTTAATATATTTAGTTGTTCAATAGGAAGTCAAACTAGTTACATTGGTCTCCTGTAGAGGAATGTTTCATGGAGCAATGCTCAGACATCTAATACAGCATGACCATTACTGAAAGCTTTTCTCAGTGGCAAAGAGTCTGCAATTCACAGTATCGCTCTCCTAGGAAACTTTATCCCTCAACATAAGTGATAATCAGACCTCAGGAAACTTCTTGGAGTTTGAGAGTGCGATCACCTTTGAAATGTAGTTGAAATGGGCTGGAGTATTTGAAAGTTGATTTCTGTGGTACACAGACAGACATACAATTTTTGCAAACAAAGAAAGTGGAAACATATACATCATTTCCTTAGGAAACCACACTTTTTTAAAAGAGAAATTGCACTTAGCACAAAAGTCTAGGAGTTGAAGTTCTTCCAAATGATAGCTAATAAGTGAAAAGAGTGGTGTGATTAAAATGTTGATGATATATCTAGACTGCATGGCATTAGCATAAATTAAGAAATATCGCTATTCCTTGGTTAGTGGTATTTCTAAAGAAAGAAATCATATCTTCAGTATAACAGTAGTGATCACACCTTTGTTCATGTTTGGAAGACTATACATATTCTATGTTACTAGTAGCTCCATTTGTGTGTTTATATTTACTTTGTATTCCTGGTATAATCCATCTTTTATTATAAAAAAAGAATATTTGATAAATTTGCAGATAAAGAATCACATATTAATAACGATCTTGTTAAGTTCTCTCTAGGGTTTGAACTACATAACTTAGGTTTGTCTTGGTCTCTTTTATGATCAAGTATTTCATACCTTCAAAGAGATCCTGGTTGCAGTTTTTTGGGCGGTTTTTACTTTTGGAATGCTTTCCCATCTGTTTTACCAAAGAGTAACCATCAGCTTTGTTAGTATATCCGATTTGTAAAAGTAAACGTCATAATTTTTTAATTAACATTTTTTCTAAAAGCCATTGTTTACATATTAGTTGTAAGACTTGAGTACTCAACTCATTACAGTCCTTGTGCTCTCCCTGATAATGGGCCTGAAACACAGCACATTAGAAACAAAAGAAAATCCAGAACTCCATTATCATGGAAAAGCTATTGAATCATCTGTCCAGCTTCTGTGGGACAATCTGTGTAGAATGTCTGCAGTTCTGACCCTTAGAAGCATGCAGTCGCCAGTACAGAGCAGTAAAGCAGTTACTCATGCCAGATTATTCTTTACTTTTAGCAACAGGAAAAGAACATTGGGAGAAGAAAAAGGATACAATACAAGAAAAATTACGTTGAACCTTAAGGATATTTGCTATTCTCTGATTGAACTCTAGCCAGGCATGATCTCATTAGATACCCTAATGGAGGTCTTTGTTCTGTTTAATGACTATTTTATTTTTTAAGAATCATTTTAAGCTGTTTTTATTATTCTCTCTCTGAGTTTAGATCTTTCTCAGTAAAGTGGGTAAAGTAGCTGTTCTTATTTTCCTTTTTTTTTTTACATTGGATGAAGATGAGGCAAAATCTGGGGGAAGCAGTTTTGATGTAATTTTAATAGCCCTGAAGTATTTCTCAAGTATTAGCTAAGCTATTGCCACTGTTTCATTTCCTGTTTGTCTTTCCATATGATTCTCTATTGGATTAAATCAGTATGATCATATGGTCAACATACAATATTCAGAAGTTACCACTGAGTAGCTCCATCTGAATATGTTCCATAAATGACTTAAACTTGTGCATTCTTGGTCCAATCAAAAAATAATTTGAGCTTCATTCCACTATCATGTAAAGAAGATGACTGACCTCGCAATTACATTCCCCCTTCTTCCCCTCTTCCCTTTTACTGGAAGATAAATATATAATATTTTCAGAATAAAAGTAATAAACCTTTTAATGGACAACTCTACAAAATATATTGCCTGTCTTTGTGATTGTAAAGTCAGCTAAATCCTTTTGTTTCCTGTTCTTCAGCTTGTTAGAGGTGCTGGCTGACCACTTGAATGCTGAAATTGCTGCTGGAACTATTACATCTAAGCAGGATGCAATGGATTATATCACCTGGACTTACTTCTTCCGTCGACTTATAATGAACCCAACGTGAGTATACAATATAAATGCAATTTAATCTCAAGGTGACTTGAGGTTAGAGTTGATCCAAAGGTGATCCGTCTGCTGTTGGAGCCTAGAATACTTAGCAGTCTCCAGGAGCGTTGCTGGCCCATATGTGGATTAAAACTCATGTGCTCATATTTTTTATAATTTTTTCCTAAATATAAATGCATTTTTGGCAGATAACTTTACCACTTAGTTACAGCAATAAAATAACCTTATTGAGAGGGCTACATCAGTATCCCTAAAATAAAATTCCAGATTATCACATTCCTTCGGATATTGTATTTATAATGCAATACTTTTTTTTAGCTACCACATTGATATGTTCTGCCCAGTTTTCTTTAGAAAATTTATTAAGACTTGGACTTTCCTAATAAATGAGAGAATAACTATCAGCTGTTTCTCTGTGATAACGTTTGCTTTCATTAGGGTATCCTGGTGAAACCATGTGTGCAATATTTTCAATGATTGCTATCATCCTGCCTAGCTCCAGCTGGTATGCAGATCATTCTGAGCTCTTCCACCCGTATAGCCTGCCTTTGCCACAGCACTGTTTTGGTTAAATGGTATGTTATGTGCCGTGGGATTACTCACCCACTAAAATAATGTGGCAAATAATGAATTAACCGTTTAGATCACTGAGTATTTATTGATGTACTCCAGTGTGGTAGATTTCTGAAATCATGTTAATGATCATAGAATTTGGCCAGATTTTCTGCCAGGTACTTTATCGGCAAGTGCTGCCGGGAGCCTGAAGGTGATAAAATAATTTCCTTTTATTCTCTATAAGTCTTTATTGGTTTTAAATTCTGCACCTAGTTCTATGCTGAGAATCTCCCATAAAACAAACAGAATTCCATCTACTCTTCTTGGGAAATGAAAAATGCAGAGCATTAGAACTGTAAATTAAAGAAAACAATTTCAATTTTCAAACTTCATAATTAACACAATGCATACAGTTAAGGGGAAGGTATTTTTCCTCTGAGAGTTAAATTATGATTTTTTTAAGTGTTAGATTTTATACTTCTTTAGTATGAAGAATAACTACTACTACTTTAAAATGTCTTGCTCTTAAATTGCTTTGGCAAAGTTCTATAGTTGATTTGGTTTCGGTAAATTTTGATCATATGGTATCTGTGGTGGGTACATTTTTTTAAAATACAACATATAGGCCAAGGGTAAGTGTAGAATGTAGAAATATTGTTTAATTTAATAGGCAATCTATTCCCAATATAAAAGAAGATTTCCACTTGAGTATGAGGTTGGCATGTTGACTGCTGGTCATTTTTTCTCTGCAGTTTCTTTATTGTCATGGGCAGCTAAAGCTGGAGTTATCACAGTTTTAACTTCAAAGCAAAAGTCCTGCTATTCTGAGGTGGGAAGAAAGTTGGGGGCACAACTTTCAGGTCACTTTTTTTCAAAGATAGCACTTCATAATGAGATGTAGATTCTTTGTAGTGAGAACCAAGATGAACAGATCTTGACTAGTCATGCCGATAATGGCAGGATAGGAATGAATAATGAAGTTTCTAATGAAATTGTAGTCTTGCATTGGAGCACCACACACATGGGTTGGAACAATTGGCAAGTTGAGGTCTTTATCCACACAGGTACTCAGCATTCCTTCTATATTTAATCATGCAGGGAGAAAAATTAAGGATATTATTTACTGTGTTAAACAGTTTGTCAAATCATTTCTAGACACCAAGCACAATGTAATGGATATGCATGCATTCCATTCTTTGACATGGTAACAGTATTAAGTTTCATCCAAAGCTACTAAACTTAGTTTTCCTGGACCTACTATCTGTGGTATTTTCAGACCTTCTAAAAGTCAAGCAAGCAGTTCCAGTGTGGCCAGTGTTTGAATGAGATACATCCAAGGAAAACTGAAGAAGTCAGTGATTGTTGAGATAACTCTGAATAAGTTGCGTTATTGTAATGGAGTTTGCTGTGCCATAAAAGAGCACATGAAATTATTTATATTATCAAAAAAAACTAATCCAAATATTTTAGGGTTTGGGTTTTTTCCTAAAGAATAGTAACACAAATGCTGGTTTTTGGTTTAGATGGTTATGTAATACCCATCCCTTGTCACTTGACAGAAGTGTTCTTTATTATGTTCTGCCCCTAAGCAATTTTGTTGACTTTCTCTCCACTGTGAAACAAGAACTATTTTCCAGACAGCAGGTGATTGTACCTTAGTGGTGAATAAGTAATTCCCATATGCATGATTAGTAAATTGCCTTGGGATTTATTGGCATAAAAGTCATTGCATGTGATGCTGTAAATCCCAAAAATAATGGGCCTAGATAATATGCAGAAGATTTATATTCTCGTTTATTGCCAGTTTTAACTACTTGTATATTAAAGCTGCATAAACAAATGTAGGATCATCCTATTCCAATCCAGTATCATAAAATGCTTTACAGAATGCCTAAAATTTGTACTATTGAAGTAATGGTAATCTACCTTTGTTGTGTGAGAGAGATCCAAGTATCTTTTTCCTCTAAGTATCCAGGTTTCTTCTAAACATGCGGTCACCGTGAAAGTTTTCCTGGCAAACTTGAGATAATTTGTTAAACTTATGATGATGGTTGTTTTAATGGTGTTGAAAATCTTTGCATGTTAAAATATTCCTTTTCATCAAATCATTTTGGTTTTCTTTTTTGATGAAACCCTGCCTCTCAAACTCTATGGAATGGGTTTTAACCAAGATAGGAGGTGTAATTGAGCTGTTGCTTTGGAGGAGAGTGGCTGAGAGCTAGTTCTGTTCAAATGCATGACAACTAGTCACGGTCATCGTGTTCAGGAGGAGATGACATGTGAATAACAGGGGTGGTCCACGTGAAATGTTTATCAAACTGTTTCAGTCTCCATATCCAGAGTTTCTTCCCTGTTCTTCCCTCAAAACAGTTAATCCTCAATGCAGAGCTTTTTGAATTTGCTTGGTAAGTCACAGTTTCTGTACTACTTCAGACAAGTAGTACAACGTGTACTCCTTTCCACATAGAGTTGTAGTCACTATGTTCTTTACTTAGTCAGGGTCATATCACACAGATCAGCAAAGGGCTGTGTTCTTTGCAAGGGGCTACTTTGACAGGCTCATCTGTCTCCATTCCCTGGCTGAAATGCCTTGGTTATATCATTCTTTTACCCTTATAAAAGATTATGATTGTGACTTTCTATAAAAGAAAAATGGCTATGAGAAACATTTTCTGTAAATCAGGTTATGATACTTTCCAGATACATGTGCAGTAAAAGAGAAATAGAAATTTACAACATATGTAAAGTTAAGCAGAATCAGCTTTCATTTGGAAAGTTAATTTTTAGATATCCTGCGAGTATACATCACATCACTATTAAAATGTGCATGGGTATTTATGTGTTTATATGTGAGAGTACATCTGTGTATATTTCCACACTTTAAAAATCAGTTTTCTATGTAAGTTCCTTGTGAATACCTGAAAAAAGATATTTAATTCCAAGAGCTATTATTATTAAGGGGTTTTTTTCCCAGTTTTGCAAAGCTTTTTGGAGTGAATTAATAAAACAGCATTAATTATAGTCTCAGACTGATGATACCCTTATCATACATTTATGTTTTACTTTAAATTTCATTTTCTCATTATGATTAGCTGAGATTGTGAATAAAACATATCAATATAAATTATGGTTATATACTGCTCCAATATATTTTCTACTATTATTATCACAGGTAATATAGTAGGAGTCAGTCAGAATGGAATACGTGTGCATTTCAGTGACAAAATCACAGTTATTCAGAATTTTAGGGTTAATTTGGAATTGTGTCAGAAGAGGGATTACTGAAGAAAGTCAAATTAACTAAGATTAGGGGATAAATGGAAAATTTTAACACTAGCTAAACTAACAGAAGCTAGAATGTGCAAGTATATTGTACTGCGGTGATTACTAATAACCATATTTTCAATTAGTAAACAGATATTTCACAAAGCACTTAGCAGAAGGACTCTTCTTTTTACAATGACATTTAGACCTATATGCATCTACAGATACATATGCATGTATATATATGTAATAAATGACAGGTACAGGCATTATTATGAATTTCATAAAAAGAGTTTGCTCCATGAAATTATTAGGATCACAGACATGTGAAAAGTACAGGAATGTAGTTCACAGTATAGCTTTACCAAATATTCAGACAAATAAAGATTTGCTAAATCTGTCAGCTGGGGAAGCCCCAGGATGCTGAGTATTTGAGCCACCTCCTGCTTCCCAGTCTGCTGCAATCTTAGGTGAGAATACAAAGCAGAAGACTCTACATCTCCCCATCCAGAAAGAAAATTTACATAACTGTCTTCCTACTCTTGAATATGGTTTACCTGTACAAATTATCTGTTGGAATACATGATAGGAAAAAGAAAAACTTTACCAAAATGTAAGCAAGTTTATGTGTGCCTATTTACCTTTCATTTCTTATGAACACATCTTGGGAGATAAACTGTCTTGCAAATGTTGTAATTAGAAGCACTGATGTGGGGATAAATACTTTGCTGATGTCAGAGAAATTGAACTTGGTTTTGTTCTTCTTAAATCACCACAATGTACAGTATACTAAAAGCTGATTAAAGATAGCAATGTATTGTTTCTCCTACCTGGCATACATGAATATATGGATGCAAGAGAACATGATAGAGGTAAAAAGAAGGGTGACATTACTGTCTGCAGCATCTGTGCACTCTGTAAAGCCTTTTAGCAAGCCAGTCACGGACTCCAGAGTCAGTCACTAATGCCTTAACAACAGAAGTGAGTTGGTACTTTGGGTCATATCTCTCTCAGGCTATGACGGTTCATCAGTTGTGCCATGTACTCTGCACCATTTCCATGGTGCTATTTGAAGATGGCAGCTGCTGAAGCTGATGAAAGTAAATATAAATTATGACTGCAGCAAAGGGACCTAGAAAAAATTACTATCTATGCTCCCCATACTTGTTCATAACAAAATTCTGCTTTCAGAATTGTAAAATCTCAGCACACTTTCAGGTGAATGCTGTGGATTTGCCATTTCTTGCATTTGTTTCAAAAGACCTACTGACTAGTGAGTTTCTTCTTTAATATTTTTGGCTGACTCTTGTCACCAATTTTCATTATGTGTGTCACTATTACCACCGTATAATCTGAACATAAAAAACATGGTGCTGTAACAAATGACTCCACAGCATTGACAGCTTTAGCAGGACCATTTCAAGGCTGATGAAAAATTTCCCAGGGAGATCTCAGGTCAGGTTTACATAAGCTAAACAGGAAATGATTGCCACCATTCACATTAAATCCTAAATGTTTTGTGTAACTTCATCTACATTTTATGTTCCTGCACGTCTCTCTGTCTCTCTCAGCTGATGAAATTCCACACTTCCTTAGATTAGAGAAATAAGTTCATGTTTCACAGTTTGTTGTTCTTGCTAAGCTCTACAAGGTTTTGGGATTTTAAGTATATTATTTAATAGACAGTAAAAAGTTCCTTCAGCTTTTGATTGTTTAAATTTTACATACTTTATAAATTTTTATGATACCTTGGGGTTTGTTACTGCTTTTTCCCTATGGACTACTAATGGAAGTTAGCCTGTCTAGCCCATGTGCTAGATGCTGTTAGGATAAAACTGCCTTTGACTTTCACACCTCTCAGGGGACGAGTAATTGTTGTGTTCAAACAGCCTGTAATTGTGATCCCGCTGGCTTTCTCAGTACGCTTCTGGCTATTAGAATCATTAAACAACTCAGCACCTGTTAACAGCATTGTAAATATTCAACCCTGCTTGTGTGCAGGTTGAGTCCAATATAGGAGAAGGCTTACAGAGACCAGGCTCATAAATTAGAGCTTCTGACAAGTCAATTATTGTGAAACTGGGCTTCACTGTGAAATAAATGAAATGGTGTGCTGATAAAAAGGTAGGCTGTCTGTTTATAGCAAAGGGGAACTAATGACTAGATGATTCAATGCAGTGAGCATGAAACTGCATTGTTTTTATTCTTTATCTGTAATTAAATAGTTAGGCAATATTGCTTCATAGAGGAACTCACTATTGTGCAGTTTTTATACTCGGAACATACCAACATGCAGAATTCAACTTGCATTTATTCCTGAGCATTGAAATCTAATGTCTAATACCTCTGTTTTCACTAATGATTTTAACACAGTCTTTCAAGATGAATGGCTTTGATTTTTATTAGGGGAAAATGTACTGAATGACCAAGAAACTCCTGTGGGTGTGCTCAAAATTATATTTGCCTCATTACAGACAGTAGTTAAAACATACTAGTACCACTTCACTCAAGATTACAAACCATTTAAGATTTTTCTTTACATTGTTTTATTTCCATTAGGCAGCTGCATATTTACTCCTTTGACAACAAATTACAGAGAAGAAGCAAATTTAAAATTCACAAAAAAATGTAAAAGATATTATAAATTCCTTATGATTTTAACTTCAGTTAACTGCAAATTAGGCAGAGCACAAGAGCACAAACCTGTTTGAATTGATGTCTTAAATTACAGTCTCAGGAAAGAGTTTCAGTGTATTTCCCATGTTCCTTTTTTTTGTTTTATCAGTATTCATCATGAATGTTATGGTACTGCAGATAAAGGTGCTGAAATTATATGATGGAAGTCTGAATACCATGACAACAAAGTGCCTTAATTATAAGCATTTCAGAAGTATTCTGTTCAATTTAGAGAGAAATAATAATGACTCATTTGTGGTTTAGGAGTATAAAATAGAAATTTTTTTCACGTCCTTAAACAACTTATTTAGCTAATTTGCTCAATTACTTTCAGAAGGTAAACAAAATTTGATGAAGTAATTTCTGCTAATAACCAGAAAATAAATGTGATTGGTGATGTCAGGGAGAAAAAATGGGCAGATAGAAATTTTGACTATTTTGTATTATTGCTATATCACTTAATTTAAAAGGACACTAAAGAAATTTAGGTTGCATGAAAAACACTGTTAGAGTAATATTTCAACAAATGTGGGTTTTTTGCATAAGGCTGATAATATATGGCTGGGTACGGCATAAAGCATTTTAGTCAATACAAATATTTCTGTTAGTTTGGTTTGGTTTTGGACAATAGGTGTGTTGTAAGTATTTCAGATCATCTCAGCATGAACCCATATAAAATGTCCCAGAGTTGAATACTCCACTGCCATGTATCTATGCTTTGTTGTTGTCTCATGGAGCTGGCTGGTACCAGAATACATTTTTTAAATCTTTTTCTTATATTACTGGTTTACTCCAACTGTAACCAATTATAAGTCAATATTCAAAGCTTCAGAGAATTAATCCCATCATTTGGAATTAAAAGCAAGAGGAAAATACCTGGACATTGCAATACTGCTATTTAGCATTCAGGCTTTTTGGTTATGCTACTGCTATTTGAAGAGTTTTATGGTAAAAATGTTTTTTAAGAAAATAATAATGCAAATCAGATTATTTGAATTCAGCAGTTTTATAAAGATGTTTGTAGCTGATAAAAATTTAATTCCATCTTTTGAAATTTGCAAACAGCAGCATTACAGTAAATTATACAGTAAATGAGAGCTTAACTCAGAGAATGGGGTTTGTCTGCCCAAATAAACCATCCACAACTGAACTGGTTGTCTAAAGTTCTCTTTTTTTAATCACTGATCATGTTTCACCTCATCCTCAAGCAGATATATAAAATACTTCAGATTAATAACATTCTGCAAGTGCACATTTCTTTCTAGTGACAGTGAAAGGAGTTTTGAAAAACTAAGGTGCAACAGTAACTTTGTAAAATTGACAAAAATTAATCTCAGCACACGCTTTTGCAACCTGTTGTACACCTGCACAAAATAGCATTGAAAGAACCTACTCTCAATTACAGTGGGGTTATTTCAAGTGGGAATGCTGAATACATCATAGCAGCAGTAAATTTTAATAAAGCAAGGCAGGTAGAACATTTTTCATCATTGCACAATCTCAGTAGTCTATTTTTGCCACAGTATTTGACAGAATTAAATGAGCAAGAACTACCTTTTTTATTCTATTTTTTAACAATTCAGTAGATCATCAGATTTTATGTTTGTTCTAATTCTGCTTTGAAATTGCATGGTTTAATTACTCTGCTTAAATTCAAAATTTTAAAACTTGCTAAGCATGTTCGGTTTTTCTTCATTACTAATTGAACTCAATTATTACTTTCTGATCTGGTGCCTGTGTCTTTTTTTATATGCTAATATAAAAAGAAAATATATTTTTATAAATACCAATTTTATAAACATTTTTCCTTCATACCATGAACTAAGCCATTGTGATTATATAGTTTACCTAAACATTTTGTTTGATGGTGAACATTAACTAATACCCTATTCCTTTTTTTAGCAATTCTAACTTTAAGAATAAAATGTCACAGAAATATAGCAACAAACAGCAACATTTGGATTGGTTTGAGTTTACTTATTCAAGAGATGTCGTTATATGCCTAGTCTTACTTTCAGTGTTGCAGGATGTAAGGACAGTTGCTCTCCTGGGTGGGTGTTCTTCCTTCATCTTGAAGTTAAAATACTGTTACTTGTGTTAACATTGCTTGTTCACTTTCATGCTTATCAGGAAAATGTACCTGTGAAAGCAGGAAAATTTTTCCACTAACAAAATAGAGCCAGTCCAATTCTGTTTGTATCAACTTTTCTATAAATAGATGGACAAATTGCCATAATTCCACATATATACATGGTTGTTGTCTTATGTTGGTAATTCCCACAAACGATTTAAGAACCATGGATTTCTTGTTAATCTTCAAAAAGGACTGTGTTTAATTGTTTAATCTGGATATTTGCTGTTCCATGTGTGTATTGTAGAAGCCTTGTTAGTTTTCCTAGAAGATACTGTTGTTAAAAATCTACAGACTGTAAAAAATATTCATTTAATGTATCTGCTCTTATTTTATCTAGTTACTATAACTTGGATGATGTGAGCCATGACACTGTGAATAAATACCTCTCAAGCCTTGTTGAGAAATCCCTGTTTGATTTGGAAGGCTCCTACTGTATTGAAGTTGGGGAGGTAAGACTAACCTGTGCCTTACAAGATTCAGTAAGATACACGCTCCTAGAAGCTGTGAACAGCAAGATACATACTCCTTGATGTGAGATGTTAGTCTGTGGAACTCTTTGTAAGACTTACATTGAAAACTGTTGAGGCTAAATTATGATGCTAAATTATTTTTGGTGTTCTCTCTTAAAAGCAGTCTGAGCATGTTTCACAGTTATGTAGGAGCACGTTATACTGAAACCCTTTGGGAACTGTGTGTTTGATTCCTCTAACAGGATAATCGCAGCATTGAGCCCCTGACGTACGGCCGTATTGCTTCCTATTACTATTTGAAGCATCCAACTATTGGGATGTTCAAGGATCAGTTGAAACCTGAAAGCAATATTGAAGAACTGCTCTTAATTCTGACAGTAAGTGCTGATATTGCTTAAAAATACATTTTTTTACTCTTAACACAAATATATGAAAAAACCACACAAAATAAATAAGAACCTTTCTCCACTGATATCCAATTTATTTTTTTTATTGTTTTGAGAAATATATCTGAATTTTTGATGTTTCAAGTGTTTCATCTTATCAGTACATCAAAATTACTTTATACACTTCTTTCTCTTCTTGCGTTCCTTTATAATGTGCAGGATCTATACAAATCTGATATTTGTCTTTTCTAAGTTGACTATATTACTAAAAAGCTATAGGAATGACTGTTTACACTAAATCTGTAGGAGGACATCACTTTGTCCTGGGACAATCTGGAAGATACAGCAGCTTTAAGAAGTAAGGGAAGCATATGGGAAACACCTCTTTCCTAAAATGTCTGCTTTCTCTTTTCTCAGCCACCTCCCAGTCGTTGAGGTCATAACCTGCAATAACAGCATCTGCAATAACAGCATCTCCCATAGTTAGTCTAGAGACTGTTTAACAAAGAAGTGCAATGCAAGGCCAAAGACACCATGTGTGATGCACTGTGTTAGTATTACATTCTCATCATAAAAGAATCAGGGTTTACTCCATTTTCCTTTTTAAGAACTTATGTAGTTATAACTACAGATTTTTCTTTTTCAACATGGTGTAACTCTACTTGTACAAATATATTTCAAAACAAGGAGTGCCTGAATATTTCCTGTATTCAGGAAAACTTATTTCTACCCCTATATGACTATAGTCTCTGTTAAATTAAATACATTATACAAGTGGCCCAAATTCAGTAATATTCTGATTTCTATGTGTTAGCTTTAAAATTTAAAGTCCTATCTTGCAGTATTTATGTGTCTTACTTTTGCATTAATTACTGTTTTGGTATGCTGCCAAAACTTCTCTGAGGAGAAATGCAAGAAGAAAAGTTAAAATATTGCTGTTCAACAGTTTGCAACTCAAGAAAACCTGATCAGCATTTTATGACACTAGGAAAACCACTTTCCTAGTAGAGAGACTTTTCTTCCTGATAAATTTAGAGCACCTGCTGCAAACATTCAGAGTGTTACAGCTCAGAAATAAAGGCCACAGTAATCTTTTGTAATGGAAACTGTTAGACAGCCTAAATAGAGGAAATGCTATCACTGACCCTGCAGTATCTGTTGTTCTGCTGTCTGAAAACATTGCAATTACATGAAATGAAATTCAGTGTATTCATGTGAATTCAAAATGGTAATCATCCACAATACCTAGATATTCTGTATGTAAAATAACTGAAATTTTAAGAAGAAATACCACATGTGAACAGAAGTTAAATAATAAAATGTTGAGTATTCAAGAAGAGTGCTTATTCCAGCTGCTATCTCTTTGAAATCTTCTCTCTAGTGAACATTTTCTGCACCCAGAAGTGTCAGGATTTTTTTTTCAGACAGATTTGGGTAATGAAAGTTTTAGAATATTAGCAGAGATGGCATTTCGTAACACTGCCTCAACCGATGAACAGGATATGGAAAAGGAATGGTGGAAGAACCTAGTGCTGCCTGTTTGAATTTGCCTAATTGAACTATGTGCATTCATGAATTCCAAAAGTAACTGGCAAATATTTCTATTGTAGATGAAACTTAGGATGGTAATTTTGGGTAGAGATTGTAAAATTTTAAGTTCATTATTCTTGCTTTAATTTTTTCTAATTTTTCTTTTCCTGATAGCACAGTTTTATAAGTTATCCACTTACAATCTCAAGAGGAATGGGACTAAAAATAAAATTGCTTAGGGGTCAAAATGCACCATATGTATCAGTTTTAAAGATTAAATGGATTTATGTGTGCTGGATGCCATTAGAGCTGATAGTTCTTGGTTACTTTTTATGTGGATGTTGATTCTCCTAATTACTAGTGGAACTACAATTCTGTCTTGTTGAAGGTGTAAAATGAAAGATTATTTCAATCTAATGTAGTGTTGAAAAGAAGTGCCATTTCAACAGTTATTGGCAAGGATTTTTTTCCCCCTAAACACTGTGCATTAATGAGTTTTATAATTACAGCAGTTGCTTCACACCTCTATTGTTAACCAATGACATTACATCTGCCTCACTCCACTGTTGCCCTCCTCCTTCTTATTGAAGCATTTAGCGGTTTTGGCAATAGGGAATTACATGGCATGGGGTAAGTAGTCTAATTAGGTATAAGTGAAAATCCTGAGGGAAAAGGATGTTTAAAAAGTAATTTGAAGAATCTCTTAATGATGCTGAAACTGAAAGCTGTAGCTATAGCACAAAAAGGCCTGTTACCATTACGAAAATAATTATAATTGTGATTATTCTGCTGATCACTCAGTTTTAAAGTTTCAATTTATGGACTGTGTTGTTTAGGAATAACCATCCATGCATTTCTCATGCATTTGCAGGATTTCATAGATGTAACACTTTTTCGTTGGAGTTTTACCTAAGCTTGCAAACCTTTAGGTATTTATACATTTCTGATGTATATAAGGAAGGCAAACTTGAACAATTTGAAAAAAGAAAATCCTGATTTTGATTTTTCAAATGGGATATATATACATATATATATCAAATATATAAGTAACTTGGAGAGGAGCAAAACAAGCAAAATGTGGGAAACATGTTTAAAACAAAACATGGGAAAAAGCAATTCAAGAATTCGGAAACTTATGATTGCATTAAGAGGGTTAAATCTGTGTTTGAGTAAGGGATTTTGATTTTCAGATTGATATTTTTGCAGGCTGAATAGAAGTGTTCAAAATTCAGGATTGATCACCAGTGAATTATCAAGGAATCTTTACAACTCATGTAAAAAAGTAGTTGTGAGTCATCCAGTTTCTAATGTTGGTGGATCTCTCAAAAAGTCACATAATAGCAATATTTGTTTTCACTTTGTGGAAGACCACTCAATAGTCTTCTCCAGTACCTATTCTTTTCTCTGTTTTTATTTTACCTATTCGTTTTGATCATCTGCCAGCATTTTAAAAGATTAAATGATTATTTTTTTTCCCAGTAGGGTATAGGGGTTGAGTATTCGTAACATGAACATGAGAATGGCACATAGGAACAGCCCAACAGTCATGTTGGAAATACACAGTAATAGGTGGGTGAAAATCCCTGCATAAGCCCTGCTCCTCTCAGTAAGTCTGTGCCTGAGATGTTTGAGCTGACTTGGGTTTGTAGTTTGCAGGTAGAACTTCACATTCAGTTATTTTTGTCACTGGCTTATGCTAGTAGACTGGTAATTTTTTTCTGGGAGAAAATGTTTGATGTTTTTCCATAGAGCTTTCTTTAAACCTTTCCTAACCGTGCTCAGACAGTAGTAATCCAAATGAGCTTAATCACTGTTGAGTTATGGTGCTTCTTGCATTAAGTATTATTGATGAGAAAGTGTTCATGAATTATTACTGGCAGTCTGGATTTCCCTGAGGTGCCTAAAGACAGTTTCCTTTAATTCTGATAGTTAGGTGCAGAGACTAAAAAAGAGGTCTAGGCAAAAAACAGTGATAGATGCTTTAGGGTAATTCTTGTCTTTTTCTGCACAAATGTTTTTAAAATCAAACAGTGATTTGTTGTACCTTGAGGAAAGAAAGTCTGTCGATCTGATTGATCAGGGCTGTGACACCTAGATCCACTAGTTTCATGATTGTTGATGATTTTTAACTTATTATCTGGTTAACATTCCTATTTACAGAGCAAAAAATTTGTCATACCTGTCCATACCAGATAGTGAAGAAAAGAACATCATTCCTGTCTTTTATCCCCTGTTTTATCTCCATGTTGTCGCTGATTTTTTTTTTAAATTCTGCCTACAAAAGAGAACTGGTTGGTTTTTATGTGCCTACTGCTGTCTTTCATGTAAATTGTTTATAAGAGAGAGGGTTTTTTCCTTAGAAAAGTGAGCTTAGAGAGAGAACGTGGTATTTTTGTTATAGTGGGGTGTACGTGTCTGTCTTTCTGTGATACAAACATGGACATAGAAGTTTGGTATCCACGTGCCTCTTCCCTATATTTCTTTCTGAAAATTGGTAGGGTGACACTGGCTTGTATTAGACTAAGTAATTTGGAGCTGAGCAGAAAATCTGTCATTGTTGGAGTCACAGACTTTGAAGGTATAAGGAGGAGGTTCATGAAATAGGCACTCTCCAGTCAAGATACATAGATAGCAAATGAGTAAAGTTATTAGTGCCTTCTCTGTCTTTCATTACCTGATAGGTATTTATACTGTGAGAACCTAGATAACTCAATTAACCTGTAGCTTTATTTCCTCTTCATCATTGTTTGCAATTCCTGTTCCAACCAGGGAAATAAGCAATTCTTTGTGAGTATTTGCACTCTCAGTCTAAAATAATTTTATTTCTGTATGGGGATTCTGTTGCTGATTTGGTCTCCCATGAAGGGGCCACAAAGGTTTTTGACTCAGTGATAAACCATCTTTTCAGCAGGTCTCCAGTTAAACACCAGGGGAGGAGGAAATAATGCCTTACAAAAATACTGTCAAAAATAGAAGCTAATGTGATCTGTTTCAGTTAATATTTTCCCTTCAAGCTATGGCAGAAACATTGCTTTTAGGAATTTTTAAGATATTATATAAAACTGGGTCTCTGTTCTTTAGTCATTTCAGAAAAAAAAAATCACATCGCTCTTCCTAAATCAGTCAGTGTTTACAGCTAGTGTAAAACTATATTTGCATTTAATTTAGAAGAAATTAAAGGGGTTAGTATGATTTTCTTCCAGGCATAAAAGCTCTGCAAAACTATATTCATTAAGTTATTCTTTTTTAATATGGCATTTCAGTGTCAAGAATAAAATTTATATCAGATGGAAAGCAGCTTGTTGCATCCTAGCCTTTAAAGAACTTCCATATCTGATTTCACAGCTATGCTACCCTCTCAACAATATGAACATCAGTGCTGTGGCTTCAGCCATTATTCATATTTTAGTAATAGAAGAAATATTTTTGTATATTTTAACAGAAGAAAACTGTTACCTCTTACTATTAAATCTTTACTTTACAATAAATCCGTGCCAAGGACTGTTCAATGCATAAATTTCCTAAACACAGGCATTTCCAGGATAATTTACATAATTTTTGTACAATCCATATTTTCTGGATTTTAACATGCTAAAACATTTGTGCTTCAGTTCCCACTTGAATCATCTAGATGGTATCACAATGTGCTTAATAGTTTGAATTTGAAAATTATGTTGGGGCTCATGAAAATAAAACAAAATGCTACAGTGCCTTTTAAGAGTGTCCAAATTTCATTATCTATATCCGGTATATTCAAAAATATCTTGTTCTTAGCAGAAAAAGTACTTATATGGATACTCACATATTTAATTAGTCTTGATTTTTCTCTAGTCCCAGTAGATGGAGCAGTTTTTAATGCTACTGTAGTACTTAAATTTAGTATTTTTTTTCTAACATCATGACACAACTGTTTCCTGGTTGTCTTTTTTTCAAATTATTGTATAAAATTTAGTTTGAAGGCATAATATGCTGGCTGCCTTTCCGGAAAGCACAGTCCATTAGTAAATCAAGGTAACAATGCCCACCAGTAACAGTTAACTCAACATGGCATAAGTCTTCCATTTTTATGGCATCGATAAGAAAGAATTACAGTCAAAACCAGAAAATACAAATCCTTTCCATCTCCAGTATACATTAATTTCTAACCTCCAATTTACAGATCTCCTTTTTTCCCCATCCAGCTTCTTATTTAATTTGTCATTATATGCCAGTTCAAAAAGCAAACAAACAAACCAACAAAAATAAAACTAAACTAACTGAACCAATACTCACAAAAACTAAATTAAAACCTATTTTAAAGTTGTAGCTACATGCTTCTGACAAACATTTGCCACGACAAAGGCCATGAAACAAGAACTGTTATCTTGGATACCTATAGGGCTTGTTTTTAAATTGTTGTTTTTTGGGGTTTTTTTTTTATTTGCTTTGATTGCAATGCACCATCCAAAGGAAAAACTTTTGAAAGTGTATATAGCTGTGGTAGTAGAAAGCAGTAGCCTCAGACTATATGCCCATTTCAAACACCTGCTTTAGTAACCATTTCTCAGAAAAAATGAGGAGCTAAATTCCTTTAACAGGATGCGGTTACAGCAGCAAAACACTCATGTATACCAATAGAAAGTATTCTGAGAGCCAGGTAGACAGAGGTACCGTCCTGGTCTGGTACTTGCAAAGGTGAACATTGGCTGCCATCTGTGGCAAATCAGTGTTTGCCCATGGTAGAAGCAAGTTCAGTGATAGCAAGCTTGGTTTAGCTGACTGCTCAAAGCTGCATGCAGCTCAACCATGAACCACTTTTTTGTTTGTCTATTTTAGCACAAACTCCTTTTACTTACTGCTTGACAGTAGGAATTGTAGACACTGTCATGCAAGATTTCAAATTATGCACAGTTGTGTACATGCAGCCACTACTTGGCAAACTATTCATACAGGAAATCAAATGGCTTTTTTCAACAGTCATGTCATATGGCTGTATATTTTCAAATATACAAAATATAATTGTTGAAATAATGTTTGTGTTTGTTGAAACAGAACTCAAGTTCTCAACAGCATTGTTATTATGGTAAAGCTGAATGTTTTATAATCTGTAAGACTCCTTTAATAACTGTATGTTCTCATGTCCCAAATGCACCAGCAGGAAGTCTTACAAACTTAGTTTGTCTTTAGCAAGTCAGTTCAATTTCTACCTGCTTTATTCCTCCCAATTTGTAATTGAAGCAGGATAAGCAAATTTAGGCCTTCTGCACCCTGCAGTTCTTTTGTCTTTGCTGGCTTCTAGGTAATGCCTTTTCCTTTTGATAGATTTTTTTTTTCAGTTGAACTACAAGTTATAACAGTTAACAATCATATTGATGACTTTCTTTTCATAGAATACAATTCACTTAGTGACACCAACTGGGCCATACAGACTGCTGTTTAAAGGCACAAAAATACTCTTCTCTGTCAGCATAGAAGATATTGCTTGTAAAACTGTTAAGAAAGAGGATGACATTGTAGCTTGTTCTCTGGCTAGAACAGAAACTTCAGGATAAGGATTGGTTTGGCTGAAATGATTACATCATACAAGATTAATATCCAGCATATATTGTTCCTTTAGCATAGTAGTTAAAAAAAAAGAACATAAGAGGATTACTGATCAGTCATTAATGAAGTATCTGACACTTGTATTTTCCTATTTGCATTTAGATTCTTTCTTTGTCTCATTTTCTTTTTTTTTTTTTCCTGATGGGGTCCTGTCTAGCTTCAGAAATTGAATTTTACTTTAAATGTTGATGTTATGTATTATCTGAGATGAACTTTTAAGAAATCAGCCTCTCCTATTTAGAAATATTTAAGAAATATGCCTCTCCTGTCGCCTGATATTTACAAGATCTTTAATTTCACAGCTACTTAGGTAGGCTACCTGTAATGTTAGAAGAAATTGCAGAAGGATTTTTGCTACTGAACAGCCTTAGCATTTGAAAAAATTGGGAAGCATTTGAAAAAATTGCATATATATTTGGAAATTTCTTGTATAATAGGAAGGTTGCTTTTAGAGAACAAAGTTTCACATTTTCTTCACCTCTGCAACTTAACAAATGTAAGCCAGGCATCAAGCAAAGTATTAGAATTGATGTATGAGAAAACTGTGAAAGTATGCACTTTTTTAAGTACCTTTTTCTGTGGTAATGCTCAAATTCAGCTTTCTTTAATTTCTAGTAGGCTACTGTCCTTTTTCCATGGAAGAGTCAAATCAGACATCACCGATTTGATTGGGTTGCCCACATTCCCATTTCCACTTCCACTGCCTTTCCTTTCTGTCTTCCAGTGGAAAAGAGTAGCAAGCCAGCAGAGATTACTCAAACTACTTGTTTTCAGAAAGAGAAAATATCTCAAGTCTATTCCTCTCACCTTATGGGGTGAGAAAATGGCTACAATTCTTCTCACAACAGCCCTCCTTAAGTGTTTCTCATGGCAGAATGTCACCTTGCTTGCTTACAAAGGGGGTGCATACATGTCTCTTGTCAAAAGATTTTTAGGTACAACTGATGCATGCAGTTTTAGGAAATTATGTCTTAAACACATGAAATCATTGAATGCATGGTATTTTGTAGGTTAAGGAGATTAATTTCAACTGGTTTATCAATTGCTTAAGGCAACAAGCAATTGTAAACAACATGAGGTGTAGATAATAGGTTATTTTTTCTTTTGTATATGATTGTCTTAATATTTACTATATGCAATCATATAAGATGCTAATTTTTAATACTTCTTTAGCTATAAGAATACATGTTTGCTTTCTCTTGATTCACACAGAACAGATGGATGCTTGACTGCCTGCTAATCCACAGCTGGAATGGTTTCAGCGGTTTCCACGTTGCTGGGTTAGAGTGGCTTTTCTAGTGGACTGAGAGGGCAGCAAGAGAGGGATATCATTATTCATCAGTATCCCAGTGGGATCGCTGCCAGCAGAGATTAATTTTTTCTGTTATGCTTGTAAAACAAGCTCAGGTGGAGTCTCTAATCCTCAGGGCACGGGTGGCAGATCAAGGAAGATGCTACAAAGCTAGTTAATTTTCAGATTCTAGGGGAAACAGAAGCTCTGTTAGATGTATAAATACATGATTGCAAATTTAAGTAGCTCAAATCCAAATGGGATCTTCCTAGACATCTGGTCCTGAAAATCTCTGTTTTCTTTGTCTTTTAAAAGAAGTTCTTAAAACTTTATGCCAGAGGCAAAATATCTTCAACTCTCTTAATCATCAGCTATCATTCCATTTTTTTTTAAATACAGATCATACAGTATATTTTAGATTAATGTCTTTATTTAGTAGGCAAGACATGGTATATATCTGTGTAGGAACACTGAGTTTGCAGTGTTCTCACAAATTTGTGTGCAGTGACAATCACCAAGAAAAATTACCACTTGCCATTGAAAACAGGTTAGATTTTCCTTAGTAATGCATGGTACATCCTACTTTGATAACGGCATGTCCTGTTGAGGTCCATTGTGGTACAAGGGCATTTTTCCCTTGCTATTCTTGGTATCAGGCCTGTTGTCATTTGTAACAGAAATGTTGATAGAACTCGAATCAAGCATCCCAGAACACTCTCAAGTTGTCTATTTGTATAACAGACTTCATATATTTTTCCTTTACTGACTTTTTTGTTTCCTCAGTAATTACCCTTCTTTCTCACCAGTGTAATTACCAGTGTCTTCCATCCATGTATTTCCTTGTAGCTCTAGAGTTGCTCAAAACGTTTAGTTAGATTTTCAGGCAATGTTAATCCGCATAGTTACACTGAAATGAATGGAGATATGCCAGTTTTTATCAGCAGGGAACTACCCTTATTGAAATTTACTTGCAACAGCTGTCATTTCCTCTTAGAGTTGTGGGTTTTTATTATTATATTAAACTATTTTCATTTAAAAGTGCTCAGAGTGAGACCAGTAGCACTGGCTTGCTGAAAAGACATTGTGCATGTAGGCACCTTCCAAGTTTCCCATGTATTTCTGCCGGTTTGTATTGTTCTTCTGATATTCTGGGCTTGAGCCTCTCTTGAACACAGGCTGCTACTCATTTCACCACATGATGACAGGTATCCATGCCTGTGTACTTTTTATTCCCTTTTGTCTCTGGCCCCATAGTAGTGTAGATCCAGAATTTAATCCAGTACAAAAATGCAGCAGTGTGCATTTGTGACTCCCCACTAGAGGACCTGCCACAGGTCAGCAGATTTGAAATCTGTTTTTCAGCACACAGGACTTTTACAGCTTGCATTAACATATACAGTACGTAGGGGCCCCATTTCACATAAAGAATTAGTAGTGCTTACTCCTGTCTCCATGCAGAGTGGCATTAACGTAATGCAGAGATCTGTTAACTTCTTTCCTGGGTCTGGGCTCTGCACTGGAAGATTCCAATGGAGGATCAAAGCCCAAGATGGAAAATGACTGATCACTTTTCCCAGGGAAACTGTGTGCCAGGATTTGGTGTTCCAGTTTTTATTGCTATCATCATCTCAGTCAGTAGTTGGGCCAGCTGATTCAGCCAAACTCAATTTCAAAATGCAGACAGATGTCCAAATGGGACTGAAGTTGAATTCTCATGACTATGAGACTTTTGAATGTATACTCAGTGAGATTTTCCCAGTTTCATGTTAGCAAATTACTGAGTTCATGCACTGAAAAGCTTTTTCTGTAGTAGTGCACTGCAATTAGTTTCAGTACAGCCAAAACCAATTTTAAATCTTTTCTATAATATGACTTGAGATTACGGGAAAAGTAAGCAATGGGTCACTGCCCCATCTAGGTTTTAAGATTTAAAAAATGGAGCAATGATTACACACTCAAAATGTGCAGGTTCAAAGCATTCTCATGAGAAATAATCAGAAAAGTAAGGTTTTTTGGAGATCAAAACCTCTAATATGCCATTTACAGCAATAAAATGTAGTAATTCTCTCACATTATGAAAATTCACTTTATAAATTGAATTTATACCATTCCGTTTATGTTTATTTGCTGTGGTCAAAGTATCTTATTCTAGGTGAATAATGTGTATTTAGTACCAAATGTTTGCTCTTTTTTTCTCCTTATTTAGTCTTCTTTCACATTTATTTTTTCGTAGACTGTGCGTGTAGTACAGGAATACTTACAAGCAATAATTTAACTGAAAAACCTAAGAGCAAACTAAAGCCACATCTATGAAAGTTGTACAGTCTTAACACTATGAAAGTACCTATACATTCAGGGAAAATGTATTTTTAGAACTGGTTTTATTAGGATTGGCCAGAAAAAGTAACGCTGAATTATGACTGTTATTATAACTTTTATGGAATATGGTATATGAGAGGTAGGACTTAAAATCATGAATTCTTTTCCTTGTTGTAATATTTTAGTAACATATGTAACTTAAGTAGGAAAATTTCCTGAAGTAGAATGGTTCTAGAAGTATATTTTTTAACACTTAGTAAGACAATTACAATGATTGTATTATCTATTACTGTATCTTCCCCTACACTGAAACTCAGCTTCTCTAATATGCTTAAGAAACTAGAGGGAAAAAATAGGAAAATCAACTTTCAAGTTAGTATAGAAGTCCTAAGAACTTCTTTCCCATGTCAAATCATTGTTACATTATAATACTCCTCCCTCTCGCGTATACTAGCATGCTTGCATATTCTTTTATCAACTCCATGCTGAGGCAGAGGTCTGTAATTTAACTTTGTAGTTTAGAAGTTCCCAGATCTGCCAGGTCACTCTCTGCTACTGGTAGCTAATATTGCTGACCTCCTATTGCTCTGTGAGCGGTGGCAAAGGTCTTTCAGACTCCTGACCCCTGGTCATCAGGAATGTCATCAGTAGTTTGTACTTTGGATGTTTTAAGTAAGAGGTGAACTTGTGAAATCTAAACCCTTTAGGGTGTTTTTAAGTGATCACTCAACTGTTTCATTGCCCTAGGTTGTGCTTTTTATGATGTCTGTAATTGTAAAATTTGTGGTGTTTATCATATGCAGCTATTTAAAAGTAAAAATCAAGTACTTGTTTATTTAAAGTTAGAACTATGAGAATAAATCAATATATTGCATATTAACATAATAATATATTAATTAATAATTAATTTCTCTGATCACTAACATGAGAATTAAGAAAGGTAAGAATTTTTAACTTTTATGTTCTTATAAACGGTGTTTGTGGGTCCCATGGCAGAAATGGGCCCATTTTAAATCCTCAATGATAGTTACAAATTAATGTTTAAAACATAATAGATTTGCATAATTGCATGTTGATGGGTTTTACAACTTTCTCTCTTCAACTTCTCGTGTCCAACTGGAAATTTCCAGTGTTTGCTCTGCTGAGTCTTAAATCTAGAGACAGAGCCCAAGGTAGCCCAGCCTGACTGTTTAGCTCTTATCCAGTTAATTGGGTTAATGTTACACTTTGAATTCATACTTCTTTTTTTTTAATATATCTATTATTTTTAAAAGTGCATTAAACACTAGTTAGATTTTTAAAAATTAAAAGTTTCTATTTGTTTTAGAAGATACTGAGCAGGTCTTGGTCCATGGACAATGCTCTCTATCATATGCACTGCAGGGGTGGCTCTGATATGCTGGATGCAGTTTGGTGGCACTGCCACACACGTGCAGTTGATGGGAAGGTGTTGTATAGTATATGAAGACAAGAAGTTTATCTATAAACTGTGATGAATGTGTCTGTGATGAATGACAGTATCATGTAACAAATATATTTTAATCTTGCCTGAAAAGTGTCATCTTCTTTTCAACCATGTTAGCCATTTTTTAAAATCTCTACAAAGCCTCAGTCTGCTCTGCAGTTTAGCAGAGCCTGCCAGCCTGCCCTGAAAAGCTGGAGCATTTCTTCTGCAAAGTTTGTCTTAAAAGTTTATTTTTACATGAGTAAAACCAAGTGAACTGACAGAAATGGATTTTTTTCCCCTTTTAGTCTATAATATGAATTTTGAAAACACGTCATGTTTGTTCTTAAAACTTGTAACTAGTAACATATGCTTGTAAGTGTCTTTTAACTGGAATATTGTCATAGATCTTTCATATCTAAGAGTAAAGAAAACACCCAAGCATTTGGAAGTTTAAATTATGTCTTATAAAAATGAGAGCAAAATGCACACATTTAGAGGGTACCAATAAATTCCTTAAAATAGGAGTTTATAATGAATCACTAACAAGGGTAAGCTTTTCAGAGCAGTAATTCTAGCAAGTACTTCTCCAATTCTGTTTCTCAATCTACATTACTTTTTGGTATGAGCTGAAAAACCACCTTTAAGTTAGGCTTGGGTTTGTTTTTTTTAGGGTTTTTCCCCTCTTTTTTAAAGCACGCTTCCTTACCTTTATTAGTTTTCTGAATATAAATGTAAGCTTGATTATCTTCTAGCTGCCTGTCAGGATACATCTGTGTGAATGTAATGTCTTTCCTTATAAGTCAAACTCATACTCAAAAATGTGATAATAAAATATACTATCGATATGTTGGTTAATTTAAATAATGTTTGTAGTATACAGTTGTGCCATTCCTTTGTCATGTAATATGGTCTTTTTCTCTTGGGAAAATAATGAGCAAAGGAAAATTAGCTTGGGAGCCTTAGTTAACCAGTTTAGTTAAAAGTTTAGTTAACTTTTTAATTTTCCTTATGATACAGGTAACAGGATCAAATGAGATTTCTGTCAGCACATAAGTGGAGATATATGTGTGTGTATATATATATTTATATATATAATTGGAAATAATTCCAAATGGTTTAAGTACAGAAGCTCAAGTATCCTCAAAGAAAAAATTAGAATTTGTGAATCTGTTGTAAGTCAGATGTTACCTATCTACTCACAAACTATCAGTCCTTGTTTTCTCTCTATTTTGCTCATGCTTCTTTTCTCTATCCTGTATTGGGGGTAAGTAGGTATTACCTAAATGAGGACAAGTACAGGTTGCTTCAAATTTTATATTCCAGTTGTTTCCTATACAGTGTGGCACAATATGGCAGGCCTGGATGCTGCACTACAGTACTCTGTATCACTTTGTACAATAGATCAAAAGACAAAAGCCAGTTATATAATAATATTACTGTGGAGCTTATATTCGCCTATCCAGTTTTCCAAAGATCAAAATATGCTGTTTTCACTTGGGAAAATAAGTTGGCATACCATTGTACTTCTGGCAGGAGAGAAGTAAAAATTCATAATGCATTATTAGTATTAATTGCAGAACAGCTGTAGAAGACCACCCACATTTATTTACTGTAGCTTATTCCTTCTACTCACAAATGTGTGATATTTGCAGTCCTTCAGCATGTACTTAGACCATTAGAGAAGTTTATGTAATTTAAATCAAGTTTCAGGTAAAGAGAATGTAATTACAGTACTAGCTAAAAATGATTCTTGTCTTTTCTCCTTTTTTATGTTAGTATTTAATTTTAGTACTGGTCTGCTGCAAGATTTTATTATGCTTTAGCTTTAAAACTGTTTATTTTTATAGCAAAATGTTCTTAAAATGCTTTTCCCTTGTTTCTTTTGTCATCAGACTCTTGAAAGAGAGAAATGTATATTGCAAGCTTATTAAAGTTGAAAATCTGATTGGGTTCACAGTATCTATATAAAGGAAAAGAACATACAGACAGTCAGTCAATTCTAAGGCAGTTTCAATAGCATTGCTAAAGAAAAGACTACTGGTTCAACTCTGGAATGTGAGAAACTATTTTTGGTTTGGTTTAGACCCTCATTGTTACAAATTAATCAACTGCTCTTTAAAGTCTAGAACTCATTAACTTTCTAAGTTTTACTGTTCCCATGACTGAACTTAAAATATTCAAGTTTGCTTTAGTAGCTCACCTTGATTCCATTTCTGTCTGTGGTCCACAAGTATCCTCTTCTCTCCTGTAGACAAAGTGGCAAGATGCATTTACTCGAGATTTAAAGTATTTTAGAAGATCTAAACGTGGTATAAGTGTATAGCTCAGCTCTCACTATAAATCAGTAATTTCGGCCAAACTTACACTTTTTGTGGGTAGAAAGAAAATCGGGGGAGGGGGGGTGGTACCCTATAGGCTCTGCAGAGCACAATACGATGTTGGATACCTTATTTAAATTTTAGTTTGGTCTGACTCTTAATGCCTGATAGTACCACAAAACTGCAAAAGATACATTTTAAAATAGTATGAGGTGTTTCCTTTTAGGACTCTTCTAAGAGTTCAAATAAAGGGTGATGGTAAGCTGCATATTTGGAGCATGATGTAGACAAGATTTTAAGATGATTCTGTGGCTGCTGTTATGCAGGAAACAGAATTCAATTACCAGAATAGCCCTTTGGCCCTGTAAAATGTAACTGTCAAATTTATGCAGGTCTGTGTGTGACATTTCTCAGCAGCAGTGCAAGTTACTGTCTCCTATATGACCAGCCTATATCGCATGCAGGCTGAAATGTAAGTCTGAGATGACTCCTACACCCTTGAAATGATGCAGCAGTCTCTAATGCCCAAAAGGAGACATTATTGGGAAAGTCCATCACAGAAATGTAGGAGTGAGAGATGTGACATGACTACCAAATGCACAGTTGCAGGACCTGTAGCTAAAATTCCTGGTTATCTCCTGGTATACACCAAGTTATGCTTAACTATGTAGGTGTTTGTAAACCTATTATTTGTACAAGGACTGCAACAGCTCTGATTTAAGAGGAGAAAAAAGGGAAAGTGAAAAATGCACAACAGTGTTTTGTGGTTTAACTGTGAAGCTTGTATTAAGTTTTTGACTTTAGAATGAAGATTAATGATTGATATGTAGTTTGATCAGTTTCCTCACCCATGGAAGTAAGAATGGTGTTCAGATATTATATACTAAAACAATATATATTATATATTGTGTGGCATACTTGAAGCTACAGCCTTTACAGAACAGATTGAGATTTGCAATGAAAAGGAAAGATAAAATGAAAAAATATTGAGTGAACAGCAGGGCCCATTTGAGGTGATTACAAAGGATGTTTCTTTATTCTGTCTTTTCTTATGCAACCTGAAAACAGTAGCAGGGGGTTACAAGCAGAGTTCATCACAAAGTTGTCAATCACTGTCATTTAACATTTTGCAATGGAAGATGTCTTTATTCAAGGACAGCTGGGCAAATCAGAGAAACAGATTTGCAGTTAGTAGTCTGTCCAGCCTACACTAAGCAAACAAGGACAGGGCAGACACACCAGCCTCTCACATGAAAATATAATGGACTCTGCTGACCTCAGTGCCCTCCATTCAGCTTCATTCTCAGTTGTATAAAAGCTTCACTACCCATTCTCAATTTCCTTTAATTACCTACATGATGCAGATAAGAAAATGAACCTCACTTACTTACAGTCAATGATCACAAACAGGAAATTAAGTAGGTAAGTTGTTTAAAATAAGAGGAGTGTTTTGGATGTAAATAAAACATGTGCTGGGGAAGAACCCGGGAAAATGCATTTTCAGGGGTACAAATTGGTCTGAACTGACTTGGCTGATCCTCCTTCTTTCTGCTACTTTAAACTGCAAAGGAAAACTAAGTAAAAAATCTCCTTGGTAAATATTCTTTAAAATATCTTTGAAGGAGAAGCCAGTTAAATAAAAAGAGTGAAGCAAACATGCAGCCTTCTATAGGGCTTAAAAAGATTGTGACCTTAGGTTCAGAGAATAAATGACCACAGTTTTCACAAGAGATCTAGCAGAGACATCCAGGATTAAGCAGCAGTTGTCTTTATTCAGTCTTCACTTCTAATCTGCAGTTGAGATATGAAATAAATTAATGGCATTCTGATTTGCTTTCCAAACCTTAAATTGTCTGGTGGTTACCATTCCTTTTACACTGATATCACAGTTTAGACATAGATTTCTTGCACCAGTAAAGCAAATAGAAAATTTTGTGCTATCAGTTTTCAAGAAAGTAAAAACCAGCTATCTAACTTCTTTTAGGAATTGTCAGAAAAGGTTCCATGTCTTAGGATATTAATGAGGGGATATGGTTCTTTGTAAGTCAATTAGGTAGTTCAATTAGATGTTCTAAAATTGGCATTTTTCTTTACCTCACTCTTCACTGGTTACTGTTGTGAATATTTCATTAATATGGATTTGCAAGAAGTCTGACAAAATTGAAGACTGAAATGCGAGATATTGAATCTATAGTTTAAGAGGAATATAAAACCCTGAACACTTTAATTTAATGGTCTCTGCTAAGCCTGTAGTTTTGAAGACATTGCCCTTCAGGCTCCCCAAATGACTTTTTATTTTATGACAAAAGAAATACACTCTCTTAAATTACAGATGGAAAAGATACCACATATTATAAAACTCTTACCTTACTTGCAAGTTTTATTATTTAGAAAGATCATTCTCACTCGAAATGATATGTACACACAAGAGAATGCACAAGAAGATTTTGTGGAGGCAAAAATTGCCAATTAAGTCACAAAACTGACTCTTTAGCCTAAATTATAGTTCTTAGGAAGTTTCTTTTTTTCAAAGACAGTGGATTTCCCAAGCAGGAGAATCGACATCTCTGCCTGGGAGACCAAAACAGTTGTACTTACTCTTTTCAGCCACTATGATGTTGCTACTTATAACAACATTTAGATTACATGGTGGGCGGCTTCTTTTTGCAACAGTGAGAAAGTTCTTGCACAGATTTCATTTTGGCATGAATAGCATCAGTCCCACTCTGGAACACAGAGAACATTTTCGCCACCTACTTAGAATTTTGCTTTGTTTTAATCACTCATCATCAGTTGCTTAGACACTGACTGCTCAAAATATTGAAAAAAATATTTGAAAAGAACCATATCAGAGCTATTTCAAAGCCACTGGTTTTAAATACCAAGAGAAAAATTTTAAACCTGAAAATTGAAAATATGAGTTTTTGACTGCTTTATAACTAACCTTACAATGTTTTTGTGAGTCAGTGAGGTAGGATATCTTTGGGTCATCTACTACTGAATCCATCCAATGAATATATTTCTTTCATTGCATTTATTTTTCTCTTCTCTAATGTTAGCATAGGCGATGTGAAAGAAAAAAGTTTAAAATCTGTAAGTGTGTCAATATTTGAGGATATTATATTAGTTATTGTTTTCCCATATGTGATTTTGATAAATAAGTACACTTTCTAAACATTTAAATGCTACCATTTTTGTGTTGAAATCTATGGTAAATTAAATGCATATACTTTTAATGCCTCATTAAGCAGTAATAGTTATTCTGAAGTTAATTACCTTTTTTTTTTTTTTTTTTAAAGAATGCTGATGAGTACACAGATCTGCCTGTGAGACACAATGAAGATCAGATGAACAGTGAACTGGCCAAACACCTTCCAATTGAAGTCAATCCCCATTCATTTGACAGCTCACACACAAAAACACACCTCTTGCTGCAAGCCCACTTCAGTCATGCCATGCTGCCTTGTCCAGATTATGCAACAGATACAAAGACAGTGCTGGACCAAGCAATCAGAATATGCCAGGTATTGTGATGCATTTCAGTATATAACTTTTGTTGGTTTACTGTTTGTTAGAGTGGTGTCATATTTGGAATATAGAAGAATCCAAAGATGTCTAGCAATCTTGTGGAGAGCTGGTACCACTTGTTTAGGGAGGAACTGGATGCCCACAATGGTTCCCACTTTACAGAACTGGAGGTAAACAAACTTGAAGTAAAAGACAGTGGTGCTCTGACTGTAGGCATCTATTGCCATATAGATGGCAATCTATTGCCTCTGCTTTCTTTGCAACAGCTTTCTATCTTTGTATTGTGCAAAGTTGTATGAGTCATTCTGGCATGGCTGTGGTCCCTGCAGATTGTTATGCTGATGCCCAGGAACCTGTCTCCCCTGAGTACTTCCACTTTTCTAGCACCCAAAAGCACTCTAGTCACTCCCAAGCACAAATAAAATGTGTTTTGAAATCTGATTGGGGTGAGATCCGGGGGTTGTCCCTAAGCTCCTCTAAGTAATTAAAGATACATCTTCTGTGTCCCAAGAAGGGACAGAGTCAAAGTCAAAGATCACAGAGGCAAAGAGCACGTTTTTAAATGCGGATTTTAAACTCACCCTGGAGACCTGTGAATTTTTACAGTTGTACTGCAGTTGCAGCCCACAGAAACTAAAGTGACCATGGAGAGAGAGTACTGGTAACAAGCAATCACATGCACAGCTGTCACCTCAAAAGAATTTTAAAGCAGCAATTAGAGTTTAGGATAGAGTGCTGCCATGTCTGAAAAGCTCAGTCAGAGCAGGAAAGGTGAGCCTAGCTGTCTCAGGAGACAGCCAACCCTCTGAGTCTCCTGGCAAGAAGAATTCTCTTTAGCAGTACTGCCCAAGGACTCAGTCACAGATTCTTGAAGATCAGGCAGCCTTCAACAAACTGTTCTTTTTATGTTTCTGAGTTCAGTATCTGTAAAATAGAGCCAGTACTTCTTTCTGCCTACAGTTTTTGTTTGCTCAAATTTTAATGTACTCAGTGATCTGTTTGTCAGCTATGAGACAGAAGCTTTGCTCTTGTTTGAAGCCTGTTGGCAATACGGTAACTGCAAACATCATTGTGTTAAGCCTGGCAGTTTGTAAAACTGCTCTGAGAAACTATTAATTAGTGCTCCAGACAGAAAATATTGTGTGCAATTCAGTCCAGCAATTTGGATAAGGCTCAAACTTACACTAATAAAAACAAGCTTAAAATACTTAAAACATCAAATTAATAAAAACTGAAATTAGGGAATGTAAGAAGCAAATAACACTCAGATGTTACTGCTACACAGTCCTAATCTTGGCAACCAGCAGTGCTTGGATGCTAGTCTGTTTCAAATATTTCTAATCAATAAAATCATGGTTCTGAAAGTGTAGAAACAGCTATGCCATACATTCAGTTAATAACAGAGAAAAGCATCACTTGCTCAAGTGAGAAAATTCACCTTTGTTCCAAAGAAATCACATACTTAAAGTTCAGTTAGATGTTTGTTGAATAAGCATGAGGAGTTAATTACATATTTGGGGAAATTTTAAATTAAATATTATTTTCAGTAATTATTTTGTTCTGTTTTGCTAAGAAATTTTCTTAATTTTAATTTCTTAATTTTTCTTAATTATTTTCTTAATCCTGCTACTGCATCATATGTATTTCAGAAACAATAATCACTTAGGAAAAAAATTCCAAAATATTCAAAAGTTCCTTTAAGCTGAAGTAGAGTTCAGAAAAATACCATTCCATACTGTGCCTTGGCACTCCAACCTTCAGTTAACTTCTACATAATGTTATACATACAGTCATCTTAAAACAAACTTTAAAAAAAAAAAAAAACCATGCAAGTACTTTGTATTTTAATGTTGGCACATGGTTTACATCTCTCAGGAGATTATTGGTTCCATCTTATTAGTCACGCTTTCCAAACGGAGGTTAAAGTTCCCAGAATCTAAGCAATAGACAGGGTTACACTTTCAATACTGGTTTTTACCTTTTTCCTTAGCACTGACCTGCTGATGAACTCTGGGTCAGCAGAGGTAGAAAAAAAGATGTTAGTTATGAGAAAAGGAACTGAAGCATGGAAGGATCCATTGATGAACAGATTCAGTGGATGCTGGTCTCTGTGTGTGTGAACACACGCTCGTGCATCATCAAACGTTAAATACAGCAGTGAGATGGGAATTGGTTTTTGAGTTACATTGAATTTTTATTTATTTACGAATTATTTTGGTGTTGAGATTGTATAGCTAACCTTCAAATTGTGACCTGAACATAAACTGTTATTTTTGCTGGCGGGTACGTGAATAACAGACTTTTCATATCAGCATTGCTTTTCTGTTACAAGAAAAAAGATCTTTCAAAGAGCTTTTATAGGTGGTTATACAGCATGCCTTTATCTCAGGTCCCCTGTAGTGCAGATTTCCCATCTCTAGCCATGATATGTAAGCAAGCCTCTTTCCATCAGAGAATATTAAACTTCTCCAGTTCTCTGTGGTGTCTTTCACCTGAATCAGCCTTCCCTCCAATGGCTACTTTCCTATCCTACATGTTTCATTCTCCTTCCATTCCTCCATCTTCTGGGCGTTTCATTGCTATTGATTTCAGGCTGAGTATTGTTACTGGTCCAGCAGAAAACCATGTTAACAGCATTACATAGGTAAATGTAGCTGCTGGATGCCAGGTAAGATTCCATTACCCTTTAATGAAAAAATTATGCAACAACTCTTCAATAATTTTTTTTTGATATCTTAAAAGTTTTGGCTTTACATTAGAATTCTCTTGTTTATACTTACAATGAAATAATTAATTTGACAGAATTTGAGGCGTTACAGTGCTGGCTTAATAGAGGAATGTAATTTTTAGCATTAAAATATGGAAGAAATATATTCTGTTACAGTTTTTCTATGGTTGGCATTTGTTAGATATATGTGGAATTCATTATATAGCAAGATAAAATTTAGTCTTAATATACACCCAAGATGAAATGCAGAATCTTTTATTGCAGAAGTATGGGGAATAGCAGTATATAATCTTTTGGAATGTGAATGTCTATCTGCTCCCACTCCCATCTCTGTAATGAATGGTCACTGAGGCATTGACTAGGCTGAAGAAGGCCCCTGCTCTACACTGAAAACCTCAAGTTAAAATCTAGTTGTTATCAGTGGCAGGCTCTCAGATAAAGCACAGGTTCCCATGGCTCAAAAAAATGGCTACAACTTCCTGTGTGACCTTGGCCAACTCATTTGATTTTTATTTGCCCCAGATACCTCTAGTACAGTTACAATAGACAATATATTCTCATCAAGCCTAGAACTCTATGTTATTTTTACTGAGAAAAGCCTGAGTTGTCATTAAGATGGTGCTTCTCAAAATCAAAAATTTCTCAGTTTCTTTCAGGAGAAGGGGCATTAAATAAAAAAAATTCTAATGAAATTACTTTTCTAACATTTTTATAAGATATAATTATTATTGTAAAGACAATACTCCACCTTTTTTCATATCTTATTTAAGAATACATGAAACTAATCTCTTTTTTTGCTTCCTTTGTCAAGCCTTATATTTTGTGACTGTGTATTCAGGAATCAGTTCTTATTCTGCTGTTCTAAGACTATTGCCTATATTTGCATTAATTGAAATGGATAATTGAGGCAGTAATACCATCACTCTGGGATTCAGCAGGGCAGTCTCTTCTCAGAAATAATGTGACAGTTGCTGGCTTTGCATTGGAATTGGCCACAAGCCTCCACTTGTAGTATAATCGTTGATAAAATATTTTAAAATTGCCAGGAGTAGAACTGCCATGGAGCTCAGCCCTAACCTTTGAGAAGTGTTTACCTTTGGATGTGTTAAACACATCTCAGTAGGATAGCTGGGCATTGAGAGAAGGTGGACATGAAAACAGATTCCAAACTGCAGAAGAGAGACTACTCTGCATGGGAAACGTGTCTGTCCCTGTAACAAGGACCTTGTAATGCTATCACTGGTGCACTGTCTTTCCCCATCACGTTACTCCTTTGGAGAATCTAATTTTAACAGGAAAGAAAAATGCACTTTGGGCTAAGCACTGTGTTTCCTTAGCTAGATGGTGATGTGCATAACACTGCTTTAGCCATTCTAAAACAGTGAAACTTGTTTCTGGCCATTTAAACTGCAACCTTTGCTATAGTTCTTATGAGAATCATCTTTGTGGTACAAGTTCAGAGTTGTCAAATATTGCACAAATATGCTGCCCAATTCAGCTAAGAGCTGGCTTATGTACTTACTTTGCTAAACTGCAGACTGTACTGGGTGGGTGGTGCTGACTCCTCAGAAGGAGCAGTAGTACACAAAAGTACTACAAAATTTCACTGAGTATAAGCCGCACTTCCGAGTGCCAGCAACTTTTCATTCTTTGTCCGTACATGAACCGCACCTGATTATAAGCCGCACGTTACAATACAGAGTGTGATAAAAGGTATCTATTCTATCACCATCTGTTGAGGGTGGGGGCAGTGATCCTTATCTCAACGGCAGATAATCTGCTAACGGGCCATCCATTGAAAACAGGCGGGGCATTGTTCTTTATCTTTTCACAACCCATCCTTCCTCCAGGGAGTCATTTTCTGCTAATGGCCATTGAGTCCCACTGTGTGACTGATAAAATTACTGCATCACATTGGAAGTTGCTCCAGCCAGGGGGAAGAGCCCAACATTTCTTACCAAGATAAAAACAGAGGTTTTGGGACACTAAGGGAGCCCCTTTCTCCACTGGACTCCAGAGGAAAACCAGATTTCTCCACATCACCACTGGACCTCCGGAGGGAAACTGCACCTTCTGCTCCAACTGAATCACATCTGTCACTGCAGGAGAACTGCAACCACCATTTAATCAAACTGCTACCAACACCCTGACAAGGTGTCACGTTGTACTCTAACTTTGTCAGGGTTTGGAGTTTGTTTCTTTGTAGTACTGTATTTCTATTTTAATTTCCCTAGAAAATAACTGTTATTCCTAATTCCCGTATTTTTGCCTGAAAGCCCCTTGATTTCAAAATTATAGTAATTTGGAGGGAGGGGGTTTACATTCTCCATTTCAAAGAGAAGTTCCTGCCTTTCTCAGCAGACACCTGTCCTCCAAACTAAAACAGCAACTTTTTGTTCTTTGTCCGTATATAAGCCGCACCTGATTATAAGCCGCACTTTGGGTTCGGACCAAAATTTTAGTCAAAATGGTGCAGCTTATAATCGTGAAATTACTGTACTTCTGGCCGCATAAAGACAAAGGAGCCCATGTAGCCATTTTGGGACTCAAAGAAAGAGAATATCCTATGGTTCTCTACTTCTTATCCTCCCAAACCTCCTCAGTTCATAACAGCCACTATAACTATTGATTTGGAGGTCCCAAGGGATCTTTTGTTTTTCTGCTTATGAAGAAGTGGAGAAGTTCTTAAAGATCCACACTAAGAGTGGTGTGAGCTGGTATATTGCCTGTTGGTAGTGCAGGTGTGCCAACTGCTTGCTGGTAGGTGGTGGGAGTTACAGGAAAGGCTATTTTACAGTTGTGTAAGTAAGATTTGTCCAGAAGTGTCCAGGGAAAGAGATTTTGTGTAATGGTTGCATTGGCAACTATAAATAAATGGGCAGTTTTACTGAACGAAGGGAAGAGAATCGAATTAACTTGAGAATGCAGAGGATTACTCAGAAACAAGTGAAGAGCAGAGGCCACATCTCTTGAGATGCTACACATATTCTCTGTGTATGCAGTAATATTTCAGTGATAGCACAGTGTTTGCAATTTTATTTAAATACTGGCTGCTTTCATGGCTGTATGGCTATTATTCCACATTAGGAGTGTGGAAATAATAGAATAATCAAAAAATCTTGTAGTGCTTATACTGTGTGGCAATGCTCACTTATAGATACCAAACATCAATGGATCACTTGGTAGGGAAAGTACCTGGACATGCTGGGCTGGAAATGCTGCCTGCTTGTATTGTGTAGGTATATATGTGGGACAAGGGAGGGTTGCCTTTGCAGAGTTGGAGTTTTGCTGGATAATCAGTGATCTGGTGTATGGAAGCATCTTGGTGAAACTTTAATGATGATTTGGTGCTGCTTGTGCATAATCCCTCCCCCACCCATGACAAACCTTTTCCCAGTTGGGGCTGGAGGAAATGAGTAATGCTTAACCCATTTGTGTGATCAATTCACTTAAGCAGCTACTGTGAAATGTTAATCACAACTTTAATTTGTACTGCATTAGCATTTTGATTAACTTGTAGGCTTGCTAGCACACTTGAAGCACTTTTACTCATAGTTACAGCTCGGAAATGACTTTTTGATTAATTAAGTTTGTTAGACAGCAGCTGAGCTTCCTGAATGCTAACCTTAAGGGGCTAAAAGTTCAGGAGAAAGTTACTGGGAATAACTGTTGCTGTTGAAAAGGATTCTTGTGAATGCAGTCTAAAAATTTTAATTATTGACAAAATATTACATTCCCACTTTGAAACTGGCTTTAAACTGTAGAGAGGACAGATTCATTATGCAATAGATGCTGTGTATCTTTAGTGGTTTTGGTAGGTTTCTGTAATATTTGAAACAAATACCTGCTTTAAGACATTGTTTATGTTAGGAAATTGGGATTTATTGCAAAGAGATTCTTATCAAAAACATTTTGTTCTTTTTACAGTTCACTGGTATAGTAGAGAATATCAATTTATTAGTTATCAATTTGAAGATAAATTGACTATTGGGACTCAATGAGATCTGAATGTTGGGTTATGACCTACCAAGTTTACATTGCTGGTATCATACTCTGTAGCTGCTTTTATTTCTGTAATACTATTAAAAAGAAATCAGTAGGAACCCAAGGGTTGCATTCTACTAAATGTAGACAGTAAATGGTTTGTCCTTTACCTGGTTCTGAAAATACCAATAATGTTACTATGGAGGCTAAAGGATGAATACAGAGATAGAGATCTTACGAAGCAGCTAGGAAGGTTGTAATTTGCATACATCAATGAGACCTTTATGATGATGGGAGAAGGAAGAATTAGTCTCTCATTTGGGGTAGCAGAGCATATGGAAGAGGGGACTGAATATGCTTGTAAAAAAAGTGAAGTAGGATACAGAGGGCAGTGTAAAAGGAGTGCCTCCTGAATAGGATTAATTACAACTTATTCACTATATCTCTGATGAAGTACAAGGAGGGGGAAGTCTGTGGGTTGAAACTACACAGTTGTGCAAGCGTGATTTAATTGATCTGAAAGAATTCCTCCCCCTCCCCAGATTAAAACATTTCTAAAAAGTAATTCTAGACTAGACCTCTGAATTTCAAAGGTTCTGTAGATACCTGTTTTACTGATATATAATGTACCAAAGGTAATAACCTTAAAGTCTCTGTAATACTTCTTCAAATAAATTCCAACTTTTCAAGTCAGTTGCTGTTTCTGAGATATGTAATTGAAGCAGCATAGTCATTTATATAAAAACATGAAACTTAAAGTACATGGCATACTTTAACATCTGAAAAAATATTATGTGTGTATTAGCAGAATATCAAGTCACACGTGGATCATAGTATAATCCTATATTGGAAGGCTTCCTATGTTTGAAGCATGTGCAAAAATTATTATTATTCTGAATTCATAGTTTTTAGACAAATATGTAAAATGCACACCCTTTTGTCTACTATCTATAAATATTTGTCACACAAATTCTGTAGTCCTAAACAGCTGTATGTAGGCACAATTCTAATGATTTTAACAGATCTATGGATTTAAACTGAAATTTAGTCCTAGACTAAACTTCAAATTCATTAATAAAAGCACTGAAGAAAGTGTCATAGTCTGTGAAGCACTGACATAAAAAATAAGATTAATTTATTCAGAGTAGATAAATTAGAGCCATGTAACTGAGTACACCTGAAGTTTCAGCTCCCATCCACGAAGTCATTGCCACCAATGGCATCACTGTAGAAACTCTACTGCTAGCTCAGTAGTCACAGGTGTAATTCTCAACTGGAATGACATTTCTTACATTTCTTTAGCTTGTTCTTGTATCCAGAGCAGTTAACATTATAGCTTCATTGACATTTTCCTTAAATATAATTTATCCCCCAAAATACTAACATTTATGTTTACAGGATTTAAACCAAAATGCTTAGTATATTCAGAGTTATATGATAGGTGACTTCAAAAAGAAGAAGAAATTATTCTAAGCAGTATGCAGTCTCTGTTAATGAGATGCAAGCTGTATCACTTTTAACACTTCAATAGCTTATCTTAAAGGAAAAAGCTATCTAAGTCATTTGGGTAGATCAGAAATTCTGCTAGTTTTAGTCTGGTCCCCTGCCACCTACCCAGTCATACAAGAGTGATCCAGAGTACCTTACTTTCAAATGAAGAATGTGAAAGTAATACCAAAATGAGTGTTTATAAAAACTTTATAAAAAGTCTCCAGAATAAAGAATTTAGCAATTGGGATATTTTAGTAGCCTGAAAAATCTCCTAAATGCCTGGGGGTGGGGGGTGGGGTATGTTCACTGTGGAACAATTTAGTATCCCAATTTATTTTGAGCGCATCTAGGGAGTGCTTAATAACACCAGAGAAAAGCAATGTTTTACTATCAGTGAGTATGCCACACACTCACATCTTCCACATCCTGCCTCCATCTTTGCTTCTCCTCAAACTAGGGAATTATAAATCGTAATTTAAATTCCAAGCATCAGTAATAACTTTGGCTAGAAAGAGACAGACTGTTAAATTTCAGCTTCATGTTAAGACCAGAAAGGTACAGTTTGATCAGTTTAAATCATTCCGTACCTAAGGATAAGCAGCTGCTGCTCCTGAAAATAAATGAAAACTTGATCATAGATGCTGAAGGTTTTGTCTTAATGCACTCCTGGAATGATGACAGCATTCACAGCATTTTGATTCAAACATTTTGATACTCAATTCCAAATACCATCAGAATGAAAGCTTTTTGCCATAACTACATCAGTGAGCTGTTGATCATCAGCATTTTTATGCTGCCCCTGCCATGGTTAATAGGTCATTTCTTCCCACATTGGCACAAACCTAACTGGTTTTGATAGTAACAGACAAAATGTAAAGGAGGTGTCACTAATTGCTGTTATTACTCTGTAACTGTCCAAGTATGACACTTGGAAGGCTTAAGAGCTATTGCCTGAATCTTTCATGAAAACACATCTCAGTATAGGCATCTGCTTTTATTCTCCTAAGCACAGAAGGGGCCCCAAAAAGGAAGATGGTAAACATATTTTCTATTATAACAACCAATAATTCCCTTGACTCCATCTATTTACCACATTTATTCTACTTTAGGTTAAAAAGTGGTGGGCTTAGAGGGGTTTTGTTGGTTTTGGTTTGGTTTTTTATTATTTAATTTGTTGGTTTACCAAAAAATACGTGGGTTGTTTTTTTTTTTTTTTCCTGTAGTTAAAGCATCTTTACTGTTTCCTGTTTCACTTTTTTGCACTCACTCTTCTTTTAAGTTTTTCTCCATGATGAAATTATCCTGTTTTGATTTAAATTCTTAGGCTAGAAAGGCAGGTAACCAATTGGTGCCATTTCCCAATTTAGAAAGATATTCTTAATCTGTTCCAATCTTACCAGCTGTAAGATATTTAGAATTTATTTACTACTTTGCAAAATAAGGGCTTAAAAAGTCACAAGTTTCTATGAAATTATACTGGTTAAAAATAACAACAAACTAAACAGGTAGCAACTAGACAAACTAGAGGGACTAAATGCATTATTCATCAGATAACATAAATATTAAATACTTTAATCTTTTTGTGATTTGTATTATATTCTTTGTTTAGTTGCTTATATTTACACTTGGAGATGGGGAATGGCTCAATTTATTACCTTGAGTATTTATAGGAATTTCAGTAACCATTTAAGTATCAAGCATCTCTGTGTTTTACACTTAGAGGAAAATGAAATGTGTGGACGTTTCCAAGGTAGCAGATGAAACAGGCCAACTTTACCATTGTTCTGACTTTTTCACAATGTCACTGTCTTGGATTTCACATCCAGATAGAGATGCTGTGAATAAATTCTATGGGTGAAGAAGCAGAAAATAAGGAGGAAAAGAGGATTTGCCATGTGGATTCATTGTAACAATGTGGAACACAGAGTCTCACACACACAGGCTTTCCTTACTCCCTACGGGATATCTATCTGTAGGCCCCTATCAATTTCTAGGAGATTTTCTGTGTGAAAGGATCCTCCAGTGAATTTCAAAGTATAGCTTGTTTTAGTTTTTATCTTTCTCATACATCTTCACTCTCCTTTTTCCCTTTTCAAACATCTGTTTAAAAGGAGGGAGAGGGAAAGATTTTTTTAAAAAATGTAAACAGTGTTACGTGTGCATCTTCAGAAGCATTCTATGAAATATCACTGCTTCATGCTGTCTAAAAATACAACTTACTGTATTCTTGTCGCTCGTGAAAAATGCAGGATATCTGTGCACCCATTGTTCTTCATATATGTACAGCAGTATCATCACTGGGGAACATGATGTTTCAGGTTGTCAAAATAGCAGAAAAGAACAAGAATCAGGTAGTGGAGACCAGTAGGCAGATACCAGAGTGCCTCAGCAACACACAACTGTTCAGAAACACAGACTGTACTTTATAGGTAGTCTTCAATATACTTCAAAATGTGAAATCAGGTAAAGAACAACACACCTGGTAAGTTTCAAAGAATCACACCAGTCTGATGCTGAGAACGATTCCCTCCATATGTGAGTAAATGTCATGTGAACCACATATACATCTGCAGGCCACAAAGCCGCTGCTTTCAAATGTGATTTCTAGCATATTTTTATTTTCTATTCAGTGGAAACAATTCTACATGGAAATCATTTTGGCAAGCCAAGTGAAAGACAGAAAATGGAAACCAGTAATGTTGTGTTGTGAGATACTGGTTCTAGGGTCACTAGGAATGTTAGAGAGTTTCAGGGTGCTGTGACTCTTCCTCCAAAAAATTGAATATTAAATCTGGATCATTATTAGCTGAAAGGCCCTTTATCCACAATTTATGAGAAATTTGACAACATTTGTATAATACAGGGTAACACTTCAAATATTTTTCTAAGTGTCACTGATCTTATCACCTCAATCTGGAAAAAAAAAAACCTGTTGAAATTGCATTGTAAACTGCTAAAATAAACTGTGTGACTCGGCCAGGAGTGAAACTAACTTGTGTCTTTAAAGTCAGTATTTCTCCAGAATCAGTGTAATTTAATTGAAATAGCTCTGCGTGTGTAAACAACTCCTTTGTTTAAAGAAGATTTCACTGTTTAGTTTGCCTTAAGTAAATGCTGCCTTTTGTTTGTCTGTAAAACATTTGATTAAATGTAAAGACTTACACAGCTTCTCCTCATTACACTAGTGGCTGGAAAATAAGTTAAAATGGTGCAGGTATCTGCTGCCTAAGTAAGTATCAAACAATATAATTTGTGTTTACAAGAAAAATGTGGACACATCTGAAGCCTAGTCCTAAAATCAAACTACAGCCCCCCTAACACCAAGATGGTATTTAAAAAGGTGTTGAAACTGTTCAATATACCAGATTCAATATATCAATGTTCCTTGCTTTCTTAAAAAAAAAACCCACTATTTTCTAGTATTTTAATCAATTATTAAATTCCCTCCATGGCTAACTACTGTTAAACATATGATTTTCTACTCTAATATGAATTAGAGTTTTTTAATATGAGGACCCACACTTTATTGTGATCTTAACGTTATTGAACAACAAAATAAGCAAGACAACTTATATATTACAGCATCATTTTTTTCACCAGCTGAAATGCTTCTATAAATCATCATAATTCTTTGAAAGTTCTGTAGACAGGATGAAAAGTATACTTTATATCCAAATAGCTTCATTTACTATTAAAAAAGTTGAAACCAAAAATTCATATTTGGTCCTTTTTCCCTTGGAAGAACTCTTAAATTTACTTTCAGACTAACCAAACAAACTGCAAAAAAGCAAGCAGAACCATTTTTTCATGTCCATAGGGCCATTTGCAGTGCAAAATGGTACTAACAGTATACCTCTTATTTATATTGTCAAAACATGGGAATTAGAAATGGAACAGAAATTCATGAGACATGGAATGCAGGATGATTTTTAGCACTTTAGCTGGATAGGGGGGTTTTGTTTGCTTGTTTGTTCTGTGTACTTTGGGAAAGCTTTTCAGTATCAGGAGAGAAATGCCAAAGAAGAGACAGCCAAATATCCCTCATTCTCACGACAGTCAACTGTTTATAATGCGAAGGGTGAAATCCATTTTGTTTCTTATCACTTTTACTCACCATAGGTAAAATATAAGCTATTTTGTAAGCTTTCTTCAAGATTTCAACTTTGTGTTGAAACAAAGTGTTGAACAAAACCTCAAATGCGCTATTAAGCTAAATTTTACTTCTTTTATCTAGTCCAATTCCAGGGGTTTTTTAAGTCCTTAGTTCAAATGGAAATAATAATTGCTACTGGTAAATTACATTAGTATTAATTTTTGAACAAATATAAATATATTGGTGGTGTTCTTAAATAGTTCAAGGATTTTTTAATAATTATGTAATTCTGAGAAAGCACTCGTGTCAAAATAGAAATAAATACTCCCATTAACTGTAACATTTTCTTTTACAGTAAATGTTGAGATTTTTTTTCCCCCCTTCATTCTGAGTTGGGTTATGTCAAAGAGCAGTTATTTGTAAGGAAAAGATTCTACCTTCAGTTCTCACCCCCAAAACCATTGTGTAAATTACTTTTTCAAGAATAAGAACTGGTGACAATGACAGAGGATTTAATTCATCTTTTTTCAAGGTTAATTCCAAAGGTGCCTAACTGCTATCAATAGAGGTTTAAATAAATTCCTATGTTAAGACATAGAAATCACTGTACGTTAAACATTAACCACATGCTGTTCCTTGTATGAACCAGGTGTGCAATTATATTTGCATTCCTTTTTTTTGTTATGTGTCTCCTTTGCTCAGGCAATGCTGGATGTTGCAGCGCATCATGGCTGGCTGGTGACTGCTCTGAACATAACCAACCTGGTGCAGATGGTGGTTCAGGGTAGATGGATACATGACTCATCCCTGCTTACTTTGCCAAATATAGAGCTCCAGCATCTTTACGTTTTTCGGTATGTAATTCTTTTAAGTATTAGCAGGTTTCCAATTTCTTTCCACTTCCTTCTGCTGATTGTGTTTGAAAGGCATTGTTGTGCCCGAGAATGTTCTTTGACAAATCAGAAGCAGAACTCAGTGATGAGTTCACAGTGATGCTTTCCCAAATGGATTTTCTGTTTCTGTTTTCAATATTCATTGATTAATTAACCCCCACAGATTATTTTGAGAACCATGATTCCAGACAAATTAACAAGAGACCACTGGAAAGGTTCCAAGTACTAACAAATCTAACTCTGTATGTTAATTATCTCTTTATTTTAATCCATTATAAAACTACATTAGTATCCATCTTAACAGCATAGATAATGCAAAGCTCTATAGACGCTTAGATGATGCAGTAATTAATGCTAACCAAAAATAAATGACCACCCTTTAAAAACAGAACGCAGTATTGAGTTTTTACCACCAAAACAACTGAATACAAATGTTTGCTTTCCCCCCCTGGGCATATGTTTTGCTGTCTGTATCAGGAAGTGGAGCCAAGGCCAAAGAAAGAGTGTGCGTGGAGGTTACCAAGGACCTATCGAGTGTCTTCCCGAACTAATGGCTGCCTGTGAAGGAAAAGAGAATGTTTTTGCTTCCATTGTGGGCAGTGAGTTGCAAGCAGCACACATTTCACAGGTAACACTTTCTATTTGTGACCATTATCATTGTGATTGGAAAGGAAGAGTAGTTGGGCAAAGAAATACTCTCTCTCCTTCAGTAAATACCATGTGACATTCTGTATAAAGTGCAACATATTCATTGCTCTAATTTCAAGGTACTGCTGGATTTACACAGGTTCTTCTCTGCCTGTTTTTTAAATATTATTCTCACTTATTCCCTGCTAAGCAGTAACAGACTCTCGTTTATGGCTGATATTGCCACATCTCTCTCTGCTCTAAAGATGCTTCTCCAGGTCATTCAATCTGCTGAGTGTTATCCACCTTTTCGTAGCTCTGCACTAGGAATACATGCATTGCAAATGTCATCATAGCTGATTTCTGAAATGGTCTGTCAAACACTGTTTTTTCTGACAATACTCTTAGTAAATGATCCAGCACCCATTTTCTGTTTGAAACAGTAAAAGGAGATGAAAATTTCATACTTCACAGGGGAGGGGGAAAAATTCTATTCCAAAATGTTGAGCTGCTCAATTCTTCTTTTCAGTTTGATTTTCAAGGCATTTGCAGCAAAGGATAGCTATATTCCATAGCATTCATCACATTCTAAATCTATTGATTTCAAATAAATGTAGGAAAGATGAAAACTTCAAAAGCTATACTTCACATGTTTTTATTTGAATGTTTAAAAGGACAGTTTGACTGTTCAGCTTCAGTTAAACCTTTTACTGATATGCAAACAAGAAAAAAAGTACTTAAATGTCTATAACAGACATCTGCGTTTGTAACCAAATTATCATCAAAATTTTGAATTAAGAAAATGTATTGACATCAAAAAAAGGCTTCCTTTAACAACAGATTTCTAACACAATACACATTGATTTCAGTCCAACTTTTAGATACGATAAAAAATTAGAACATTGTTATAATTAGTTCAGGGAGAACTCAGAAGTAAACTTACTTAATTTATTTGCATAAATTGCCATTCTGTTATCTTTAAAAGCAAATGCAAATTGGCTCTGTCTGATATGATGATGGTTATTTGGCTCAAAAGTGCTTCAATTTGCGTAGCAATCTGGTGTCGTCTCTGCAGTGAGGCGATCCCAGGTAACATACAAATCCTGAATTATTCCAGAAATTAGTATGTTTAAAGCATCAATTTAAGTGCTAATTGCAGTAGTAATGAGAAAAAGCAGTACTACTGTGAGATTTGCATCTACTGCCCCATCAGTATGCCTGGAACGGCTGCTGACTGGCAGAGGATTTGGCTGCTAATTAAATAATTGTATGCATGGCAGTGTTCTCGTCTGATTCAATAGATGAAGATTAATCCTCAGATAAATATGTTTGGCTGGTATTGAAATGTCTTAGCAGTTTCTTCAAAAATAGCTTGTGTGTATGTGGTGTGTACGTTCACACTGCAAATGACTCTATGCCTCTATATATCTATGTTTGTAAATACAGATGCATACAAGAGGGAAAAACATAATGTCTTGCCATCATGTGAGGAGAAAGTTTCATTTCCATGAACTGGGAATGGCTGTATTGGTTATAGCAAAGCCATGACTGCGTTGTGCAGGGCACTACAAATGTAAAACCTTTATACCCATATGTTATATTCCTTGTGGTATTTTTTACAGAAAAAAACAACTATGGTAATACCTTGTACAGAATTAAAATTCATATTGAGACTGCCTGTTGAGTGTCTTGATACGGGAAGTCTTTCAGTGCTTACATAGACAGGGCCAACCAAGAGAAAAATTCTTCAGCATCTGTATTCTGTTTTCTATAAAGAAAGAGTATCAGACTACAGAGTTTAAGCTTAGCCTTCTGGCACCAGACATGAATAGAGTCAAATAAATTGATAAATATGCCACTAAATTGCCAAAACCATTCTCTTCCTAAAAAACCTTTTACTTCTCACTCAAAGTATATTGAACCCTTATCTTAATGCTAAAGATTACTAGCAAGAAACTGGTAAAACAACTTAAGCTTTACATTCATTTCAGTCAGATAGGAAAAGGAAGGAATTTTACATTTGGAAAGAAGAAACTGCCTGTTAAGCAGATTGGTAATTAATTTAAAATAGCAGCTCTTTAAGCTGCTCATGGATTTGGAATATTAGGCTAGGTCCTGGGGAGACAGATTATTGGCAAAAATAGTAATGATGTTCCCAAAGGTTTGTGACAATTTTTTCATTTGATTATTATTTGAATCTATGGCTCTGGTAGATAAATGTGTATGTATCTATACGTATGCAGATATACGTGCATGTCTATATTGGATATGTTGCCATATTTAAAAGGATGTGATATGTGCTTGTGTCTTCCTATACAGCAAAAACCCAGTAAAATTGTCAAAAAATACCTGACATGGGAGCCTGAGCTTACTTTTACAGAATTTAGTATTATAATTTCAAACCTCACTGACAATCAGGGGAGCTTTAAAAGCTGACAAGCTAAATTCAAACTATTTAGACTAACACCACTATTTGAACCAAGCTCTATCTTTCAATGATTCATTGTGAATCATGTATCTTTAATAAATCTCTTTCCATTTCTACATTAAGCACCTTTTAAAATATTAAGTTGATATTGATATCTTTGAAAGAGAAAAGGGAAACTTCAAGATTGAAAATAAATAACAATATCTTTACTACAGTATTATCTACTTTTACTCTGGAAGTATCTGTGTTCCTATAATCTATTTTTCATTTTCACCAGCTACTACTTGAATTTTTCCTTAGTGAGGAAAGCATTTCTTCATTTTCCCCACATTGCATGGATGATAAAAAGGCAGCCTGCTGAGCATACTGTATCAATGATCAAGCAGTACTAACTTTGCCTTTAATTTTCAAATACACAAGACTTGATAAATCAAGGAATCATAGAATCCTTTAGGTTGGAAAAGACCTTTTAAGATTATCAAATACAACTGTTAATAGCCATCACAGGATGACGTGTTAAATCTACTTCTTATCTAAATAGAAAGGTATTTAGAGTTACTTTGGTTTGTTTGTAAACTTCAGTTCATGTAAGCTGCATGAGGACATGACAGCCTTTGACAAATAGATTGTGTTGGATTGTGTGGTATAAACCAGCCCAAATCATACTCTTCACCAGACTATAATAAAGGTAACAAGTAACAATGATATTAAAGGAGTTAATGAATTATGATCTCTGCTGAAAATAAACTTTCTTCTAACATATTTGTAATGGGTCTTGTGCTTTGAGACACATAAAAGCTTTCAAGATAAATTATATCTAAAGTACAACCAAAGAGGTGAATACCAGGTTGATTTATATCCAAGAGAGAGGTGCCTCTCCTGATCTCAGCAGAAATACCCTGCTTAGATGCACAGAGACTCTCACACAGTGGGTCTATAGAGTTCTTACCCTAAATTTCTTCTTAAACACCTTTACATTCAATGTAAAATCATTTGCCAGTTGAGATGTTACTACACAAGTTGTCATCCAGTGTGTTGTGCTGGAGGTGGGTTTAGTAGTCTTGCGTATTAAATGTATCACAATCCTGGCAACAAGGACTTGGTCAAGAATGTTGCGGGTATTTTTTTTCGCCTTCTTAAAAAGGGTTCCATTTTTCCCCTTTTGCTTTCAGAGCTGGGACAAAGAGAGATGTATTATTTCCTTAAAGTCCTAGCTGGTTAGTTTCTGTTACAATTTTCCTGTCCTTTCCTAGCTAAGACACCATTAAGAACAGTGGTGCAATTCATCTGTGCCCCCTGCTTTTACACTGCAGTTCCTGAGCGCTCACAGCTGGCCCTCCCCACCTTCTGCACTGAACAGACACAGCTGTTCATGCAATACACAGAAGAGGAGAGAGAGATTAGTTTGTAGTGAAACCAGTTTTCCCATTTAGATCAGCCAGGCTCTGGTAATGCAGCTGTTTTAATCCAAATAAGCCTGTGCTGCAGCCGAAATGGGCAGTCCTGCCCTCCCCGTGCCGCTTTCACCTCCCCTGACCCAGCTCACCGCACAGCTGCACAAACCCTGTGTCTGCCTCAGGCAAGGAGGTGGGAATAAGCATCTGGGGACGAGGGGAGAGGAGGAATCCTATCAACCCTCTCACTGACAGTCAAAATGGCCCATAGCCAAGTGGCTCCGTGAATGCTTGTGCCAGCAGGGGAGGAGGCTGGACCACTTCTTTCAGTGGCACTGAAGGCTCATGCTTATTCAGAGTCGCAGGATTAGAGAATATGTTGCCACAATCAGCTTTAAGCTGATCTAAGTTCATGCTGTCACCAAAATGATTAGCAAGCTGATCCATGTAGCAGCACAATCCCAGCATGGCAATGCCAACATACCAGGGATGGAGAGGGGCACAGTGAGCTGGAGGGGAGAACGCTGGAGAGAGAGACAGCACCACCTTTCCTAGGGCAGCGCGACCTTAGGTCTGCTTACCCTGGCTGCTGTATCCCTAATTATGTATTGACATACACTATTATTGTCAGTATGACTCCATGTACTATTATTGTCAGTATGACTCGTGGTCTGCAAAAAGCAAACTGAGCTTTCATTAGGCCTCTAGGCTTCCAGCACAGAAAAAGTAATTGGACACATCAAGCACAATCTAAATGAAAGTACATTTTGTTGAAACACTACATGGTCAAACCCATACCAAAATAAAATATGCTTTAGTCTTTTTCCAGATAAAACATTTCTGCTCCGTGCTATTGCCCCTGTGACTGTGCCTACCCTCTTCATTCCCACAAGTTCCCATTTTGGTGTCTGATGGCTCTTTACCAAGACCCATATTCTTATTTCCTTCTTCTCCTTCCCACCCTCTAGCTTTTCATATATGCTGATTGCTGTTCTTTTCTGGGGGTGGAGAGGAAAGATGGCAGGGCAGAGGGTGATTCTTGGTCTTTTGTTTTTTTCTTCCAGTGCCATCCTCATCTATCCTTTTCAGCCATAGAAGGGCCACAAATCACCGCCTCCATTCTACAGCCACTCCCTTTTCTTTTTCCTAACAAATTTCATTGCACGAACATGCTGATTTTCTTTTTTACTAAATTAAAGCCTACATTGCTCCCTTCCATTTTTGTCACAGCTTCTCAGAGCTGCTTTTCCTTGTCTGATAGATACCAAAATGAGAGAAACATAGGGCTGCATATTCAGGATGCCTTTTTAAGGTTAAGAGAGTGTCATATTGAGCTACACAGATTGTATCCTCTAACAACAGTTCTCTGCACAAGGATGAGAAAGTTGAGGACCTGTTGCAGTTCAAGAGACACCACAGAGACTTAAAGTTTCTCAGGAAGCCTCTAAGAAGGAGAGTTCATGAAGATCGATGCAAGAAAACCTAAAAAAAAATAGGGATAACTTTGGATATGCAGTTGAACTTTTGGTTAATTATCTGAACTGATCCTCTGAACTCTCTGAGGTTTGCCTATTGCTAATTAGCACTGCAGTGACTTGTTCTTTATGGATTATGCTGAGGAAGTTTAATTTAAAACTTAATTATACTAGTTTTTAAGTGGCTTATAGGGAAAAAATACTTTAATCTGGACCAGTAAGGAATTTTTTCTGTGTTCAGACATCAGTAATCTTAGTAAGGCATGTGTAATGTGCCTGAGGAGTTCTACATTTGTTTTATTTGCTAGGAAGAAAGTAGCATAAGAGGTTAAGGAAAAGTATTTTATGCTTATGATTGAGAGTTGTACAATAACATCTCTTCTAATACACAATAAAATATTATTAATATAGGATAAATATGTAGACTGCACATTGAATTGTTATTGCTAGAGTGACAATGATTGTATAGATTATCTTGTAATCCATAGGGATCTGTTTTTTCTACAGGCTTGGAATTTCTTGTGCCGTTTGCCAATTCTAAATGTCAGTCTGAGCATTAAAGGCAGCTGGGATGATGCAGTTCAGCCACAGAACGAAGTACCTGTTCCTTCTTTGACAACAGACACACGAGATGACAAGAGATGGATCAAACTGCATGCTGATCAAGAGTATGTGCTCCAAATAAATCTGCACAGAACCCAAATGGGATACCAGGTAGTCTTATTTATCATTTTCTTCCCAAGTGCACAAGTGTCCAACAATCCATTTACATTGTCAATGATGCTTTATACAGTATAATAGGTTTGTACATGGTTTAAGTAATATGTAAGTTATTAAAATTTCCAAAGCCTATTTTGCATCATAGTGAAGAAAATAGTGGGTTTTTATGGTTGCAACAGGATAGTAAGTAGGCTCTTAAGGTAAAATCCTAGACCAAGTCAATGAAAAAAAAAATCAAACTAATTTATAAGCTTTCCAATTACATTCACAGATGCTTCCAAACTGCATACCAGACTCACACCTACAAATACATTTCTAATCGTAACACATCCTCAGGTCTTTACTGAGAATATTTTCCTTATATTTTACATCTGATGCTTTTTTGAACAGTTCTTAGAACAACTTCCACATAAAATTCTTTCCCACTACATTTCACCTGCCTACATTTCAGTCCCAGCCCTTTGGCCATTTAAAGCACATCCCATTGCCTCCTGGGCTGCTCAGCTTGCTGGGCCCTCAGCAAATCTTGGTGTGCCAAGACAGAAACTCCAGGAGCTGCACTGTTTTCCATCTGCTCTTCCCAGCAGCAGTACCTGGCTGTACCTGCATGTCAGCTCTGAGGAGAGCTGGACCTGCCTTCATGTCAGGCACTGCTGACAACAGAGCTGTCACTCACTTATCCCAGCCTTTTTTCTGTCATTTATGTACCACGAGCAGCATAGAGACCACCATGGTTATAATTTTGCTAATTAATTTCTCTAACATTTCTAATAATTAAGAATTGTAATTACCAGCATTTTGTTAAGATGTAAAGAGCTCAAGATAAAAGTCGAGATCAAAAGTTTTAGGTGTTACTTCTGAGACTCTTAAAACAATTTCATTTCCATAATAGTGGAGCCAGATGTGTACTGTTGAAAATCCTGAAGTTATCTTGCATTAGCTAAGAATTATATTTGAAAAGTATTCTTGTTTCCTAAAAGACTTTTTGTCCCAAGTACAGCAGATTCATCATAGTTGCAAGGGGAAACTTTTGTTTTAGGAAGAACAAAGGGCCAAAGCTCATCCATACATCATTCTATTTACTGGCAGAGACTTTTCCTAAGCAGAAGCCATGGTAGTGAAAGGAGCAGAAGCATTTCATGCAGTGATCACTGTTTTATAAACCTCTCCTAGAATGTGATCCCTCTTTTGTAAAAAACAGCTGGAACAAACTGTTCCCAAAGCTTCATTACTGTGGTGGTGTTTCTTCTTCCATATAAATCTTCAGTAAAACCTTTCCCTCTACAAAACATAAAATGAACATTGATTGAGTGTGCATCATTCTGTCTTCAGGTTCCAGAAGTAAAGTCACTGTCTTAAAGAATCACTGAAATAATCTTCCCTTTTGCTATATCAAACTCAAATAAATACTTTAAGTGCTGGTTTTGTCTTTATATTAATCTTGAATAAAATTGATTAGCTTTATTTAAAGATATACGTTTACAATTAACCCTTCTGTATTTGGAATATATTAGATAAAATTACAGAAAGTGAATAGTATTTCCATTCAAGTTTTAGTAGTTTACTAAATAAGTGGAAAAATATCTTGTGTTCTAGATTTTTCTCTGAGGACTGTGATTTTTAATTTTAATTTTTAACCCTTCTTCTGGAAAGAAATAACACTATTTTAGTCTGGTTAATAGCCTTACCTAACAATTGACAGAAATGTGGCTTTGAGGTGTTCTTCATTCAAAGAAAAATATCATTTTGGAAAGGTGATTTCTAGTTTTCCTAAGCTGTTTCTTTTCCCCAACAGGGAAAGCAGGACAGTAAAGCAATGGCTCCTAGATTCCCCAAAGTTAAGGATGAAGGATGGTTTTTGATATTGGGAGAAGTTGATAAAAAAGAACTCATCGCCCTGAAAAGAACCGGATATGTCAGAAATCGAAATACTGTTTCCGTTGCTTTTTATACTCCGGAGACTCCTGGAAAGTATGACAAACTCTCAAATTCTCTTAGTTATTATGTTTTCCAAGTAGTCAAGACCCAATTCCCAAACTAACAATGCTGCTTGTACTTTCCAGGTGCATCTACACCCTGTATCTCATGAGTGACAGCTACCTTGGCATGGACCAGCAGTACGACATTTACCTGAACATTGTACCAGCACAAGGCACCACAGAGGGGACTGAGGCCAGGAGCCACCTGGCTCTGAAGTAAGGCTGTCTGCAAAGTCCACCCAGTCTAAAGAACTAGTCCTGCAACTAAGACATGGTCATTCTGGGACGTCTGAAAATGCATCTGCCTTAGTGGAACCAACTTCAAACCTCAAGACAACAGGGAAACCGAAAGTGACTGCTGTATTAACTCTGCTGACATCGAGTTAGCCACAGTGGCCTTACTCCTTTGTGAAGATTTGTCTTTTCTTGTTTTATCTTTCTTCTCTCAGAAGTCAGATTGTTAGCTGAATTTTAAAACATCAAAATAAAAGACTGAACAATATTGTAATTTGTGCAAATTCAGGGCTATCATCTTCATTTTGAAAAGTGTTCTATGGCCTGTCTATTAATAGCGTTTAAATGGTCAACTTTTTTAATTTATAGGGAAAAAACCAAAATCTGATCTAAGAGCTGCTGAAAATATTGATGGATGTGTTATATTTCATGTTTAATAAAAATATTCCCAGAATGTTTTGCACTGTATTTTTAGGAGTAAAATATAGGAGATGTAGTAACAAAATCATCTTCATGCATAGTACATTTTAAAAATTATAATCTAAAGAAAAATTTCACTAATTTATATTAATTATATGAGCAGTAAATCTATTTATAAGGGCAAGCAAAATCATAAAAAAATATTTCCAGTATAGCAATGATGCAATCTATGTAGATAATTATTAAAGTTTGCTCTTTACATGCATGTACATACATATATATGCACACATATATATTATATAGTTGCAATTCCCTTAGTGTTTTTTCCTGAATTTTTTAGGGCTAAGGCATATAAAATTTGGTGTCCTGTTCTAGGGCTCAGTGCTAAAGTGGGTAACACCTGTAAATAAGGGGGCATGAGATTCCAAAAATCGAGGTTGCAACAGGAGGCATGATGAGCAATGAATAGTTCTGGCAGGCAAAAGGTATTGTCTAAGAGATGCCCAGCTCTCTGACAGTACCTGCAAGGTATAAATCTGAAGGCAGAAGGTAGCAGCAGCTATCTTGTGATGAGACTACACATCCTGAGGCTAGTCCTCAATCTTAAGAGGATTCAAGATGCTGAACAAGTACTTGGAGCCAACATACTTACAGAAACAGCAGTGCATCTTCATTCAGATAGACTAGAACTTAAACTGAATATTAATATTTGCACTTGCTCAGCTTTGCACTGAGCTGATAAGCATTACCTCTCCAAGGGATCATTTCACTGTCATTTCCATTGTATTTCACCAGATGAAAGAATACAGCAGAGTTGTTACCAGAAGCTTTCCAGGGAAAAATTACACTGGTGATGCTGCACCTACAGCATGGCTGATTTTGGGAGGCACCTCTAGAGGTCATCTGGTCTAACCCCTTTCCTCGGGCAGGGCCAGCTAGAGGTGATTGCCCAGGATCACATCGTCAAATATGGAGACTCCACCACTCCAAACCTGTGCCAGGGTTTGGTCCCCTCACAGTGAAAATAGGTATTTCTTGCACTTCAAGAGGGACCCTTCTGTGTCACCAACAGGTGTGCCTGTTGCCTCTGGTCCTGTCACAAGGCACCACTGAAAAGACCCTGGCTATGTCCTTATCAATGTCTTCCATTCAGATACCCACTGACAAGATCTCCCTGAACCTTTTCCAGGCTGAACAGTCCCACCTCTCTCAGCCTTTCCTCAGGTGAAAGATGGTCCAGCCCCCTTCATCATCAATTTTGTGGCCTTTTGCTGGACTCTCTCTAACAATTCCATGTCTCTGCCCCAAATCAAGCATAGTGCTCCACTAGTGTGGCCCTACCAGTGCTGAACACCCCTCAACCTGCTGGTAACACCACACTGTAGCAAGCAGAAGGCTGGCTGATTTCAAAGACTCAATAGTTAACCAGAAATTTATTTCATATCTGGCACCTTTAAATTTTAGGAAGTGATTTTAAAATTATCAATTCTGTACTTGAATGTATTCATCCCTAATGGTATTAAAAATGTTATATTTCATTATTATAGGTAATATATTACCCATAGAAATGTGCCTAAGAATGTGGGAGGTTAATAGAAAAAATTTTCACTAAATTTAGAGATGGATAGATGATGCCATTTAGACTATATCAATATAATATGGTGTTGTGTCACAGAAGAAACAGATTCTTTCCAAATTGTTAGGCAATAGTTCAATTTTTCACACATTGCATTCATCCATTTTTAAGAGAATTGTTTCATCTAATTTGGAAGTTTAAATTTTCACAGAAATTAAGTCTTTTCTTTGGAAAACTTGGCTGAAACAATACATTGTCCCTCAACAATTTTAATTAATCAGGGAAAAGAACTATGCCACAGTCAAACAACATACCAACATAGTGATGCTAGCTCTTGTTGCTTTGTAAATGCACATCACAAAGTCTAACTGCAGAGTAGCAGACAATAGCTTCAGTATTAATCAATTAAAGAGTTTCTGTAATGTCATTTGTGCCATCTGTACTTTGGTTTGGAAATACTGTATTTCCTAGCGTATTAATTGTTTTTAGAAATAGTTTGGTGGCATTTTTAAATAATATATTTGAAGCATTTTTTATATTTTTACTGAAGTATTGGATTCAAGATGATAAATTCTAAAGTAATACAGAATTAATTTAAGCAAATTGATTAGAATCAGTATTTAGCTGAAAAATCTGGGTGAAAGAATTCTGATACATTTGAAACAGCTGCTTAGAAGGAACAATGAATGTGTTCACTCCAGTGATATCTCATGGTGAAAAGTGAGAATAGCTGTCTGACAAAAGTATGAATATGAAACAGAATAAAAAATAATAATTAAAAAAACCCCAAAAACATAAATACTTCAGTGATATAATAATCACCTTTATGGATAAATGAAAGAAAGAGCACATACAGAAATTTTTGATGTTAAGTTTCTCGTTCCAGTTTGCAAGTAGGTTTTTATTTTTTACTCTCCCCTTCTAAGAGCAACTGCAGCCAGTGCACGTCTGTTCAGGTATGAGACTTCTTCCAAAAGTTGTAAAGCAACAAAAAACAGGCACACCTTGTGCCTCAAGACATATTTAAGTCTGCGTCTGTGACTTCATCCTTTCCCATCATTCCTGTCCTAGTCTGGTAACAGCATCACAGCAGTGCCCAGCAGGAGCTAGAGGAGGTTTGGGCATGTATCACCATGCCCCATCTCTTCTGAAGGAGCTCTTATAACACAGTCTGCACTTTAGAACCTTACTTCAGATTTCAGTTCTAGCCCAGGTACTAAATGTATCAGTGGCTACATGAATCCATTCTCAATACTGCAGGTCTTTTTCTGTTGTAAATTGAGTCTTTGAAGGCCCAGATCTTACCCAGATGAATGCAGGGGTTTATGCTGATGACCCAAAATTCCTCTTGTCATTGCTTCTAGAGAACACCTCCAGATTGTCATCCTGAAGACAACTTTAAGTCGTCTCTTATCAGCCTTCACCCTGGAGCCTAGTATAAGACTTGAGCACTCACAGAATAGGATGCATTTAAAAAGTAATGTATGTTATGCAATTCAAATTTTATAGTTCTAGGGGGCATGCCTAAAAAGAAGAAAGTATCTCGTGTTCATCTGCCCTTATTCATCACAGCCTGAGTCCAAATTCCTATGTTCCTCCTTCAGTCAAGAAAAAGAAGCTATGGTATTTTTTAAGACAGTTTGATAACTACTCCAGAAGGCATCAGTTCTCTATGAAGGGGTTTATTTTTGGACAATGGTTTTTGAATCATCACTCTCTTGTCTTGCCTCCACCCCTGCCATTTAAGGCAAACTTCTCTTTAGCTCCTCCTGTTATCTGTAAACCTCACCTGTTCAGAGACATTATCTCTAATAGTGGCAGTAAATTATCACAGAAGGAATTATTTAAGATCACCTTTCTTTGATGGGTTATGGACACTATTGTAGCCTATGTAGTAAGTACTGAAACAGAGAAAAGAAAGGCAATACAAGCAAACCGTATCTATTTTTTCCACAACCTAAAGGTCTCCAACTAAATTGCACATTTTGGCACTGGTTTAGTTGCTTAGATCTAGTGCCATTTAATATGAAATATCTCATCTAGCCTCTACGTTCAGCTCCTGAAGAACACACCCCAACTGCAGATGGCTATCAGCTGTGAAATGTAGTGCTGCTGTATGTCAGCCTCTGTGGATGCCTCAAGTAACCCAAGTCATCTGAAATAGCATTTGATATCTACATTCAGGTAACCACATTGACTTCCTGTCACTTGCTTAGTCAGGTTTGCAATTCAGTTGCTTAACTGCATCTAATGAAATTTAAAATAAACAAAAGATATTTCAGTTGCCACTCCAGAAGAGAGTAAGTCTTTCATAGGTCATGTGTCACTTCTGTCATCCCCATGTCACGGGGGCCAGTAGCATGAGGTGGAAACTTAGATAGTCAACCTTAATTACCTAATCAAGCCCATGCTATTTTGCAAGTGTTCTAAATTCTCTCTTCCAAGCAATTTTATGAGAAGGAGAATTCTCCTGCTTCATAAGAAAAAATATTTTCTGACAAAAGGTTTAGGTGCCATAGGATTCCCAAAACAGACAGGTGAGCTACAGAAAGGTGAGTAGGGCTTCTGCTGAGAGCTGACATTCCCATTTCTACTTATGTACTATATCTTTCCTGTCAGCTAAGTCTGACTCCCACCTGCCTTTCTAAAAATGTATCTTGTTAATTGTCATGTTTTCTCAGACTGCACTGTACTTCAGCAGGTGGTGCCAAGACTGATGGTCACAGAATTTCTGACACAGTTTTCTGAAGTGATTTGCCAAAAAGCTCTAGAATGAACAAACCAAGTTTGTTACTGATGTCACACACTGGTAGCAGTAAGAGGTTAAGCTGCTGTGCAGTGTGTGAAAGGAAATTCTATATTAAAGGAACTTCTCTGGAAAGCAATTGTAATGCTTGGACTAAATGAGTCTCTTCATAAATAATTCCTAGCTCTATAGTAAGGGATCCTCCACAGTGATTACACCATCCTGCAATTAAATATGTTTACAATATGTTTTGTCCTCAGATCTTCTAACGAGCTCCATACTGCATCAATGGAATTTGAATCCAGGGCTCTCCAAGTCTTTCTTCTGCACAACCTCCTCTATTTAAAATGTCTCCTCAAAAATAAAGAGCATTAATGCTACACTAACGCCATGCATTAGGCTTCACTTCTTCTCCTCCAGCTTAGTCTTGTCCTACTCTCAATACAAATATGCATTTGAATATGGAGGGGAAAGGAAAGTAGAAGACTTTTGCTATTATTCATCTGCTAGAAAACCCATGAAATAAAGAATGAAAAGTGTTCTGGGATGAATATTGTCATTCCAAATATTAAAATTCCCACTAACTGTAATGATAGCAGGGGTGAATTGGGCATTTTTTAAAAATCAACACTCTCAATAACAGGATACATGTACAAATAGTTATAGAGCTATTAGCTAGATGCTATTAACTACTGGCAAGAACACTGGTAGAAAAGGGAGTCTAGACATATCACAATCCTTTTCTACTGCACTCTAAACCTCTACATGAAATGTGATGAGCCACATTCTTCACACAGTAGCAAATTTGCACCTTGGGTTGGAAATAACTCAGTTTACATCAGGCAGTGCTAATGTGGGAAAATTAGGCCTACGTTCTTGACAGCCGCACTTTCTTCTAGTTAACAGGATGAAACTGTTTCAGACGCCTATAACACATGGTGAGTCCCCATCATGTATTTTTCAGCAAATCCAACTAATTAGGAACTAATTACTGATGGTGGTAGCACAGTAAGATCAGGTTCTGAAAAACTTTCACCTTTATAGCTGTGAAGATTCTGCAATTAAGCCTTATTTTATTTTCTCAAATGCTAACAATGTCTAAAGGGAGAGCTGGGAAAAACATTGAGATAATTCTGTCACCTCCATTAAAAGCCATTTTCATTCCCCTGTGCCAAAACAAGATTAATCCCCTTTTCTTCCCACCCCTCCCCCTATTTAAAGTACAACTCTGTAAAGTTAAACTAAGGAACTGTTTAACAGTTTACCCCAGTTAAAGAATGTTGCTGTTTCCTTGGCATGCTCCTGCTGTGTCCCATCCCACCATCCACTTCCCTCCCCACAGAGTCTCCCATGCTGCCCTTGGACTCAGCATTCTGGGATAGGATCTTCAGGGACGTTTCATTCTCTGGTTATAGGACACAGAGAAGAAATACTTACTGGTCTATGATTAAATTCCTGAAAGATGCAAGCTACAAATAACCTCATAAAGCTATACTGTACTAAACTCCAAATTTGACGCAATGTTACTTCAAGAATTTATTGAGCAAATAAGACAGATGTAAAATATGCATCACAGTTTGTTGTATGATTGAGGAAAATGTCAGTTTAATCTTAGATTTTAATTCCGTGTGACTTAATTCAAAGAGGGAATGAGCTAATCTCAGAAAGAGGGAAGTGGAGATTTCTCAGTTCTCCTTGCTAGTGAAATGCTCATAGCTGACTGAAGTGAAATAATTTTTGACTGTACCCACACATGATACAGATCTGGTCAAGCACAAGTCATGCCTTTGTGCCTCTCATACATGTTTATTTGACTCCTACACGCAGACACTGACAATATGTTTCAGTCTCATCCTTGCAGATATTGGGAAAACGCATGCTTTCCTCAAGAGAGGATGGCCACCATCATTTACATACAGTCGCACAAAGGGTTCACAAAGACATCTTAGCAGAAGGTTTAGAAGTTGCAAGACACGTTGATACAGCATTAGGACTTTGCTTTCCTCCAGTTGTATAAAATTGCGGTGCCATGTTTTGCAATGCTCACCGGCAATGCAGAATAAATCACAGCTGGGTAAAGTTTCTGAACCTCAGGAACACTCTGAGAAGCTGACACTACACATTCAGTTGTCTTTCTGTGTGCTTTACAGGAGCTGATCAGTCAGGTGCCAAGCCCCTGGGTGTTGTACAGCCCCTACAAAATTTACAGAGGAAGTTCACCCCCCTCCTGACCCTACAGATCCTACAGGAGGGGAGGAGTATGTCAGCCTTCCAGATCACGATTCAGCTTCCTTTCCTGGCAAAACAGTATGCCCAGAGGGATGCTCTGATGCACTGTTTTGGGAACAGGAGCTGAAATTTCTGTTCCAAACTTAAAGGCACTTCAAATAACTGAACCTTGTCCCAACTTTTCTCAGGACCAGGATCTTCAGGAAATGCTGACCTTAAAGGACCAATCCCTTTAATAAATAAGAGTGTTCTTTTAGAATGGGCCCAGATGGATTTTTGGAATATTCTATTCTTCATAAACAGGAAAAAAAAAGAGAAATCTCAACATAAGATAACCACGAAAATTCCAAATGCTTTGTTTCTTCATTTTAACACCATGTAGCGCCTATCTAGTTGTCTAAAAGTTTTGGGGAAACAGCTGGATTAATCTAATCCTACCAGTGAAAACCTTTTCAGAAATATGGGTGCTTCTCAGGAAATGAACAGAACCTGGAAAGAAATCCTAACATTAAGCAACCAAAAAACACACTGAAGTTTCTTTTCTCTTGGTGCATTGCCCTTTTGCTTCAGAGACTCTAGGATGAAATACATTCCCAACATATATTATTAGTAGATTAAATTTAGTTTCTGCTATTACTTTCAAAGGATTTGGTGAATAGACAGCAGCATTAGTATTATCTAATCCTTCACTCAAACCTAGGACTCAAAGATTAACAGCTGCAGATTTTATAACATTTCTAATTCAGGGATAAATTGTATTTTCTTGAATTGGATAGATAGGTAATGTCCTAAAGTTATTTAATTCTTAGGAACCATTGACTTTACAGGAACAGACTAAGAACTTATGACCATGAAAAGATTAAATTAGATGGAAAAAAAATACCCCTAATGAGAAAAACAGGATAAGAATCTCCTTTCCAAGGAGGGACAGAGCTTTGAGTCCTGCAGATAGCACCGCTGTGAGGCAATAGTCCTGTTTGGTTTTATTATATTATCTCATGTGCTTTCATTACACCAAATAATTTTGCATGATAGCACAGCTTCCACAAAAGCATCCTGTAGTATTTACCTGATGATTGGGGCACACTAGGGGGAAATGTGTTCAGAAAAGAGAAGAAAGAACCGATGGAAGGAATTTTGTATGGGAACAGATGGGATGGTGGAATGCAGCCAATTTTTAAATAAGAAAGCACAAGTCCTATGCCTCATTCTGAAAGACAGCAAGCCTCTATTTTCAGGGGAAGGTTCCAAGTAACATTCTAATCAGACAAGCATATGTCTGTTAGACTTGGACAAGGTACCAAAGGTAAGCTACATTTCTGTGTTCTGTCTCTCTGCTATGCTTCCCTCTTCATATGCAGTAATCTAGTCTATTTTGAGACACTAAACTTTACATACTCACCAGATAGGGGAATTTAAGCATATCTTGAATTCTATTGTAGGTGCATTTGGGGTGAGATTCTTGCTATTTAAAAAGCCCTTCTTAACTATACCCCTGAAAGCATATAGTCTTAATTTTATAAACTACATATGCTGCTCTTTCCATTTTACACACCTGCACTTGGAGCTCTCATGTTACGCCACATCAGCTTGATGTTAACTGGTCTACATTTAAAAATTATCCATTTCCTTGCATTTGGAAGTATAGCCTGTGACATTAAGGAAACAGAGTCAGTTATGTCAACATTTCTCAGGGAAGGAAGAATAGATTCATGGTAGCATTTTGTATGTGTCTATATAATATACATAAATATTTTATGAACATGTTATTTACTAATATGAAAAAAACAAGCCATTGAAGTTAACAGTTACTGACAGCACTGCTACTGAAGGAGGGCAAGAACTTATAAAAACTAACTTTCAGAAGAGTTTGATCTTTTGAAAGAGCAAAAAAGATTAATGCCTAGAATCAGATCCCTGCCTATGCATCAGGTTTATGTGTGACTGGAGAAGACAAACTCTTTTAAAATTAACTTCTACTGCTTCATTTCTTTACTTACACCCTTTTATTTTCCTGCAATTGAACAGCCAATAGTAAATAAGAAAAAAAACCATACTTTGTCCACAATCCTGATCTGATTCTTTTGTCTGCCACTTTTATTTTCATGTAAGCATACTGGTCCAGCTGAGATCGTCAATGCAAAATTGTTCTGCCTTCTCCAAACCACAAATCTGAAGACTATGAGAAACGGCAACGTAGGGAGGTACAGAAAGAAGAATAAATCAAGTAATTCCCTGTTTGAAATTTCTTTTTTTACTAATTGTTCTTCCTTTCCCATAACTATTGCCTCTCTTCCATCTTTGTCTTCACCTCACCTCCATTTCAATTTCCCAATCTGTCTAGTACTGCTTTTATTTTATTTATATCCTTCTTTCTTTTGTCTGTTGTGTACTTACTTCTCTCTTTTAGGTAAAAAATAAAGACATATGCCTAAACAATTTTAAAAATTACTGTCTTACTGCTGCCACCACTCAGAGCACCTTTCTCTGGGCTTTCTGTATTTTCCATTTCTATGCCCTTATCATCAAATTAGTTCCCAAAGTATGACTGTAGCCTTACCTCTTTTTTTTTTAAAAATCACATTTACTTTACAATCAGTTATAACTCTTCTGACAGTAGTTTGGTTTTGATCCCAAGTGCTAGTCATAAATACCTTTGTGCCACATCAGGGTCTCTGTTCAAGGAACTCTATGCCAGCATCTAATTGTAAGTTACAGTAAAAGATTAGCTAAACCAAGACACATTTTCTACCCATCCATTTAGTATATTTGCTGACCAATAATCGTTGTTTTGAATGATTACTCCATGTTTTATACCTATCTTATCTCTATGGACAGGAAGAAGGAAAAAAGCACTCATTTCCTTGGGTAAAAAATTAAAGGGTCGTAGACATCTTCAAAAGGTACCAATATTTAAATATAAATGCTACCAGTAACACTTAGCAATAGGATTAGACTACTCCAAATATTTTCATCTTTCTCATTTTGGCCACCATTCACTTCTGCACCTTAGAACATCCTCTATGATTGCACTTGATTGCACTTGCCCCTGGCCACAGAATCACAAAACCAGGAGGGCTTTTTCCAGCCACACTTTCTTTGTTCTTTCACTCATACCAAAAAAAGGGATAAACAAAACTTGAATTACTTTCATTTGACCACAGGACACACAAACTTTTTTCCAAGCCTAGACTATGCTCTTCTACCATCTGAGACCCTCAAGCAACAGCTGGCTGAGAAAACACCCAAGGCCCCAAAGCATCTACAGAAATCTTCATCTCTAGGGTTAATTTCAGCTAATGTTCTCTCAGTCATGAAGTAGTACTGAAACAGTCAAAGGCAAAGGTTGCTTATCATGTGACAAGTTAAGAACAGATTTCTTTCAATTTAGGTATAAAATAGCAGGTTTGAATATTCCACACTCAAACAACAGCAGTTGTCAGGCCCCACACGTGCACTAGATTGGATCATGGCAGAGAAGAAAATAAATCCACATTCTTCAGATCATAAATCAGTCAGACTGGCTGACAGGCTGCCCATAGGACTGGGTTATTCTCCAGCTGCCCCATGACAAGATTCCCCTGGTGCATTCAGCACTGTGAGAACCAAGATACTGGGCTGATTCAGTTGAATCTTCTTGTATTATGTTTCAAACTGTTGAATATGGATATCTCATTATGTTAAAACATACACAGTTCCAGTATTCTGTTCCTATAAAGCTCTTCCCTTGACAGATCAATACCTTTCCCAGCAAATATTTTATTTCTGAAATAATTTTTTAAAAATTAAATCAATTTTAAAACAACTTGCCTGAGCACACATTTGTGGTAAACTCATATTATTTCATGCTTATTTTTGGATCTATATTTAAAAAACATCACCCTACAAGTTTTTTGCTTTTAAAAAAGGGGGAACCCTATAAAAAGATCAGATCTGGGGTACAAGATAACACAGACAATTTCCAACATAAATGCTAGTTATTAGGTGTCATGTAGAGTCAGGAGTTGCCATGGAATCCATTTGCTTCTAAACCAGCTCCTCCTGCTGGAATACTTTCTCATTATTATTTCTTTCAGTAGCACAAAAGAAGCTGGCTTATAGCAGAAATGTTATTTTAGTGTAAAGTTTCTACTGTGCCTGCAATAAGACATGAAATTAAAATCTAAATTTAAAGCTATATTTCTGTTTCAAGTGTAAAGCTACGTTACTGTGGTCAGAAGAACTAAATCATTGTAGACTTTTTATAGATTCAGTAAAGCAGAGAAAACAAATTGTAGCTAAAGGTTTCTTTTCAGCTGTCTTCCCATAAGTGAAAATAAGCGTCATATCTGAAGTCTACTGTTTATATTTTTGCTGCATTATTCTCCCATTATGCTTAACTTTTAACATTTTCATACTGGTTATTCTACACAACAGCAGCCTCGTTACCAGCCTAATTGCTGATGTCCTGGGATACAGAACAGTGTGTGCATGCCGGACACAGGGTTTATTAGGCCAATGAACTCACTTGTTGTGATGTCTGTTTCAATAGACAGATTTCAAAAGAAAAAAATGTGATCATGCCTTCAAACTCTTGACACGCCAATTATTGGGTTTCAATTCTTTTGTATACAATATACTGCAGTGAGGCTGGAGGACAATACTGGAAAGCAACCAGCAATATTGGAAAACTATGCCAGTGATTTGTAGCTTGGCATGCTAATACTTATTATTAATATTATTGTTTACTATAGGCATTAACTAGCATTGCATCTGGAAGCCCTAAACAGAAATAAGGTCCTATTGTGATCAGCACTGTATGGAGATACACACAGCCCTTGCCTCCAAGAGCTTATATTGTATGGTCCCAGCCTTGTAAACCGATCTGGGCAGAACCATTCTTGCACCCCTGTGGAGTCCCCCAGCCCTCCAAGGCAGTCAGAGCTTCCTGCATAATCTTCCTCTATGGAAAATGGCAGGCAAGTTTTGGGTGCAGGGAGCCTTTACCTTCCAATTTCTTTGATTCCCACCCTTAGCAGTTGAACTATACCCAAACTTAGGCAAGTCCCACATCTCATGGAACTTTGTCCCTTATTCACACCTCTCCAACTCAAAAGATGTGCTCCTTCTAGGGAATCAAAGGAAGCTCTGTACCATGTAACAGCCTTCCTTCCCCAGCCCTGTGTTTTCTAAGGTCCCGTAACTGCAGACAAGCTTATGGAGAGAGCTGCAGTATCTCTCAGGAAGGTTCCCAGTGTGCAATGGTTTCTGAGACAGGCATTACCCTTAGAAGAGCAAGAGAATATAGGCAAGCCCACTAGAGACAGAGGGAAAGCAGACAGGCTATTGCAGCCCTCTAATGAATAGAAGCAGCCCAATAAAAGTAAAATAAGGGCTGGACTGTGGGGCTGGGCTTGGAATCACAAGCCAAGTGTGACAGCCAGGATGTTCCTCACAAGCCAGGACCCTCCCCAGATTACCTGAATGAGGAGAAGAGGACTGGCACAGGGGTGGCTGAGGCCAGAGCCAAAGTTATCAGGCAAGTCCACAGCAGCAAGGCAGGTCCAAGGTCAAGGTGGGAGGTCAGTCTGTGGGTCAGGGTTTAGACCAGCACAGTGCCTAGTGAGGTACAGGCATAGCTGCAGGGGCACTGGGCACAAAATCCCCTATGGCCTGGCTCACTCCAGGTGAGGCTGGTCAGGGCTGTTAAGGCTCATTGCACTCAACAATATAAGGTTCCTGCATTCAGGAACCTAACTCCCAGAGTCTTCTCCTCACTCTCCACTGTCTGCTCTGACAAGTGATTGGGTTGTGCCATGCACCAGCAGCATTTTGTGCTGAAGCCAAAATTAAAACCTGACTCCCCTACCTCCTAAGGCTTTGGCACATTTCAAAAATGTGTCATTAACATCATTAAGCTATTGTCAGACAAAAGAAATGCTAATTTCTTTCTCATCTACCAGCTAAGTTTCACAGTAATTACACAGAGCAAGCAAGCCCTGAAACTTCCTCCAGCTGCAAGTAGTAGACACCTCAGCAGAGGTGCTGTGGAGAAACTGTCGTTTGAAAAGACTCTGGCTTCAACTGAGTACATCCAGCCATCACATGTAAATGAAGTCCCACTATCAGTGAATAATAGTCAGAAATCAGGGCTAAGACAAAGCATTTCAACAGTGAGGCAAAACCTAAATAAAAAAACATTAATCACAGGCGTATGTCAAGCTTTGGGAAACACCCTTATCCCTCAGCAACAGATTTAGTGTAGTGTGAAAGAGCCTGTAAGCTGGACTCGTGTTCACAAGTCTGGCGCTGTTTTCCTGTGCCCCCACCCAATACAAGCAATTGATCCCACGGTGTTTTACTCAAAGACATCATCTCCTCCACATTATTTCTGAAGGCATCTATTCACCACGTGGGGAATGCAGAGGAGAGTAGTGACAGGCTTGCAAAATGACCAAATAATTCAGAAAAGAGAGGTTGTTCCCAGCTTGGCGTGCAACACTCATAAAAACAATTAAACTTGCAACCACAAACGGGTATGAGACTAAAACAAGAAAAGGTCCTGGTAAAACCCATGCAGAGAATGCTCCCCACCTTGTCTTTCAACAATGCTATAAGCACCATCATGATTAGGATATACACCAAGTGGAACGAGCACCAGCTTCAGAGCTGTCAGGCAGCCTCACACTCTGCATCCCTCCTTTTTTGGTCTGATCAAGCCTATTCTCTGAGGCAATAGGAGGCTGAAGACAAGTTTCAGAGCAACAGAGGGGGTGGTTCCTCTTGCTATTGATTTCATCTGAAACATGCATGTGTTATTTCAAAGCAAAGTGTGTCCTCAAGGCGGGTTAAGCTGCTCTCCTCCACTGAAACAAAGCAGTGATACAAGTCTATTTGTGACCTGTTAATTATCAGGTTGATAGTAAGAACAGACTGTGGAACGGATCCCACTATTTAGCATTATTCTTTGGGGTGCTGAAATTTAAACAGACTTCTGCTGACAGATTTCCCCCCGACTAATGAAATAACTTCTTTGCTAATCAAAGCCAGGCCTTGGGAAAGGAGGTTTCAGTGATAACCAGGGTGCAGGAGAAGCCAGCTCCATCAGCATATACGAACAAGTGCAGTTCTCACGCTGTCCCAGAGTCCTGGGGCAGCCCACCCTCCCAAGGAGGGTTTCCCCTGCCATGGGGCAGCTCCCCTGGCTTGCCTGCAGTCGGCTGTAACTGGGCAAAGCCGGCACAAGGGACGCTCCTGATTGGGACTGGGACAGTGCAACCCAACGTGGCGCACCAAAACAAACAAAACAGCGTGAAAAGGAAGTTTCCTCCCCATCGCCCCCTGCAAACCTCAGACCCCGTCTCCTTTAGAGTGAGGAGGGCTGGTTCGACCCCAGGCAGGTGAAGACATAAAGTTGGGGGTCGAGGGACAACAGCGGCGGTCGGCAGCGTGCGGGCCGCTCTCCTGACGTCGCCGGGCTCCCTCGCAGGTGAGGGGACAGATGGGACGGCGCTGGGATGCGCAGCGCGAGGCGTGCCCGGGAGCGCGGGCTGGGGGCGGGGAGCGCTGCGGGAACGCTCGTGCCGGGGCTGGCGCGGCGCGTGGGGCGCTGCGGGTCCGCGGCCGCGGGAGGGCAGGGCCGGAGGGGAGGGAACGGGAAGGGAACGGGAAGGGAGCGAAGGGAGCGCAGCGCGGGGAGGCGAGGCCGCTGCCGAGCTCCCGGGGAGCCCGCAAGCCGAACAAAGCCCCCGACCGCCGGGGGGGCCCATGCCGAAACGCTGCGGGGGCTCGGCGGGGCGGGAGCGCACCGGCACCCCGGGCCTGCCCTCCCGCGGGGCCGGGACACGGCTGGCTCGGGCCCAGCTGCTGCCGCCCCGCCAGGAGGAGGGAGGGCAGTCTGACGGCAGGCGAGCCCTGGGCGAGGATGGGCTCCAGGCGGCGCCGGGAGGGAGCGGCAGCCCCGAAGGGAGCTGGGTGCGGGTCTCGGCTCCGCCTCGGCCCTGGGGCCGCGGGAGTCCGGAGCAGGTGAGGAGGGGCCGGGACCGCCCGGACCGCTGGTACTGTCCGGGAGCAGGAGGGGAGCAAGGCACACCGCCACAGCAGAAAGCGGAGCCAGGCAGGATGTCTGTGCAGGCACAGGGAGGGCAGGAAGCACTTTCATGAAGTTTGTAATTTCATCAAAGTTCCAGTCCCCTCTCATCCCTGGCAGGGGCATTTCAGCTCGGTTCGGGCGTTCAGTGTACCAGGCTCCTTTGGAAAGGAAAATGCAGAAGATAAGAAAAATGTCCCTTGGGATAACTGTTACTAGCCATGAAGTAGATTTTTTAGCGTTTCCTTAGATTTAGTTTATGTTTTCATTCGCTGCTCCGTGTAAGATAGCTTAACTTATTAGCAAGAGTGTGTTCAATAAGATAAGGGCTAAAAGGTACTGACCTCTGCCTCCCCTGGAAAAAATGAATATAAATCATCTCGTTACATTTATGTCAAAAACAATAAAATTGAAAGGAGTGCATAGTCAAGAGAAGTGTCTCTCCTCCCTGCGAAGTATCTCTTAACACGGATATATCGCCAAAAATTGTTTGAAGGAGTTGCCTAAAATAACTGACAATCATACTAGTGGTCGATTACTCAAATTTTGCAATGTTTCCGTAATTATTTTTAAGAAATGCATTCAGAAACGCTTATATGTGAGAGCTGCTATCCAAGAGACTTTTAACTATTTCCTGTGTTAGAGAATCGGCTTTCTCCTTGTCCTGCTGCCCTGAACATCCTAATAACATTAGCAAAAGAGCAGGAATAAAGTACCTAGAGCATGGCTTGAATCTTGAAGGTTAAGATCTAGATCAGTTAAAATATATTAATTACTTTTGAATGGTCTCAAAGAGCATTTGCCGTGTATATTTATGTCAATAAAGCCTTGATGAGGGCATGGATGAAAATTCACATCACACTCCAATTCACCAGGGTACCCAAGTGCATGTGTTTGAAGTTACTAGGTTCTGAAAAAACAGCCTCGGTCTCCAGCGCCCGCACTCCCTCAGGCATCCCCGGGGCTGGGAGAGTGAACCGCATCTCAGGGACAGGCGATGCATCCGTGCCGGGGCGCTCCCTTCGGCCGTGAGGGTCCATGAGAGGTCGAACCCCGCTTCTCGCCGGTACAAAGATGAAGGAGGCTTGGCGTGTGGAAATCTGCCCGTAACTAACACCAGGCCGAATTTTCAATTTGTATTTTTTTTTAAGAAATCGGGAGAGCGACCCTCATCATTAATTACCAAAGAAAGCGGTGTGTAAGTGCTTCAATACGTTCAAATAGATCTTTCTCTCTGCATGAGAAATGGTCACCTTATTCTTTAGGGGAGATTAATAAGCGCGTCCACATTCATAAACTAATAAATACATCAGAGTGCGTCCGAATGTGCTGAAGAAGGAACTGGATCTGATCTGTCCTATAGGGAAATGGTCCGGTAGGGTTTTTCTTTTTTTTTTCCCCTGCTTTGATTTGTACAGTTTTCCCCCTCCCCCTCTGCACACACGTACACCCGCTCACGCACACATGCTGCAATACACGCTGCATATTGTATCTGCCTACACAAGTTTTCTACTATAGTTGGAAACCTGTCTGTGAAACGCTTTGTTTTCGCTCGGCCTTTCTTAAGATACACCATTTTATTATGCGCCTTTTGAAATCAAATTGCACTGCAGTACCTGTTTATCCAATTTTCCAGTATCATCCGTTTTCCAGGAGATTCTCGCCCGAGAATATCTGCATCTGAACCGAGCACAGCTACCCGTCTGCTTCAAGCAGCCGGAGCGCGTCTCTGCCGCTGGAGGGGCCGGACCCCGGGGGCGCTGGGCGGCTCCGGCCCCTCGGCCCGCAGGTGCCCGCGCCGCCGGTGCGCCCGCTGCCCTCAGCTCCCTCCCACGGCTCGTATGCCGGGTGCGAGCATCCCGCAGGGGTGCCTTCGCTTCACTTGTTCAACAGCATCATGCACTCTTCTTTCAGGATAGACGGGCTTCACCGGGGCCGGTGACAGCGGGCTCTCGGCTGATATGAAAACCACGAATTTAGCTACTGAGGGCTGCCTTTGCCTGTACACCTGGAACGGGGCAGAGCCAAGGCTGATCTCCGCTTGCAGAAGTCACTTGTTTTTGACGAAAGAAAACAAGGTTAATATCTCTGAAACGGCCAAATTCTCCTTTCATTCGAGAACCGCCTCTTGAAATCTGCTGGGAAATATCCCCAGCGTACTAACCCTGCGCTGGTGGTTCTGTGGAGAGGTGACTTTGTCCTCGATTGCTGTAACTTTCAGAGCTGAATAACTGCCCTTCGACCGCTAGTCCTTTCACATCTCGTACTTTATCTACCGTAGCACTTATACATTCAAAATCTGCGCAGGGGCCCGTCGAGCCCGAGCCCTGGGGCCCCGGCCACCGAGAGAGCCGGTGCGGACGCTGTCACCCACCCGGGCTGCGGGGAAGAAACCGAGTCCCGGTACACCGGGAAAGAGAATCCTCGGTGGGCTACGGGCTTCGATGGGGCTGTGTGGGGTTGGTAAGGTGGATGCTCATGTTCCCTGGTATAAATTAGCAGAAGTGTATCCTACTGATTTATTTATTTTTCCCAGACCAAAGGTGTTATAGAAGACATTCTCTCTGGCTCTTGTTGACAAATAAGTCGTGAGCTACCTGACAGTGTTAGTCCAGTTGTTACCCATATGTCTAAATACCCTCCTAGAAACGTCAGTGCCGTTTAGGAAGAGAATTACCTCAAATGAAAACCAGAAGGAAGCTTTTTTTTTTTTTTTTTTTTTTTTTTTTTTTTTTTTTGTGCCCCGAACTCACCTTACACCTGAGGGTAGTAACACGCAGGGACGATTTTTGTAAATTCAGTATCTCTTTCCTGCACAGCAGCGATCGCTTTACATCATGACAGGGTGGGGAGGGGTGCGCTCTTTTTTTTTTCTTTTTTTTTTTTTTCCCTTACCTTCACTAAATGCCTAGCGTTCGTGTTTGTTTAACAACGAGTCGTTTCGGTAAACAAGACAATCAAAAGAACATTTGAGACTACGTGTATACATTTCTCTGATGCTTGTAGACGCCTGGACACCCAGAGGAGTTGTTGAATGCCTCTCTTTCCATCTTTCCTTTATTTACCCAAATGAACTCAGGGAAAGCTTTTAACCGAGGGGAGATTTAAGGTGATAAGCAGCGAACAGACGGTCTGCACTGCAAGCCTGCTTTTCCAACTGCAGCCGACCAAAGAGCAAAAAGGATGAGATGCTTCAAAGGCTACATTTATTTTTTTGGTTGACGTTTTTCTTCTTTAGAAAACTGAGACCGTTTCTTCTTCCTCGAAATACTCCGACTGTTGCCTGCCAGTGCAAACTCATTTTAAACAGTTATTTTAGCCGAAGTCTCACATCGACTGGTTTGGCAATTATGTCAGGCTTTTGAGAGTCCGCTGTGGTTTTAGGAAAGACTCTAAAACCTTTCTTCCACCACTCCAGTCGCTGTCTCTCTGCTCTATCTACTCTTTTCAGGAGCCAGCAGTTTTAGGAGCAGCGCCATTTTTTTAGGGTTATTTTCCGCAGGGGACACGCGGGATAAGGAATAGCCCCGCTCCCGGTTAAAAAAAAAAAAAAAAAAAAAAAAAAAAAAAAAAAAAAAAAACAAACAAAAAAAAAAACAACCCACATCCAATTTGGGGATAGTTTTAAAGCAGTTCTGTCTCCTAATGTAGGAGGATTTGGGTTGGGTTTTTTCCCGCTTCTCTTTTTTTTTTTTTTTTTTTCCCTTCCCTGTTCGTGCGATTGTTCATTGTTTTATTTTGGGTTTTTTGTTTGTTTCTTTGTTTTTGGGGTTTTTTTTGTTTGGTTTGGTTTTTTGCAACGTGTATCAAGAAAATTAATTAAAATCTTTCTCCATCCTTCTCCCCCTCCGCCGCGGGACCCGATTCACACTGTCCCGCAGCGCATCAGCCCAGGGGAAAACCGTACATGGTTGAAGTTGGGGGTGTTAGGGAGGTGGGGCAGCAGAGGACGAGACCGCGGCTTATTTCTCCCAAGCGCGACCACTTGGTCGGTGGGCTTTGGGGTGGGGAAATGTGCATGGGTGTGTAAAGCTGCGGCGATCCTCACCGCCCGCAGTTCTGCGGGACCTCGGCCGCTCACCCCCTCTGCCCAGCGGAGGGACGATGGCCAAAATGCACCCACCTCAACGCGAATAAGCGCTCAACATGTACGCGGGGGGAAAGATGTGCGCGTGTGTCTGTGTGTGCCCGAGGGTGTCTGTGTGTCCCCACTCCCCCTGGCCGCGCCGGCAGGTCAGAGGGCGGACACAGTGAAGGAGGGGAGGCGGGAGAGGGGTGGGAATGTGTCTGCGTGACGCCACCGCCCCCTCCGCCAGTGGGAGGCCGGGCGAGGGGCGGTGGTGGCCAACGGGACGCGAGGCGGGTCCGTGAGTGGCATTAAGGGAGGGCTCGGCCGGGGTGGAGGGAGGGGGGCCGAGGGGGGAGTTGGAGAGAAATGAAGTTGTGCTAAAAGGCTTTTAGCCATCAAGAAGTTATTAGGCATTTCTCAGCCGCAAATTAGGGATTCTTCATTAATACCAACCTCGCCCCCCCACCCCACCCTACCCCACCCCTCGTTATGTGAGACGGAGAGCCTGGGAGCCGATAAAGGGGATGGGGAGGCGGCAATGTCTGTCTGCCCATCGGTGCGAGGAGCAATGACAGGCGCAAACTTTTCCCCGTGCCATTAATGAGCCAATTAAAGAGTTGGGCTCCTCACCCCGGGAGAGCTCTCTGCAGGCTGCCGGGCTCAGGGATTCAAGGTAGGTGAAAAGAAGATCACAACCCACCACAATCTGCCAGCCTCAGCGAAGAACCGCGGTGATGTGCGGTGCTAGGCTATGGGTCGCTTCGCCACGGTGAAAAATGAGGAGAGAAAAAAAAAAAAAAAAAGAGAGAGAGAGAGATAATTTGGTTGGAAAAATGTGGTGTTTGGGTGGATTCCGGCTCGGGGCAGGGCTGGGCAGACAGAAGCGTGCCTCCCCTGGCTGGGGTGCAGCTGAGGTAGACACCTCCAACCCCAGCCGAGGAATGAGGACTGTAGCCGAGAACAGGAGAAACTCAAGGAAAAAAAAAAAAAAAAAAAAAAAAAACAGGGCAAGGGGAAAACAAGCAGAAATACTTCGTGGTTGGAAATGTATCCCTCTCTGAGGGTCTGGCAGCGCGGAACGCGGGGAGGTCTGGCCGCTGCCGCGGTGCCAGCCCGAGGGAGCACGAAGGGGACGGCGCAGCCCCGGCAGCACCAAACCCGGTAACGCCGGGGGCCGGGGATGCTCTCTGCTGCGCTCTCGTTCTGGTCACGCACTGCACACCTGGGCTGGGAAGTGAGAGGGCTGTGGGAGGAGAGTGCGGGGCAGGCTTCTCCACGGGCGCGCTAGATGGGAAAATACACTTTTTTTTTTTTCCTCTTTCCCCTCTGGTGGGAGAAAATACTACACCCGCCGGAGGCTGGTTGTTGATTATTATTTCTCGCGGCTCCGCTGCGGCGCCGTGTACCGGCTCGCTCACTCCGGGACTGCTGTTGTCTTCACAGAGAGAGGCTCCGGGGAAGTCACCCTGCCCTGGGAGGCAGCCCGCGGCCGGGCGTTTCGGGCCTCGGATTGACAACGGATCACGGGAAAAAATCGGGATTACTATGACCCTCTTCCGAGGAGCTATGCTGGCCGCCATGAGTAGGAAAAAAGGCCAAAAATACATCGTTTGGTTGCTGTCTGGTGCCTCAATCTTCTAGTTTTTTTTTTTTTTTTTTTTTTTTAAATGCAGTTGCTTGGAGGGCTGAGCTGCATTGGATGAATGTCTTTCCCATCTAATTAACTCTGATTTTCAGAGTATATACACTTTTTTTTTTTTTAAGAACTCTTCTATTCTTCAATGCTTGTTTGCATTTATACAACAGAACGGTTTTTCTGAGCAATGGCCGCGCTCAGAATCATCGCCTGATGCTCCGGAGAGATGAATTGCAGATGAGTTTCCCTTCCACCTTTGGATGAATCTCTGGAGTTTAAATTGTAGCAAGGAAGCGGGAAAAAAACACGATGAAAGAGAAGTCCAAAAATGCTGCCCGGACTAGACGGGAGAAAGAAAACAGTGAATTTTATGAACTGGCTAAATTACTACCCCTGCCCTCGGCTATCACCTCTCAGCTGGACAAAGCATCCATAATCAGACTCACCACCAGCTATTTAAAAATGAGAGTGGTTTTTCCAGAAGGTAGGTGGGAATGCCTATTCGTCTCTACTTTCATTCGGATCCAGGTGTCATTTATCACTTTTACGGTTAAAAAAAAATGTATATATATTAAAAAGGAGGTCAATTCTTTGGGGTGTGCTCAGAGACAGGGTGCCCTCCGCTGTCACTTTCGTCTGCTGTAAATACTTTCCCTTTAACTCCTATGACAGATTTGGTTGGAGGCTTATGGTGCTTTTGTCAACACTTGAAGGCACTGAGCTCTGCTGTGTGTTCTGCCAAAGCAAACCCGGGATTTCTTTTCCCCCAGTCTCCCAGTGAAATGTGCCTCCCTCACCAAGCACACGCAAGGCCTAAGAGGGCGTGATTCACCCCTATTTATAGTTATTCTGTGGGGGCGAGTTAGTATATGGGTAAATATTTACATAAGTCTATGTAAAGTCCTTAAGCTTTAGTTCAGCTCTCGAGGAAAGGTGCGGTGCACAGGTATAGGACACGCGTGCAGGCATGCTCACAGCCAGGCTAAACAAATAAGTCGAGCACACTGAATTACACCATCAATGCTCTGTTGTCTCGTTCGGAGGATCACTAGGGCTGTTTGAGGGCATTAATCGACCTCAGAAAATTTTAGCCGGAGTTTTGCACCCGGATATATTCAATTCCCCTGACTACCCAGCAAAATCAGGCTAGGCATGATGATTCTCCACGACAGGCAACCATAAACTTCACATTTGTTTCCACGGCAGCAACAACCCGCCTGTCTAGCAAAAGAAAACTTAAGCGTCCCGAAGTGTCTCATGCTTTTAAATAGAATTAGGATCTAAAGCGACCGTCTTTGGTCTTCCACATTGTCTGCCAAGAAAAACAAACAACACAAAGTTAAGAGAGTCAGAATAAAGTTCTTTCGTGTTCTCACCCTATTGATTTTACAAGATGTAGGGGAAGTTTAAAAAAAAAATATCACGAACCTTTTATTCAGATCAACTCGATGAAGTTGTGATCTGTATTAAAGAAAAGGTATCAAGAGCTCTCTCTTTTTTTTTTCCTGATCTAATATGAAGTTCACTGCATCTTTTGTGAAAAAGTGAACGTATATAAGAAACAACGGAATATATCTATGTCCCCGTGAGTTTTCTGTAGCTCCATCTCGACTGGGTTCGCCTGTATTTTTTTACAAATTAAGAGTGTGTGTAATAGGCCTGGTTTTGTTTTGCTCTGATTTGGTGGTTTGAGGGGTTTTTAATTTTTTCCCTCCAGTTAAATAGTAAACTACTGGTACTAATCCGACTTTTTAGAATAAATATGCAATGTGGCAGTCATTTGGACTGGGGAGGTAATGTCCCCCCCTTCCCCCGCCCTAGGTTACGGATGAAAGTTTATACCTAAAGTCCACGGCTGCAATTTCCAATCCAGTGCTTCTTACAACGATTTCTTGAAACAACTTTCCATATCACCGAGTCAATTGTAACCAAAGAAGGGGTTAAATGAAACCTTTAAAAATAATAATTACGGTCTTCATCAAGCCACTTTCTTCTTCTATTTGCTCTACCACCTTGAAGATCATTATGTGGGACAGTCGTCTGTTTCAAAGGAGACGGAGTTGTCCTTTATGCTGTCAGCGCATACTTTATAAAAATAAAGCTATTGCAAACCCTGATGCCCATGATGTTCCTAAAAGGATTATTAGCAATGATTTGTCAACTCCTGCGGTCTCAGTAGGCTACCTTTCTGCGTGATTTCGAGCAGGTCTCGTCAATTACTGGTGCCTATGTAGCGGGTTGTTTGATCAGAAGAAGCATATGGTGTTGCTTGTAGGCTGTGAGTAATCATGGGAAGAGAAGAATAGCTGATCCCCGTCCCTCGGTGGCAGCGCAGGATGCCTGAATGCCCTGGGGAACCGTGTGGCGAAGCGCGCCGGGGCCGGGGCCGCTGCCGGCCGCAGCAGATGCTAATTTGAGTGCGGAGGCAGCGGGGGCGGCTGAGCGGGGCTCGGGGGCAGCGGAGCCTTCGCAGCCTCATTAAAGGCAAACTGCGCGTTAGAAAAGAGAGGCAGGGAGCAGGCTCGGCAGGGCTGCCCCTCCGAGGCGCTGCGGCGGGAGGCCCGGGCCGAGCGGGCTGCAGACCCACGCGGGACCGCGCGTCCCCGCGCAGGGCCGCGGCCGGGGGCGCGCTGCGAGCGGGGCACAAAGGCCCGAGCGCGGGGCTCGCAACGTGGTGTGGAGCCGGGCGGCTTCCCCGCGGTCCCACGCGGGCTCCCTCTCCCTCCCACACACTTCCGAGGAGGCGGGGAGCGGGGCCCGCCTCGGCCCCGGCCTCGGGCCCGCGGGTTTCCTGCGCTCGCCCGTGCCGCGACTGAACACGGGCGAGGCGCCCAGGAGCGGCCTCCCGGCGCTGCTCCTGTGCCTGCCTGTGCGGCAGCAAAGCCCGGGAGATTTTCCCCGGGACACTGGGGGCTCCGGGAACGCGGCGGAGCAGCCTGGGCTCCGCTTGAGGATGTGCTTGTGCTTGTCCGGCTGCGTAGGAGTGTAGAGAAGCAAGGAAGCGGGGAGCTATTTTGCAGTGCTCCCACCCAGGAAAATAAAAGTAATCGCATCTCTGGGAAGGAAGAACAGGTAGTGGCAGCTGGGGAAATGACACACGGAAAGGACAAGTCTTTCTGAACGGAGGAGGCAGGGTAGGGATGTTGGATGGGTGCAATGGGGTTCCTTTCGCTTGTACTTCCCTGGGGAGGAAAGCAATACAAGCATCGGGACATACCCGATGAGTTGGCCAAAACACTGGAGATGGATAGTAGGAGGCTCGGGAGCGCGGCGGAATGTCATGTACTTTTAAAGATATCTTGGAGGAGTCAGGGTAGAGAGACGCTGTCTCCGTAAGAGCAGACTGCACTTCCAGAGTAACTCATACCCCCGCTTCCCAGTACAAGAGCGAATTTCCATCTGCCCAGAGAGTGCTTGGGTAGAGTTGGTTGTAAATAATCACGTACAGAAAGATATACGCTCCTCATCGCTGCGCACACGCGGGGCTGGGGGCAAGGCAGAGAGAATCGGTGTGCGCTTGCCTGCATATTTTTGTGTCTGAAAGATCCCTACAGAGAAGGAAGGTGGGTAGATTTCGGGTCCATTTTGGAAATGAGGGAGTGAAATGTCAGGAGAGTCAAACACAAAATAAGCACATGGGGTTTCCTTCTTATCCCATCTAAACACAAGGCAGTGGCGCTGGACAAACTTGACAAGCCGGGCAGAGATTTTTCTATGGGCTTTCTCTCGGAGCGGTTGTGCAATCCTCACAAGTTATTGAAACGCTTGGGTTGTTCTTTCTACCCCTAATTTCACTTTATTAGGTCTTCAGCAGATTAAAACTGTCAAGGACGAAAAGTGCAAGACGTAGGTTTCTTGCATCGTTTCAGCATTAAAACACTTCTCTCCAGGAGGAGAAAGCGTACTGCTTTTCGGTGATAAGACAGCTTTGGAAAGAGTGAATATCTGCAAGTTTTCTGAGAAGGTTAAGGAAGAGTTTTAAGGGTTGTTTGCTTGTTTGTTTTTCCAAACAGAACTTCTAAATAGATAAATTCCTGATTTAACGTTCATTATAAATAAATACTAATGTTTCAATTTAACATTAAATCGCTAATGGTAAGTAAAGTGGACGCAAAAAATGGGTAGAAAAATCTCCAGGATGTCAAAGGACTAAAAGAATCTTCCACCAAAACCGATGCAACCACTATTACTATTGCGGGGTAATTCTTCACTGACCTTCGGCAGTATCCAGAAGAGAAGGGGGAAAAAAAATTAATAAAACCCAAATAAAAAACCCCAGGTGGCACAAGAAATACTTTTTGTTTGGGTTATTTTTGGTTTTGGGGGGTTTTTTTGGTTTTTTTTTTTCTTTTTTAGTTAGGAATATTGTAAAGGTCCTATTCTCTGTCCGCGACCAAAGATGCAAAAGGAGGGTTTGCAGTCTGTCCTAATGGGAAGGGATCGTTTTGGCGCAAAGAGGCGTTTGCTTTTCGAGACAAAAGCAGAGGTTCCGTTTACATAAACTTTCGCCGAATCAGGATGGTTAACATTTCAATATTGAAACCCTTAACCTTGTTTTATTTTAAAGGAGGAAGAGATCAACAGGAAAAAAAAATCCGTTTCCCACGTGGATAGGTGATTTAATGCTGTTTTTCTTGCTGCAAAGGGAAATGATTGAGCATTAGGTTTCAATGTTTATTTTCTTACAGAAGTTTTTCTCATTTAAGCAGCAGTTTACTCTGCACGCTGAATCTCTGTTTAATTCCAGTTTTGATGTGAACTTAAAATGTGAAGAGCAGAACTAAACTGCTAGCCGTATCGTTGAAAAAAACCCCACAGATTTATGTTTTAGAATGAATACTTAATGAAAAGAGCGAGGGAAAAAATCCTATTTCCTTTGGAAACATATAACCGTTTTCATGTTGGAGAATATTTTTCAACTTGCATATAAACAGCGTGTGCGTGAGTGCAAATCCTTCCTTCCCCTACTTCTTCGAAGTAAAGGCTACTTGAATTTGAGTCTTCTGAAGAAACGAGTAAATCGTTGGTGCTCGAAAATGCCCTGATTTTTCTCCCCCTCTCTCCAATTTGGACATGGTTCCGTTTGTTTGCATTTCAAAGCGCAATTCCGCTACCCCGTGTGTGCGCAATCCTGGTATTTCTTTCTATAGCGAAATAGCCACAGCATTATTTCTACCACCACTTTCCTAACAGGGATGCTTGTTTAGTCAATAGGGCTTTTCCTCCCTGTTATTATTATTTTTATAAAGAAAGAGGGATGCTAATTTATCTCTGCTTCAAATGAATACGTGTGATTTACCGAGATAATAAATCTTTACAAAACCTTGCTAATGGCATCCGCAGGCAGTGGAAATGAGCAGCCTTTTTTTTTTTTTTTGCTTCTTTTTTTTTTTTAAGCATAGCTTATTCTATTCCATCTGAGCCCTCCGACAGCGACCCAGTCCTTCACAGAAGCCTCATTTGGCCGAGATTTTGAGTTATCATTAACCACTGCGTGTTAAATTAACTGGGAAATCAGCTCTGTCTGGCATTAGGCGATGGCAGAACAGAGCGCTGGCGGCAGACGATTTAATTAAATGGTTAATCGAATCAAGCTAATTCCTCGATACAATATCCAGTTGCCTTTTGGGTCGCCGGTGACTAGGATGTCCAGCTTCTGCTCCCGTGACTCCTGGAGCTGTTGTTTGTCATTTTCCCTGGACAGAAAGGGAGAATGACCGCGCGGGAGATGGGGACTGGGCTGTCCTACCTCCCTCTTCCCAAACAACTCCCGTGCCCGGTTTGTCCCTTGGTGTTAAGGCGGCAGCAGCGCTGGTGAGGGGCAGTAGGAGGCAGGGAAGGTGCTGCTTGAGGAGCCGCTCGCGAAGGTGGCATTCCTGTCCTCTCCGTAGAGAGGCTTTGCTTGGCAGGCTGAACGAAGCCGGTGCCCGGGCCGACCTTCATCGGCCTGCCCAGCAGGGCGAGGGCGGCTGGCGGAGCCCGGCCCGCCCCGGTGCCGCGCAGAAGGGACGAGCTCCGGGCGGAGGTGACCGGGGGTCCCGCATCCCGCGCCCTCCGCGGGGTCAGCATCCCCTCGGCGCCGGCGGGCGAGGAGCGAGCTGCTACTCCTCCTTTTTTAATAACCATAGAGCGGCTCTTGAAAGGGCAAAGAAAACGCAGCGAAACAAAAGCACACGGACACGTCCCCGGGCCGCGGCCCCCGAGAGGCGGCGGCGAGATCTGGGAAAGCGGCGGCGGGGGCTGCTGCCCGGAGAGGGAGTTTTGAGGAGCTCCCGGGAGACTAACTCGCGATGGACCTTGTGGGACCCGGTTTAGGGAAGGCTCCCTCCGGCTGCCCAGTCGGGCAGGCTCCCAGCGTTGTCCCACAGCAGCTGGGCTGCGTCCGGGAGAGCCTCCCTAGCCTCTCCCTCTGCCCATCCACAGCAGCAGGAAAGAACTCCCTGCCTGCGGGGCTTCGTCCCCAAACCAGCTTCCCTGGGCCTCGCCCGGCCGTGAGGGGCGGTGCACCAGACAAGGGCAAGCCCCCGGAGAGGTGCCCAAAGGTTCCTTGGCCCCGGAGGGAGCTGGCCTCAGGGTCTGGCCCCAAAGAAGGGGGTCTGGAGCTCAGGACGGGCTCTCCACTAAGTGGTTTTAAACGGGGGCGTCAAGTCGCCTTCTACAGTGAATCCGGAATGCGCTGAGGTTTCATGACGGCGAGTTCGCTGGGGAAATCGCCGTAACTGCTTTTAAAAGCCGGCAAATCAGCGCAAAGTAGATAAGGGCTTGCATCTTCTGGCCACCCCACCCCCCACCGCCACCTCCGCCCCTCTTTGCTATTGCCAGACAAAGGACAGGGTCGGGATGGGCTCTGCGCTGCAGATGCTCACAGAGGGACAAGTAACCCGGAGATCAGCCAGGGCCAAGGAGCTGCCCTGGCTCCTCGGAGACTTATTTTCCTGCGCCCGCCTTCCTCCGTCTTTGCCTAGATCAAATTAGAAACGATTCAGGAATCTCTTCCCCCTTGCGTGGGACAGAGGAGCTTCTTGAAACAGTGTCGCCACTGGATAGGGACGGTGCCCACCCAGCCCCTGGTGCCATTGGCTGCCGACATCAAGGCTCACATCAATCAAAAGATGAGGGGAAGGAAGGACAGGACCAGGGCAGCGCGGCAGGTCTGGCTGTGCGCCCGGCCTGGGAGACAGGCTGGTGGTGCGGAGCGGCTCTCAGTGCCGAGCGTGGGCACGGCCGGGTGGGAGAAGGCGTTTTACCTTGTAGCCAGCCCATGAAACCGATGGATATACTTTTTGATGTGGAAAGCGCAGTGGCTTTCCACTGGAGAATGCTGAGAAAAAGGATGAGTCAGCACGCTTGGTTCGCGCAGGTTCCGCGCGGTGTCAGTGAAGGCTGTTGGGTAACGATGAGCGATAGGCTGGATAAAATGTTTTTATTTTCTTCTCTTTTATTTTTTTTTAATTTATTTTTTACTTTTTTCCTTCTTTTTATTTTCCCCATTCCCTTCCTCCCTCACAACAGCAGACAATTTCTCTTGGCATAAGTAGTTTATCTTCTCAGGCAAAAAAGTTCATCAAGTGAAAGAGATAGTTAGCTAGGAGGAAGAGTTTGTTAGACAGGAGCATATGATCTATATTTTGGCAAGAGTATCAAATCCATTCTGAAATAAAAGCTCGATCCATTTTTTAAAATTTTCTTTTTCTGCTTGAATAACACAGCTGTGTGATGCCTTGAGCTTATGTTAGACGGTTGCTCATCATTCATTCGCCAAGAACTGACCTAAATGGTGCCTGTGGGATTAGGTCAATTTTAGTGGATCTACTTCGCCTCATTTGGTTACTAATTGGTTTCTTGTTTTATAAATCGAAATCTCATTTTCAGGAAATTACAAAACCCATGCAGCCGGTCCATGGAGGTAATCCGTGGGTCGGAGGTATTTAAATGGAAATGGTTCTACAATGCATCAAGTATTAAGCAACAGTAAAACTTCCCCTCCATTTCCAAATGAAATGTGAGCTCGCTAGCTCCTTAGATCCGTAATAGATACATCCCTTCTAAGGCTACTTATGTAAATATGATAAACCAGACCGCGGTGGGGGAGGGGCCTCAGGGAAGAAAGTAAATTTTATCTGCTAAGGTTAATGTGGCATAACTTGGAAATCTTCCAAAATAGATTATGTTTTGCTTTGTCTTCGGCCACTTTAGCTGGGAAAATCCTTTGCCTAAAAACGATTTAGTTATCCTTCTTCTCACAAAGCTGCTTGTTTCTATTCCAAAGCTATTATGCTGCTGGCTCTCCAAATTACAAGAGAATTCTTAGATCTTGTTTCCAACCGTAATCCTGGACCAAAAGGGAGAGCTGATTTCCTTGTTTTGTTTTAAATAGACAATCAAAGGATTTGCAGAATTTTCTGCGGTAGGTCAAGTGCAAGAAATCACAGTTTGCTCCCTCGATAAAAGGAAATTGGATGTTAAGGCGAATAGATAGGAGGGAGAGGTGGGGAGAGAAAATTAGTGGCGGGGGCTTTCTCTTACAATCTTTAAAAACAGTATTTAAGGGCATCAGGAGAGGTCGTCGATTTGGAACACTCTGGGATTGGCAACGATTGGAAATAGTCTCTGACTTGAAAGTGCTGAAAACATCTGGGCAGCACAAAGGATCGTCTCATGTGACAGGATTTCAAAAAGCCGGTTCAGGTAGACAAGTGAAAACGTTTAATTATAAACCATGAGAAGGCAGAGCCCATCAGCGCGGGCTTTCCACCTGAAACATATAGAGGAGCTCAGCGCGCCGTGAAGAACCGCCTTCCCGAGGGAGGTTAACTTGCAGTGCCCGTGAGCTGTTCATTAACCCGCTGGGGTCGGGTTATTTTCCCTTTTAGGAGAAGAATAATTAGACCCGTAAACTTAGATTAATAAGCAACTTAAATCATAGGCGGGCAGTGCAGATTTAGTCTTGAATAAAGAAACCTGTCACTCAGGTGTCCCTCCGGGTGGGGGGACATGGCAAGGAGCCGTCTCAGCGCTGACGGGCCGTCCTGGCTCCCCAGCAGAGAAACCTCCTAGGAGCTCAGGAAAAACAAATATACCTTGGGCTTCTCCGTCTTTCCTTGGAAGCTGCGTAAGATTTGCCAGCTCCTTCCTGAATACAGTGGACGGAGGTGATCATCCTTGGCGGCTGGCTTCCCGTTAATTGGCGTGGAGGAATTAATGGGAAGGAGCCTGTTTCTGACTGGTGACCTGATACATGCTGAGGCTGCAGGATGAGGAACGAGCAGGAGAGAATCTCCTGCCTCTGTAGGGTTATGAAATTAAGGAGGAAGAAGCAAAGTGTAGGAGTGGTGAAGAGACAAGTTGTTGCGAAGCGGTGGAGGGGGAAAGGGAGAGAAGGAAGCGAAAGGCGGGGACGAGCGGAGCGCAGCGCTCCCGCGGTGGGGAGAGCGCGCAGGGGCCGCGCTGGGATGCTCCGTCCAAACAGCGCGGAGGAAATCGTTAGGTTTGTTCGCACCGGCAAACACCTGGGTGAGGCCGGTCAATAGCGAGGGATGCCCGCGGCTGCCTGCTGCCAGCGCCTCGTCTGTTTGTCTCGAAATAACTGGAAAACGAGGTCTTGCCTTTCCCGAACCCGCACTGCGGGGGTGAGCACACCCCGCCGGCTCGGGTCCCCTTGCGACCTGCACCCCAGCCATCGATCAGGATTTGTAGGTTTCTCCTCCGTTTTACTCTTACTGCCTGTGCGTGTCGGAGTGAGACCTGTTTCATGGCACAAGCCTCAAAGGTTCTAGTTGACCCGTTTAAATTATTTCAGCAACAACACCGTGAAAAGGCATGGGCCGTGAATAGCTTTACGCCGGTGAAGTAACTTCCATGTGACTTTTATTACTACTCACTTTGCATAGGAGAAAACAAGACGCGTGTAAAACATTAGACAAATCCGGAAAGATTGATTTCTGGAAGGGGCTCTATGGAGGCACATCACCCCTTCCTGCAGAGGGAACCATTCCGCCCACCGGAGCAGCAGGAGGAGAGATGGAAAGGATAAAGGTGAATCTCGGAGACAGACTTCGTGGGGCACGAGCGAGGGTGGTCTGTGCCGCTGGACAGTGACTTGTCTGAGAAATCGTGAGGTTAGGACGCTTTCCCTTGAAGTTCAGGGGGGACAGTTCCCAGTAGCCGAAAGCAGCACTGAAAGTCACTTTGATCTGGCATGCTGTTTCACTAAGGTCTTAAAAATTAACTTCACCGTTAACTCGAAATAAGTATTCGGGTATTTTTCTCTCTGAGGAATTAGATACTGAAACAAACAAAAAAAAACCAACCAACAAACAAAAAAAAAAGGCACGAAAGAGGCTTTAATCTGCAATGAAGTCACGTCTAGTTTTCCAAAGATTGTATGTATATATGTTTTGGAGTGTATAAAGGAAAAAATGTTCCCCTTCTTCAGGTCCACACGAATCAATTTTCATCTCCTGACCTTACCTTTCTTTTTTGTTTCTCTTAAATAACAGGACTTGGAGAAGCCTGGGGCCACTCCAGCCGAACCAGCCCACTGGATAACGTCGGACGGGAACTGGGATCCCATCTTTTGCAGGTACTGGTCTGGAAACCACAGGCATACGGTATTAATGATTAAAGAAATAATTCCCTCTTCTGAGCTTTCAATTGCCACCTTGACTAATTTTTAACTGTTCAAGTGTTTTAGAGAAAGGTAGGCAGGAGGGAACCACTTCAGAAATGGGAACCAGTGATTCAATGTGGTGTGTTTTATTTGGGCTGTGGCTCGGTCCATTGGTCCTTTGCCTCAGAACCATCTAACACTGCCTTCACAGCGAGGGATTCACAGTGTGTCCCAGGGTGCCAAAGATACAGGAGCACGACTTTCCCCCAATTTATTAACAAGGTGACACGTATGATGTTCTGAAGCTCAGAGTGGTGTGGCAGGCAGAGGCTCTAGTGACAGGTTAGGGAGGGCTGTCCGGGACAGAAGGGCTCAGAGGGCATAGACATTAGAAGAGTCAAATAAGGGAGGACAGGTCTGAAAACTCACAGCCCTCTGAAATACTAAAGAAGATTAGCGATGACCATCATCACGTGTTTCTGGTGGAATCGTGTGGCCTTTGGAGGGCCTATTCCTCTCTTGGTACACCCAGAAGTCTCATCTGTGTCTGCTGAAATGCATCTGACAAATTGTCTTATTTACACTGTGGAAAGTTTTAGATTCTCTTTGATCGCTTAAATTCTCCTTATAAAATAAGCAAGGACTAAACCCCCTCTGACATTTGAAATAGGGTAGAAGTATTCGGGATTTCTGGGACCCACATATTGATCATCAGATAGCCAGGACCTCTTCTTAGATACTTACAAGGCATTTTGTGTTACTTTTGAGCTCGGCCCCTCTGAGAAGCGGGTTGTATCTCAGGGATCCAGAAGCTTTAGAAGGATTGTTGTCCAAGATATGCCCATTTTCTTGCAACTTTTTGAATAATCGGAACCTGAGCATCGACGCCTGTTTGCTAAAACAAATCAGAGGGACAGGTATTTAATGGCTCTGCCTGTCTATCTATTGATTTATTTCTATTCCCAACCCTTTTCTGCAGACGTTGGACGGTTTCATATTTGTTGTGGCTCCGGATGGCAAGATCATGTACATCTCGGAGACTGCCTCGGTGCACCTGGGCTTGTCGCAGGTACGCTGAGGGGTCTGCTAGCCCCGGTGCCTGCCTGCACCACCTCCGCTACTGACAGGAGAGGGTGTGCGGTGCCGGCGATGAGCCCCCCTTTCCTCCTCCTCTCTCACAGGTAGAGCTGACCGGCAACAGCATTTACGAGTACATCCACCCCGCCGACCATGACGAGATGACGGCGGTGCTGACGGCGCACCAGCCTTACCACTCGCACTTCGTGCAGGGTAAAGCACACAGCCCCCGCCCCTGCCTGGCCATCGCGGCCGAGTAGGGAACCGCGCAGAACCAGGGGAGGCTGTGGCTCACCCCACCTCTGCCTTTGCCCCTTCCCAGAGTACGAGATCGAGAGATCCTTTTTCCTGAGGATGAAATGCGTCCTGGCCAAGAGGAACGCGGGCCTCACCTGCGGGGGCTACAAGGTGCGTGCCCGAGGACAGATTCCCCGTTCCCTTCCCCCGCACCAGCTTTTCCATGTTCCTGTGCCGCGAAGGCTGTGAAAACGGGGAGAGAAAAGAGAGCGAGATGTCTTCCCTGACTTTTTTTTTTTTTTTTTTTTTTTTTAACGGAACCACGCACAACCACTGAAGTTCCCTGTGATGGCTTTCAAGTGATACAACTGGAGGCCTGGGTTAATTTACTTCTTTATGCAGAGGTAGCTCTCCCAGTCAAGGGTTTTGACCAGGTGTTTCACGTGGTTCTGCCCGGTGCTCCTCGGGGAGGAAAGCCCTGCGCTCTCTCCCACCTCCTCGCTGCTTTGTGTCAGCCGCACAACGCCGAGGAGCGGGTTGTACCCATAACCCAGGGAGATGATGTGACACATGTACCCTAGACAAGAACACCTGCTGAACTCCAAGAGCAAACATCTAAATAATAGAGAAGTAAGAGTGGAAGTAGACAGCAATCTAAGATATGTTTAGGAGATATACTTAAATTAAAGGTACTTTTTTGGCGATGGATTGCACCTGCTCCATCTATATAACAGACGTATCTTACACATGTGACATATGCTCACGTGTAAACCCTTTCTCACGCGCATACACTCTTCATTACAAAGCTGTAACTGGATTGGCAGTTCCACGTCTTTCCTTTTCAGAAGAATAATAAAAGCGCAGTTAGGAGGTGGGCCAAAAACCACTTAAGCCAGTAGGGAAAAAAAAATCTTGTTGACTCTAATGGGCTTAGATCGATGCTGAACTCTAGTATGAGGGAAAAAACCATCAACCCCGATAGAACCTCAGAAAACTCCCAGACGATGCCTCTTTGCCAGGGTGGAGACGCAAGTCAGCGGCTCCCGTGAGTGCGGCAGCTGCACTGGCACGGGGATGGACGTGGGGGGGGGATTGTCCTGGCCCCTTCGTGAGGAGGGACGCCTGTGTCAGCACACCCTGCCCCCCTGCTGGGTAGCCGCCAAGTTTTCCTGTGTCTCCCTCAGGTCATTCACTGCAGCGGGTACCTCAAGATCCGCCAGTACAGCCTGGACATGTCTCCCTTCGACGGCTGCTATCAAAATGTTGGCTTGGTCGCCGTGGGCCACTCGCTGCCGCCCAGCGCCGTGACGGAAATCAAGCTCCATAGCAATATGTTCATGTTTCGGGCCAGCCTAGACATGAAGCTCATATTCTTAGATTCCAGGTAGAGCTGGGGTTATTTCCAAATCAATTCCCTTAGCCCATCCCTTCTTCCCCAGGCCTCCTCTCCTGTCCTCTCACCCACTTTGCTGCTTATGTCTCTTGCAGGGTAGCTGAGCTAACAGGCTATGAGCCCCAGGACTTGATAGAGAAGACCCTCTACCACCACGTCCACGGCTGTGACACCTTTCACCTGCGTTGCGCACATCACCTGCGTAAGGAGATGGTCTTCTTGCTTAAAACTCCACTCCCCATCTTTCCCCTTTGCAGAAGGACTTTGAGGTTGTGGGGATTTACCTCTAGGTCGGAACGTGAAAAGCCAGGTCTCTGGAGGGCAGAATAAGCAAAATCTTCTTCAGGTTTTAGTGACCCAAGGTTAGATAGAGACTGAGCTCTGAGCTAGATGGAGGTAGCAATGAAAGGCTGTTTCTTCCATCCTCTTGGTTGTAGGACAAGAGCTGCCCTGCACAAATCTCAGGCGCTCTTGTCTCTTCAAATTCTGGTTAGAAAAACCTTTTTTTCCTGCTCCAAAAAGTCATGCCAGTGAAATTCAAATACTTTTGTTTGACTTCCACCAAGTCTCACAAATCTTATCTGTGTACCTAAATTCACTGCAGTAGTGAGCCTGATTCGGCGAGATGTACTTTATTCTATTTTGATATCACGGTGACATTAAAACACGGATAGAAAAAAAAAAAAGGAAATGAATTTCCGGTAAGTTTCCTTACAGAGACTGTAGCGAGAAGAGATAAAACCCAAAGACAGATTTGTAGAACAAAATCTCGATGATGATACTTCAGGATGGAGGTGTGTGGGGTTCAGTTGCTGTAGCCGACCACACACATACACACACCCCCCGGCGCCATCAATCTCCCCTATTACTAGCCTTTGATAACGATCTCAGGTACTGAGATGAGACCTGCCTGGGGCTCCACCACCCCTGTCCCCACGTGCCGCTAAGAGGTTCCTAACCCTTCTGGTCGCCCACAGGGCTCTGGGGGGGAGTGTGCGCCCCTTCCCGGGGCTGATCAAACCAGAGGCGGGAGCCACGCTGAGGCTTTACTCGCTTTGTCCCCGCAGTGCTGGTGAAAGGGCAAGTGACCACCAAGTACTACCGCTTCTTGGCCAAGCACGGCGGCTGGGTGTGGGTGCAGAGCTACGCCACCATCGTGCACAACAGCCGCTCCTCCCGCCCGCACTGCATCGTCAGCGTCAACTACGTGCTCACGTAAGTCAGCCCGGGGCCGCTCCGAGCTGCGCGACCCGGCGGGACCGAGCTCCGGCCGGGCACCTGCGGCTGCGCCCCGCTCTGCCCCGGGTCGCTCCTCCCTCCCGCCGCCTCTTCCTCCTCTTCCTCCTCCTCTCCTCGCTTCCTTCGCCGCCGCGCTGACCAGGGCAGGCTCGCCAGGTCTGCTAGGAAACACATTTTCATCCTTTCATCCAGATGACGGGTTTCCCGTCTGCCTGTTTCTTTCTCTTTCGAGAAAGAAAAAGATTTAGAGGTTTGTCATCCGCATATTTTGCTGCCCCCCTCCTTTTTAAATTTTTTTATTTTTATTTTTTTTTAGTTTAAATGCACCGAGCATAAAATAAAATTTAATGCAGCGTAAAAGAAAAGGCTTCCACGTACGGAGTTATTTATACTCAACAAACAGGACATCTGTTTTTCTTTTCAAAAATCTGGGGTTTGAAGTTCTTAATTTCATCCAGAGTCTCTATCAAAGCTCAGAGATTTCTTTTTTGTTCTTGGAGAGCGATCCTTACAGTGAACCACAAAGAAAGTTGGTGACCAGAAGGGTCAGTTGAACTAAAAAAAAAAAAAATTAAAATTAAATCGGAAAAAAGAAAAATCAGAGTAAGTGCTGAGATACCATATATATCAATACATATCCCAGCATCTTGGAATGGCTAGGTTGTGCGCTAGTTATGATGCTTGTACTGAAACGCAGAGGCCCAGTGAGGGAAGGGAAGCTCGGCTGGACTATTTTTAAGTGTTTTCACGGTAGTTATTAGGTTATTAGTATCCCCTCTGGACACGGCAGTAGCTGTTGCCGGCAGCACTGATGATTCATTAGGACCGTAGGACCAGTCAGGCTGGCGGTCTCCGTTGATCCTTGGGACTGGATATTCCTCTGTTCCACTGCCTTTTTTTTTTTTTTTTTTTTTTTTTCCCTCCCTTCTGGAGATAAATATAGGTAGTGGAAGCACCAGGAGGCACAACCCTCCCCTTTCTTAAAATTGTGGCCATGGCAGCATCATGATCTTGCCATCACGGCTTTGGTGCATGCGCAAGTGGCGAGTGGTTTGGTAACCCAGTTTAAGGAGCGTTTCCCCAGATGAAGAGGCTCTACATGGAGGCCACAGCTCTGGTCGTGTGTGGAGGGGCTGCTGGTGGAGTGGGAAAGGAGCTGCAGGTCACTGCAGCACTGCACTTCTAGGGCGTAATCCATTTGGTATGCAAGGTGATAACAGGCGTCGTGGTCTAAGATGGGTCATTTTGCCAACATGAAAAAACAGATATTTCGGTCAGCACTCTACTGCAGTGAGTAAACGGCGATTTCTCTTTAAAGAAAATTTATTTTATTTTATTTGTTATGGGGCATAATACTCTGTCATTTCCTTGGTGAGGATGGGTGGGCATCAGCAGATACGTTATCACTTCTGCTCTAGCTACTCCGCACACGTCTGTATCCATTTCCCCTTTACCAGTCCCTCTCTGTGTTTTTCGACGTTTATGCTCCCCATGTAAGTCCAAGCACCTGCTTTGGGTGAACGGTGAACCTCAAAGACAGAAGTTAGCGAATTGTAACGCTGAGAAACAAAGAACCTGAAGACAACTAGCATGTTGGAGTGGTTATAGCTCCAGAAACGCTATGGTTTTCTACCGGATCATTTTAGGTTATCGGTTGTTTCCCTGCTCTTTAATCCCCAAAGCGTGAACATCAGTCACGGAATTCTACCTCAAATGATCCGAGTTGAAATGAAGCACCCCAGCAGACCTGCTGAAAGTGCAGCTGGGCCTCTGGCAGGATCTGACCTTTGCTTGCCATGGCACGAGAATTTCAGGCTGGCACGGCAAGCAGGCAGTGCCCTGGTACCCTGGGGGTCAGACAAACCCGTCAGAGCTGTGTCCGCAGCCTGCCTGTGTCCTGTCACACTGCGCCGTGTGCCTGTGTCCTGCCAGCCCCCGGCTGCCCCGGGGCCAGGTTGAGCAGGCTGTGCGCTTGCACCTGCGCAGCCCCGCGGTTCCGCCGCGCCCCGCCCGGGAGCGGCCGCCGGACAGCCCCGGAGTGCCCGCGGCTCCGCGCCCCGGCAGCCACCCCCCGCACGAATCCCCGGCGCTCTGGGAGCTGGACTCGGAGTGTCTCAGCACTCTCCTCCCCGCCTCCCAAAACGACGCTGCAGGGAAGACGATTTCCCCCTAGTAGTACTCTAATAGGGCGGCTCCTCCCGTTCAGCTGATTTATCGTTGGAGGAAGAGTCTTTATACTTTGGTGCATGTATATGGATTTTCAGAACCTGTTTGCCTACAAACTGATATGTAGGAGGACTATAGCTGTGCTTTCAAGATTTCCCTTAGAGAATGAGGTTACATCACAGGGCAACTTCGTTATGCCTTGGTGTAAGACTCCAAGTCTCCTCTTGCACTCTTGACTTAATTGCCTCGAGTGTGAAGAACAGTGGGAGGACAGAGAGGGAGGGAGGCTGGCTGAAGTAGGGATGCTGAAAGTTGGGACGTCCAGCACCGGCTGCAGCAACTGCCATGTGCTGCTGGTGGCTGCAGTATTGACACTGCCACTGCATAAAAATCTACTTTTGAATGCTCAGGTCCTCGAGGTCTCAATCTCTGCAGAAGAGATTGCATTCTGCTTCTGCAGCAGGGCTGCCGCCAATGAAATTACTGCCCTGCCTTCAAGAGATAGGTGTAGCTTCCACCAAATAACTGTTGTCATTATTGTCATTATCGTTCTCTGGCTAGCCAGCCATTCAGAAAATATATGGGAAGAACAGGCCCTGCCATTTGTCAGGTGTCTGTAAGCAGAAAAAGGTAGGTCTGGTTTTATAAAACTGAGATGAAGTCAGCCTCTGAAACTGGTATCTTGAGGTAAAGGGAACTGTTAGGGAAAGGCTCACAGTGGCAGAGTTGGTTGGGGGGATGTTGAACTCCTACCTAGAGCAGGCTTAATTGTCTTAATGAGCTATTCACAGTTAGAATGTTGTCACTCAAATGAGGAAGGCAGATGGGGAAAGTACAGAGGAAAATGTAAGGTTACAGGGGCTTGTGGTTTTTCTCTGGTATGAGGTAGTCTCTACTGCAGGATGGCTGGGCAGAGACCCTGTAGCACTCAAAATCTGCAAGTGTTTAATATATTTTATGCCAGTATACATCTCATAGAGACTGCTGTTCTTTAAGGATGACATTGGATTTTTCCAGCAAACCAAGAGAGGCTGAGATGAGCAATATGTGTGCACTCCTGTGCTTTTCCCACCTGGCAGCAGGTGTGTGGCAGAGCCCCTGGTGCAGCCCCTGGCAGAGGGACAGGCATAGGTGTACTCACTGCAGCCAGGTTGTGTTATAGGCCCAGGAGAGAAAAACATGCTTACAAAAGAAAAACACAAACCTTTTCATACTTACTCTTGAGTGTTTAAGATGAGGAGAAATCAAAAGAGGTGCAAATTAGTGCTTTTGTGTTTTGAAATATCAGAATTGAAATTCCAAAAATTTGGGGTTGCAAGGTAGAACTTGAAAGGTGGGATGACTCCTGCTGAAAAATCATTTGAATACAGGAATTTTTGGTCTTTTTGGAGTGCAAATCACAAAAGAAAATGTAGTGCAGGTTTTTGACCTGCTAATTCCCTGGACCTCTAACACACTAATTTTTCACTCAGGTAAAACTCAGGGTTTTTTTTTTTTTGTCATTTGGTCATGGGATATGGAGCTTTTTCTCACTATAGCGAGGAACCTTAGTTGTCTGATTTGGAAAATAGCAGATACTGAGTGCCACAAGAGCCAAAATGGTCTGGAGAAGTTTCAGTGCAGGCTGGGCAGGAAGAAGAATCTCTACCTTGCAGCTTCCCAGCTCCCCTGGGTAAGAGTGATGATAAAGAAAAGAATGAGAAAGAGTTTATGCAAAAAGGATGACACACCCCCCAGTTAATAAAATTAAAGAGAGGTGATATTAATTTTCCACAAATCTCAGATTTTGAGACCATGAATGCTAAGATTGAGAGCAAATGTTTGTAGTAAGTATATGTGCTGAAATAAGTATGGTGGCAATGGCATTTCAGCAACAAGAGGAAAGGTGATTTTTTTATGTAATAGCAATGTATCAAAAATTGATATAACTGAGCTTTAAGGACTCTGTCCTTAAAGCACACATATTTGGTCTTCATTATATTCTTCTATATTCCACTTATGTGAGTATAGACATGGAATATTTGTTTCTTCTCTTATTTGTTCTGTACACACAGTTGCCATATCATTGATTATTAGCTGTGCATGTTTATCACATAAATGGACTCAAGTATGAGTCAATTAATAGAGAAGGAAAGTGCTGAAGTTAAGTTTATATTTAGATTGCAAACAATCTTCCTTTAAACAAATGGATAATGCAAAGTCCAAGTCCTTTGACTTTTGGAGCAGGAGCAAATATAAAAATTTGTCCCCAGAGAAAGCTAGAGAAGCTTTCCTATATGCATTTTGTTGTCCTTTAGCATTTAAAAGAGTAGCAGTAGTGGTATCGTATACAGATAATATGGATTAGATACAGATAACATGGATAATTGTGGCTAATCTCTGTTCTAATGATACAGCATGTATTTGATACAGCTCCAGTTGACCTTTTCATGTTACATTGTGTAACTGGCTGATTAGAAACACAAATTGAATGCAATTTATTTGAAAGATTATTTTACAAATAACTGCCATATTGACAAATGTTTTACCAAGCAATGTGATAAACGCAATTTAGAATAAATTAACCATTAATTATATCTACACACTTAATCTTTAAGTTGTTAATATTACCATTCATAGCTTTGTATACTACCAGATTTGAAATGATGGTATAAGATGCTATCTTTATGTGTGATGGCTCAGACTTCAAAAATGTCCTGGCATATTAGGTGGATATTAGGGAATTTTGTGTTTCATGTGAAAAAACTCTCCCCATATTTGTGGACAGTTACAGTTATATCTTTTCATCGCTTTTCATAGAAATTCCCTTTTTGTCCTGTCTCTGGTACATCAGGTATCACGTCTGTCTCTTCCTAGTCAATGGGAGAATCCACAAACTGTATTACCACACCCACAGGCCTCCCTTTCTTGAATGTTTCTTTTGAGCTGACCCATTTGGAATTGCACAGAGTTCTTTCCTTAGTCATATGTAGGTACTTGTTCTCTTGTATCTCTCAAGTGTGTGATGGAGTAGATAGGAGAAGGTATACCCTGGGAATGTTGCCTTTCCTCATATCATTAGTTGTATGAGTAAGCTTGGTCCTCTAACTTAAATACTAGCGATAAGGCTTAGTGACTCTACCTGGATAATGTTTGAGGATTTTTCTAAAATAGTTGTAAATAGTAGCAACAAATTTAACCTGCTGCTTTTCCTTTATATTTCTCTGTATTAATGGGAACTTTTACCACCTGTTTAGTAGTGCACAGAACTGGGTCCTATTTTTATTGTTCAATCTGCAATTTGCTTTCCCTAAGACTGGAAAGCTTACCATCATTCCCATGATTTGATTAGCAATGTAAATATATAGATGAATTGTTTTAATAAATCAAAATGCTTGGGAAGAACATGTCTCAGAAAAAAAAATTAAAGGACTCCTCTTGAACTATTCAGTGCAGTGTTTGGTGTGTTCACCATTAGTTTTTATTACAGACTTGTCTCCCTGGAACATTGTTTATATATTTCTTGCAAATAGGAGACAGGCTTTTCCAGGTGTCCACAATACGTTTCTGCAGTTCTTCTTTGTTCATGCAGGGGCTTTCTCAGCTACCATTTGTTTAATTCACTCCAAATTTCTATGCTTGTATTTAAACCAGGTGACTGTAATGGCCAAGGCACTAAAACTGTGAGCCAGAGCCGAGATTCACTGTTCATATGAAGAGTTTTATTTGCTAGAGCAAGGATTAAAGGATTGCAGCTCAGACCTATGGAAAAAAATCCCTCCAGTTGTTAGTTTAAATGCAGGCATGCTGAGAGTCTCACATGGCATGAAATTCAAGGTTGCAAAAAAGTGTCTTTATTCCAAGGAAGAAGAGTGACTTCAAATGCTTTCCACTTCATCATTTTCCCATTCAGTGTGTGGCTGCTCCAGGTCCATGGAAGCACCCTCCTCTCAAATACTGAGTTACAGATCTTGTAAAACGTTTGTGTGGGGCTAGGACACATTCAGCAGGGGCAATGGCTGAAGCAATTACTATCTCCAGCTGTCTACCTCACTTCACTGATGAAAGGTACAGGGCCTGCTCCAGGGACTCTTTTTCCTAAAATGCCATGGTTTATGGTTTAAGGTAAACTGACACAGATTTTACTTTACATGGAAGCATTGGACTGTACACTGTAGCACAGCTGTTCTTGCTAGAGAGGTTGTTCACACTTTATCCTAACTCTGCCCTTCTGCAATCTGAATGGCATAAATGTGGCTTGTGAACATCACGCCAGCAGCTGGGTGCTCCAGTGCCTTTTGGGGGTCAGTCTCAGTGGTCCTTCTATGTGGCAGAGCGGGGAAGTTAGTGAACCATGGAGTTTAGGGTTATATTCATTGCTCTGTGATAGTTCAGAGAACTGAAGAGGCAGCTGGAAGAGTGTCTGCTGGTTTTACTACACCACATTTGTATCTTGTCTGTGGACTGTGTTAGAGGCTGTGCAGAAGAGACATGCCAAGCAGTCCACTGCTATCAAAGGATTTCCATCCGTGCTCCCACCCTCTTAATACGCTGCATAAAACCGGATGCAGAACTGGCTCCTGCTCTCATAACAACAGCAGTATGTTCCTTAAGTAGGCTTACAATTTTACTAGTTCTGCTTCTGTTTCCTTAATCCATTGCATGTTTGCTCTTGTTGCTCTGCCCTGCATCTTACTGCTGCCATGTTGTTTCACTGTAATTATCATGAGGTACAACAGGTGTGATAAGTTACTAAACTGTTTCTGAAGCAAGATCTTCCCACTACATTATGTGGTTCTTGCTAGTTTTTATTCGTACACAAATGTGGCATTTTGACACAGCCTAAATTAAGTGTTAACAAATAAATCTCCTTTGTCCGTTCAACAGTGGCAAGTATCTGTTTGAAATCTAATTCTCCTTCCCTCACCTCTCTTTTGTACTTTACAGTGCGGGCCAGGCTCCAGCACATATGTTCATACTCAGTGAGTTACTTCAGAGGCAGCCCCTTTCACTTTGATGACACTATTTATGGAGGCAGGCACTGCTCTGTGTGAACAAGGGTATAGCGTCTGACCCTTCGGAAGGCTTGGGATGGCTGAAGTCTGGAGTCAATCTCATGATCTTTAACACAGTTAGATGATTTATTCCTGTTGTTGTCTTTTGTTATCATCCACTTAGTGCAATTAAATTGCAGAAGTCCTGATTTACTAAAGCACTTGAGCACATGTCAGGCTCTAAAAGTTCTTAGACATAACTTTCAGTACACGATTATATCCTGGTGAATTGAGTTTTGAAATAAAACAACCCTTAGGCACACGCGTGGAAATAAGAATATTCCTTTACTTTGCCAAATAGAGATGGCTTGAAGGACACATTTTGTTACTGTGTTGAATTGGGGCCTAATAGAGAACAGCCGTAGTTTTTCAGCTACAAACCACTATGTATAAATCTTGGGGACAGCAATGTTGAAAATAACAGCTATTATCTGCAGAAGCTTCAGTGCAGCTATGGAAACTCAAATGCCTGGCTAACTAAAGTTTGGCTATACCCATAGCATTGTGCAGATATTCTGACATAACGTAGAGTGAAGACCTTTAAACCCATTCAGTATTCAATGCTTTTACATCTGTGTTGTCAGTGAACAAGCCCTGAAGGCACACTGTTCCCAAGTAGCCTGTAGCTTTGATTGTTTCTGTACTATGTTTGGCAGCTGGTAGCCTGGGCTGCCACTATAGAAAATTCTCTCTTAGGCCCTGGTTTGCTGAAATCCATCCAAAGGCATTGCATGCTATTTTTCCTCTCGCTGTTTCCAAAGACTGTTTTGTACACAGAACAAAATAATAACCTTTAATGACTGCTTCATGAGGCCTATCTCAATGGAGTATTTGTTCACAGAGAGGCTGGATTTGGGGATAAATAGCCTGATAGCATCCTCTCCTTTGCAGCCAAGCATCTGAATGGTGCTTGGCTGCAAAATAATTCTGTTGTGATTTCTGAAGCTTCTGGTAGGATCGTGAAACTGTCATCCTTCAAAAGATAATCATGGTGCTCTCTGGTCTGTGGAAAACAGCAGTGGAGTTGTGGATGTGGCTTCACTCTGAAGAAAACCACCTGTCTGTGTGACTACAATGGTGTAACATGGGAACATGTAAATGAGGCTCCCATGGTGCTATCTAGTGAATTCAAGAAAGCAATAGGAGAGAAGGTGCACAGCACTGCACAGTGTGGCACTTGAGTCTCTCTATGTGCTACATCAATGGCCACCATCAGCATAGCAAACCTCATACAAAGTGACGTGCTGGACTCTGCACAAACAAAATCAAGTGTTCAGATTAGCTGTGTTGGCTGGAGGATGGTTGTAGGTTGGCAGTAGAGCTGACCTGCATAATGCTGTGGACAGTTTTATGGGAACAATAAGAGTGTCTCTGCTTAGTCAGAAACCCTTGACGAATATGCATGTGGAGCAGTGACAACAGAATGACTAAAGCCAACTGAGGCCCTGACTGTTCTAGTCAAAGCTATGACCAAGAGGACAAAAGTACTAGGGTTCTAAAGAAGACCATAACTAGATATTATTGCACTTTATTAGATTATTTTAATTTATTTTTTGAGAAATTTTAGATATACCTATAAAGTATTTGACTTAATTCAACAAACTGGAGATTTACATAAGCTGGATTTTTACATGGTCATGCATTTCTTGAACTGTACATGTTAATGTAGAGCTTTTGTTATCCTAACATTGTCAAAAAGCAATAATTGCCATTAAAAGAACCTTCTGAAGTTGCTAGATGTGGGGTAACAGCGGTTGTGCAAGAGATGGTGGTTTAACTTATTTTGTGGTCTAGAGAGTCTAAGGAGTCAAACCGGTTATCTGATATAAATTTAAATGTTTAATGGACTCACTTAACAAATATAACCATGTATTATGTACACTTTGAGGACAGGCTCAGTGTTTATTAGGAAATTATCAAATAAAATGGAGACTTATGTATTACACTATAATCTCATGATATTTTCTTTTCTTGTTATTTGTCTCCTGAATTGTATGTCTATCAAAGCTGGATGATTAAGCTGAGTCCAATAAAAACAGACACTTAGACCCAAGTGGCAAGTAATGTGTGTGGGATCTGGCTTCAGTAGATGTTTCGCTGTGGATAGGAAGGAGTTAAAAACAGTCTGACTCTGGTACAAAAAATGAAATGAGAAAACAGGTTTATTAATTTGAAAAAAAATCAAAAAGCCGTTTTTCCCAAAAGTCAAATTCCAATGCAAGTCCTTGCATCTCTTCTTCCCCTTACCTACCTTAAAATTTTAGAAAAGAAGGGAAAGATCAGTTGAAGAGTAGTTATTATGTATTGGTTATTTTTTTTAATGGCAAGTGATAGCCCTTAGAGGCAAAATGCCCTCCCTTGGCCAAACTTGAGGAACTCTGGACTAGTGAAACAGGAAGATTTTTGTTGTAGAAAATTATTGCTTCTTTTAGGAAGGTGAAAGTCTTACAAGAAGAAAGAACCAATCTCATGAAAGAGAAAAGGGTCTATTGTAAATGGGACATCCTACCAGATGGAGTTCTTTTAGTACTTACAGGCTTCTTCACTATGATCAGAAAAAGCAGAGTGAAATGATGGGGAAGTTCATTGTGCTGCACGCAGATAGAAAATTTCCCAAAAAGGAGCAAATAGAACAGGTAGTAAATAATTTTTCAAGGGCATTTTTTTTTTCTTGGATAATTTATTCCTAGATTACAGAAGCTTATGCAGAATGTCATCACAGAAAAGCTAGCTAACTTTTTAAGTGCTCACCTTAGGCTCTAAAGAAGGTTGTCACAATAAAAGCTTTAATTACGAGGAATACAGAGGAGTTGAGAAAACCTGAATCATCACAAAGTTTTACAATAAATTATTAAAAGTAATGACAGCAAATTTTCAGGACCTCTCTTCACAGTTTCAGAGGAACTGAAGTACAAAACTGCTTAGCTACTGTGGTATAGAGTGTAACATAAGAACAATGATACAGAATCAGACACATGGTGATAGTGACCATGGGAAATGCTTTGGAAAGAGGTTAAAAATAGGACAAGCATGCAGTCCATGCATCCATGTTTCCCTACCACTTTCTCCCAGTCTCCAAGAAATTAAATTGTCTTCCTAGAAAGACATGAGGTCTTTGAATGTATTCGTTGTCAATGTTTTGTGGGTTTTTTCCTCCACAAATTCACCTGTTTACTTTTTTGACACCATGTTGGCTTTTGCCAAGGTTAAGTAAATGGGGTAATAAAAGTCTCTTTTTTCTTCATTCATTTCATAGCCCATATTTCTTGCATTAGAAGAAGTGTTAAACTGCTTCCCATTCACGTCTTCCTTCCCTGTGCTGCTCACAATTTACTGATCTTATTTTGTTCTCCCAGTCACCTCTTTTTCAACCTGAGGAGAGTCCTAATTTTTTTTTTTCATAGAAAGGCTGTTCCAAGCCCATCATCCTTGCTATCCCATTCTGTGCTTTTTCAAGCTTTCAGATAAGATATTTAGAGCATACAATGTTTGAAATGTCAGTGCATGAGTGGTTTATGTATGGTATGAGGTGTAATCCTTAGCTTTAAAATCCTCATTTGCTGCATAATTATGCCATGATGTGCATTTTCTTACACACAGGGCAGTCTGTGTTATATCAGTGACCTCTCTGCAATGTGAAGCACCACATTCTTTTTTTAATGAAACTTCTCCGTTTATGTGGTGAATCATATAGGTAGAGGACTCTTCACCAAAATGGAGTTCAAGATTACTAGTTTTAGAAAGAAAAATCTGAGAGTGGGGTTTTAAGACCATACTTAAGCCCTATAGTTAGTGCTTAATGCTATAGATGCCCCTAATAACTCATAGTATATAGCTACATAATTGTATTTTGTGGCTGCAAAGCACCCAGATGTAGGACTATTATCCACTTTCATGCCAACTCTTCAGTTACTGTTACAAAACATAGAGCAGTCAATCTTGAAAACATCTTAGCTGGTTTATCTGGGCTGTAGAAATTCCTAGTGTTTGAAAACTTTATATATAATCTCTGCCAAAAAATCATCAGCATCCTCTGAAATCCTGCTACCCAAGCATATCATATGTTCAATTTCCAATAATTTCTGCTTAGCTAGGTACAAAATAACAATGGTATTACATGTATTCAGTCAAATACTTTTATTTATAGAATACATATCAAATTTATTTTAGCAGTTTAAATAAGTGAGTTTAATGTCTATTTAGTCAAGCATTACTATGGTGAGGACTTCAATAGATTAGAAATAAATGAATGCAATTAAAGAACATGTCTGTGAAATTTGATATGTCATAGGCATGAATGAGCTGTTTGCACAGCAACTGTAAAGAAATCATTAATGATTAGCTATCCAGAAGAGGTTTAATCAAGGATAAATGGTATAAGACATAGTTAAAAACATTTGCATTGAATACATGGAGATTATGAAATAATAAAAGAATGTTTTGCATCAATACTGACATGGGTACTCTGGGGAAATGCATTTTCTCTTATCTGTGGTGATGTGCAGCTAGAGGCTGAAGCTGAGAATTATCTTAGTAATGTTAGCTATTGTGCATTGATAGAAGGAGGTTATTCCTTCCACCAAAAAGATTAAATTGAACAGAAAAGGATATTCTGCCAAATATGTGTTAGTTACAACAGCATATTGTTGTCCTCATCTTCAGAGCAAATATTCAGCAAAATTAAGGTAGAGATTCTCAGAAGCAATCAGTGCTGGGCTAAATTTGACTCTATCAAAACAAGAAGTCCCCTTGGCAGCCTTGATGGTAAAGTCAGGGAAATTCCAAGTGCTCCCTAAAGTCCCAGGATATGTGATTCATCCAGTGTGGCACCAGTACCCTGTGAGAGGGTAGAGAACTGATCCAGATCATTTGACTACTGCATCAGTGTCTGATGAGTGTTACTGGTATTCAAGGTATATTTTTTTAACACATAAAAATATTAAAAATTCTGTGATGTGAAAATCTAGTCTGGATAAGCACAGTCTGTTGCACTGTTGTCAGTCTGACTTTCTGCAAAGTGAAAATCATTCTACAGGAATATGAGACAACTTAGGTTTATGTGACACTAATTCCAAAAGACATGATGCCTAATTGCACTTGCTGATGCACTGGGGTGACATTGATTTTAATGGACTAGGAAGTCTAGTAAATAAAGGTAAATACAGGTCCTATTTTTTTGAACCAAAGATGGTTATGCATATAGTTTGTAGTGAAAAACTCTACCTTCAGACTGCTGAAAAATCTACCTCATCATGATTGTCCAGAGGCCAGGATGTTTTATTTAACTTCAACAGTCAGTTAGATAAGTTCATTCTGAGATAAGAAACCAGTCATAGAATATATATAAAATTTCTCTCACAGTACTTGCCTAGAGAAAATCCTCAGACATTTGTGTTAAGTGACTCATACAGTAAAATTTGTGATTCAGTTTTTCTGAATATATGCAATAAATTAACCTTCCTGGGTTGGATTGCTTTGTCTTTAAAAGCAAATGTGGAAATATGATATCATGTAAGTGTATCTCATGGCTGGACAAGTTGTAAACTTTGACTCAACAAGATGGAAACAGCCACTGTTGTTCATGCTATTTATGGAGATAAATGGGTGCCTGGAACTTAATGAAGGGATCTGATTAACAGAACTCATACTTCTCTGAGTAGACAAATGGTTTAGCCATGAAGTGTACTAAGAATAAACAACCACTCGAAAGATTTCAAAATTTTGAGGGATTTTCAATTATTTTGGTGAGCAGTAGGTCTAGCCTATGTGAGACTAGTCACTCAAGAAGTTGTAGAAAGGATCTTTGCTGACATTATCCCAATTACTGACAGAACAACTGAGGCAGGGAGTAACTTTGAGTTTGCACAACTGAGTGTCAACTTGGTTTCATAACAAGCAGTGAGGTCCAATAAGTTTTTTTTTTCACTTTGTCCTGAAATTTGGCTTCCTTTAAAACCTCAATGAAACCTTATTCTGACTGGTTCTGAAAGATGCTAAAGGGATTGCATATGCTACTCTTCACAAATCACGTGAGCAGACCGAGGCCTTTGTAAACATTTCTGAGACACATTGTACATGAACCCAGGACACAACAGATGAGGAAATTGTCTGTTTTGTTGTGCCATCTGCTGATTTAGGAAGCCATGAAGATGACAAACAGCCAGAATCTGTTCTCTTTTCACTCATCTGCTGAATGGTGTTCTGTTAGCATTGCATGAGCTGGAGTGTGGAAATGTTAAAAGTCACAGGCATTGTTTAAAAGTAGAAGAATGATATATTGCAGCATTGTGGTCAGATGTGCATGAAAAAGTGCCTGATTTTTGCCACCTTCATGTCTGATTTTAGCCAAACTGCAATAACTCAGAAAAATAGACTGACCATAAATGAGATTAACACCTTTAGTTTAATCTCACCATTTCTAATGCTAGACTGGCAGAAAATCTGACAAATATAATTTTTCTTATTTTTAACTAAAAGAAATGAAGAGTGTGTATGACCCTATCCATAGATTTTTCAAGTAAAACTACAGGAAATTAAGAACATACATCATATATTCAATAGAAATAATAGTGCACCCAATTGTAATTAAACCTTTTCATTGTCATGAACAGTATTTTCTGCTTTGCTTCAGTCAGGTGAGTGATGGTATTCATAATGTAGGAATCTGCTGCACTAAGATCACATAATGCTTTTACTCTCAGCTTGTACTCCATGAGTTATTCAATATGTGTAAGGAATGATGTAGGTGTAGGTTATTCTGTGTTTGTCAAGTTTGGATGCTCCCATGGTACTTTTTCATGCAATGCCATAACTCCACATATGAAAACTGAATTTCTGTTAATAATTCTTTATAGTGTCTAAATTTAATGTCCTTTGAGGGAATTAACTGCACAATAAATGTCTGCCTCTGTTGGTTATCTGTGTATTCTCAGTTACTGCATGTGTACCTTATTTTTCCTTTCTGGCATGCCGTGGTATTGATGTAAAAAGATGCTCTTTCTTACAGTTTTGCATAATTTTCCTTGAATTGAGCATTTTGTCTTCTGAAGATTTTCTTATTGCTATGAAGGTTATGCAGCTTATAACTCTGGATATATATGATCTGTATTCTTGAGTCTGGTTACCCTTCTTAAGTACTTTTGAATGAATCTGGGTATTTATTCTTTATTAATGGGTGTCATTCTTTTGCTTTTTCCTCTGGATACATCCTATTTGTCTGCTGTTTCTGTTTGAGAGCATTTTTCAGGGCTAAAGTTCTCTTCTGTTCCATAGCCAACACTGTATTTAAGTAGGGAGTATTAATATCTTGAAAACTATTTGTGCCTTTAGCTGTCTAATGTTAATGTCTAGTTTCACTTCTACAGTGAGCTAAAGTAGTCCCAAACACCCCCCTATTAACTGAAGAAACACAATTACAATAAAAGCTCATCTTGTCTGTACAGTTTTAGTCTGTCGTGAGCCACTCTGGACTTCCGTCAGTGCTGACTCACCCTTTCCTCATATTTTTCCCTTCAAAAAACCATATTAAAAAAACCTTTCCATTTTCTTTTCATTTTGATGGTGAGGTCTAACCACATGCTTAGTCACCATATTTGTGAAAACTCTCTGGTTTGAGAATTCAGGTTTTGTGGTGCTCTGATACTCCCTCACTGGGTTTTTTTTGGTCTGTCTGCCAGTGATTCATTATCTCTTCCTCAAACTTTGATAAGATATACTGTTACTACCTTGTTTCATATAATAAATTTTGGCTATGGTAGTAGGTAGAAAGTGTGTTCTAAAGCTGAATTTTGAGAAGATTTCACATAAGTGTTGCAGATTCACTTGGCATTCAAGTAATTTACAAACAGATTGGCTTCCTCTTCCAAACATTTTCTCCTTTAGCCCTTGTCCTTCATCATCTTTTCAGCTTGCTATAGTTAGATGTCTTTAGTAAAGAATGTTTTGTACTCAACTTTCAGATGCTTCATTGCAGAGAAATGCAGTTGGTACAGTCATCGATCCTCAGTTTTTTGTGGTGTGCATGTAGTATACCTATAAATACAGTAATTTCAAGATTATAAGCCGCACCGTTTTGACTAAAATTTTGGTCTGAACACAAAGTGCGGCTTATAATAAGGTGCGGCTTATATACGGACAAAGAACAAAAAGTTGCTGTTTTAGTTTGGAGGACAGGTGTCTGCTGAGCAAGGCAGGAGCTTCTCTTTGAAATGGAGAATGTAAACCCCCTCCCTCCAAATTATTATAATTTGAAATCAAGGGGCTTTCAGGCAAAATATGGGAATTAGGAATAACAGTTCTTTTCTAGGGAAATTAAAATAGAAATACAGTACTACAAAGAAACAAACTCCAAACCCTGACAAAGTCAGAGTACAACCTGACACCCCGTCAGGCAGGGTGTTGGTAGCAGTCCCATTAAATGGTGGCTGCATCCTCCTGCAGTGACAGATGTGATTCAGTTGGAGCAGTGCTCCTGTACAAGGTGCAGTTTCCCTCCGGAGGTCCAGTGGTGATGTGGAGAAATCCGGTTTTCCTCTGGAGTCCAGTGGAGAAAGGGCTCCCTTAGTGTCCCAAAACCTCTGTTTTTATCTTGGTAAGAAATGTTGAGCTCTTCCCCCTGGCTGGAGCAACTTCCAATGGGATGCAGTAATTTTATCAGTCACACAGTGAGACTCAATGGGCCATTAGCAGAAAATGACTCCCTGGAGGAAGGATGGGTTGTGAAAAGATAAAGAACAATGCCCCACCTGGTTTCAATGGATGGCCCATTAGCAGAATATCTCCTGTGGAGATAAGGATCACTGCCCCCACCCTCAACAGATGGTGATAGAATAGATACCTTTTATCACACTCTGTATTGTAATGTGCGGCTTATACTCAGTGTGGCTTATAAGCGTGAAATTACTTTTAAGATTAGGTTCAGTCTTTATAAAGAGCATTAAAAGAGCCAGAGACATGGCATAGAGTGGAAATGCTTCTGAGAATTAGATCTGAGAAAAAAATGGGAAGTAGCATATTGTAGCAAGGAGATTCTATGTTTTATCTTCTGAATTTGCTTACAGTGAAGCCTGGTAATCCAGTCTGTAGGTGCCTGATACTTTGACCATACCAGCCAGATTCTCATATGGGGAGGAACGACAAGATAGAGGAAAAATAATACAATTTTTCAACCATGTGCTACCAGAAGCATATGCATTCACATTCTCTGAGGAGTCAAAGAGGACCTAGAATTTTCATCCAACTGTGGAAAGAATGGCTGTTTCCCATCATGAAAAGGTGGAGGTCTTCAATGTGTTTCCCTTTGCAAAGAAGTATCACTTTGGTCTTGTCTGGATTCAGTTTGATCCATCTGTTCTTC